>NC_133450.1:141688418-142288418 GCF_048565385.1 Saimiri boliviensis
GAAACACTCGAAGTGGATGGTTTTATTGTCCCCATTTTATGGACAGGGAAACTAAAGCTCGCAGGGTCAAATGTCTGGCTCCAGGTCCCTGGTCTAGTTGGTGGCAGAGCCAGAGGTGAGCCCAGGGGTCTGACCCTGCAGCCCTGACACCTCCTTCATGGACCCCCTTCCTTCTTCTCCACTCAGTTTGACCTTGACACTGACCTCACAGGCTGCCTGCCAAGACTTGGCCAGGATGCCTCGCCTTACTGAGGACTTGCTCCATGCTGGACATGGGCGAAGAGCCCCTTACACATCTTGTGTAATTCTCACCACACCGCTAGGGTTAAGGGTGGTTGCCCATTTTGCAGATGCAGAGAAGTGGCAGTCAGGGTTCCACTAGAGAAACAGAACCAGTAAGAGGTAGGCAGGTAGACAGGCCAACATACCTAGAAAAATTGACTTATGTGATGGTGAGGCTGGCTAGGAAGCTGAAACTCAGCCAGGAGCAGATGCCACAGCCCACAGGTGAAAGTTCTTTTTCTTCTTTTTCTTTTTTTTTTTTTTTTTTTTTGAGACAGGGTCTCACTTTGTGAGTGGCCCAGGCTGGAGTGCAGTGGTGTGATTACGGCTCACTACAGCCTTGACCTCCTGGGCTCAAACCATCCTCCTGCCTCAGCCTCCGAAGTAGCCAAGACCACAGGGGCACACCACCACGTCCAGCTAATTTTTGTTGTTTTTGTAGAGACGAGGTCTTGCCTTGTTGCTCAGGCCGGTCTTGAACTCCTGGGCTCAAGTGCTTCACCCGCCTTGGCCTCCCAACGTGCTGGGACTACAGCTGTGAGCCACTGGGGCTGGCCACCAGTTCTGTTCTTAAGGCCTTTCAACAAATTGGGTCGGTCCCACCCAGGTGGTCTAGGATACTCTCTTACATAAAAGCAACTGATACAGAATGTTATCACATAGACAAAATACTTTCACAGACCAGCCTGAGCAACATAGCGAGACCCCATCTTTACAAAAAAATTTAAAAATCGCCGGGCGTGGTGGCTCATGCCTGTAATCCAAGCACTTTGGAGGCCAAGGCAGGCGGATCACCTGAGGTCGGGGGTTCAAGACCAGTCTGACCAACATGGTGAAATCCTGTCTTTTTAAAATTAAAAAAAAGAAAACATTAAAAATCAGCCATGGGTGCTAATGAGTGCCTGGCAGGTCCAGCCACTCAGGAGGCTAAGGCAGGAAGACTGCTTGAACCCAGGAGGTCGAGGCTGCAGTGAGCTATGATTGTCCCACTGCACTCCAGCCTGGGCAACAGAGGAGACCCTGTCTCTTAAAAAAAAGTTTCACAGCCGGGCGCGGTGGCTCAAGCCTGTAATCCCAGCACTTTGGGAGGCTGAGGCGGGTGGATCACAAGGTCGAGAGATCGAGACCAACCTGGTCAACATGGTGAAACCCCGTCTCTACTAAAAATACAAAAAATTAGCTGAGCATGGTGGCACGTGCCTGTAATCCCAGCTACTCAGGAGGCTGAGGCAGGAGAATTGCCTGAACCCAGGAGGCGGAGGTTGCGGTGAGCCGAGATCGCGCCATTGCACTCCAGCCTGGGTAACAAGAGTGAAACTCCGTCTCAAAAAAAAAAAAAAAAAAAAAAAAAAAGTTTCACCCAACACTTTGACTTGTTTGAGAAACCAGATACTACAGCCTAACCAAGTCAGCACACACCATCATAGTGGGCTAAGGTGAATCAGCTCACCCCTGGTCCCAGTCACCAGCCCTTTGCAGCTTTTAAAACCTCTCCTACAACGAGAGTGATATGGTCCGAAAAGCATCAGCCTTGGTACCAAGCGGCACTGGGTCCAAATCACTGCCCAGTCACTTCCTTTCTCAGTGACCTATAGACTGCTTCTGTAGGGTTCGCCAGCTCCTCTGTAGAGTTGGGCAGGGCTGTGGGGGAAGGTCAGACGGAGCCTACATGGACCCTGGGTGCCCAGCCGAGGGGACTTCTGACTCCTCCTTCTTCCTTTGCTGAGTGTCTCTGTCCCCAGCCCCATAACGATGGCTCTTTCTTGCCTCTGCCACCAGCAACACGAAGCTGCACTACGAGAGGGAGAAGCCGCTCCAGCCCGTGGTATGGTAAGGAGACTGGCATTGCCTCTTCTGTGTCCCTGAGGGTGTTGGCTCCCCCCTACCACTGGTCCTTCTTGGTTGCAGGTCACAATACCCCCAGCCCAAGCTGCTGGAGCACAGGTAAGTGTCATGGAGAGGCCTGACACAGCAGGGGGAGGGGCCACAAGAGCTCTGATTTATCAGTGAGGGTGGTGGAGGTGCCAACGTCAGGGTGGCCTTGGGGCCCACAGAGTTAGGGACTTTGGAAAGACACAGGGCTGGGGGTCAGGGACCTGGGCTGTGTGACCTTGGGCAGGATACCCAACTGCCCTGAGCTTTTTCCGTGCAGGTACATAATAGTACGTAGCTCACTGGAGGCCCAAGGAGCAGAGGAGGGGTATTGTAACATGTGCACCGTGCTGGCACTCAGTAGGTGCTCAGGCTGTTGTTCATGACGATGCTGTCTTGCCCTTATTAATGACCCTCATTTATTAGGGCCTTGGCACACATGGAAAATGCCAGGCTCCTACTCGGTGTGCATTAATTCCTGGTCCTCCCAACCCTGCTGGGAGGTGGCTATCATTATCCCCACTTTCCATTTGAGGAAAGGGAGGCCCAGAGACTGGGATGAAGTGGCCCCGGGTCACACAGTGTGAGAGCCACGGAGGGGATGAGACCTAGGCTTTTGAAGGGGAGGGTCTCAGTGCCCACGGCCCCCCTGCTGCCAGGCCCACACAGCTGCTGACACTCACACCCTGGCTGGCGCCCATCATCTCCGAGGGAACCTTCCACCCAGAGCTTCTGCAGCACATCTACCAGCCGCTGAACCTGACCATTGGGGTCACGGTGTTTGCCGTGGGGAAGTGAGTAGCGGGCGGGGGGAGGGGAGGAAGGCTCCCTGAGCCACAGGAGCTTACAGTCTAGGGAGGAGACCAGAGGTGCACACAGGACCCTTCTGGGCACCCGGGGGGCTTGGAACCAGGGGCCGAGCAGACAAAGTGCAGAGTGGGGTGCGATGGGGCTTCCTAGGGTAGGAGGTCTGGCCCTAGCATAGACAGGAGGTGGAGTCCAGGTGAGGGGACAGCAGGAGCCTTTGTCAAGAGGACCCCTTGCCCCTCCCTGCTTCATGTGGGCCCCTCCTCTGCCCTGGTCTCTCCCCTGACCCCACCTGGCCTTCCTTTAGGAGCGGTCCCTTGGCAGCCCTGCCCTGGGCCTCAGGGACTCCTACCTGGGACTGCTGAGAGAGGGACCATGACGGGCCCCTAAAGCATGGCCAGATGAGGAATGGCCCACTGGGGCAGGTGACCCCCTTGTCCAGTGAGTTTTGGCCTGGGGGTGGGGCTGTGTCAACCACCCCCCACCCCATGCCCTCAGCGTCCAGCACAACTCGCCACTCACTGCCTCTTGGCTGCTTTCTTCTCTGTGATCCTCAGTGTTCCTGCGTATACAACAGGCAAGCCTTAAGGTAGCTTATGAAGATCAAAGATCATAAGAATTCTTAGGATGTTTCTGGGCACCTAGAAGTTGCTCAATAAAAGTTCGCCTGGTCCAGGAGCATAAGAATCTCTGCCGTGGGGACATGCTTACAACAGCTCTAAGAGGCTGGTACTGGCATCTTGGGAATTGGACAAATGAGAACCCAGAGGGTCAGAGCAGAGTGGCATCTTGAGATGGGGAGCTGGGAAGTGGCCCCCAGCCTGGCTGACCCCAGCATACAGTGGGGACCCAGGCAGACTGCTGGGGTAGCAGTGGATGACTGCGTTATCATCACTAGGTACACTCACTTCGTCCAGTCCTTCCTGGAGTCAGCCGAGGAGTTCTTCATGCGTGGGTACCGGGTGCACTACTACATCTTCGCTGACAATCCCGCAGCCATTCCCCGGGTCCCACTGGGTCCCCACCGGATCCTCAGCACCATCCCCATCCAGGGCCACTCCCACTGGGAGATTTCCATGAGCCGGATGGAGACCATCAGCCAGCACATTGCCAAGAGGGCTCACCGGGAGGTGGATTACCTCTTCTGCCTTGATGTGAACATGGTATTCCGGAACCCATGGGGCCCTGAGACCTTGGGAGACCTGGTGGCTGCCATTCACCCCGGCTACTACACCGTACCCCGCCAGCAGTTCCCCTATGAGCGCAGGCGTGTTTCTGCTGCCTTTGTGGCAGACAGCGAAGGGGACTTCTATTATGGTGGGGCGGTCTTCGGGGGGCAGGTGGCCAGGGTATATGAGTTTACCAGGAGCTGCCACATGGCCATCCTGGCGGACAAGGCCAATGGCATCATGGCAGCCTGGCAGGAGGAAAGCCACCTGAACCGTCACTTCATCTCAAACAAGCCGTCCAAGGTCCTGTCCCCCGAGTACCTCTGGGACAACAGGAAGCCCCAGCCACCCAGCCTGAAGCTGATCCGCTTTTCTACACTAGACAAGGATATCAGCTGCCTGAGGAGCTGACCACAGAGCTGGGGCTGCCATGGGTAGAGACCCAAAGCCCTGCAGCCGCCAGCGCTCTGCTCACGTGCAGACCCGCCCCTGTCCCGCCTACCTTTGTCAGTCAGGCGAATTCAGCCGGACAATGGACATGGAAAGGCCACTGTGAACTGCAGAGGGCTGTGCACACAGTAGAACACAAGATCACACAGTAATGTGGCAGAAGAGCGATGGGGGCAGGGAGGGGAGGCGCGGTTACAAAGCAGGCCTGGAAAGCTGGTCGCGTTCTGCAGCTGTGCCTTTGCAGGGCAGACTGTGAAGCCTTAGTCTGACTCAGAGTGCCTGAACCCCACTGCGCCAGCCCCCTGTTTATTGCATATTGCCCTTAACATTGCATTTCTAATACCCTAGGGTGAAGATGCCCTAGACCCCTTTTCTCTGGTCACAGGGGTCCTGGGTCCCTTGATGTCCCATAACCACATGTAGCCAATTCTTCACTCAGGCCCCCAGAGCAAGCCTTTGAAATGGAGCGAGTCTAGGCTCCCTCTGGTTTCCTGCACCCCCAGGTGAACCGCACTCTCAGGGACTAGCCACCTCCTTCTTAAGAGGGTTTGGGGCAGTTTATAATAAAGGTGGCATGTGCTCGACCCTAGCTAGGGTGGTTTTATTTTTTAATTCTGTTTTTGAGACCGAGTTTCGCTCTGGTCACCCAGGCTGGAATCACAAGTGGCGGGATCTCAGCTTACTTCAACCTCTGCCTCCCGGGTTCAAGTGATTCTCCTGCCTCAGCCTCCTGAGGGTTTCAACATGATGAAACCCCATCTCTACTGCAAATACAAAAATTAGCCGGGTGTGGTGGCGTGCCCTGTAATCCCAGCTACTTGGGAGGCTGAGGCAGGAGAATCTCTTGAATCTGGGAGGTGGAGGTTGTAGTGAGCTGAGTTCTCGCCACTGCACTCCAGCCTGGTCAACAAGAGGCAGCCTCTCTCAAAAAACAAAAATAAATAAACAATAAAAAGGGACGAAATCAATGAGCCCTAATAACAGTGACTATCCCCAGCACTCACTCAACCTTGATGTGACCCCCTCCTCCCCAGGCTCCCTGGAGCTGCAGCTTACACCAGCTGGGGCTGCAGCTGGTGGCCCCTGGTGCTGTCAGGGAAGACAAGGAGGGAGGTGAGGAAGAGGACGAGGCGACCTTTCTCCCCTCCTAGGCTGAGTCCGCTGTCATCTCTTGTCCCCCAGCTCCCAGCCATCCACCAAGCCGAGTCCAGCAGGTGGCATTGGAGTGCTGGGCGACAGGGTGATCCTGTATATTTGGTGACGCCCTCGCGCCGACCCAGCGGCCCCACCCCCACCCCCGGCTGGGGCAAGGGTGGCCCTAGGTCCTGGCGGGGTGGGGAGCACTGAGCAGGCGGCAGAGGCGGAGGGACACGTGAGATCGGCCGCACACAGCGCTCGGTGCGTGGCGCGTGCGCGCGGCGAGGCAGGGTGACGTGCACGCGCTGTCCGCGGTCCCGTGCAGGCCCCGTGTGCGCGCCCGGCCTCGGACACCAGGCCGTCTGCTCCGCGCGGGAAACACCCGCGTCCGTCCGCGGGAGGGAGGCCTGAGCGCGCCCCGGAGCGCGCCCCCGGAGCTCGCGCGGCGGGGCGCGCCCCTCGCACCTGCGGGCGGGCTGGGGCGGGGCCGCGGCTGTCCCCGCCCACCCCGGCCGGAGCCCCGGGAGCCGGGGCGGAACCGAGCGGCGGGGCCCGAGAGGCCGGAGCGCGGCGCGGCGCAGACAATGGGAGCGGCGCTGGCGGCAGCCGGGGAGGCAGCGAGGACCGCGGAGCCCTGGGCCCCGCGGGGACCGCAGGCCGCGCCATGAGCCCCGCAGCCGGGCGCACCCCTGCGCCGCGCGCGGGCCGAGGCGAGCGGCCTCTGCCAGCCCCGGGCCCCGCCCTGGGGCCGGCGATGAGCCGCAGAGGCTGAGGATGATGGTAGATTGCCAGGTGAGTGCCCGCTGGCCCCGGCCGAGGCCGGGGCCCCGCGTAGCGTCGCTGGTGGAGGGAGGACCGCACGCCCCCGCCCACGCCCACCATGGAGAGGGAACCCTGCGCCGCGTCCACGCTGAGTGCGCGCTGACGCAGCTCCGCGTCCAACCCCGCCCGGGACAGTAGGGAAACTGAGGACAGGAGAGGGGCAGGGACTGGCCCGGGGCACACGAAGTGGGCGGAGTCCAGAGGAGAAAAGAGGGTTCCGGCCTCAGGCCAGGCAGGGCTCGGCTTACCCTTCCCATGGGGTCTGCTTTGGGACTGACAGCCCCTAAGATCCTGGGGACCCCTGCCCTCCTCTCATGTGGGCTCTGTTGCCTGGGCATCTCAGCGCACGCACAGGAGCAGGCCTGCGCATACACGCGCACGGACACGCAGACACACACACCACGCACTTCCTGGGGCTCAGAGTAGGACGGGTCGCTGGGGAGGTGGCAATGGGGAAAGAAGAAAGAGGGCAGGGGCTGCTCTGCCGTGGGCAGGGGCATCCGGTCCCCAGCAACATGCTCGTGGCCATGGCACGGGGGTCAGTGGGGACACGCCAGGCTGATGGGCAGGGGTTCCCCCAAGGTTCCCAGGGTCTGTCTGGGCTGGAGCCACCCCAGGGCAACCTGGAGATAACAGATTGTGGGGTTCTCTGCTTGCCGCTGTGATCACTTGGAAGTAGGAAAAGACCCCTTCCGTGCAGACGGGGCTATCGGAAAGGAAGCCTCAGATTCCTGCTCTATAAACTGGAAAGTTTGGCTGGGTGACCCCAAGGGTCCCACAGGCTCTAGATGTGTCGGCCTTAGGTCTCCATTGGGGATGTCCCCCCTACCCACCGAGGTCTGTGGAAAATGCCTTTTTCTTGGAGATATTTCTGAGCTAGAGAAGCCTGGGGAGTGCAGAGCCTGGCCAAGCACTGGACCACTCTTCCGGGACAAGACTGTCCTTGTTGGAGCCTCAGCGTTCTTGTTTGGAATTGGGGCCAGAGCCTTGCCCTGATTGGAGTGAGGAGCCCTCATGAGTGAACTGGACACCCCAGGGCCAGCAGAGGGAAAGAGGGGAGCCAAGGAAGCTTCTGAGGCTCCTTGAATTACCCCCAGAGACTGCAGGTTCCTCTCCTTTGACCCCCTGGGACCCAGGAGAGCTGCTACCTTGACAACACCCAAACAAAGGTGTGTGTTTTGTTTTCTGGGCTTTCTGCCTGAGGCTGCTGTGCAAGTGCCGGCCACCAGGGGGAGGCAGTGCCCACTGCGCTCCGTGGAGCAACTGGAGCCGGAGAGAGCCCCACAAGGTCCCTCTGGGAGACCACCGCCTCCACTCAACGCGCACCCCTCATTACAAGCATTCCTCTCCACAAAGTTAGCTGCTCAGAGGCAGGAGGGGGCTCCGAGAGCCTCCTCTTTCCCTTCAGCAGGTGTGCCCAAGCACTCACCCTGGGCGCAGCATTGGGCCTGGGCGTGGCTCTGAAAATGACCCAGGTGGGCCTGCCCTCCGGAGCTGGCAGTCTGGAGGGGGTGATTGACAGGGCATAAAAGCAAACGGGCAAAGAAAGGGAGAAGCAAGTGCTGCGGTGAAAATAATGCTGGTGCTGCCAGTGGGGGCTGGGGCCTGCTTTGTGGGGGCCTGAGAGGCCTTGCTAAGGGGACATCTGTGCCGTGACAGATG
The DNA here is from genome assembly GCF_048565385.1 of Saimiri boliviensis. Classification (NCBI taxonomy): domain Eukaryota; kingdom Metazoa; phylum Chordata; class Mammalia; order Primates; family Cebidae; genus Saimiri; species Saimiri boliviensis. The sequence goes on from NC_133450.1 coordinate 141,696,620, forward strand.
TCAAAGCGGGAGCCAGCCCTGCACGAGTCTGGGGCAGTGTACTGGAGAAGCCTCAGCAGGCACGGCTGGGAGGCAGAAGTGAGTTTGGCCAGAGGAGTGAGAAAGGAGGCCAGTGTGGCCCAAGTGAGCTGGGGGCGGGAGGGGCAGCCCCAGGCCTGGAGACAGCTGTGTGACAACACTATCTAACGTACAGCTTCCAGCAGCGGACACTGATCATCACTCGATTTCTGTGAACCCGGTTCCAGGGCAGCTCAGCTGGGTGCCTCTGCCTCCAGGTCTCAAGGGAGGCTGGGGTTGGGGTCTCATCTGTGGCTGGACTGGGCAGGACCTGCCCCCAGGCCATTCACATGTCATTGGCAGGATTCAGTTTTGACTGAGGGTGTCAGTTTCTCTGTGACTGTTGGCCCTAGCCTTCCCTTGGTTCACTGCCATGTGGGCCTCTGTGTAAGGCAGGCAGCTCAGGGCGTCAGAACTCACTTCCCCAGAGTGAGCGGCGAGGGTGGGAAGGAAACCCAGAGCAAAAGAGCAAGACAGAAGTCATAGTTTTTTGTCAGTCTTGGAAGTGACCTCGTATCCCTTGTGCTGTATTCTGCTAGTGAGAAGCCCAGTCACTAAATCTAGTTACCCTTGGAGGGAGGAGATCACTCAGCAGCTTCTGTACCAGGAGGCAGGGTTCTCTGGAGCTGGTGTGGAAGTTGCCTGGGACAGTGGCTGAGAGCAAGCAGTCAGGCCTGATTCTAAACATAATGGAGCCCGGGCACAGTGGCTCACACCTGTAATCTCGGCACTTTGAGAGGCCAAGGTGGGTGGATCACTTGAGGTCAGGAGTTCGACACCAGCCTGGCCAACGTGGTAAAACCCTGTCTGTACAAAAAAAAAAAAAAAAAATTAGCTGGGTGTGGTGGCGGGCACTTGTAATCCCAGCTACTCCAGAGGCTGAGGCAGGTGAATCACTTGAACCTGGGAGGCAGAGGTTGCAGTGAGCCAAAATCATGCCACTGCACTCCAGCCTGGGCGACAGAACCAGACCCTGTTTCAATAAATAAATAAATGAACAAACAAACATATCGTAAGCCACTGAAGGGTGCTCCCTTATGCCACAGGGGTCGATATCTGATTTTTGCTTAATTTTCAACCCCTTCATGGTGCAGACTAGAAAACCAGACCAAGAAGGGAGTGACTTTCCCTAGACCACAGCACCAGCGCCAGCCTGAGTTGTATTCCCAGCTGTATCTCGCCCCTGTGAGAAGTTTCTTCTCTCACAGTCGTAAAGGCCAGAGGTCCAAAATCCAGGAGCTAGCAGGGCCCTGCTGTCACTGAAGGCCCCTTCCCTTCCTAACTCTTCCATCTCTAAGTCGGCCGTGTGGTGGCTAACGCATTTTGTAGTACTGTCTCACATTAGCACGGTGATGTCCCCAGGAGGTAGATGTTAGAACCATCCCTACTGTGCAGGTCGGGAGACTGGGGAGGCCCTGAAAGGTGCAATGACTGGTTTGGGGTCGCAGAACTGGCAAGAGGGAGGAGCTTGGTGACCCAGATGGCTTTCCCTCTCTGAGCCTCAAGTGCTGGGAGCCTGAGCACACAGTGGCTGGTTGTCCCAGCTCCCAGGGTGGTTGTGAGTACCTGGAAGTGCCCCTCGGGCCCCCTCATTCACCTGCCATCACCCTCCCCATTTCCTTAACCCCCAGCATTGCTGTCACTTGGTTTTTACGAACGTGTGAATATGACGAAGTAGTAAAGGATGGGATGCCTTTGTTCATTTCGTATCTGTCTCCTGGGCCCCGGCCATGCCAGAGGAGGTGATAACCCCGGGGAAGGGGCGGTGCTCATCTGGGGAGTGGGTGGGCACAGAGATTCCAGAAGGAGGTGTCCTGTGGTCACGGTTGATTCGAGGAGGGGAGGTGTGGTGATGGCGCAGAGGGTGATGATTGAGGCCAGTGTCTATCAGGTCAATTTCCCGTGCGGCTGTCACAAAGTGACAACAACAGAAATTTATTCTCTGACAGTTCTCAAGGCCAGAGGCCCAAATCCAGGGGTCAGCAAGTCCCTGCGGTCTCTGAATTCTCTAAGAGAGGATCCTTTCTTGTGTCTTCCAACCTCTGGTGGCTGCCGGCGTCCTTGGCATTAGTTCCAGGTCTCGTAGACGTGTGACTCCAAACTCTGCCTTCATCATCACATGGCCACCTGTGTGTGTCTGCCCAATGTTCCCAGTTATCGTTAAGGAGAGCAGTCGTTGGATGAGCGCCCATCCTAATCCAGCATGACCTCATCCGGATTCCATCCGCACATACCAGTTTCCAAATAAGATCTCATTCACAGGTGCCAGGAATCCTTTTGGGGGACACGATTCAACCTATTTTATTTTATTTATTATTATTATTATTATTTTGTAAAGATGGGGTTTCACCATGATGGCCAGGCTGGTTTTGAACTCCTGACCTCAGGTGATCCACCCACCTCGGCCTCCCAAAGTGCTACCTGAGCCGCCACGCCCGGCCCATAGTTCAACCTGTGACAGGAGTATTGAGAATGATTCCCCTCCCAAAGGCCGGGTATCCGCGTGCCTACGGGGACTAGGGGAGCAGCAGGGAGTCTGAGGACCTCCCAGGAACTCAGCCACCAGCCAGGGGGTGTGGGGCAGGCATGAGCGGAGCCCGCCTACTCCCCAGTTTGTTGCGTTCCGGCGGCAGCACCAGCAGGTGGCGCTGTGCCCTCCCGTGCGGCCGCCCAGCCTGGCACAGAGCTGCCGCAGACAAAGGTCTAGCGAGGAGCCGCGTACAGCTGTAAGCAGGCCAGGGGCACAGCCATTTCACGGGTGACACACACGGGAGGAAATCAAACCAGGCAGGGCTGAGGCGGGGCGACTGGGTGGCGACTTTGTGTCGGAGGCTGGCAGGGTGCCAAGGAGGTGACAGGGATGGCGAGGAGGACCCTGGTGTGCAGATCCTGGTGTCAGAAGGACAGAAAGCCAGGGACGGGGGAGGCTCAGCCCACAGGGGCCAGGAGTTTGCCTTTCACTGGGTTCCTCACCTGCAAGCTGAGCCGGCCCTCCTGAGGCCTCTCCAGAGCCCTGCAGTTTGCAAACAGCTCTCCTGTTAGTGCAGGGCCGCTGGCCCAGCTCTGCGGGCGCTCAGAAGGCAGCTCTGGGCACAGTAGGCTGTTGCAGGTCGAGACTTGACCTGGGTACAGTAGGCTGTCTGTTGCAGGGATCCTTCCCCCCAACTCCAGCCCCAGCCCCTGCCTCAGGCTCCTGGTGGGGGTCAGCACGTCCCTCGGAGGGGCCTTTGATATACAAGGGGGTGGAGCAGTGTGGGGCTGAGGAGCAGGGGTGAAGGAGAGCAGAGTGCACAGTCCACCGGCCCAGGAGTGGAAGGAAGCCTTTCCTTTTTTTTTCTTTTTGTCAGAGACGGGGTCTTGCTGTGTGGCCCAGGCCGCAGTGCGGGGTGCAATCATGGCTCACTGAAGCCTCGACCTCCTGGGCTCAGGCCTCCGGAGTAGCAGCTGTGGTGGGTGCACGCCAACGTTCGCAGCTAACTTTTTGGATTGTTTTGTAAAGACAGAGTTTCACCATGTTACCCAGGCTGGTTTCAAACACCTGGTCTCAAGCAATCCGCCGGCCTTGGCCTCCCAAAGTGCTGGGATTACAGGCGTGAGACACTGCACCCAGCCAGAGGTCATTTCTTACTGTCACCTCCCCACCAGCACAAGGCCCTTACCCAGCTACCAGGCCCACCCCTGAGGCTGCCAGTCCTTGACAGTTGGTTCTATGATTAATTGGCACAGCAGATACTGGCCTCTGTATGCCTGGCTGGCACTGGGTGCCTGGCTCGTGGGGGCACCCTGGCTCCTGTGGAGGGTCAGGTCCATGAGAAGGGATGCAGGACGGGGGATGAGGCAGACAGATCTTGTGGAGAAGGTGTGGGCTGGGAGCCTGGGGACCTGGATTCAGTGGCCACTCTGCTGTCAGCGGTGTGGTCAGTCACCATTGCACACTAGCCACAGCCCTTCCCAGGCTGTCCCTGTACCTCTGTCCTGTGCTGTGGAAGTACCTGGTGATGGTAGCCAGCCCGTAGGCCTTGTGCTGAAGTGTCCCTTGTGTCTGCCCAGCACTCTGCAAGATAAGTACTACTGCCATCCTCACTTCCAGGTGGGGAAACCGAGGCACTGGACGGCGAAGGGACTCCCACAGCTAGGGAGTGGCAGTTTGGCAAGGGCCCCTCCCTGTGTGTACACAAGCCTGGGAAGGGCATGGCACCAGGACTGCATTCCTTCCAATTATGGTGGCCTTCTAACATCAGGGCTGGGCCAGGCCACTGGGCAGGGTGGGGCTGGGAGGCCCCGGGCCCCAGGCCCCAGGTACTGGTTAATGGCAGAAGGAGACGTAAACAGAGCTAATGAGTCCCTTTTGCTGTCTCCCTGCTCTAATGAAGGCCTTGGAGTCTGGGCTCTGCGTTTTGGGGGTTCTTGATTCTGGAGGCTTAAAGAGTCTTAGGGCGAGGGGTATGTGGGCCCCCTACAGGGGTGGGGGTGAGCTTATGGACCCCCAGTGTCCCCTCCCAGGGCAGCCAAGCCAGGGTGAAGAAGTGGAGAGGAAAGGGCATGGGAAGCCTCGTGGCATCCCCCTAAAAACGACAAGCCCTGGAGAAAGGGAGTGTTTCCATGGCAACCCAGAGCAGTTGCTTGGCAACTGCTGGGCCCCAAAATACTTGCCCTCAGGAAGACTCAGGGCTGGGGCTTTCCAATGGGCTTTCCGATGGCTCACCCTCAACCCCCGCCAGTGCATACCCGCCCCTGGCCCGCAGAGAAGACTCTGGGGCTGAAAGAGAAAATTCGGAGACCAGAGTCCAGGACTTTCATTAGAGCTGGGGGAGGAAGGGGCCCGGTCCGCTGAGTTTGCTCAGGTACTTCTCATGGCTGACCCGCCCTCTACCTCCACCTGAGATGGGACCTGGCAGCCTCTGGCCCCTGGATCCTTCCTGAGGGACACCCCAGTCCACTCCCCCCCTCCCCATCTCCCCACCCTGCCAGCAAGCGGGCATCAGGCCAGCCCCCTAGCAACAGAGGCCACTTCCTGGATACCTGAGTGAGAGGTGACAGTGGCAGAACATCAGAAAACACGAGGTCAGAAGGCACAGCCAGAGTGTGTGGGGCCATGCGTGGTCCCTTGTGCCTTGCCACCCTGCAGCTGTGGGCTCCCTGACTTGGAGCAGGAAGGCATGCCAGGGTATGGCTGGGCTGGGTAGAGCCCCGGGACAGGGGACTGTGGTTCTGGGCCAACTTTGATACCAACTGGCTATGTGACCTTGTTGTGTCCCTTCTTACTGGCCTTGGTTTCCCCGTTGGTGGCCCATCTACCCCTCTGCCTATGTGTTCACCGTTCAGTGCATAAGCATTGCCTGTGAATTATGTCACCTACTGGGGCCTTGGGGCAGGAGAGTGAGGAGACCCGCACCAGGCCAGCCCTTCCTCCTCACCTCCAGCATCCACTTCGGTCATCAGGCCCCCGGTCCTCAGATGAGGTAGGTGGCTTTGGAGCAGGACACCTGGGTCTGCATTCCAGCTCAGCACTTACTCCCGGGCATCCTAGAAGAAGCACAGGACCCCTCTGAGCCTCCCTGTCTGCCCTGGGGTCCCCGCAGTTGCCGTGAGGATGTAAGAAAACCCTGCCCTCGGAACTTTCAAAGGGGCCGCCTTTGTTTTCAGGTGTCCACCCTGCACCCAGACCTGGGCACTTTGGGAGCCGAGGTGAGAACACGGATGAGGGGTGTCCAGCCTGGAAGCAGGGAGGTGGAGCCCCAGATTCTGGGAAAGGGCAGGGCAGCAGAATGGTGGGGAGAAGGGAGGTGGGGCCAGACTGCCCAGTGGGTTGGATTTTGGGGATGAGAAGGGTGTGAGACCCAGTTGCCTCAGATGTTCTCTCTGGGGATGGCAATGGGGGTAGGACTGTTGGTGACCACATTCCGGGGTTTCCCAGTGCTCTCATAGAGCTGGGATGCCAGTCCGACCCTGATCATTTGCTCACAGTGTGACCCTGGGCCATGGCCTCACCCCTTTGAGCCTCCTTTGCCCATCTGTCAAATGGGCAAGGGGCGCGCCCACCTCCGGAGTTGGGTGCTGGGCTCGTATGTTCACTTGGGGGTCATCAGCTGGGCTCAGGGTGATCCCGTGGAGACCCTTCCCAGCTGCCCCCAGTTGGAGTGCCACAGGAGGAGGGGCAGGGCAGGGGGCGGCAGAGACAGTGGCCAGGAGCTACCAGCCCAAGGTACGTGCAGCCCCTGCCCTCATTCATGCCAGATGCCATGCCAAGAAGGCAGGTGGACATGGTGAGCCCCTAGCCCAGCATCGAGGAACGGGTGGCAGGAGGCCACTTCAGCCGGTGGGTGGGAAGGTGCGGGCCCTGTGTGGTTGCTGCAGCAAGGACACCCCTCACCCCCTGCCCCATGTCGGCCTTTCCTCCCTGCTCTGCCCGGTGGGCGCATAACTAATTGAGCTGCCCAGTCCTTCTGGGCAGGATAAGGGTGCCAGGACCCACCGTCTGCTGGAGGGCACCCCGGTCCTTCCCTCTTTCTGGGTTGGGGTCCAGAAAGGGCTCCCGTGGGGATAGTGCAGGGCCTCTCCCCTAGACATCACCTGAGAGTTCGGGTGTGCCTGTCTGACCTTTGTGTACCGAGGAAGACAGGGAGCGGGTGGGCTTGTCTAGCGGAGAGAAAGAAGAAAACACCCTTGGCCAACCAGAGGCCCTGGGTCCAGGAACCCCCACCTCTGGCACCTGCTCACCTTGGGACTTTGTCCTGAGCCCAGATGTATGTGAGGGGGTGCCCTTTGCCTGTAATGTCAAGCTCAGAACTGGGAGGGTGAGACCCTGGGGAGGGTGGTGGAAGGTATTTAAGCCCTGGGGGCTGCCACCACCTGACTTGAATCCATTCCAAAGGGATGCTTGCTCCTACCCCACCCATGCTGGGCTGTGGCTGCAGGGAGGGAGAACTCCAGCCCCGAGTAGCACTTCTCTGTCAAGTGATTACCACATGATTAACTGATGAAGTACCTGATTAGCACTGGGAACAGCAGCCCCAGGGAAGTCCGGACTGTCTGGAGGTCAAGGGGATAGAAGTCTGAGAGCAGGGGACGGGAGCCCTGGCTTGGCCTCAGGGGCAAGTGGGTTCCCTAACCCCTCTGCACCCCCACTGCCTCCTCTGTGGACCCGTGGATGCGGTGTGGTGTGAGATGCTCCCAAGGTCCCGGCGCCACATGGGCGGGCCCTCCGAGGGTGGCAGCAGATGTCCGTTCCCCTTCACAGAAGGCAGATGGCCAACGCCCCACCAGCTGCGGCTGCCCTTGGGGAGCCAGGCTGTGGGCGGAAGGCAGAGACCCTTGCAGGCCCTCAGTTGAATCCACAGGATTTTCCAGGTAGGGGACTGTGGCCCAGGGGAGCTGAGTAAGGGCCATAGGCCATGCAGCTCACCTGCCCCCGCCCCTCCGCCTGCTTCTTCCCTGAGGCTAAGTGCCAGGCCCTGGCTGCCCAGTTGGACTGGAGTTCAAGGATGAAGCAGTTCACCTGGCCCCAGGCCCTGAATGGCTGGGGAGGGGACAGCTGAGGGTAGTGGGTAGGTGGGTAGTGCCCAGTATAGAAGGGCTCAGCTGGCAGCACTGCCTGCCTGGCCCCCCTGCCCTCTCCAAACAGACACTTGCCGGTCTTCAGGGCTCCATGAGGTGGTTCCTTCCCAGCTGCTGGGGCCAGGGAGCCCCTGCATGGTGCCCTGTCCCTGCAGGCCCAGCAGCCCCAAATACACACCCTGCTCCCTGTACATCTGCCAGACAGTGATGGCCACCCCAGCAACCCAGATCCGAGAGCACACTCCCGCAGGGCAGTGTGGAGCCCCAGATTCTGGGAAAGGGCAAGGCAGCAGAATGGTGGGGAGAAGGCAGGTGGGGCCAGACTGCCCAGTGGGTTGGATTTTGGGGATGAGAAGGGCGTGAGACCCGGTTGCCTCAGATGTTCTCTCTGGAGATGGCAGCGAGGGTAGGACTGTTGGTGACCACCCTCTGGGGTTTCCCAGTGCTCTCATAGAGCTGGGATGCCAGTCCGACCCTGATCATTTGCTCACAGTGTGACCCTGGGCCATGGCCTCACCCCTTTGAGCCTCCCTTGCCCATCTGTCAAATGGGCAAGGGACGTGCCCACCTCCGGAGTTGGGTGCTGGGCTCGTATGTTCACTTGGGGGTCATTAGCTGGGCTCAGGGTGATCCCATGGAGACCCTGCCCAGCTGCCCCCAGTTGGAGTGCCACAGGAGGAGGGGCAGGGCAGGGGCCGTGCGCTGTGGAGTGCTGTGGGGTGCTTGTGTGTGTTGGGGGCAGGGGCATCTCTCTGCCTTTGGGTGACCACATGTGCCTGCAGTGTGCATGCGCTCGGATGTGACAAGCTTGACAGTAGATGGGGGGGGTGCATATATGAAGGGTACAGGTGGCTGCGTGTGGGGACACATGGCTGGTGCTTGGGGAGGGAGAGCACATTGCTACTGGCAGTGTATGGGGGGTTTGCATTTGCCTTTTTAAAGCACTAGGCCTGGCTGGGCGAGGTGGCTCACTCCTGTAATCCCAGCATTGTAAGAGGCCGAGGTGGGTGAATCACCTAAGGTCAGGAGTTTGATAGCAGCCTGACCAACACAGTGAAACCCCGTCTCTACTAAAAATACAAAAATTGGCCGGGTGTGATGGCACACCTGTCATTCCAGCTACTCGGAAGGCTGAGGCAGGAGAATCGCTTGAACCTGGGAGGCGGAGGTTACAATGAGCTGAGAATCGCACCACTGCATTCCAGTCTGGGTGACAGAGTGAGCCTCTGTCTCAAAACAGAAAACAAAAAAAGGCAGCAGGCCTGAACTGTGACCGTGAGTGAGGAAGGCTGAGTGTCAGTTTTCTCCTCTGTTACTGGGTTGACAGCTGGGCCCAGCTCACAGGGTTGTGGTAGCTGGAAGCTGCTCAGCCACGGCCTGGCATACCCAGCTGCCCACTGTCATGCTGGCATGGAGGCCCGAGCAGCTTTTTAGGGTCCCTGGGCAGGGGAGGGCAACTGGTGTCTTGCTGTCCTTTGTCAGGCATCCCAGGTGAGGCAGAGAGGAGAGGCCCTCTAGCCTTGCCTACCAGGAGAGGAGCCAAGCCCAGGGATTCACGGGACGGCGGGTGGCAGGAGGGAGGGACAGGGCAGTGCCCCTCAGGCCCAGGGCCCTAGAGTCCCAAGACATTGCTCTTCTCTAACCCTGGGGAACTTCTTGCAGGCAAAGGACTGTGGGAAAGAGGACAGCGGGTACCAGCCCTGCCACCTCCTGGCAGCCAGCTAAGGTCCTGTGCCCCCTCCGGAGGCCGGGATAGCTCAGGAGGTCCCCTTCAGAAAGGGAAGCCCTACTTCCCAGGCCCTCAGCCCCCTCAGGCAGGCGGCAGGCTGGTGGCAGCAGCGGGCACACAGTGTCCCTGGCACAGCAGGCAGCCTCCCAACCACAAGAGCCCGTTTGTCCTGGTTCTCCTGGCCCCAGTGCGCCGGGTGACCAGGGCCTGCTGGGCACAGGGGCCTGACTGTGGGCTCAGCCCCCATCCCCCATCCTCACCAGCCACGGCTGTGCCTTGGGGAGGGGTCTCTTTGCCCACATCGGAGCAACCTCTACTTACCTTTGGACAGAGACCCATTCCCCAGGAACTGTTCGTGCGTGAGCCAGGAATTGGAAGGGAAATCCCCCATGTTAAACCAGGGCCAACCTGACCACCTCCTGCCTCCTCCACCTTCCCAGGGCAGGCTGGCTTCTGGGAACCTCCAGGGCCCTGCTTCTAAGAAAAAAGGCTCTTGCTTGGCCGGGCACGGTGGCTCAAGCCTGTAATCCCAGCACTTTGGGAGGCCGAGGCGGGTGGATCACGAGGTCAAGAGATCGAGACCATCCTGGTCAACAAGGTGAAACCCCGTCTCTACTAAAAATACAAAAAATTAGCTGGGCATGGTGGCGCGTGCCTGTAATCCCAGCTACTCAGGAGGCTGAGGCAGGAGAATTGCTTGAACCCAGGAGGCGGAGGTTGCGGTGAGCCGAGATCGCGCCATTGCACTCCAGCCTGGGTAACAAGAGCGAAACTCCGTCTCAAAAAAAAAAAAAGACTCTTGCTTCCTGGAAGCCTGCTGCCTCCCTCCTCTGCACTTCCCGCCTGGGCTAGTCTCAGCCTCTGTCCTCAGCCTGGCTCCCTGGAAAGTACCTTAGTGGGAGGGAGCCAGGTGAGCAGAGGTGGCCCCACCCTTCCTGGCCCTGCCTCCCTGCCCTCCCTCTAGTTCCTCTCCAGCCTCATTGCCTCCTCCTAGAAGCTCCCTGGTGATCTTCCCACAAGACCCTCTGAATATTTTAGAGTCCAGGAGCTTTGAAGCTAGAGGAACCGACGGGCCCATCAAGCCCACTTGTCCATCTAGGCATTTATGGAGAGCCTGCTGTGTGCTGGATGCTGTTTCAGGCAGCAGTACCTGGGGAACAGAGTCCCTGCTCTCAAGGATCTTACAAACTGCCCCCATCAAGACGAAAAGAAAAGAAAAAGCTCACCTCCAATTACATACACACACACACACACACACACACACACACACACGGGCAGCAGGCACCAGCCCTGCCACCTCCTGGCAGTCAGCCAGGTCCCCATGCCCTCTCCAGAGGCCAGGGCAGCTCCGGAGGTCCCCCTGGGAAAGAGCAGCCCCACTTCCCAGGCCCTCAGTCCCTTCAGGCAGGCAGCAGGCTGATGGTAGCACCAGTCACACAGTGTCCCTGGCACGGGACACCACCCCTCAAAAAAAAAAAAAAAAATATATATATATATATATATATATATATTTTAAGACAGAGTCTCACTCATCATCCAAGTGAGCAACCTCGGCTCACTGCAACCTCCACCTCCCAGGTTCAAGCGATTCTCCTGTCTCAGCCTCCCAAGTAGCTGGAATTACAGGCACATGCCACCACGCCCTGCTTATTTTTGTCATTTTTGTAGAGATGGGGTCGTCCTGTGTTGCCCAGGTCTTCTTATGTTGCCCGGGCTGGCCTCAAACTCTTGGGCTTAAGTGATCCACCTGCCTTGAACTTCCAAAGTACTGGGATTACTGGCATGAGCCACCTCGCCCAGCTGTCTATCTATAGACAGACAGACTGACAGACAGACAGACAGATAGATAGATTTTTAAAATATAAATTTATATTTTATTTTCCTAGTGCTTTCTTAATGATGATTTCACATGACCCTTCTAATTTTCAAAAGAGGGCAGGGTCAGAGGGCCAGTGCTCTCTCTGCTTGTGTGATGGCGATGGCAATGGCGATGGCGATAGCAATGGTGATGGTGATGGTATGCGCTCGTATATCTAACTGGTGTCTTCATCCATGGACCTGTTAGCAGTTGTGAGGAGTCACTATGGGCTGGGCATCATTCTGGGCACTTGGGTCTGGAAGAGTGAACAGGACAGGTATGGCTGTTGCCCCCAGAGGGCTTAGAGCCCCATATGGGAGCAGGAAAGGACCCCATAGTAGGTGAATTATGTGGCTTTTGTTTTATTTTGTATTGTTTTGTTTCGTGATGGAGTCTTGCTCTGTTGCCCAGGTTAGAGTGCAGGGGCATTATCTTAGCTCACTGCAACCTCTACCTCCCAGGTTCAAACAATTCTCCTGCCTCAGCCTCCTGAGTAGCTGGGATGGTAGGCACACCACCACACCTGGCTATTTTTTGAATTTTTTTTTTTTTTTTTTTTTTTGAGACGGAGTTTCGCTCTTGTTACCCAGGCTGGAGTGCAATGGCGCGATCTCGGCTTACCGCAACCTCCGCCCCCTGGGTTCAGGCAATTCTCCTGCCTCAGCCTCCTGAGTAGCTGGGATTACAGGCATGTGCCACCATGCCCAGCTAATTTTTTTTTTTTTTTGTATTTTTAGTAGAGACGGGGTTTCACCATGTTGACCAGGATGGTCTTGATCTCTTGACCTTGTGATCCGCCCGCCTCGGCCTCCCAAAGTGCTGGGATTACAGGCTTGAGCCACTGCGCCCGGCTTATTTTTTGAATTTTTAGTGTAGAGACAGGGTTTAATTGTGTTGGCCAGGCTTGTCTCGGAACTCCTGAGCTCAAGTGATCTGCCCGCCTTGGCCCCCTAAAATGCTGGTATTACAGGTATGAGACACCACACCTGGCCTTGTTTTGTTTTTTGAAACAGAGTCTTGCTCTGTCACCTAGGCTGGAGTCCAGTGACACTATCTCAGCTCGCTGCAACCTCCACCTCCTGGATTTAAGCTATTCTCCTGCCTCAGCCTCCTGAGTGGCTGGGGTTACAGGCACGTGCCACTATGTCCAGCCAGTTTTTTTGTATTTTTAGTAGATGCAGGGTTTCACCATGTTGACCAGGCTGGTCTCGAACTCCTGACCTCAAGTGATTCACTTACCTTAGCCTCCCAAAGGGCTGGGACTACAGGCATGAGACCCTGCGCTTGGCCTAGGTAAACTGTTTTCACGTCCCTCCTTCCAGCCTTACCCACGCTGCCCCTCGGCTTTCCTGGCCTGTCTGCAGTTTTACCCTGCTCCTGCCCCACGGGCCCCATCATCTTTCCCTGTTCTGTTTTTTACCTTCTGCAGAATTCCTGTTTGCAAACATGTGTTTTATTTATTATGACCCAGGCCAAAGGTGATTTTTATGTTTTGTTCCCCGGTCTATTGCTGGCACGTGAGTAGGTGCTCAGTAAATTCGCGTGGGCTGGCTGTGTGAATTTAGTTGTGCCCCAAGTCTCCTCTGTGGTCTGCAGACAGTGCAGGCTACAAACTGTGACTGATCCTCATCTACTTCAGTAGAGAAATTCACATTGTTCAGAAATTCTATGGTAGTTGATATTGCTGTGGCATTTCGGTTGCATTTTATAGAAGTATCAGCCAGCCTTGAATTCAAAATAAGAACACCGAGGCCAAGGACGGTGGCTCATGTCTGTAATCCCAGCACTTTGGGAGGCTGAGGTGGGTGGATCACCTGAGGTCAGGAGTTCGAGACCAGCCTGACCAACTTGGAGAAACCCCATCTCTACTAAAAATACAAAATTAGCTGGGCATGGTGGCGCATGCCTGTAATCCCAGCTATTTGGGAGGCTGAGGCAGGAGAATCACTTGAACCCAGGAGGTAGAGGTTGTGGTGAGCCGAGATCACTCTTGCAGCCTGGGCTACAAGAGTGAAACTCCATCTCAAAAAAAAAAAAAAAAAAAAAAAAAAAGAGGCCAGGCACTGTGGCTCACGCCTGTAATCCTAGGACTTTGGGAGGCCAAGGTGGGTAGATCACCTGAAGTCAGGAGTTCAAGACCAGCCTGGCCATCATGGTGAAACCCCATCTTAAAAAAAAAAAAAACAAAAAAAAAACTCTTTTTTTTTTTTCCCTGCAGAGGATGCCACCTTGGGGGTGCCATGTTTTGACGCGGAGCGTGTGCCAGGCCCTATCCTGAGTGCTTCCCATCCCATGTTTCATTTCAGCACACAGTGTTTCATTTCAGCACACGGTGGTTTTGAGGCAGAGATGATTCTTGTTTATGGGCCAGGATCAATTCTCAGCAAGGGAAAGGTACCTGCCTGGCTCACCCAGTTCCACCCAGCCAGGAAGTGACAGGATGAGGGCTTGGCCCCAGACTGGACACCGTAGGCCCCGGCTCCCAGCTGCTGCTTGGATCCTTACACTGAGACGTGGGGTTCCTCCTGGAGCTGGACCTGGGGGCAGGCAGGGTGGAGGAGGGGAGCCGTGGCGCCCTTGGCAGGGCTGGTCCTGCTAGGCTTAAAGCCAATGGGAGCGGCTGGGGCAGAGACTGGATTCTCAGATCCTCAGCTTCTTGGCAACCTGTGTGACTCAGTGGGCTGGCAATAGGGGCCGGCGGGCAGGCAGCCAGTGCAGGGGAGCCCTGCGGTGGGTGAATCAGCCAGTCGCTGAATTACTGTCCTGCCTGGGGTGGTGCCAAGTGCCAGCTGCCAAAATAAGCACAGCCCTTCTTTGCCTTTCTCTCCCTGCTCCAGGGGTGGCCCACCTTCCACATGCCGTGGCAGGCGCATCCCGTGGCTCTGCTGCTCCTGGGAGTCCCTTGGTCTCCCCAGCCTGGAGCAGGGGAAAGGGCCTCCTCATTGGGGTGCGTAGCCTTCCACAAGTCACTCTGAGGCTCTGCCTCCCCACCACACACAGGGGCCCTCCTGTGAACCGGTGGCCATTGAGATACTGGCATCCTGGCCTTAGAAGGGCACCATGATTATAAAATCACCTTTGACTCTTTATGAAAAGCTGAGAGTTTGCAGGATAGAGCGGCTGGGAGCGCAGTCTGAAGCCAGACAGGATTGGAAGCTCTGCTCTGCTGTGTGGCTTTGGATAAGTTTGTGCCATCTCTGAGCTTCTGTCCTGAAACTCGCCAGAAAACCCTGCCTCACATGTCATGATGATGAAATGATACCCACATCAGCATGGCAGTGAGTAGCAGACATTGTCAGGGGGCTGCTGACTCAGGTGTAGGCACCAGGCTGGGGGCAGCAGTGACCAGCAGAAATGGAAGTCAGAGTCCCCAGCTTAGGGGGCCTCCTGCAGGGGACAGACCACCCACCCTAGAGACAGGGACCCAGCAGCCTCAAGTCTGTGCTGCCAGGAACAAATCTGCTTGTAATCCTTAATCTGGAACAGAGTAGAGGAAAGCAAGCAGCCTCGGGGCTGGACTTACACCTGGCCTCGGCACTAACACGCTGTGCGACCTCAGGCAAGTTGTTCACCCTCTCTGGGCCTCAGTTTTCTCAGTTTCACAACAGAGCTGATGACTGTGGCTTCATCCTTCTGGCAGATGCTGTCTGGAAAAGTGCTTTGTCCCCACTGAGGGGTGCTAAAGGCAGCAGCAGACTAGGCTCTAGAGGACGAAGGGGTGTCAGGAGTTGATCCTGCCTCCCAGGCTTCTGAATCTGGGCAAGAATTGCCTCTGGGCTGCGCAGTGAAAGGCATTAGTGGTGTCCTGGTCCTTGGGAGTCTCCTAGTCAGAGCCAAAGATGGAGGGGATGCCAGGCATAGGTGCCCCTCCAGAGGCTCGATCCATCTCGTGAACGGCCACAGCACCATCCCTACCTAGCAGAGCCGGCCGGGCCTGAGTGTGTGTTGAGCCACTTGACAGGGCCTTAGGTTCCCGGAAGCCAGGAGGAGGGGAGCTGGAGTGTCCCCCCAGCTGGACACTGAGTCCGGTCAGCAGGTCCCTGAGTCAAGTCGACAGCAGGAAAGAGGAGCAAAAGCCAGGCCTCGGTCTCTGCTATCTGCTTCCTGGACAGGATGTGGTACCAAGCAAACGGCTTTGCGAGGAGTCATCGCTCTGGCTCTGAGTCACAGCTCCTAGCGACAGCTGCACGGTGTTTGTAAACAATGGGCCTCGAACCCATCCAGGGCCTGTCCCCACCTAGCAAGGTGCCTGTGGGTTGGGTTTTGCTACCCTGGGCTTGTGCCTGTGGCCAGGCGTGTCATCCCAGGGCCACCTGGCACGCTGGGCAGAACACCGTGGGACCGCTGGCAGGTCATGTGTCCTGGGAGAAGCTGGGGGTCAGGGCTGTCGTGAGCTTCACTTAGTAGCTGGAAACGTTTATGTTGTGTATGGCCAGACATAAAGGCAGCCAGACTTTGGGTGGGGGCGCTGCAGGTGGAGCTCCCCTAACTGTCCTCACCCCCAGCCCCGGTGCCTGGGCTCTCCTTGGCAGTCTTCGTTCCAGGCACTGACAGTGATGTGGCGCATCACGTGGCAGCCTGGCCAGCAGGGAACAAAGACCCTGCTCTCCCCCAGGCTGGTGGCAGAGGCAGGGCCAGGGACCACGTGGGTGGGAGGAGGGGTACATGGCCTTACTGCTTCCTTTCTGCTGGTACCACCTCCTGGGGCTCCCGCATTTCTGCATTTCTGAGTGGCTTTCCCAGCAAGCTCAGTGCCCACTCCCCTGGTAGCCCTGCCCAGCCTGCCTCCGAAAGGAGTAGCCCCAGGATTGGGCCTGATGCCAGGCTGACCTGTGCTGGAGGTGGGGGCGGGGGAGACATGGGAGTCATGGGCTTGGGAAGCTAGGCTGGGGTAGACTGTTCAAGAATAGCACAGGAAGCTTGCGTGTGAGATGCAACACCCTGCATAGGGCCTGGTACCCCGGAGCTGCTTGTCCAAGCAAAGGCATCAGCTCACAAATACACCTAGCAGGGTAGCCTGCTTCCCTGCCACTTCCCTGCTAGTCCCCCACCAGGAAAGTTGAGCGCTTCCTTCCAGGGCCTCTTGAAGGCCCCCCCACCCTCACCCCACCACCCAACCAAACACGCGCACACTGTAGGAAACACCTAACCCGGAAACACCTCACCCGCTGAGCCCTTCTGCAGGGCTGGCCTGAGAGGTCACATTTTGCGTACCAGGAAATCAAGGCTCAGGGAAGGCCCTCCCTGCCCCCCATTCCATGTGGTGAGCTCCCTGTTAAACCTGGAGTGGCAGCCGAACCACACCCCCAATGCCCACAGTCACATGGCCAGGCAATTGGCAACCCTGGGGTGAGAGGCCGAGGTCGGGGACAGCCTCGATCCCTGCTCAGATACCGGCCCCTGCCGCCTGCCTCGCTCAGGTCCTGCCTGTCTGCACAGGGCTTCTCTCCCTTTATGAGTATGGACCCAGACGGTGCGCTCTTCACTGGTCCCCTCTCCCGGGGCGAGGCCTGCCCTGCAGTGCCCGTCTGCCCAGACAGTGCCCTCTTCGCCGGTCCCCTCTCCCAGGGCCAGGCCTGCCTTGCAGTGCCCGTCTGCCCAGACAGTGCCCTCTTCGCCGGTCCCCTCTCCCGGGGCCAGGCCTGCCTTGCAGTGCCCGTCTGCCCAGACAGTGCCCTCTTCACTGGTCCCCTCTCCCGGGGCCAGGCCTGCCTTACAGTACCCGTCTGCGTGTGCTTCAGCATAGCAAACATTCCGGAGCTGTCTGCTGGAATCCAGTTACAAGCCGCACTTTGACTACCAGGCAGACCCCGGACTGCCACCTGGACCTTGCTCACGGCACTCCTGGCACAGGGGCAGCATCCACCAACATTTATCAAATGTCTGTTATGTGCCTGGCACCGGGGCAGGCACGTGACCCTGTGGCCTGTACTACTCCAGTGGCTGTGGGAGATCATCTCTGCACATCTGCCAAGCACAACCATGAGCCAAGCACAACCATGAGCCAAGCCCATGCCGAGGTCTTGTGGAATCCTCCAGTGCCTTTGTTCCGGTTTTACAGAGGAGCAAACTGAGGCCCAGAGATGCTACATCACTGGCCTAGGGTTCCAGAGTCCCTGGGGGTCAGAATTTCAATCCTGGGCTGTCCAATTCATAGCCTGGTCGGCTCTGCTGTTTCTCAAAGGTCAAGGTTGAGTGTCACTGTGTACAAGTGACCAGAGATGATGCCTGACTCTCCCAGGGGACAGGGCCTTGGAGCCTGGCAGATGAGGAAGTGTGCCAGATGGAAAAGGATGGGGAACGGGATGGCTGGGCAGAGATGGTGTTGCTGCATTAAGGCAGGGGTCGGAGAAGGCTGCTGTGAGTGGGGGCTGAGTCCTGAGACCAAGGGGGAAGAATGTGGTTCCCAGCAGAGGGTGCTGGTGGCTGGAGTTAGTAGGAGGGGCTGTGGGCACATGAGGACTTGGGATTCTCTTCTGGGTGGGACAGAACTGGTGGAGGGATTTTAGTGGAGGTGACTTGCTCTGGCTGCAGGGTGAGTACAGGGAGGCAGGAAGGTGGCTGCTCCAGGGCCCCCCTGAAACCCTCCAGCTCCATTTCAATGATGCCCCCCAAGCCCAGCCTGGCCCTCACCCCCAGATGCCCACCCACATCCCCTGAGAGTCCTCACCCTGGAGTTGCAGAGCTCCCAGGCCCTGAACTGCCTGCTCAGCTGGGTCCCCGCTGAGGCCCACAAAGCCACCGGAAGAGGATGTGAGATGCTCAGAGGAGCGGGGCAGGGAGCAAGGTGCTGCTGGGGCAGTGTCTGGGTGGGACGCTGGGCCCCGGGGCCTGATGTGCCTGTGGGGACAATCCGGAGCCCATGGCCTCACCCTCTCCTCCCTGCCTCTGCTGTCCTGCTCCCTGCCCTGCGCGCTCCTCTTGCAGCCAGGGACTGGGCATCTACCGGGCCAGGGTCCCAGGAAGGTAAGGAAGTAGCTGAGACTCTTGGCCTCTGACTTCACCCTCGCATCTCTGGGCTTTGGGCTTGGGGCTCTGAGTGTGATGGAAGGAGCGTCTGCAGGCTTTGCAGAGCAGCTGGACAGACACAGGTCTTGGGCACAGGTCTTTCCTGTGAGATCTTGGGCAAGTCCCTGCTCTCTCTGAGCCTCAGTCTTTCCACTTGTCAGATGGGTGTGCTGGATGCGTCCGATGGCTTCCAATGCCTGGTTTGCAGCAAAATGAGAAAAACGGGGATGGGGACAAGGCAGTAAGTTGTTGTATGTTGCTGTGTTGCTGTTGAATTATTGTTGTTGTTTGCAACTCCAGTAGTCACTCCAGTGAGTTATTCTTAAAGCCAGATGTGCTCTTTCCATGCCTGCCCTTCCTTCCGACGGCAGCCCTCTCTTGTTACCTCTGGTGGTGTCTTTTCTGAAATGGTGGGAGTGGTGGTGTTGATATTATTATTTTTTAGCACCCTACTTAATGAAACACAGTTGGCAACCCAGGTTGGCACCCCCCCACCCCGCCACTGCACCCAGTTTAAAATGAAATCTTGTGACCGGGCGCAGTGGCTCACACCTATAGTCCCAGCCCTTTGGGAGACCGAGGCAGACAGATCACCAGAGGTCAAGAGTTCAAGACCAGCCTGGCCAACATGGTGAAACCCCATCTCTAGTAAAAATACAAAACAATTAGCTGAGCCTGGTGGCAGGTTCCTATAATCCTAGATACTTGGGAGGCTGAGGCAGGAGAATCACTTGAACCGGGAGGCGGAGGTTATGGTGAGCTGAGATCGAGCCGCTGCGCTCCAGCCTGGGACAGAGCAAGACTGTCTAAAAAGAAAAAAAAAGGGAAATCTCGTACCTGGGTGCCAGGGATGGAGGAGCTCAGGTCTGGGAGCAGGGAAGCCTTCCAGAACAAGGGAGTGGGGGTCTCCTGCCTGCCTCCCCCTGCCTCTGGCTAGACTCACATCCACCTGGTGGCTCTGCTGACCAAGCCCTGTATTGATCTAGTTGCTTGTATCTGTCACTTTTCTGGCTCTGTGTGGTGGTTTTCAGGCTCCCGACAT
Organism: Saimiri boliviensis; assembly: GCF_048565385.1. Taxonomy (NCBI): domain Eukaryota; kingdom Metazoa; phylum Chordata; class Mammalia; order Primates; family Cebidae; genus Saimiri; species Saimiri boliviensis. The sequence continues at coordinate 141,715,871 of NC_133450.1, forward strand.
GGGGAATGGGAGTGGGGGCTGGAGAATTAAGGGAGAAAGCTGTGCCAGCTTGGGGCAGCCTCTCCACTCATCCTTGGCTGGCCCATGGCCTGGTACAAGTGGGAATTCCTGGCCCTGCCTGTCAGAGGAGCAGGTATGACAGCCACACGGGTGACACCAGGCCTAGGCACTCGGGTGCTTCACTCCACTAGGGCACGCAGGCGACGGGCACACTAGTAGAGGGCCTCGCGAAGGGCCCACTCTCTGCCTGGCGCTCACCCTGCCATGGCCCGGGAAGCAGGCCAGGTTTGTGCCAGGCCTGCTGTGCCCAGGGGGAGGAAGGGCTCCGTGTTCTTTGCCTGTGTCTCTGTGGTGACCGCCAGGCAGAGGGCCGTGGCCCGCCGTGCTGCTCTCCGAAGCCCGACACCTTGGCTGGTACCTCTGCCAGCACCGGCCACCACGGAGGTGAGTTTCCAGGGCGACTGGTGCCTCTGCCAGGGAGAGGCTGGGTGGGTCACCGCCGGGGCTCCAGGCGCGGGAGTTGGTTGCCTAGGACTCCTCTCTTCGCCGTCAGAACTGGTTGGAGGAGTTTGTCTAGAACTTCAGGGGAGTCTTCATCTCCCATCTCGGGTATGAGAGAGAAGACTGGGGGTCCGCTCTGCTGCTGGTGCCTGTGTGTGCCCACTGTGGCCTTGCCAGCTGCCCCCAGCCCCGAGGGTCGGTACAGGGTGGCTGTGGACTGTCACGGCAGCGCCGTCCGGAGGGTGCTTCTTGGATTACCAGGGACTTCTGTGCTGCTTCCTTGTCTGCTCTCTTGAGAAGCCTGAGAGCCTGGTGCTATGACGGTTACTGTCCCCATTTATTGATGAAGAAACTGAGGCCCCAGGAGGTAAAACTAAGGCTAGAAGACACAGAACTGGAACTAGAAGGCACTGGAACTGGAACCTGTGCTCAGGTCTCAAAAGAGCTCCCTAAACCCACAGGAAAGAATGGCCCCCTTGGGGCTGGCTCATCCCAGGGCCCCCTGTGCCGTGACATTTCCAGCTGGCACTTTGTGGAGCGTTTCCAAGGAGTCCAGGGGCCAGGCTGGCAACTGACCACCCTCCAGGAGGGGAGGTAATGGATGCTGGGTGTGATATGCCCCACCCGTCACAGTTGTGGGATAGACGTCACTGCCTCCTAGATTAGGGCCGCTGGGCTCGGGGACAGGTACTAGGCTGAGACTGGGGGACCCGTTGGGCCTTTGGTCCCTTCCTCAGCCGGTGTGCCCAGCAACCCCACAGCCCCGCTGCTCCTCTCTCCCCTCGCTTCCGTCTGCCTGCAGCCTCCCTCTCCCACTGTCATCCTTGGGCTCACTTTTGGGTCTTGGGCTCAGTTCCCATCTGTGTGTCCCCCTCGGCCTCCTCCTCTCTCCTCTGCTGTCCCCCACTTCAGGCTGTCACATGTTGAATTGGTGGCCCTGCGTGGGTGTCAGGCACCAAGCCCTGTGGGAGTAGAGGACAGTTGCCAGAGCCCCCCCGCCCCCACCGCCACGGTTTGCAGCCCATGGATGCTTTCATCACGTTTGCTCCCCTGCGTGCCTCCCCGTCAATATCCTGGGGCTGTACCCATTTCCAGGGCATGACAGCTGGGCCCCCTGGCGAGCCCCAGGCTGGTCCGAAGCCCTCTGCATCCCCGTCCAGACCCGTTCCCACCACTCCCGGAGTCGGCACATCTTGTTCCTGTTGTGCTGGGACAGCAGCACCCTGTGAGGGCAGAGGGTTGGGATGATGATAATGCCACACCTGCCACCTGGTGTGGCCTCCTGGAGATTTCAGCACCTCAGTGCTTCATGTCTCACCTTCTGACCATCTCTGACTTCAGTCTCCAGCCTGTGGGGACCCCTGCATCCTGGGGACAGGAGGAGGAGGCAGAAGCCACCAGAGGCTGCCAGGAACCCAGTGGCAGGGGAGGTGGGGCTGAGCCAGGCCTGCCAGCTGTGCTGGGAGTTCCCACGCGTGGCCCAGCTGCGTCACCTCCTGCCAAGGTGTGTGCTCACCCGCCCACAGGGGGCCACCCCAGGACCTAGGCAGGCTAAGAATGGTGACGTCAGTGTCGGGAAATGATCAAGGAGTGTGTCCAGGCCTCACCCTTTTCATGTCCTCCCCAGGCTCTAAATATAGATCACAAGAGACAGAAAGGGGTGGCCTCCACCTGCCCAGCAGGAGGTGACAGGTCTTCCACCACGGCCTGACCTGAGTCTGCGTACCTGGCTGTCATTCCTCCCAGCCTTGGCCAAGCCCAGGTTGGAAAAGGTGATGGCCAAAGGTCATTGTCACCCATACACTGCCTTGTCCCCAGTTCCTGCTCTGAACTGCTCTGTGCCTGGCAGTCCCCAGGACTGCACCCCAGGCCCAAACCCCATTTCCTGGGGTCCTGCGTAAAAGCAGGCCTGAGTCCCGACTTGAAGGCCCAGAGGGGCAGCTTTCATGATCCACCTCTCATGTACTGGCCAAGGAGCGGGCGGAAGGAGGGAGGCACCAGCCAGACGGAAGGGGCAGTGTGAAGACGGAGCTGCAGCAGTTCTGCCGAGAGGGACCCTGGAGGTGAGGGCCAGGGCCACACCGAGCCAGTGGTCTTCTGCCTGAGGGTAGCCGGGGGCTTTGAGGGACCAAGACCCCGCTGGCTGTGGTGTCTGGGGAACCAAGGATGGTATGGGAGCAGGGAGAAGAGGGACCACAGGGACTTGCTGACACGCCTCTCCCTGAACCGAGACAGCTGCTCAGGGGCTGGGGAGCCATGTAAGATGCCCAGCAAGTCGCTCCTCGCCTGTCTGCCCGCTGTCTCCCTCTCCTGCTGTCCCTCTCTGTGGACCCCTGGGCTCACTTTTGGGTCTTGGGCTCAGTTTCCATCTGTGTATCCCCCTCTGCCTCTTCTTCCTCTGCTTCCCTCCACTTTGGGCTGTCACACGGTGAATTGGTGGCCCCTCCAGGGTGGTAGTGACTCCCTGGGGTGTCAGGCACTGAGCACTGCAGGAGTGGGGGACAGTTGTCAGAGCGATCCCTGGCTGAGGGCTGCAGGGTCGGGGTGGGGGTTAGGACGGAGCACATGCCTGGCTCCAGGGGGCAGCCACAGCCAGCTTCCGGCCAGCCTCCGGTGGCCCTCGGGAACACAGCCCCGGTGTGGTCAGGTCAGCCAGAGTTACAGGAGAAGTGGGAAATGTGGGTTTTTATATGAAGTCACCTGACCTTCTACTGTTGGCTGACATTTTGAAAACACTTCGTAAGCCAAACAAAACACACGTGTGGGCGGGATCTGGCTGCCAGCTGTCAGTTCACAGCCTGCCTGTGCAAGTTCCTCTGCGAGCAGCGTCCCGACTTCCGAAAGGTCTGTGCAGCCGTGTTCTCCGGGGGCTTGTGGGGGTAGCCCCCAAGGAAAGGCAGGTGCACGTCCCAGGGGGAGGTTGGGAACCTGAGAAGGCTAGGTGGGGGGTGGGGAGCGTGAGCTGGGGCAGGATGGAGGAAGGGACCGACGCCTGTTCCTAAGAACCCCCCATTTCCGGGGGTGGTGCTTTGTGCTCTCTAGAGTCCTTAGTTCCCCCCAGCAGATGCTCCAACAGCCAAGCACAGGGTGTCATTGGCCTCGAGCGTCAAACCCACCCAAGTTCCCTGGAACTGCCCCCAGCTGCCTCTGACCACCCCATCTGGGCAGCAGGACTCGGTTTCCAGCTGCCCACTGCCTTGGTCTCCAGGCATCTTTACATCTCATGTTGTAAAGATGCCATGAGTGACCTCTGCGCACACAGAGAGTAACACGGGAAATGGTGAGCCTGGCCAGGTGTTGCTGCCTGGGATCAGAAGTTTGTAGCCCTCTCTGGAGGACTGCTGGGAACCTCAGAGGCATCAGAGGGTGAGTCTCAAGCTGTGTCCTTTTTCTTCTTCTTTTTTTTTTTTTTTTTTTGAGATGGAGTTTTGCTCTGTTGCCCAGGCTGGAGTGCAGTGGCACAATCTCGGCTCACTACAACCTCCACCTCCCTGGTACAAGCGATTCTCCGCCTCCCGAGTAGCTGGGATTACAAGCATGTACCACCATGCCAGGCTACATTTTTTGGATTTTTAGTAGAGACGGGGTTTCACCATGTTGGCCAGGCTGGTCTCGAACTCCTGACCACAAGTGACCCACCCTCCAGGGCCTCCCAAAGTGCTGGGATTACAGGTGTGAGCCACTGCACCCAGCCATTTTTCTTCTTATAACTTTTATTATGGATAATTTCAAATAGACACAAAAGTAGAGAAAATGGCATAAAGACCCCCAGCTTTCGGGGCTGCTCTTACTCCCCTCTCACTGTCCCACTCCCTGCCCACCCCTGGAGATGTTCACATGAATCCCAGGCATGTCCTGCATCCACTGATAGCCCAAAATGTCACTCCATTAGTGACCACAATACCATTCTCACACCTAAAAAGATGTCTAACATCATCAAATATGCAGCAGCGTTCAGACAATCCACGTGTCTTATAGTTTTGTTGTTGTTGTTGTTTTGAGACAGTCTTGCTGTGTTGCCCAGGCTGGAGTGCAATGGCACAGTCTTGCCTGCCTCAGCCTCCTGAGTAGCTGGGATTATAGGCATGCGCCACCACGCCTGGCTAGTTTTTGTATTTTTAGTAGAGATGGGGTTTCACTGTGTTGGCCAGGCTTGTCTCAAACACCTGACCGTGTGATCTACCCGCCTCGACCTCCCAGACTGCTGGGATTACAGGCATCAGCCACTGTGCCCGGCCCAGTTTTTTTTTTTTTTTTTTTTTTTAAACAGTTGTCTTGCCGACATCGTGATCCAAAATCCACACATCGCATTTCATAGATGTCTCTTATCCTTCTATTAACCTATAGTTTCCCCTTTCTTTTTCCTCTGAAATGTGTGCGTTGAAGAAACTGGGTTGTTTGTCCTGAAGAGGTTCCCACAGCCTGGATTTGTGGATTGCACCCTTCTGGTGTGTTGAACATGTTCCTCTGTCCCCCGTAATGCTGCAAATGGTAGTTACATGCAGAGGCCTGCTCTGATTTGGGTTTGGGTTTTAGGAGAACGTTGTGAGTGACGCTGTGTTCTTCCACTGATGACCCGTGCTGTCCCAGGATGGCCTTGCCCTTGGCTAGGGTGCTAACCATGTGGGGCAGAGTCTCAGGCCCACCCGATCTGGGGACTTTGGGCACCACATCCTGTACAGGGAGCTTTACCTATGCTTTAATTAGGGGGGTGTGTGTCTCTGTCTCTGTGTGTGTCTATGTGTGTGTATCTGTGTCTATGTCTCCATATCTGTGTGTGTCTGTATGTGTCTATCTCAAGCTTGTTTTTTGCCTTTTTGTGGAGAATGAGATCTTGCTATGTTGCCCAGGCTGGTCTCCAATTTCTGGGCTCAGGAAATCCTGCCTCTGCCTCCCTAAGCTCTGGGTTACAGGCATGAACCCCCATATACTCAGCCTTGGAGTATGTATGTCTCTGTATGTGTGTCTATTTCTGTGTGTGTATGTGTGTGTGTGTGTGTGTATGTGTGTGTGTATCTCTGTGTGTCTTTGCATGTCTGTCTCTATGTCTGTGTGTGTGTCTCATGGGCAGCCAGAGCAGTGATCAGGCTTCCCAGGAGTTGGAAGGGGAGTCCCAAAGGTGAGTGAACAAGGCACGAAGAGGGACTTTGTAAAAACAGACACCGGCCAGAGGGACTGGCTAAGTAATGCCCTCTCCCGTCTCAGCACCTGTAGATGATATAGTCAGATGTAAGGGAGCCAGGCCAGCCCCGTTGGGGGGTTTAGTGTGATGAATTCTTTACTCTTCACCTCTCCAGGTGCCACCCCTTGCTCCAGCACCCAGACCTTTACCCCCACCTCTCCTTGGGGCCACCCCTTGCTCCAGCACCCAGACCTTCAAGGCTACCCCTCACCTCAAGCACCCAGGACCATCAAGGCCAAAATAGTGATGACTCCTTTGTGTCCTCATGAGTCATTTGTCCTGGGCTGTAAAACAGGCAGGCCTTCTTGTTCCTGGGCCCATCACTCAGAGAAGGAGATAAAGAGAGCAGAGGGTTTAAAGTCAGTGGCAGGCAGCTTCTGGACTTTCAGTTCCTGGAGGCATTGGGAGCTTGGCCTCAGGAGAAAGGAATGGGAGGAGGAGCTTAGGGCCAGAGTGCAGTGTCCAGGTCACCTCTTTGTGGCCCTGTGGGGACCTCCTGCCTCTAAATGTGCCTCACCCACATCACCCTCCCTGGCGGAAGGGCTTGGAAGCTTTCTAAACAGCCTCTAGGGATCTCCATCTCAAACCAAATCTACCCATCTTGATTCTTAAAAAAACAAACAGAAACAAAAACAAAAACAAAAAACAGGCTGGTTGCAGTGCTCATGCCTATAATCCCAGTACTTTGGGAGGCGGAGGGATCACTAGAGGCCAGAATTTCAAGACTAGGCTGGCCAGCGTAGCAAAACCCTGTCTCTACTAAAAATACAAAACTAGCCAGGGATGGTGGCGGGTGCCTGTAGTCCCAGCTACTCGGGAGGCTGAGGCAGGACAGTCGCTTGAACCCAGGAGGCAGAGGCTGCAGTGAGCCCAGGTTGAACTACTGCACTCCAGCCTGGGCAAAAGAGTGAGACTCTGTCTCAAAAACAAAAGCAGCATCTATCACATGCACCTGATTATTACAATACCGATTTTAGAAATTAGAGATTCAGATAAGCAAAATGAAAACAAGTATACCTTCCACTCAGCTGTAACTTACCACTATGGTTTTTGTGAAGTGGGCCCTTCTAGTCGTGTGCGTGTGAGGGTCTGGTTCTGAAAGGGTGACCTGCGCCTGGCTGCCTCAGTCCAGTCACAGTAGGAGCTGCGTTTTCCATGGGTGTCTGAGGCTTGGCACTTGGAAAGTGGCCAAGATGTGCTCATGGAATGTGCTGTCTGGTCCTGCCCTCTTAATTTACAGATGGAGAAACTGAGGCCCGATGGTATGGACCAGACCTGGAAAGGTTGGCATGGCCAGGGCTGCTGGCAGCGATTGCTGGTCTCCATGAGAACTGAGGGCTGAGGCTGGGGCAGGCCCAGCAGTGGATGAGGCATGAGGAAGGGTCCCATTCATTCATCCATTCTCCTGGCCCTGCTATTAAGCCCCAGGCTCTGTCTCCCTTCCTCACTGGTTTCCAGAAAACAGTAGTTGAGGCTGTCCCTGTCCTTGCTTCCCCTTCACCCCAGCAGCCTCACATCCACCCTGAGATCAGGAATGCCCAAGTGACAAGCAGCCCCAGCTGACAGGCCCAGCAGCCAGGTGCTCTGCTCAGCTTTGTCATTCTTGACCCCTCCCTCCTTGTCAGATGCCTCTCAGCCCAACCTTGGTGCCTCTGCTCTCCCCCACCTCCCTGGCTGCTGCTCCTCTGCCTCCTCTCAGCCTGGCCCTCCTCTGAGGGTATCTGTAAGGCTGAAAGGGGATAGTGTGGGGCTTGGCCCCCAAAATGGTAGGGCCCCACTTTCTGACCCTTTCCCCCACTGCACACACAGCCCCACACTCAGGATTTCCATTTGCACTGACGTGGTCACTGAGCACATGATCAGCCTCTCCAAACTCTGCATGAGCCGGTAGCCAGGTGCAGGCACCGCCAAGTGCTTTATGTCAATTACGTAAAGACATCCTCTCAGCAACTTTTTGAGGAAGTCATTTTTACTACCCAGATTTTCCAGATGAAGAAACTGAGTGAGGCTGAGAGGGGTTAAGCAACCTGTGGAAGGCCACAGAGCTGGGGAGACGCTTCGCTGAAGCTGACTCCAGGAGGGCTTTCCCACACATCATCAGCACGTACACACTGCAGCAGTGTGACACGCACACGGTGCCTAACCCGGGTACCGAGGGCCCCACGACACACGTGACTCCGGTCCTCCGGGAGACCCAGCCCACGCGCGTCCCTCGGCCTCTCCGGCCCCGCCCTCTGTGCTCAGACCCCGCCCTCCCACGCTCCCGGCCCCGCCCCGGGCCTGACCTCGGCGGGGACGGGGCCGCGGGCGCGCGCACGCACGCACACACCCGCGTCCCCCGGCCCCTCTGGCCCCGCCCCCTTCTCCGCCCTTTTTACCCTCCGGCCCCGCCCCCAGCCTGACATCAGCAGGGGCCGGGCCGCGGGCTCAGAGCCGAGGCTAAGCAGAGCCGCGCGGGCCGCGCCGCCGCCCCCGCCGCGCGCCGGGCCGGCCCCGCGCCCGCGCCGCCCTGGCTCCCGCCGCGGGCCTTCCATGGTGCAGCGCATGTGGGCCGACGCGGCCGGGCCTGCCGGCGGCTCCGAGCCGCTGTTTCCGGGCTCCCGGCGGAGCCGCAGCGTGTGGGACGCCGTGCGCCTGGAGGTGGGCGTCCCCGACAGCTGCCCGGTGGTGCTGCACAGCTTCACGCAGTTGGACCCCGACCTGCCGCGCCCGGAGGTGGGTGAGCTGGGGGGGGCGGCGGGGGGCGCGTCGGAGCCACCCCACCCGCGGCAGGGCTGGGCGGGCCCGGGTGAGCCCCGCATGGGGCCGGGAGACCCTAGCGGACCGCCTCCCTCCTCTCTCCATAGGTTGGGGGTCGGGGCCTTCTGCAGAAATCAGCCAGCAGGGTGAGCAGGGGGCTGCCGCCGCCGCCGCGCCCGTTCCAGCAGTAGGGGCCATTGCTAGGGTTTTGCCCCACTCAGTACTGTCCCAGGGCCTGTCGCCGAGCCCCCGCAGCCCAGGTGGACCTTTTCCTGCAGCACTGCCACTGTTTACATCCGTGGCCTGTGCCTTATTTCACTCAGCCGCCAGCCCAGGGCCTGCACCGCACCGTTGGGTTTTACGATGCAGGTGTCGATCCTTGGTCGGGGAGGCAAAATCCTAGAATCCTCAGAGGTGACTGGGACCATGTCGGCCTTCCAGACCGAGCCTACTTGGGGCAGAAGTGGATCTGGTGACCGGGGACATCGGGGCTGCTCAGAGGCGGGGGTCCGGGGATGGGGCGGAGCAGCAGGCTTCCAACATGTGGGACCAGATGTCCTGGTGGTGACGCGAGGAGGGTGCTTAATTGGAAAGAGTGCTAGCACCTGAATCTGTAAGGTTTGGGGAGGATTCGGAGAAGGGAGTGGTGTACCTGTGTCGGATGGAGGGGACGGTGACTGGGTGTGGGCTGGGGCTTGTTTCTCGTGTGCCCTGGGCAGGGGGCCATGTGTCTCTGGGTGGTGCCATCTGCCTGCCACCTGACTGTTCCTGACTGCACAGCGGAGGTAGTAGAACCCAGAGCACCCCCTCACCCTGGGCACAGGGCTTGCACAGAGGCCATGAGAGCTCTGGCTGGGCTGCATCCTTAACAGTGACGGTTCCGAGCCCCGTGCTGCGTCGTGTCTGCCTGGTGCATCTCCAGTCCCTTTGTGGCTTTAGACGGTGGCGCGTTGTGATTGCTGGCGATTGTTAGCCAGGGTCTCATGCCTCTTGGTGTTCCGGTACCTAGACAGGGCCTGGATGAGACCTGTTTCTCCGCCCAGTGTTGGAGAGAGCTCTTGGTGGGGGAACACCCCATGCCTGAGAGACCCTTTCCTCCTGAGCTTGGCAGATGGCCGGACAAGACTGTTCCCCCAACCCTCATCTACCCGGGGCTCTGTTCCTCATTGGTGGCTGGAGAGGGACCCCTGGGAGGGTGGGGGTGGGAGGCTGAGGGCTGACACCAGCCCAGCGCTCATCTGGCTTTCATTATGTCTGGCAGCTCGGGCTTTGTGTGCTGGGAGGGTCTGGCCAAGCACTCACAGGGCCCAAGCAGGTTCTCTCTCCCTCTATCCATCTCGGTCCCTGAGGAACCAGGGAGAGGCAGAGCTGAGCCTCACCCCTGCCTGGGGGGTCTTGCCTTCCCTCTCTCTGGCCATGGTGCTCCTTGCCCAGCCTTAGCACTGAGGTCCAGCCCATGGCTGCTATTTAGAAATCAAAGGGGAAGCTTCTGGCTGGGTCAGGGAAACCAGGATCCTGGCAGGAGAGGAGGCCACTGCCGGAAACCAAACACAATGACCATTTACCAAAGGCCCAAGGGAGGGGGCAGGGAAGTCCCTGTCCCTCTTGCCAGCACCCCCCCGCCCCGATCCTGGAGCTGGTTTCCTGGTGGCTATGTGGCCTGCCAGAGCTGACTCTGCACACTTGGTCCCTGTCCTCTGGAAACCACCAGACAATTTCTGCTTCCCCTGCGCCCCTGTTTCCCTACGTAGCCTCCGCCCGGTGCTTCCCTCTGGGCTGCCAGCTGTCCTCGCATCTGGACTTCTGCTCGTCTTCTCAATTCGAAGCCAAGCCACCACTGACCCCGCTTGGCCTGCACAGTTCTTGCTCTGGAGGTTACCTGACCCCTTGCTCTGGACAGGCTGTGGCTCCAGCCAGGCCAGAGGTGCAGGTTGCGGGCCACCGCCTCATTTTCTCTGGCTTAGACCATCCTACAGAGTAGGTGCCAACACCACCTTCTAGGAAGCTAGGGGGGTCAGAGAAGGGAGTCTCTGACCTAAACACCTGTGCAGCCAACAAGGGCCGCAGCCAGGATTTGTGCATGGGCTGTGTTCTCTGCGGCACCTACTATGTGCAGGCACCATCAGGAACCAGAGAAGGCCAGGGCAATACTCGCTGTCAAGGGCCAGGCAGCCCATAAGCCCCGAGGTCAGGTGAGCAGTAGGGAAGCTTACGGTTTAGAGGAAGGCAAAAGTGCTTTTGGCCACAGGACGCTGGGGAGAGCTGCCAGGAGGAAGCAGGCCCAGAGCTGGACCCTAAAGCTTTAAAATAATAGCTAATAGGAGCCGGCATGTTTTGGGAAGGTCCTAGACTAAATAATTTGCATCACCTCCTTTTTTATTTATTTATTTATTTATTTATTTATTTTTTTGAGACGGAGTTTCGCTCTTGTTACCCAGGCTGGAGTGCAATGGCGCGATCTCGGCTCACCGCAACCTCCGCCTCCTGGGTTCAGGCAATTCTCCTGCCTCAGCCTCCTGAGTAGCTGGGATTACAGGCACGTGCCACCATGCCCAGCTAATTTTTTGTATTTTTAGTAGAGACGGGGTTTCACCATGTTGACCAGGATGGTCTCGATCTGTTGACCTCGTGATCCACCCGCCTCGGCCTCCCAAAGTGCTGGGATTACAGGCTTGAGCCACCGCGCCCGGCCTTGCATCACCTCCTTTTGAGGTCAAGATTTTTTTTTTTTATTTTTTTGAGACGGAGTTTCGCTCTTGTTACCCAGGCTGGAGTGCAATGGCGCGATCTCGGCTCACCGCAACCTCCGCCTCCTGGGTTCAGGCAATTCTCCTGCCTCAGCCTCCTAGGTAGCTGGGATTACAGGCACGTGCCACCATGCCCAGCTAATTTTTTGTATTTTTAGTAGAGACGGGGTTTCACCATGTTGACCAGGATGGTCTTGATCTCTTGACCTCGTATTCCACCCGTCTCAGCCTCCCAAAGTGCTGGGATTACAGGCTTGAGCCACCGCGCCCGGCCAGAGGTCAAGATTGTTAAGAGCCCACTTGACAGATGAAACCAGAGGTAACAGAGGTTGGATTGCAGTGACCAAGCGTCAGTGGCAGAGGCAGGATTCTGACCCAAAGACATGTTTCTCTGCCCAGTGTCGGGGAGAGCTCTTGGTGGGGGAAGAGAGACCGGTGCCTGAGAGACCCTTTCCTCCTGAGCTTGGCAGATGGCCAGACCAGACGTGTTCCCCCAACCCTCATTTAACCAGGGCTCTGTTTTTCATTGGCGACTGGAGAGGGATCCCTGGGAGGGTGGGGGTGGGAGGCTGAGGGCAGTCGTAGGTGGGTGAAGGCGGCTTCTCTGTATTCACAGGGAGCACCTCCCCTTCGGCCTCCCACGCCCTCCCATTCTCTGATCTCTTGACCACACTGTGTGCAGGTCTTGGTTTAATCCCCAGGGCTCATGAGTACTTTGGACACCGAAGACCCCAGGGCAAGGGGGTCTGTCCCTGGGGGGTCCTGTCGCCCTGTGTGCAGACTGTCGTCTTCCAGGAGAGCTTCCTAGGTGACTTCAAAGGGGCAGCCCCGAAGACCCTCAGGTTCCCCTCTTGCTCTACTCTTAGGGAGGGTCCCCCAGGAGAAGAGCGGGAGTAGGCTGGCTGGTCTTGGGTCTTTGTTCCTTCTCCAGGTGGGGGATGCTCAGGCATGCTGGCCTGTTTCCCAGGAGGCTCAGGAATGACCCCGGGAGATGTTATGCTGCTCGCCGGCAGGGCTGGGGTCTGATTCTTAACCTGGAAATTGGACAATTCCAGGCCCGGTCTGCGTTGCCATTAAGAGAAGACTGGGGAGATTTATCGCTGGCCCTGTGCGGGCAGGCTCTGAAGGAGCCAGTGGGGCGGTTTCAGGAAGCTGCGCCCAGGCAGTCGACGACTAGTTCCCAAGGGCTGCTGGCCAGCCGCCCAGATGGCTCCCATGGTGTGGTACCACCATGCTGTGGCCACCCTGTGCCAGGGTTGGACTTCCAGCCTTGCAGGCCCAGAATTGCCGTATTCTGGATACGCAGCACCAGCAGGGCGATGCACCCCATTTGATTCTCACGGGGCAGACACTGAAGCCTGCAGCTTCGCCCAGGACAAGCTGAGCTTCGAGCAGACCCAATTCTCCCAGTTCCGAACACCTTGGCTGCCCACAGGCCAGGGAGGAAGTGGGGTGACAGCCCAATGGTTGCTTGGCAAGCAGAGCAGGGCACCTGCATTGGAGGGTTGTGGCGTCTTCTGCCATCGGGAGCTTGCATGCTTTGGCAGCCTCCCCTGAAGTCATTCCTGGGGCCTTTTGTCCATGTCAACCGAGGGGTAGGGAGCCTGGGCTCTGGAGGGAAGACAGCTGTGCTGGGATGCCAGCTCAGCCCCCTGGCAGCAGTAGACATGTTCCTGTTCTGAGCCTCAGTTTCCTCATCTGTAAAGTGGACGTGATGCCAGTTCCTCCTCGTAGGGTTCTGGTGAGGACTGAGTGAGACAGGTGGCCTGAGGAGCAGCCTGCATAGTGCTTGGCACAGTGGACAGGTGGCAGCTGCCACAATGAAGTTTTCTGATGAGGTGCCAGGGGAGTGGCCTGAGCCTTCCAAGTGCCCTGGACTCCTGGGGCATGTCACCTGGCACCTTCAGCATGGTGCTTCCCTGGCCTGGCATCTTGCAGGCCTTTTGCTCAGGGCACGTCCCCAAACCTCTCAGAGATGTAGGCGCTGGAGAGCTGGCCCTGCCACCCTCCCCGTCGAACTTGCTGTGTTACCTGAGGAAGTCCTTCCTGTCTCTGGCCCCGCCTCCACATCTATGCCACAAGCGACTGTACTCTGCTCCAAGCCCGGGACCGTGGCAGAGTCAGCGCCAGGCCTGGGTGGGTCCCAGCGGGCCAGGGTTCAAATCCCTGTTCTGGCTCCCACTTCCTGGCTCCTGACCTGGGCGAGTTCTTGCCAGGCTGCTTCTTTATCCATCTGGAAGGGCGTTAGGAGGATTAAACATGATGGGTCTGCAAAGGGGCTTACACCCAGGAGGTCCCTGCATGTGCTGGGTGCTGTGGCTGGTTAAAGTTGGGGCTGGACATTGAGCTGGCCCTGCCCTGCACCCCCTTGGGACCAGCCCACTTTCCTCCTCAGCTGCCACCAGCCATACCCCTCCCGGGCCTGGCCCTTTGTTTACCTGTCAGGGGCCGGGCTTGGACAGGGACCTCAGATACACAAGGCTTAGGGGTGACCTGGAGGGCTGGGTCTCCCCTCTCCTGCTTGAGGCACGATTTTCCCATCAGTGACAAGCAAGGTGCAGGCTGGCAGGAGGGTTTCTGTAGAGACGGGCCGGCCTTTGAGGGCCTCGGCACAGGCTGGTTCCCAGCCTCCACTTTCTGGGCCAGGGAGCTCCCTGGTGGCTAGGCACCTTGTGTCAGCCCCATCTGAGGCCACCTCTGTGGGCCGCAGTGCCCAGGACCAGGAGTGTGGCCCACCCACACCCAGGGCTGGCCTCCTGTCATCCTGGGGCCTTGTCCATGCCTGGGGATCAGGGTTGGGTCCACCCACCTAGAGCTGGAGGGCAGGCGGGTCGTGGACATGTGGCCATTGCATTCCGCCTCCCTTGGTTGGGCTGGTGGTCTGAGAGGAACCAGGACATGGACTTGAGAAGTCCTAGGCTGTCACCTCAGCCTGCACACGCCCCACTTGCTCCGCTCTCTGGGCCTTGGTCCCACTTCTGTGGGATGGAGAAGGCGCGTGGCAGTGTGAGCGCTGCACTGCCCGGGGAGCCTGGGCTCTGCAGAGAGCGAGCAGCCTTGTGATGCGGTTCACGTTTGGCTTCTGGATTGGAGCGAAAAGCTCAAGTCAAAGCTGCTCCCGCCCACTGGGTTTCAGGGTGACTCAGCCTTTCTTTACAGTGCCCGTGGGCCAGGTCCCCAAGCTTCAGGCAGGTCTCAGACAAGTTCCCCTCAGGTTTCTACTGCCCAGTGTCCATTGCCGGCCCTGGGGGCTGTGGTGTGTTTCCCGGTGCCACCCCATCAGGTGTCAGTGTTTCCCAGTGCCACCCCGTCAGGTGTCAGTCTGTTCCAAGTACCACCCCGTCAGGTGTCAGTCTGTTTCCCAGTGCCACCCCGTCAGGTGTCAGTCTGTTCCCAGTGCCACCCCATCAGGTGTCAGTTTCCCAGTGCCACCCCGTCAGGTGTCAGTCTGTTCCGAGGACCACCCCGTCAGGTGTCAGTCTGTTTCCCAGTGCCACCCCGTCAGGTGTCAGTCTGTTCCCAGTGCCACCCCGTCAGGTGTCAGTTTCCCAGTGCCACCCTGTCAGGTGTCAGTCTGTTCCCAGTGCCACCCCGTCACGTGTCAGTGTTTCCCAGTGCCACCCCGTCAGGTGTCAGTCTGTTTCCCAGTGCCACGCCGTCAGGTGTCAGTCTGTTTCCCAGTGCCACCCCATCAGGTGTCAGCGTTTCCCAGTGCCACCCCATCAGGCGTCAGTCGCCAAGCTGCATGCGTTCTCTCTTGACCCCCACTGTCACCTGTGAGAGCTGTTGCTGTCCTCCCCAGCTCACGCACCGAGGCCAAGGGCCGAGGGGCTGGGCAGAGCTGGGAGCTGGACCCTTGAGAGACGGTGAACTGCCGTGTGGCGGGCCAGAACTGTAGGGGCTGCAAGCGCCCCGGGTGACCTCTGCTGGCTGGGACCTGAGCAGCAGCTCGGAGGGGCGTGAGAGTTCCCCCAGAACCACTCACGAACATGGAGGCTCTTTCCATGCCCAGGGCCAGGGAGGGCCAGGGCGGAGCAGCTCGTGGTGCAGGGCTGCTGGGCTCCTCACTCTACTTCAGCCCTCAGCCAGGTCTCCTTGGGAGGAGCCATCCCCAGGCGGGTGGGGAGGGTAGGGGGCACTAGTTATGACTTCCGAGGAAAGGTGTCCGAGTCCAGAGCAGCACCAGAGGGCGGATGCTGGGAGGAGGCGCCGTCGGCCTTGGTGGGGAGATGGCAGGGGTGCGGTGGGCCCCGTGGGACCCCTCAAGACCCTCACTGTTCTACGCAGAGGAAGTCTGGGCTGGGCCTGTGGCTTCCTCCATCAGCCAGGGACATAGCATCCTGCTGGCCCGTCACTCTGAGAAGGCTGATCCGGTGACACACTCACTAGACACCACCCAGGCCCTGTTTTCCCTCCTTATCTACAGGGCTCTGGGCTGTGTCCCTGGGGACACTGGGGTGTGGGGGCCCCTGCTCACCAGGGACCCCGTGCCGCCATACCACCCTCACTGCACTGACCCAAATGTTAGGAGGGCAGGCCGTGTGTTCACAGGCTCAGCTGCCGACTGGGTCCCAGAGCCCAGGGACATCAGCATGCCTGCTGGGGGTGGGACCGGCGGGAGTGTCCTGAGGACACAGCCAGGCACGTGGCATTCTTTTCTCCCCCCAGCAGTCAGCTCAGAGCAGCCACCCGGGCGCCTGCCCTCGGGGGAAGGCGTTTTCTCTGCATCAGCTGTTTACTAGGCCGGTCCTACTCCTCCTCGGAACTCCCAGCCAGAGCACGCTGTGGGCACGGCACTGCCCACATGGGCTGTCTCCTCTGCTAACAGAGTGACCCAGGGTGGCCTGTGGGTGCTGGAGCCCTCCTTTCCTGCTGCAGAAGGTCCCGGGGCAGCGGCCAGGGCTGTCGGCTGCTTTCTATGTCCTGTGAGGGGGTCAGAGCAAGGGATAGAGGCCCCACTCTGCTTTGTGCGCAGACCCCAGGAGAGCTTGCTCTGGAGCCTGCACCTCCACCGTCTTAGCAGGGAATTTAAATGGTGCCTGTTCTCTACATAGCTGTATGGTCGGTTCCATGCCTGCTGCTGCTGCTGCGACAGGACAGAGGACAGGCCAGCTCCACGCAGGCTAGAGCGTCTCCCTGACTGTGATAGGGTCACAGCTCCCTCACCCCAAGCATGCGTGCTCTCAGCATTGGGCCTGCATCCCTCCCCACCACCTGCCTGGCAGAAGAGGGCCCCCAGGGTAGGGGAGGGTGCAGGGATGTCACATGACACCAAGTAGGGCTGGGCCAGCTGCCATCTAGACCAGCTCAGGGATGGCCGAGGCCACCTGGCTTCAACCCCTCCTGGGGGTTGGCCTGGCCAGGGACAGCTCTGTCCAACAGGGACTGATGGTGCTGTGCCAGTCTCCCCAGGGGTTAATGTCCAAATCCCCTGTGGCGGGCTTGTCCTGCACGAGACCTCAGAGCCTCCGCCAGTGACTTGGGCACTCAGGATACTGTCTGCCTCCCAGCTGGTCCAGATGTGGCTAAAATCCTCTGGAGAGACCAACCCTCCCAGTTGGGCCAGCGGCCTTCACAGGAGGCAGTCTGGGACCCGAGGCAGCCAGGGTGGCCAGGTGCCCTGGTCACTGTAACCTCTAATGCTTTTCTTCTCCAAGGGATGATTTTCTAGGCAGGAGAGAGATGTGTGAGTCAGGAAAAGGGGGGTGAGCCTATGTCTGCTTTCCTGTCAGTGGAAGGGCCGGACCTCCCCTGGTGTGGGCTGTTTGTGGGTGTGAATGTGCCTGTGGGTTCCCTGCTACCTACCAAGAAATAGGCTGGCCCTCCGTCCAGAGGCAGTGCAGTGGCAGTCAGGAGCCCAGCGTGACACCTGCAGCCTTCCTGTTGGTATGAAGCTCGGAGTGGGAGGGTGACCTCAGGTCAGAGGAAGTGCACTTCCAGGATGGCTCCCGGGCTTCTGAGGGTGGGCGGGAGGCAGGCGGCCAGGGTCCCGTCCACAGCACGCTAGACAGTCTGCCTGGCTCCTGCTGGGGCTGAGGGAAGGGCCCGAGTCGGCACTGTCTCTCAGCTCCACATCCAGCCGGGTTGGGGCACTGACTGTGGGTCAATGACCCTGGGCCAGGCCAGTACCTCCCAGCTCCTTCCTAAACTCTCACAGGTCCGTGTCCTTACCCCCAACCCCAGTTTCTCTTCCTCTGCAAGCTCATCCCGTCCCTGGACAGAGCAGATGGCACAGGGGGTGTCAGGTCGGGGGTCATTGCGGCTAAGTGACCGAAGCCAGCCTGCCCGGTAGGGGGAGTCTTTGTCTCCTAGGACGAGGCCCTTTCCTGCCTGCCTGGGGCCAGATGCCCCCTTCCTGTTCCGGCCCATGGTTTGGGGCTCTGTGGAACCCCAACATTTGCCTGGATACCGGCACCGTCACCTCTCATACCACCCCCTCACATGATGACGGTTGGGGAACTGGGAACTCCCATTGCCCAAGCAGGCATGAGGGCATGAATGAGCAGAGGGGAAGGAAGTGGCTGGGCTGTGGCCGTCGGGGGTGCCCCACACTGGCCCGGACCTGTGCTGCTGACACACCAGGGCTAGGCCCAGAGGAGCTGCCCACTGCTGTGGCGTCAGCCGGGGCCCCCCAAGGCTAGGCAGAGGAGGGGTGAGTGTGAGGACGGCCATGGGCCTCGGGCCCTGGGGATGTGGGGGACCTTCTCTTGGGGCACAGCCGCCTGGATCAGTCAGCTGCGTCAGAGCTCTGGGATCCCTGCCTCACCACTTACCCATGGTAGCATGACCTTGGAAACAGTTGCCCTTCTCCCAGCCTCCATTTACCCATCTGTGAAATGGCTGAACAACGGTCCCCACCATGGAAGGGGATGGCTTGAGAGCGGGCCAGTCCTGGGCAGGAACCAGAGCCAGTTAATAGGGGATTGGAAGCCTGGTGGACCCATCATGTTCACGTCCCAGGCCGTAGCTAGCTGGGTCGGGGAAGTGGCCTGCCATGACAGTGATCTTCTGCACCCATGTTAAGCCTAGGCCTTCGAGATGTGATCTCCTTTCACCCCGGGCTGTGGGTCTGTGCTGTATCCGGGGAACAGGCTGCAGAGGGCCACCCCCCCCCCACCCCCTGCACAGTGGCCAGGCAGGCTCCTGACATCTCTGCGCCCGGCTGCCGGGCACTGTTTTCACAGAGCTCTACGCAGGAGATCGGTGAGGAGCTGATCAACGGAGTCATCTACTCCATCTCCCTGCGCAAGGTGCAGCTGCACCACGGAGCTAACAAGGGCCAGCGCTGGCTCGGGGTGAGTGTGCTCCAGGTCTCCACCATGAGACACAGCTGGGAAATCCCTTCCAGGGCTTTGCCTCATAAGGGCCCCACAGTTCTGATCCTAAAGGAAACAGCCCTCGATCTCTTCCGGACTCCCACTGTCCAGCACAGGCTTGGTCAGGTTTTCTGCAGCAAGTTTGCCCATTTGTTTTTTTTTTTTTTTTTTGAGACAATTTCACTCTTGTCACCCAGGCTGGAGTGCAATGGTGCATTCTAGGCTCACTGCAATCTTTGCCTCCCAGGTTCAAGTGATTGTCCTGCCTCAGCCTCCCAAGTAGCTAGGATTGCAGGCATGCGCCACCACATCTGGCTAATTATTGTATTTTTAGTAGAGATGGGGTTTCACCATGTTGGCCGGGATGGTCTTGATCTCTTGACCTCAGGTGATCCACCCACCCCGGCCTCCCAAAGTGCTGGGATTAGAGGCATGAGCCACGAGCCCGGCCAAGTTTTCCCATTTGATCTCCCCTCCCCGGGTGTGCAGCCATCAGCCTCACCATGCTCCATGCCTTCTCCCAGACTTGCACACCATCTGGAGTAGTGGGGCTGTCTTCACCAAGAGCAGCACTTCAGGCTGTTTGGTGTCCACAAATCGCCCTTTCCCAGAACACATCCCTGGGCTTCCTCCAGGTTGAGAGCCGGGGCTTGACTCAGCCGCGTAATATTCCAGAAGGGAGGCTGGCAGTCCAGCTTCTTGTGGCTGTGGGACCACTGTGATTCCTCTGAGGCCACTTCAGCAGTGCCATGGGAGCCAGGCGCAGTGGCTCACTCCTGTAATCCCGCATTGAGAGGCCTAGGCAGGAGGATTGCCTCAGGTCAGGAGTTTGAGACCAGCCTGGCCAACATGGTGAAACCCCATCTCTACTAAAAATACAAAAATTAGCTGGGCGTGGTGGCGCGTGCCTGTAGTCCCAGCTACTTGGGAGGCTGACACATGAGAATTGTTTGATCCCAGGAGGTGGAGGTTGCAGTGAGCTGAGATCCTGCCACTGCACTCTAGCCTGGGTGACAGAGCAAGACTCCGTCTCCAAAAAAAAAAAAAAAAAAATGGGGATGTTTCGTTAGAACTCTCAGATGATGCGATGACGCTCCTTCCACAGGGCAGCTACCATTACTCAGCTAACAATGACCTGAAGGTGTTAGTATTTTAATCATTCCCACACCTCAAATTCTAAAGAATTTTTTCATTCTTTTAGAGACAGGGTCTCACTCTGTCACCCAGGCTGGCATGCAGAGGTATCAGAGCTCACAGCAGCCTTGACCTCCTGGGCACAAGCGATCCTCCCCTCAGTTCCCCAAGTCTCTGGGACCATAGGCGTGCAGCGCCCCTGGCTAATTTTGTATTTTTTGTAGAAGTGGGGTTTTGCCATGTTGCCCAGGCCGGTCTCAAACTCCTGGGCTCGAGTGATTTGCCCAACTCAGACTCCCAAAGTGCTGGGATGACAGGCATGAGCTACCATGCCTGGCTTTGGCTAGTTTTTTTTTTTTTTTTTTGAGACAGTTTCACTCTTGTTGCCCAGGCTGGGGTGCAATGGTGCGATCTCCACTCACCACCACCTCTGCCTCCCGAGTTCAAGCGATACTCCTGCCTCAGCCTCCTAGGGATTACAGGCATGTGCCACCACACCCTGCTAATTTTGTATTTTTAGTAGAGACGGGGTTTCACCATGTTGGTCCGGCTGGTCTCAAACTCCCAACCTCAGGTGATCCATCCGCCTCTACCTCCCAAAGGGCTGGGATGACAGGCGTGAGCCACCGCGCCCAGCTCCCTGGCTAATTTTTAAATTTGTAAACAATTTTTTATAGAGATGGAGGTCTCACTTTGTTGCCCAGGCTGGTCTCAAACTCCTGGCTTCAAATGATGCTATCACCTCAGCCTCCCAAAGTGGTGGCACTACCTCTTTGAGCCACCACACCTGGCTTGAAATTCTTTTAAAGCTGATCACCTTTTTCTGCTAGACACTCAGTTCTTCCTTTTACCACACGCCACTGAGGGCTCGGGGTTCCATTTGAGCTCCAGATGTGTGTGCTGTCACTGACTGACTGTCCCTCCTCAGTATGAGAACGAGTCGGCTCTGAACCTTTATGAGACTTGCAAGGTGCGGACTGTGAAGGCTGGCACACTGGAGAAGCTGGTGGAGCACCTGGTGCCTGCCTTCCAGGGCAGCGACCTCTCCTACGTCACCATCTTCCTGTGTACCTACAGAGCCTTCACCACCACCCAGCAGGTCCTGGACCTGCTGTTCAAAAGGTGAGCACGTGCCTCCCACTGCGCAGGGCCCACAGTGGCCCCCACCTCCAGCTGGCATGGGTCTTGGCCATGCTGCTTCACCTCTCTGAGCTTTGCTTTGCTCATACAAGAAACTGGGTGCTGAGAGGACCTCACGGGGTTGTCAGGCCTGGGTGGGATGAGCTGTTGGAAAGCGCTTCTCCAACGTCTGGCCCTAGGGAATGGGCTTCAGGCTGCGGTGCTCGTATTTATGATTTTCCTGTCCCCCGTGGGGAAGCTCTCTGCCCCAAGCCTCACTTGTACGTGGCCTTGGGCAAAGCAGGTTTCTCACTTGTCAAGGACATTCCAGGGTCTATCTGGAATGTTGGGGGGTGCCCACGGGCCGCTCAGCTGGGAAGGAGCTGGTTGGGGCTCATTCGTTGAACAAGTATATGAAGCATCTACTGTGTGCGGACCCTTTTCTAGGCATTTAGTGTAATTTGGTGAAAAAAGCAAAAAAGGGCTGGGCGCAGTGGCTCATGCCTGTAATCCTAGCACTTTGGGAGGCCAAGGTGGGTGGATCACCTGAGGTCAGGAGTTCAAGACCAGCCTGGCCATCATGGTGAAACCCCATCTCTTTTTTTTTTTTTTTTTTTTTTTTGAGACGGATTTCGCTCTCGTTACCAAGACTGTAGTGCACTGGCGCGATGTTGGCTTACCGCAACCTCCGCCTCCTGGGTTCAGGCAATTCTCCTGCCTCAGCCTCCCAAGTAGCTGGGACTACAGGCACATGCCACCATGCCCAGCTAATTTTTTGTATTTTTAGTAGAGACGGGGTTTCACCATGTTGACCAGGATGGTCTCGATCTCTTGACCTCGTGATCCACCCGCCTCGGCCTCCCAAAGTGCTGGGATTATAGGCTTGAGCCACCGTGCCCGGCCGAAACCCCATCTTTAAAAAAAAAAAGCAGAAAAGTCCCTGCCCTCCTGGGCCTCCGTTCTAGTCGGAGAGTCAGACAGTAACACTAGACGTCGTAAGCAGGTACGGTAGATGTGACGCCCTCACGGCCTCCTCTAGATACGGATGCATCCTCCCCTACTCCGATGAGGATGGTGGACCCCAGGACCAACTTAAAAAGTGAGTGAGCTTTGAGCCAAGAGGAAGGGACTGAATAGTGGGAGAGTGCATGGGGCCGGGGCTGGGGCCGGCTGGACACAACCCTGGCTCCCACGCTTCTAGAGGGTTCCCGCTAGAGGGCTGAGGTCTGGGGGCTTCACCTGCAGGAGGAAAGACAACCTAGAGCTGTGGATGGGTCCCGGGGAGGCTGGGGCTCAGAGCAGCCCCCTCGAGAACCCGTCCCACTGTGGCCTCATCCCAGCAGGACTTGCCTCAGTGTGCCCTGATCTGGGGACCCAGGGCAGGAGAGGGGGGTGAGCCTCCACTCTCACGCTGCCTTGCCCTTAATGAGTGCTCAGCGGGCAGACCGCACCCCACCCTCTGGGAGAACCAGATCAGGGGGAAGATGAGACCCACATGCAGCTCTCAGAATAAGGCAGCTTCCCAGCACTGAGCTACATGTTGAGGTGCCAGCAGAGACCTGCGGATGCCATGCGGGAGGACAGATCCCTCCTGGTGTTTATGTTCCAGGGAGGGGGACCCCGGGATACACGCGGAGGAGTGTGCGGGGCTTCCCTGAAGGAGGGGAGAGGTGATCGCCGCTGACCAGGGGCCTCCTTGGTTCTTGGTCTGGTTAGCCAAGGGGATTGGGCTGGGGTGGGTAGCCTCCAGATGGACAGGGGCTGGTGCAGGAGCCCAGCCTGGCTCAGGGGAGCTGTGGGAGGGCCGTGGGGAAGGGGATCCCAGGCCTCTGACTCTGCTGCCCACCCACCTGTCCCCAGTGCCATCTCCTCCATCCTGGGCACCTGGCTGGACCAGTACTCGGAGGATTTCTGTCAACCCCCGGACTTCCCCTGCCTCAAGCAGCTGGTGGCCTACGTGCAGCTCAACATGCCAGGCTCAGACCTGGAGCGCCGTGCCCACCTCCTCCTGGCCCAGCTGGAGCACTCAGAACCCACTGAGGCAGAGCCTGAGGGTGAGGAGGACTGTGGTGGGTGTCAGAGGGTGAATGAGGAGGGACTGGTGCTGGGCCACATGAGGAGGCAGCTCTAGGGGCTGATGCTGGGCCTGGGGCACAGATGAGCCTCAGACCACGCAGGTGGGGACCACAGGTGGGAGGGCAGCCTGCTGTAGGTTTTGTGAGTTCGAAGGGAGAGGCTTCTCTGGAAGCTGGGCTGTTCTGTTTTTGGAAAGGCACAGGAAAGGCTGGCATGTTGGTGAGATTTTTTTCTTCTTGCAGCTCTGTCACCAGTGCCAGCTCTAAAACCAGCTCCTGCTCCAGCACCAGCTCGAGCACCCAGCCCAGCACCAGCCCCAGTGCCGGAGCCAGCTCCAGCTTCAGAGCTAGAGCCAGCTCCAGCACCAGCTCCAGCACCCAGCCCAGCACCCAGCCCAGCACCAGCCCCAGAGCCAGCTCCAATACCAGCTTCAGCTTCAGAGCTAGAGGTAGCTCCAGCACCAGCTCAGGAGCTCCCGCGGGCTCCGGCACCAGCTCCAGAACTAGAACCGGCTCCAGCACCAGCTCCAGAACAAGAGCCAGCACCGCCTGCAGAACGGGATCCGGCTCCCTCACAAACTCCAGAGCTGGAGCCTGCTCTGGCACCAGTCCCATCACCAGAGCCTTCCTGGCCTTCGCCTGTGGTTGCAGAGAACGGACTGAGCGAGGAGAAGCCTCACCTCTTGGTGTTCCCTCCTGACCTGGTGGCGGAGCAGTTTACACTGATGGATGCGGTGAGCAGCTCAGCTCGGCAGGGCAGGGGTGGGCCTGCCTTCCAGAGCTCATGTTCTAGTCCAATCCTAGGTCTGCTGTTTGAAACCAAGTAGTAACCAGGGCAAGTTTAACCCCCAGCCTCAGCTTCCCTCTAGACAGTAGAGGTGAGGTCACCCCTGTCCTCCAGAGTGACTATGCAGATTGAAGATGGGACAGACAAGAAGCTCAGGCAGGCGTGGCCTGTGGGAGTGGAGGGTGATCACCAAGGTGCACCTATGGGTCACCCCCATCTGTCCAGAGGCCTCACTGGCCTCAGCACTTAGTAGGCACTTGATATATCCTGGATCCCATGGCGGACACTGGACAAAGCCCCTATTTGTAGCGCCCACAGCAGATGTGCATCTGGTTGGGAAACAGACTGAGGCGTGTGGGGATGGAGGAGGAGGGGCGGTGGGGAGGGCAGTGCCATTTGGTCCGTGCAGGTGTGAGCCGCCTGTCAGCGCTGGGGCTTGCTGAGGATGTGCGAGGCAGTGCTCCTCTCATTCCCACCAGCGTTTTTGCCTTGTGTGCTGGGCACCCTGCATGGCACGGGACAAAACCCAGAGACCCCCACAGGGCTCGAGCCACATCCTCAGCTTCCCGAGCGCCAGCCCAGACTGCTGTGGCAGGGCCAGGTAACACTCAGCCTCCTCCCCAGGAGCTGTTCAAGAAGGTGGTACCCTACCACTGCCTGGGCTCCATCTGGTCCCAGCGGGACAAGAAGGGCAAGGAGCACCTGGCACCCACCATCCGTGCCACCGTCACCCAGTTCAACAGCGTGGCCAACTGCGTCATCACCACCTGCCTTGGGGACCGAAGCACGAAGGCCCCAGACAGGGCCAGGGTGGTGGAGCACTGGATCGAGGTGGCCAGGGTATGCCACGGGAGGGGCTTGAGCCCCCTCTTTGCTTTCATTTGTTCTCAGGTTGTGGTCTGTGGTCCAAGCCCCTGTACAGGCCCCAGGCTGCTCTTGCCAGGGGCATGCTGGCCTTGACTCTCCAGCTCATGTCTTTTTTACGCCCTTACCTTGGGTTGAGCTAAAATCCTCCTCTCCGTCACCCCTGGGTTGCAGGTGTGCCCTCTGGGGGCTCCCTTGGCGTGTCTCAGTGGGAGGGGAGGCTCAGCCAAGGGGGACTGAGGCCAGGCCAGCTGGGAGCTCCAGCCCAACCTCATACCTCCTGCTCTTCCCGCCCCAGGAGTGCCGGGTCCTCAAGAACTTCTCATCACTCTATGCCATCCTCTCTGCTCTGCAGAGTAACTCCATCCACCGTCTGAAGAAGACGTGGGAAGAAGTTTCCAGGTGGGCATGCCTCTGTAGGAGCTCCTGGTGCACCAGGAACCTCCCACAGGGCCGGCATTGCCCCCTTAGTGAGTGAGCCCATGGGAGGCCACAAACCCTGAGGGCAGGGACCCTCCACTGACCTGAGCTGGTAACCCTGCCTCAGAGCTCAGCTTCCCCATCCATCAGATGGTGGGCTGAGCCGCTTCGGAGATTTTCAGGTATTCACGCAGCCACAGAACCCTTATCCGATTGAAATCAAAACCTTTGGGCCAGGCACAATGGCTCACGCCCGTAATCCCAGCTACTTGGGAGGCTGAGGCCAGGATAATCTCTTGAACCCGGGAAGTAGAGGTTGCAGTGAGTCGAGATCACGCCACTGCACTCCAGCCTGGGTGACTGAGTGAAACTGTCTCAAAAAAACAAAACAAAACAAAACAAAAACACACACCTTTGGAAACAGCTGCTCAGTGGAAATGGGAACGGGGGCCCTGTCGTACCCATGCAAAGGCCCCCTCCCCAGACCTGCAGAGCCTCAGGACTCTGCGGAACCCTGGGTGCCGCTTTCAGGCAGTCTAGGGTCTTTCAGTTCTAAAAGAAAATGGATCTGCACTCACCCCTCCCCACCATTCCCAGCTTTCTCCTTCCTTCTCTGCCCTTTGACAGGGACAGCTTCCGGATCTTTCAGAAGCTGTCAGAGATCTTCTCAGATGAGAACAACTACTCACTAAGCCGGGAGCTGCTCATCAAGGTGGAGTGGCAGCGGGAGAGGCTGGGGCGGCGGGCAGAGGCTGGGGCGGCGGCGTTCGCTTCTTGCTCAAAGTGTTCCTTTCCTGTGTGCACGAAGGGGAAGAGGGAGCTGTTTGGCCCCTGGGTGTTTGAGGACGGGGCCTCAGTTAATTGGACACAGCGGGGTGGCAGTGGGGGTTCCAGGAGGAGCAGATGGGCTTCGAGACAAGCAGGTCTCCGGCTTCCTCAATGGTCCCACCTGCTGGGTGGGAACGGGATGCAGCTCCTGCCCCACAGCAGCCCAGTCTGTCTGCAGGAATTCAGGCTCCTGCTGCTACTTCTGTCTACTCTGGACACCCAAGGAAGGGGCAGCCCAGGGACCCCAGGGACGGGAGCTGCAGGGGATGCCAGGGGCCAGGTAGCCAGATCTGGAAGGCAGATTGGGAGGCCCCCTGTGGCTTCTGCACCCTGCCCTGAAAAGAGACCCTCACCAATCAGAGAACCCTGTAGAATTCTCCCCATGGCACCCTATCAGCCATGGCAGATACCCCAGGTGACTGGAAAGAACTCTCAGGGATGAATGGGTTCCCGAGGCCTGGGCCCCGCAGCTCCCACACAAAAGGGGGTCAGTGTCACTGCCCAGTGCCCCTGGCAAACCAGTGAAATGGCATCTAGGGTCCCCCTCCTGCATGGACAAATGCAGAGTTCCCTACAGGGGAGTGTCGCAGGGGGTCCCAGGACACCTGTCTCTCTCCCTCCATGGCACAGCTCTACTGGGGGCCCTGGCACACACCGGGAAGCCCAGAGGATGGTACCCTGATCAGTGGCCAGATGGGTGAAAGCAGATGGGACAGAGCCTTTGGCTAGGACAGAAAAGCCTGTTCCGAGTCCATGTGGGGCCCTGGGCAAGTCACGGCCCATCTCAGGGCCAGTTTCCTCCTCTGGAAAACAAAGGAATGCCAGGTCTGGGGCGCTGATCTCCATGGAGGTGAGGAGGTACAGAGGAGAAAAGGAGGGTGCAGACCTACTAGGACTGCACGAGTCCTCCGAGACCCTGCGAGGCAGGCAGAGGCCTTTTTCTTTTTAGAGGAATCTCACTCTCACTCAGGCGAGTGTAGTGGTGTGATCTTGGCTGACTGCAGCCTCCGGCTCCTGAGTTTAAGGGTTTCTCCTGCCTCAGCTTCCCGAGTAGCTGGGATTGCAGGTGTGTGCCACCACACCTGGCTGATTTTTAATTTTTTAGTAGAGATGGGGTTTCACTGTGTTGGCCAGGCTGGTCTTGAACTCCTGACCTCAAGTGATCCGCCTGCCTTGGCCTCCCAAAATGCTGGGAGCCATCACTCCCAGCAGAGGTGGAGTTCTCATCTGCACTTTCCAGAGCAGGAGGCAGGCTCAGGTAGGGCAGGCCACAGGCCCAGGACCCCACACTAGTGAGTATTGAAGCAGGGTCAGGCCTGGGACCCAAGCTCACTGGCAGTGCCCCAGATCAGGGTGTCTGAGGGTTAGGGCCGAGGGGATGGGCCTCGCTGACCCTGTTCTCTACCCTGGCAGGAGGGGACCTCCAAGTTTGCTACCCTGGAGATGAACCCCAAGAGAGCCCAGAAACGGCCGAAGGAAACGGTGAGAGAGCCCGAGACTGAGGAGGGACAGGGGGCTGGGGGTGGGAGGAGGGGCCCTTTCCTCTGTGGCCACAGTACCTACTGGCCCCTTTAGAGGTGGCCGCCTCTGGACGCTGGCAGGGCCATGCCCGGACAAGCTGGTATCTGCAAGGACCAAAGAACGGGCCTGGCAGAGCCAGCTGGCAGGTGTGGGGCTGGGGAGGGCCAGAGGCCACACGACTCAGGAATCTGGCATTTGTCAGATGCCAATGGGGGTGGGTGGCTAGAGGGAGACTGGAGTCCAGGGAGGCTGCAGACCTGGGGAGGCTGCCAGAGGTCCCCAGGCTGCTCCAAGTGAGGCCGACTGGGGCTGGGGCCTGAGGAGCTTTCCGATGAGGGGCCTTGCTCATTGGTGTCTCCAATGCCACAGGGCATCATCCAGGGCACCGTTCCCTACCTGGGCACGTTCCTCACTGACCTAGTGATGCTGGACACCGCCATGAAGGACTATCTGTATGTGAGTGTGCCAGGCAGGGCTGGTGTGGGGCTGGGGCTGGAGTGGGGCCCAGGAGGAGAGCTCCCTGAGCCCTGGGGGCTGGGCCACCACGCCTGTCCCAGCAAAGAGTAAACAGCTCAGGGCCTGGCTGGTGACACCCCAGGGCTGCCTAAACACAGAGCAGCAGCAGGGTTTGCCCAAGCGGGACACAGCCCGTCCCTCAGGCAGTGACCATGAGCACAAAGGGAAGCTGGAGGGCCTTGCTCGAGGCCTCAGTCCATTGTCCTCAGAGAGGGGTGGACAGGCCTCTGCCCACAAGTCCCCCTGCCCTGGGACCCAGCACCGGCCCCAGTCCAGGGGTGTGCGTGCCCTGCCCCCTGGTGGGCACTCTTGATAGTGCAGCCTGAAGTTGGGGGAGGGGGGCTGTAATGGTCAAGGGGTGACATTCTGATGGCCATTGGGTGTCCCCTTCCAGGGCAGACTCATCAACTTCGAGAAGAGGAGGAAGGTGAGCAGCTGCAGCCCTCACTGGGGGAGGGGTGGAAAGGAAACCCACCAGGGTAGGACACTCGACTCCCACCCCCTCCCTCTTAGATTCATGGGGACATTTGGCTATAGAGAAAAGGGAGTCTCCTCCCGCTGGATGGCAGTGGTAGGATTCCAGCCTCCTGAGAACTGGCTGTGTGAGCCCAGCTTTGAAAATAGGAAGGCCTGGATGGGAGTAGAGGGGAGGAGGAGACCCCAAGAGCAAAAGCTCAGAGACTGTCCTCTGCCCCTCTCGGGCCCTGTCACCATCCTGTGCTTCCTTCTGGCCCCAGGAGTTCGAGGTGATCGCCCAGATCAAGCTGCTGCAGTCGGCTTGTAACAACTACAGCATCGCGCCCGACGAGCGGTTTGGGGCCTGGTTCCGGGCGGTGCAGCGGCTCAGCGAGGCTGAGAGGTGACGCCAGGCAGCAAGGGACAGTGGGGGGGTGCTGTCCTGGGGGGCCAGCTCCAGAGGGCTGGCAGCCGTGACCCGTGGTGTCAGCCCCTGTTGCCTGGGTATGGCCGGGGCACCCTGACTCCAGCTTCTGGGCAGGTGCTGGGGGAATGCCGGAGCGTGGCTCCCGGTCATCTCACCGCCGCCCCTCTGCTCGTAGCTACAACCTGTCGTGTGAGCTGGAGCCCCCATCCGAGTCAGCCAGCAACACCCTCAAGACCAAGAAGAACGCAGCCATTGTCAAGCGCTGGAGCGAGTAAGGGCCTGGCCCAGGGGGGCTGGGAGCAGGGGCAGCCGCCTTGGGGCCTAGAGGGTTCAGGGCTGAACCTGGGCTCGGGGAGTCACGGGCTGGCGCTGGGATCCTACCTGCTGCTGACGGGCCCTGAGACCGGGATGGGTCCCTTCACCTCTGTGGGCCTCAGTTTCCTCCTCTGAAATGGGGTGATACTAAATGATCTCCCAGATGGCTGTGGTGAATGGAGTGCTGGCGACTGTCCCAGCACTTTGCACAGTCCTCAGGCCCAGAGAGAGGGGCTATGGGGGTGGGATGTGTCCTTGGGGACCTGCCTTGACTAAGCTGGCTCTTCATCCAGTCGCCAGGCCCCCAGCACTGAGCTCAGTACCAGCGGTAGCTCCCACTCCAAGTCCTGTGACCAGCTTAGGTGTGGCCCCTACCTCAGCAGCGGGGACATCGCTGATGCACTCAGCGTGCACTCGGCCGGCTCCTCCAGCTCCGACGTGGAGGAGATCAACATCAGCTTCGTCCCGGAGTCCCCTGATGGCCAGGAAAAGAAGGTGACTACCTGCTCTTCTCCCCAGTATCCTTCCCCACCTTCCCACTTCCTAAGTGCCAGTGTTACTCCCAATCCACACACGGGGCCAGGAAGCCCTGGATCCTAAACACGGCGTCTAGAAGGGCTCCAGCTGGCTGCTGGCCTGGGGTGCCCCACAGGGCCCGGGGCATCTGCTGACCTTGCCACTCCCCTCAGTTCTGGGAATCAGCCTCACAGTCGTCCCCGGAGACCTCTGGCATCAGCTCGGCCTCCAGCAGCACCTCGTCCTCCTCAGCCTCCACCACACCCGTGGCTGCCACGCGCACCCACAAGCGCTCCGTCTCAGGGCTCTGCAACTCCAGCTCCGCGCTGCCGCTCTACAACCAGCAGGTGGGCGACTGCTGCATCATCCGTGTCAGCCTGGATGTGGACAACGGCAACATGTACAAGAGCATCCTGGTGAGCCGGACGGGCAGCAGGGTCCCTCCCTCCACCGGCCACAAACACGCCCTGAATGCGGGCCACCATCCCCACCCTCCCGGGCTCTACCTTCTAGTGGGGGAAAGGACAGATGTCAGCCAGGTACAGAAATGAAGAAGCTAGTGATCAGGGCCAAGGCTGGCCCCAGGGTCCCTCCCTGGACCCAGCACTTGAACAGAGGCTGAGTGCCTGTGCTCAGTGCTGAGGGGGCTCCAGAGGGTCCTTGGCCACTGCACTCTGGAAGAACCCCTCCTGGGTCTTTTCCCTGATGGCCCCTCCCCTGCCACAATGCAGGTGACCAGCCAAGATAAGGCTCCGGCCGTCATCCGCAAGGCCATGGACAAACACCACCTGGACGCGGATGAGCCGGAGGACTATGAGCTGGTGCAGATTCTCTCAGATGACCGGAGTAAGTCAGAGCAGGGGGCGATGGCAGAGTGGGTGGGTCCACAACACTCCCCAGCCCCAGGTCGGAAGCCTTTGGCCCCAGAAAATTCACCAACAGAGTGTGGGTGGACACTGGACAGGGCAGCCCTGGATGCCCCCACTGTCTGCTTGTTGCCCCCAGTGACCACTGGACCTCCCCAGCGTGTGCCCTTCCCTGGGCATGAACAGGCAGTTCAGTGCTAGCTTCAGTGAGGAGCTAAGGGAAAGGCTTCTCACTGGGACAGGTTGGCGAGGTGGTCCCCTGGAAGGGACGCCAGAAACCGGGAAAGTGTCAAGAACAGGTGCAGGCTCTGAGTCAGGTGTCTTGGGCTTGGAGACACCGGGCAAGCTCCTTAAGTCCTCTGTGCTTGTCTTCTCATCCCCCCGAGGGAAATGAAAGTAGCCAGTAGGTTAATTGTATGTGTATATACATATAAAAATCCATACATATGTATGCGTGCGTGCGTGCGTGTGTGTGTATATAGAGTCTGAATCCTCTTGCAGCTTCTGGCACCATTTTGGTTAGGTGGGCAGGGTAGGTGGGACCCCCATCTTACAGAAAAGGGAGACTGAGGCCTAGAGAGGTTAAGGAAGGAGAATAAAAGCCACACGATGTCAGCAGGAGCACACACTGAGTCCAGCTTTGATTTACAGCAGGCTGTGGGCCAGAGGAGACCAGGGGGAATAGGAGCCAAGAGGAAGTAGTTGCTGGGTGCCAGGGTTCCAGAAGGGACAGAGGCCTCCCTGGAACCAGTGCCGGAGGCCTGGGGCAAGCCTGCCCTTTCCTGGTCCTTGGAGCCCTTGTCCTGAGTAGGACAGGATTCTGGGAGGTGGTCTGGATTCTAGAAAGCCTGTTCTAGCTGGCAGCCAGCACTGCAGTGTGGCTAGGATGGGGTGACCCTCTGCCAGCCCAGGCCAAGCCAGGGGGTTCTGGAGTCAGTCCCTGTTTACTGGAGCCTCCTGCTCCAGTAAACAGGGACCAGGTTTGTGAGGACCAGGTTTTGTGAGTCACCAGGTTTTGTGAGGACCTCAGCAGAGTCTGTCCTCAGGCAGGAGTCACTGAGAGGGGTCCTTGGAGTCCTAGAGCTCTATCGGAGGGGATCTCAGGTCTGTGGCTCAGGATGGTCCTTGCAGAGGATCCCAAGTGGTAGGGGTGTCCTGCAAGGTCCCCAGGAGCCCCACTGATCACCCTTCTGCCCCTCCCCAATCAGAGCTGAAGATCCCTGAAAACGCCAACGTGTTCTATGCCATGAATTCTACCGCCAACTATGACTTTGTCCTGAAGAAGCGGACCTTCACCAAGGGGGTGAAGGTAAAGCATGGAGCCAGCTCCACCCTCCCTCGCATGAAGCAGAAAGGACTCAAGATTGCCAAGGGCATCTTCTGAGGGCATCTTCCCCAGGGCCTGGCTGGCTGGTAGCAAAGCACTTATGGACAAGTGTGGCCCAGGCCAGCTGGGCACCTTCCTCCCACCTGCCAGCCCACGGTACCCCAAGACTCCAGTTTCATCCTGAACCTCTCCTGCTGCTGGGACTGACGCCTGCCGTTGGTAAGGCTGACCTGGCCTCCCGTGGACCACTCGCCGCCTTAGGTGCCTTCTGCTCTCTGGAACCAGAGGACTAGCTGACTTTTGCCAAGGAGCAGTGCCAACAGGCATGGTGCCCTGCCTGCCCCTGGGTGCCACTTCTGTACACTTCCATGACACCTTCCCAGGTGTGGGTCACTGCCACCTGTGCCCATAGGCACCCCAGAGCACCCACTCACCCACCGTGTCTGACCACTGCAGTTCTCTCCTCATGCCCACGGGCACTGGCCTGTGACCTTCGCAGGGGTCCTGGCCCCTCTTCCCACCACTCTAGCCTTTCTGAGGCCGCACCAAAGATTCCATCATCAGGGCCAACTGAGAGAGGGCGTCTCACCCACTGCTTACCCCGGTCCTGCCCTGGGAGCAGAGAGAAACCCTCTTCATGGACCAGGCTCTGCACCTGGTAAGTGAGGACAGTCCCAGCCGAGTCCCTTCTCGTTGTTGAATCTCATGCCACTGCAAGTGCCATTCACCACTGCGTCCTGGGCTTTACAAGACCATGCAAGACGGGGGTTGCTGAGGGAGGCGGATTTGGGGTGGGGGTGGGGCTACTGAATATTTGTATAAAAAGAAAAAAGAAAAAAAATGTTTACTGATTGGGGAGGGGCAATATTTATTTGTTGTAAATAGCAAATGCTAGACTTGAATATTATATTAAAATCCTGTTTCTACTATAGTCTGGTCATTCCGGTTTTGTTCTTTCATTGCCCGTGTTGATTAAAATGAGATAGAGACTCTCACTCTGTGTTCAAATAAGGACTCTTGCAGGATTATCCAGCTATTTTATGCACAGGAAAAGCCAGCCACCTTTCTCAGGCACACTGAAGGAAACACAGAAGTTCACCTATCATATAGCAGATGTTTGTTTCAGCATCATTCAACTGGGAAATGTGCGAGATAGTCCCTCAGAACTCCTGGGACTAGAGGCTGGAGGTACTTTCACAAGGCATAGCAAGAATTCCTGAACTTCAAATGCATAGCAAGCATTTCTGAAATTCACAAGGCATAGCAAGAATTTCTGAAATTTTGCTGTCTTAAAGTAACATTTGTGACAAGAGATGGCAGGGCAGGAGGCTCCAGGGTTCAGTCTTTCCACAGAAACAACCGTTAAGCTGGAAAAAAGAAAACTACTAGAGTCAACTGTCTGGTGACTCTGGAACCTGATCAGACAGTCACTGGGGAAACACTTGGTGAAAGGAGATGCTCCTGAACTCCAGCAGTTAAGGGAATCTCCAAGTCGCAGGCTGACCAGAGACAGCAGAAACTTCAGTGATGGTGGCTGACAACATGGCCAAATAGGAACAGCTTCGGTCCACAGTTCCCAGCAAGATCAATGTAGAAAGCCAGCGATTTCTGCATTTCCAACTGAGGTACTTGGCTTATCTCATTGGGACTGGTTAGACAATGCATGCAGCCCACAGAGGGCGAGCCAAAGCAGGGTGAGGCCTCACCTCACCCGGGAAACGCAAAAGGTCAGGGAATTCTGTCCCCAGCCAAGGGAAGCCGTGAGGGATAGTGCTACGAGGAATGGTGCATCCTGGCCTAGATACTACACTTCTTTGCAACCTGCAGACCAAGAGATTCCCTCAGGTGCCTATGCCACCAGGGCCCTGGGTTTCAAGCACAAAACTGGGCAGCCATTTGGACAGACACTGAGCTCATTGCCAGAGTTTTTTTTCCCATACCCCAGTGGTGCCTGGAACACCAGCAAGACAGAACCATTCACTCCCTTGGAAAGAGGTCTGAAGCCAGGAAGCCATGTGGTCTAGCTCAGCAGATCCCACCCTCACAGAGCCCAGCAAGCTAAGATCCACTGGTTTGAAATTCTTGCTGCCATCACAGCAGTCTGAAGTTGGGGAGGGGTGTCCACCATTACTAAGGCTTGAGTAGGTAGTTTTCCCCTCACTGTATAAAATAAGCTGCTGAGAAGTTAGAATTGGGTGGAGCCCGCCGCAGCTCCGTGAAGCGACTGTAGCCAGACTGCCTCTTTAGATTCCTACTCTCTGGGCAGGGGCATCTGTAAAAGAAAGGCAGCAGCCCCAGTCAAGGGCTTACAGATAAAGCTCCCATCTCCCTGGGACAGAGCATCTGGGGGAAGGGGCAGCTGTGGACGCAGCTTCAGCAGACTTAAATGTTCCTACCTCCTGGCTCTGAAGAGAGCAGCAGATCTCCCAGCACAGTGCTTGAGCTCTACTAAGGGACAGACTGCCTCCTCAAGTGGGTCCCTGACCCCCATACCTCCTGACTGGGCGTCACCTCCGAGCAGGGGTTGACAGACACCTCATACAGGAGGGCTCCAGCTGATATCTGGTAGGTGCCCTCTGGAACAAAACTTCTAGAGGAAGGAACAGGCCATAATCTAAGCAGCCTCCTCGGGTGATAAAGGAAAACAAGATCTGGAGTGACCTCCAGCAAACTGTAGCAGACCTGCAGCAGAGAGTCCCATTAGAAGGAAAACTAACAAACAGAAAGGAATAGCATCAACATCAACCAAAAGGATGTCCACACAGGAATTCCATCCGAAGCTCACCAACATCAAAGACGAAAGGTAGATAAATCCATGAAGATGAGAAAAAAAATGGTGCAAAAGGGCTGAAAATTCCAAAAACGAGAACACCTTTTCTCCTCCAAAGGAACACAACACTCCTTGCCAGCAAGGGAACAAAACTGGACAGAGAATGGGCTTAACAAATTGACAGAAATAGGCTTCAGAACGTGGGTAATAAACTCCTCTGAGCTAAAGGATATGTTCTAACCCAATGCAAGAAATCTAAGCAGCTTGAAAAAAAGGTTAGAGGAATTGCTAACTAGAATAACCAATTTAGAGAAGAACATAAATGAACTGATGGAGCAGAAAAACACAGCACAAGAACTTCATGAGGCATACACAAGTATTAATAGCAAAATTGATCAAGCAGAAGAACAGATATCAGTGATTGAAGATCAACTTAATGAAATAAAGTGTGAAGACAAGCTTAGCAAAAAAAGAATGAAAAGAAATGAACAAAGCCTACAAGAAATATGGGACTATGAAAAACAAAACCTACATTTGATTGGTATGGCTGAAAGTGATGGGGAGAATGGAACCAAGTTTGAAAACACACTTAAGGATATTATCTAGGAGAAATTCCCCAACCTAGCAGGACAGGCCAATATTCAAATTCAGGCAATACAGAGAACATCACAAAGATACTCCTTAAGAAGAGCAACCGCAAGACACAAAATCATCAGATTCACCAGGGTTGAAATGAAGGAAAAAATATTAACGGCAGCCAGAGAGAAAAGTCAGGTTACCAACAAAGTGAAGCCTATCAGACTAAGAGCGAATCTCTGCAGGAACCCGATGAGCCAGAATAGAGTGGGGGCCAATATTCAACATTCTGAAAGAAACTAATTTTCAACCCAGATTTTTATATCCAGCCAAACTAAGCTTCATAAGTGAAGAAGAAATAAAATCCTTTACAGACAAGCAAATGCTGAGAGATTTTGTTTGCCACCACCAGGCCTGCCTTACAAGAGCTCCTGAAGGAAGCACTAAACATGGAAAGGAAAAACTGGTGCCAGCCACTACAAAAACATACCTAATTGTAAAGACCATCGACACTATGAAGAAACTGCACCAACTAATGGGCAAAATAACCAGCTAGCACCATAATGACAAGATGAAATTCACACATAACAATAATAACCTTAAATGTAAACAGGCCAAATATGCCAATTAAAAGACACAAACTGGCAAATTGGATAAAGAGTTAAGATCCACTGGTGTGCTGTATTCAGGAGACCCATCTCACGTGAAAAGACACACATAGGCTCAAAATAAAGGGATGCAGAAATATTTATCAAGCATATAGGCAAAAACAGCAGGGTTTGCAATCCTAGTCTCTGATAAAACAGATTTTAAACCAACAAAGATCAAAAAAGACAAAGAAGGGCATTACCTAATGGTAAAGGGATCAGTGCAACAAGAAGAGCTAACTCTCCTAAATATATATGCACCCAATACAGGAGCACCCAGATTCATAAAGCAAGTTCCTAGAGACCTACAAAGAGACTTAGACTCCCACACAATAATAGTGGGAGACTTTTAACACCCCACTGTCAATATTAGACAGATCAATGAGACAGAAAATTAACGAGGATATTCAGGACTTGAACTCAGCTCTGGACCAAGCAGACCTAATAGGCATCTACAGAACTCTCCACCACAAATCAAGAGAATATACTTTCTTCTCAGCACGACATCACACTTATTCCAAAATTGACCACATAGTTGGAAGTAAAACATTCCTCAGAAAATGTAAAAGAACAGAAACTATAACTGTCTCTCAGACCACAGTGTAGTCAAATTAGAACTCAGGATTAAGAGACTCACTCAAAACCATACAAATACATGAAAACTGAGCAACCTGCTCCTGAAGGACTACTGGGTAAATAATGAAATTAAGGCAGAAATACATAAGTTCTTTGAAACCAGTGAGAACAAAGAACATACCAGAATCTCTGAGACATAACCAAAGCAGTTTTTAGAGGGAAATTTATAGCACTAAACGTCCACAAGAGAAAGCAGAAAGATCTAAAATCAACACCCTAACATCACAATTAAAAGAACTAGAGAAGCAAGACCAAATTCCAAAGCTAGCAGAAGATAAAAAATAAGTAAGATCAGAGCAGAACTAAAGGAGACAGAGACACAAAAGACCACCCCCCCCCAAAAAAAAAAAAAAAAAAAAAAAAAAAAAAAAAAAAAAAAAAAAAAAAAAAACAATGAATCCAGGAGCTGGTTTTTTGAAAATATCAACAAAATAGATAGACTGCTAGTCAGACTAATAAGAAGAGAGTAGAATTAAATAGACACAATAAAAAATGTTAAAGGGGCTATCACCACTGATCCCACAGAAATACAAACTACCATCAGAGAAGACTATAAATGCCTCTACGTAAATAAACTAGAAAATCTAGAAGAAATGGATAAATTCCTGGACACATACACTCTCCCAAGACTAAGCCAGGAAGAAGTTGAATCCCTGAATAGACCAATAACAAGTTGTGAAATTGAGGCAGTAATTAATAGCCTACCAAATGAAAAAAGCCCAGATGGATTAACAGCTGAATTCTACCAGAGGTACAAAGAGGAGCTGGTACCATTCCTTCTGAAACTATTCCAAACAATAGAAAAACAGGGCCTCCTACCTAACTCATTTTGTGAGGCCAGCATCATCCTGATACCAAAACCTGGCAGAGACACAACAAAAAAAAGAAAATTTCAGGCTAATTTATGACAGACTCACAGCCAATATCATACTGAATGGGCAAAAGCTGGAAGCATTTTCTCTGAAAACCAGCACAAGACAAGGATGCCATCTCTTACCACTCCTATTCAACATAGTATTAGAAGTTCTGGCTGGGAAAATCAGGCAAGAAAAAGAAATAAATAGGAAGAGAGGAAGTCAAATTGTCTCTATTTGCAGATGACATGATTGTATATTTAGAAAACCCTATTGTCTCAGCCCAAAATCCCCTTAAGCTGATAAGCAACTTCAGCAATGTCTCAGGACACAAAATCAATGTGCAAAAATCACAAGCATTCTTATACACCAATAATTGACAAACAGCCAAATCATGAGTGAACTCCCATTCACAATTGCTACAAAAAGAATAAAATACCTAGGAATACAACTTACAAGGGATGTGAAGAATATCTTAGAAGAGAGCTATAAACTGCTGCTCAAGGAAATAAGAGAGGACACAAACAAATGGAAAGACATTCCATGCTCATGGATAGGAAGAATCAATACTGTGAAAATGGCCATACTATCCAAAGTAACTTACAGATTCAATGCTGTCCCCATCAAGCTACCATTGACTTTCTTCACAGAATTAGAAAAAACTACTTTAAATTTCATGTGGAACCAAAACAGAGCCTGTATAGCCAAGACAGTCCTAGGCAAAAGGAACAAAGCTGGAGGCATCACACTAGCTGACTTCAAACTATACTACAAGGTTACAGTAACCAAAACAGCATGGTACTGGTTAAGTACCAAAATAGATACAGAGACCAATGGAACAGAACAGAGGCCTCAGAAATAACACCACACATCTACAACCATCTGGTCTTTGACAAACCTGACAAAAACAAGCAAAGGGGAAAGGATTCCCTATTTAATAGTGTTGGAAAAACTTGCTAGCCATATGCAGAAAACTGAAATTAGACCCCTTCCTTATACCTTATACAAAAATTAACTCAAGATGGATTAAAGACTTAACATAAGACCTAAAACCATAAAAACCCTAGAAGTAAACATAGGCAATACTATTCAGGACATAGGCATGGGCAAAGACTTCATGACTAAAACACCAAAAGCAATGGCAACAAAAGCCAAAATTGACCAATGGGACAAAATTAAACTAAAGAGCTTCTGCACAGCAAAAGAAACTATCATCAGTGTAAATGGGCAACCTACAGAATGGGAGAAAAATTCTGCAATCTATCCATCTGACAAAGGGCTAATATCTGGAATCTACAAAGAACTTAAACAGATTTACAAGAAAAAAACCCATCAGAAAGTGGGCAAAGGATATGAACAGAAACTTCTCAAAAGAAGACATTTATGTGGCCAACAAACATACGAAAAAAAGCTCACCACCACTCATCATTAGAGAAATGCAAATCAAAACCACAATGAGATACCATCTCATGCCAGTTAGAATGGTGATCAAGTCAGGAAACAACAGATGCTAGAGAGGATGTAGAGAAATACGAATGCTTTTACACTGTTGGTGGGAGTGTAAATTGGTTCAACCATTGTGAAAAACAAAGTGTAGTGATTCCTCAAGGATCTAGAACCAGAAATACTATTTGATCCAGCAATCCAATTACTGGGTATATAACCAAAGGATTACAAATCATTCTAGTATAAATACATGTGCACAGGTATGTTTATTGCAGCACTGTTCACAATAGCAAAGACTTGGAACCAACCCCAATGATAGACTGGGTAAAGAAAATGTGGCACATATACACCATGGAATACTATGGAGCCATGAAAACGGATGCGTTTATGTCCTTTACAGGGACATGGATGAAGCCGGAAACCAATTAGCAAACTAACACAAGAATAGAAAACCAAACACTGCATGTTCTCAAAAGTGGGAGTTGAACTATGAACACATGGACACAGGGAGGAAATATCACACACTGGGGCCTGCGATGCATCACAAGAAATCCTCAAGATTAGCGGCTGATTTCTCATCAGAAACTATGAAGTCTAGAGGGTAATAGGATGACATATTCAAAGTGCTGAAAGAAGGTCAGGTGTGGTGACTCACATCTGTAATTACTGCATTTTGGGAGACTGAGGTGGGTGGATGACCTGAAGTCAGGAGTTTGAGACCAGCCTGGCCAACATGGTGAAATCACGTCTCTACTAAAAATACAAAAATTAGCCAGGCATAGGGGTGCATGCCTGTAGTCCCAGCTACTTGGGAGGCTGAGGCAGGAGAATCGCTTGAACCCAGGAGATGGAGGCTGCAGTGAGCCAAGATTGTGTCACTGCACTCCAGCCTGGATGACAAAGCAAGATTCAGTCTCAAAAAACAAAAAATGAAAAACAAAAAACAAAAAAAAAACCACTCCTGAAAAAATAGACAAAACATCCTTAAGGGTGAAGGAGAAATTAAGACATTCTCAGACAAAAGTTAAGGGAGTTTTATTAGTAGGCCTGCCCTATAATAAATGGTAAAGAAAGTCCTTCCAGCTGAAATAAACACTAGATAGTAACTTGAAGCCATATGAAAATCTAAAGGAAAAAAAAAATCTAAAGAACACTGGTAGATGTAACTAACAGGTAGTTAGCAAAGCCAGTATTATTGCATTTGGGTTTGTAAGTCATCCTTTTTTTATGATTTAAAGGCAAAATTCATAAAATTATAAATCCATGTTAATGGAAACAAAGTATAAACATATAACCTATGACCACACAATATAAAGAGGGAAGATGTGTAAGAGCGGTGTGTATTACTTAAACTCAGTTGGGATTAGTCAAACTAGATTGTTACATGTTTAAGATGTTACTTGTAATCCCAAAGGTAACCAGTAAGAAAATAACTAAACAGTATATAGGAAAACAAAGAAAGGAATCAAAATTGTACAAAAATAAATAAATCCATAAAAAGCAGTAGTAGAGGAATGGAGGAGTAAAAATCATGTAAGACATACAGAAAACGGGCTGGGTGCCGTGGCTCACACCTGTGATCCAAGCACTTTAGGAGGCTGAAGCAGGCAGATCACCTGAGGTCGGGATTTTGAGACCAGTCTGACCAACACAGAGAAACCCCATCTCTACTAAAAATACAAAATTAGACATGAATGGTAGCACATGCCTGTAGTCTTAGCTACTTGGGAGGCTGCGGCAGGAAAATCACTTAAACCCAGGAGGCAGAGGTTGCAGTGAGCCGAGACCATGCTACTGTACTCCAGCCTGGACAACAAGAGCAAAACTCTGTCTCAAAAACAAAAACGACATACAGAAAACAAACAGCTAAATGGCAGAAGTAAATGTTTTCTCATTAGTTAATATAAACCTAAATGGGTTAAATTCTCCAGATAAAAAGCAGAGATTGGGCCATGTGCAGTGATTTATATCTGTAATCTCAGCACTTTGGGAGGCTGAGGTGGAAGGATGGCTTGAGCCCACTAGTTTTAGACCAGCATGGGCAACATGGTGAGATTCTATCTATGAAAATATTTTAAAATTAGTCAGCCACGCTGGTGTGCATCTGTGGTCCCAGCTCTCAGGAGGCTGAGGTGGGAAGATCACTTAAGCCTAGGAGGTCAAGGCTGCAGTGAGCTGTGATCATGCCACTGCACTCCAGCCTGGGAAACCGAGCAAGAGCAAGACCCTGTTTCAGAGAAAAAAAAAAAAAAGATTGGCAGAATGGATTTCTAGAACATGACCTATCTATATGCTG
Source organism: Saimiri boliviensis (assembly GCF_048565385.1). NCBI lineage: Eukaryota > Metazoa > Chordata > Mammalia > Primates > Cebidae > Saimiri > Saimiri boliviensis. The sequence goes on from NC_133450.1 coordinate 141,756,752, forward strand.
TATAGACAATTTCTTTTTGAGACAGAGTTTTGCTCTTTGACCCAGGCTGAAGTGAAGTGACATGATCTCAGCTCACTGAAACCTCCGTACCATGGGTTCAAGCAATTCTTCTGCCAGTCTCCCGAGTAGCTGGGATTACAGGCACCTGCTATCACAGCCAGGTAACTTTTGTATTTTTAGTAGAGATGAGGTTTCACCATGTTGGCCAGGCTGGTCTCGAAATCCTGACCTCAGGTGATCCACCTGCCACGGCCTCCCAAATCGCTAGGATTACAGGTGTGAGCCACTTCACCAAGCCTGCAGAGAAAATTTTTATTTATTTATTTATTTTGGGATGGAATCTCACTCTGTTACCCAGGCTGGAGTGCAGTGGCATGATCTCGGCCCACTGTAACCTCTGTCTCCCAGGTTCAAGTGATTCTCCTGCCAGGGCCTCCTAAGTAGCTGGGATTACAGGTGCCCGCTACCATGCCCAGCTAATTTGTTTGCATGTTTAGAAGAGACAGGGTTTCACCATGTTGGCCAGGCTGGTTTCAAACTCCTGGCCTCAAGTGATCCACCCACCTTGGCCTCCCAAAGTGCTAGGATTACAAGTGTGAGCCACCATGCCCAGCCAAGACAAATTTTGAATACAAAGATACAAAAAGGTTAGAAGTAAAATGTTGGAAAAAGTTATTGCATGAAAATTGTATATTTTAACAATGGCTATCATATTATCAGACAAAAATTTATTTTAAGTCAAAACAGTAACAAGACAAAGGTCAGCATATACTGACAAAAGCTACAATTTATCAAGATACAAATGCATACATATACACACTTAAAACACTCCCAAAATATATGAAGCAAAAATTGACATAATTAAATGAGAAATACAGAATTAGAGATTTCAATACCTCATTTCCAGTAATGGATAAGAACCACCAAACAGAAGATCTATAATGCAACAGGACTTGAGCAACACTGTAAACCAATTAGATGTAGTAGACATATACACAACACTCAAACCAGCAGCAGCAGACTACATCTTCAAGTGCACACAGAACATTTTCCAGGATAGACCATATATTAGCCATAAGGTAAGTCTTAATACATTTTTTTTTCTTTTTTTTAGACAGCATTTCACTCTTGTTGCCCAGGCTGGAGTGCAGTGGTACAGTTTTGGCTCACCGCAACCTCTGCCTCCAGGGTTCAAGTGGTTCTCCTGCCTCAGCCTCCCAAGTATTTAAGATTATAGCACCCACCGGGCGCGGTGGCTCACGCCTGTAATCCCAGCACTTTGGGAGGCCGAGGCGGGTGGATCACGAGGTCAAGAGATCGAGACCATCCTGGTCAACATGGTGAAACCCCGTCTCTACTAAAAATACAAAACATTAGCTGGGCATGGTGGCGTGTGCCTATAATCCCAGCTACTCAGGAGGCTGAGGCAGGAGAATTGCCTGAACCCGGGAGGTGGAGGTTGTGGTGAGCCGAGATCACGCCATTGCACTCCAGCCTGGGTAACAAGAGCAAAACTCCGTCTCAAAAAAAAAAAAAAAAAAAAAAAAAGATTATAGCACCCGCCACCATGCCTGGCTAATTTTTGTATTTTTAGTAGAGAGAGTGTTTCACCATGTTGGCCAGGCTGGCATCGAACTCCTGACCTCAAGTAATCCACCTGCCTCAGAAGGCTGAGGCAGGAGAATCTCTTGAACCCAGGAGGCAAATGTTACAGTGAGCCCAGATTGTGCCATTGCACTCCAGCCTGGGCAACAAGAGTGAAACTCCATTAAAAAAAAAAAAAAAAAAAAAAGAAAGACCAAAAAAAGAACCTCATACCAAAGGCACAGATTGACTGAAGAAGTGAATGTGCAATCCACAGAGTGGGAGCAGGTTCTGCTAAGGAACAGACTGACTCCTCAAATGGGCCCATGACTCCCGTGCCTTCTGACTGGGAGACACCTCCCAGCAGGGGTTGACAGACACCTCATACAGGAGAGCTCCAGCTGGCATCTGGCAGGGGCTCCTCAGGAACAAAGCCTCCAGAAGAAGGAACAGGCAGTAATCTAATCTTTGCTGTTCTGCGCCTCCGCTGGTGATACAGGCAAACAGGGTCTAAAGTGGAGCACCCGCAAACTCCAGAAGACATGCAGCAGAGGGGCATGACTGCTAGAAGGAAAACTAACCAACAGGAATAGCATCAACATCAACCAAAAGGACGATCACACAGAAATTCCATCTGAAGCTCACCAACATCAAATCCATGAAGATGAGGAAAAACAAGCACAAAAATGCTGAAAATTCCAAAAACCAGAATACCTCTTCTCCTCCAAAGGAACACTTCTGTCCAGTAAGATAACAAAACTGGATGGAGAATAAGTTTGACAAATTGACAGAAATAGGCTACATAAAGTGGGTAATAACAAACTTCTCCAAGCTAAAGGAGTATGTTCTGACCCAATGCAAGGAAGCTAAGAACCTTGAAAAAAAAAAAAAAAAGTTAGAGAAGTTGCTAACTAGAATAACCAGTTTACAGAAGAATATAAATGACCTGATGGAGCTGATAATACAGTACAAGAACTTTGTGAGGCATACCCAAGTATCAATAACTGAATTGATCAAGCAGAGGAAAGGATAGCAGAGATTGAAGATCAACTTAATAAAATAAAGTGTGAAGACAAGATTAGCAAAAAACGAATGAAAAGAAATGAACAAAGCCAACAAGAAATATGGGACTATGAAAAACAAAATCTACGTTTGATTAGTATGCCTGAAAGTGATGGGGAGAATGGAACCAAGTTTGAAAACATACTTCAGGATATTATCTAGGAGAACTTTACTAACCTAGTAGGACAGGCCGACTTTCAAATTCAGGAAATACATAGAAAATCATAAAGATGCTCCTCAAGAAGAGCAACCCCAAGACACATAATCATCAGATTCACCAAGATTGAAATGATGGAAAAAATATTAAGGGCAGCCAGAGAGAAAGGTCGGGTTACCCACAAAGTGAAGCCTATCAGACTAAGAGTGGATCTCTGCAGGAATCCCACAGCCAGAAGAGAGTGGGGGCCAATATTCAACATTCTGAAAGAAAAGAATTTTCAACCCAGAGTTTTATATCCAGCCAAACCAAGCTTCATAAGTGAAGGAGAAATAAAATCCTTTACAGACAAAGCAAATGCTGAGATTTTGTCACCACTAGGCCTGCCTTACAAGAGCCTCTGAAGGAAGCACTAAGCATGGAAAGGAAAAACCAGTACCAGCCACTGCAAAAACATACCAAATTGTAAAGACCATTGACACTATGAAGAAACTGCACCAACTAATGGGCAAAATAACCAGCTAGCATATAATGACAAGATCACATTTACACATAATAACCTTAAATGTAAACAGACTAAATGCCCCAATTAAAAGATACAGACTGGCAAACTGGATAAAGAGTCAACACCCATTGCTGTGCTGTATTCAGGAGACCCATCTCACATGCAAAGACACACATAGGTTCAAAATAAAGGGATGGAGGAATATTTACCAAGCAAATGGAAAGCAAAACCAACCAACCAACCAGGGGTTGCAATCCTAGTCTCTGATAAAACAGACTTTAAACCAACATAGATCAAAAAAGACAAAGAAGGGCATTACCTAATAATAAAGAGATCAATGCAACAAGAAGAGCTAACTATCCTAAATATATATGCACCCAATACAGGAGCACCCAGATTCATAAAGCAAGTTCCTAGAGACCTACAAAGAGACTTAGATTCCCACACAGTAAGAGTGGGAGGCTTTAACACCCCACTGTCAATATTAGACAGATCAATGAGACAGAAAATTAACAATATTCAGAACTTGAACTCAGCTCTGGACCAAGCAGACCTAATAGACATCTACAGAACTCTCCACCCCAAATCGACAGAATATACATTCTTCTCAGCACCATATCACACTTATTCCAAAGTTGACCACATAATTGTTTTTATTTCTTTGTTGTTGTTGTTTTTAAAATTGACCATATAATTGGAAGTAAAACACCCCTCAGCAAATGCAAAAGAACGGAAACCGTAACAGTCTCTCAGACCACTGTGCAATCAAATTAGATCTCAGGATCAAGAAACTTGCTCAAAACCGCAAAACTACAGGGAAACTGAGCAATCTGCTCCTGAAGGACTACTGGGTAAATAATGAAATTAAGGCAGAAATAAATAAGTTCTTTGAAACCAATGAGAACAAAGACAGAATATACCAGAATCTCTGGGACCCAGCCAAAGCAGTGTTTAGAGGGAAATTTATAGCAGTAAATATCCGTAGAAAACAAGAAAGAACTAAAATAAATACCCTGACACCACAATTAAAAGAACTAGAGAAATAAGACCAAAACCTAGCAGAAGACAAGAAATAAAAAACATCAGAGCAGAACTGAAGGAGACAAAGACACAAAAGACCCTTAAAAAAAAAAAAAATGAATCCAGGAGCTGGTTTTCTGAACAGATCAACAAAATAGATAGACTGCTAGCCAGACTAGTGAAGAATCCAATAGACACAATAAAAAATGATAAGGGGAATATCACCACTGATCCCACAGAAATACAAACTACCATCAGAGAATGCTATAAAGACCTCTAGGCAAATAAACTAGAAAATCTAGAAGAAATGGATGAATCCCTGGACACATAAGCCCTCCCAAGACTAAACCAGGAAGAAGTCAAATCTCTGAACAGACCAATAACAAGTTGTGAAATTGAGGCTGTAATTAATAGCCTACCAACCAACAAAAGCCCAGGACCAGATGGATTCACAGCTGAATTCTACCAGAGGTACAAAGAAGAGCTGGTACCATGCCTTCTGAAACTATTCCAAACAATAGAAAAAGAGGGCCTCCTCCCTCACTCATTTTTATGAGGGCAGCATCATCCCGATACCAAAATTTGGCAGAAACAAAACAAAAGAAAATTTCAGGCCAATTTTCCTGATGAACATTGATGTGAAAATCCTCAATGAAATACTGGCAAACCAAATCCAGCAGCACATCAAAAAGCTTATCCACCACGATCAAGTCAACTTCATCCCTTGGATGCAAGGCTGGTTCAACATATGCAAATCAATAAATGTAATCCATCACATAATCAATAAGCAAAACCACATGATTATTTCAATAGACGCAGGAAAAACCTTCGATAAAATTCAACACCACTTCATGCTAAAAACCGTCAATAAACTAGGTATTGATGGAACATCTCAAAATAATAAGAGCTATTTATGACAAACCCACAGCCAATATCATACTGAATGGGCAAAAGCTGGAAGCATTTCCCTTTAAAACTGGGACAAGACAAGGGTGCCCTCTCTTACCACTCCTATTCAACATAGTATTGGAAGTTCTAGCCAGGGAAATCAGGCAAGAGAAAAAAATAAAGGGTATTCAGATAGGAAGACAGGAAGTCAAACTGTGTCTGTTTGCAGATGACATGATTGTAAATTTAGAAAACCCTATCGTCTCAGCCCCAAATCTGACACTGATAAGCGACTTTAGGAATATCTCAGGATACAGAATCAGTGTGCAAAAATCGCAAGCATTCTTATACACCAAAAATAGACAAACAGGGCCAAATCATGAGCGAACCCCATTCACAATTGCTACAAAGAGAACAAAATATCTGGGAATACAACTCACAAGGGATGTAAAGAACCTATTTAAGAAGAGCTACAGCCGGGTGCGGTGGCTCAAGCCTGTAATCCCAGCACTTTGGGAGGCCGAGGCGGGTGGATCACGAGGTCAACAGATCGAGACCATCCTGGTGAACATGGTGAAACCCCGTCTCTACTAAAAATACAAAAAAAATTAGCTGGGCTTGGTGGCGCGTGCCTGTAATCCCAGCTACTCAGGAGGCTGAGGCAGGAGAATTGCCTGAACCCAGGAGGCGGAGGTTGCGGTGAGCCGAGATTGCGCCATTGCACTCCAGCCTGGGTAACAAGAGTGAGACTGTCTCAAAAAAAAAAAAAAAAAAAGAAGAGCTACAAACCATGGTTCAAGGAAATGAGAGGACACAAACAAATGGAAAAACATTTTATGCTCATGGATAGGAAGAGTCAATTTTGTGAAAATGGCCATACTTCCCAAAGTAATTTATAGATTCAATATTATCCCCATCAAGCTACCATTAATTTTCTTCACAGGATTAGAAAAAACTACTTTAAATTTCATATGGATCCAAAAAAGAGCCCATATCGTCAAGACAATCCTAGGCAAAAGGAACAAAGCTGGAGGCATCACACTACCTGACTTCAAACTATACTACAAGGCTACAGTAACCAAAACAGCATGGTACTAGTATCTAAACAGATATATAGACCAATGGAACAGAACAGAGCCCACAGAAATAACACCACACTTCTAGAACCATCTGTTCTTTGACAAACCTGACAAAAACAAGCAATGGGGAAAGGATTCCCTATTTAATAAATGGTGTTGGGAAAACTGGCTAGCTATATGCAGAAAACTGAAAGTGGACCCCTTCCTGACACCTTATACAAAAATTAACTCAAGATGGATTAAAGACTTAAATCTAAGACCTAAAACCGTAAAGACTCCAGAAGAAAACCTAGGCAATACCATTCATGACATAGGCACGGGCAAAGACTTAATGACTAAAATGATAAATGCAATGGCAACCAAAGCCAAAATTGACAAATGGGGCCTAATTAAACTAACGAGCTTCTGCACAGTAAAAGAAACTATCAGCATAAACAGGCAACCTACAGAATGGGAGAAAAATTTTGCAATCTATCTATCTGACAAAGGACTAATATCCAGAATCTACAAAGAACTTAAATTTACAAGAAAAAAACAATCACATCAAAAAGTGGGCAAAGAATATGAACAGACACTTCTCAAAAGACGACATTTGTGTGGCCAACGAACATTAAAAAAAAGCTCACCATCACTGGTCATTAGAGAAATGCAAATCAAAACCACAATGAGATACCATCTCATACCAGTTAGAATGGTGATCATTTAAACATCGGGAAACAACAGATGCTAGAGAGGACGTGGAGAAATAGGAATGCTTTTATACTGTTAGTGGGAGTATAAATTGGTTCAACCATTGTGGAAGACAGTGTGGTGATTCCTCAAGGATCTAGAACCAGAAATACCATTTGACCCAGCAATCCCATTACTGGGTATGTACCCCAAGGATTATAAATCATTCTATAAAGACACATGCACACCTATGTTTATTGCAGCACTGTTCACAATAGCAAAGACTTAGAAACAACCCAAATGCCCATCAATGAGAGACTGGATAAAGAAAATGTGTCATATATACACCATGGATTACTATGGAGCCACAAAGAAGGATGAGATCATGTCCTTTGCAGGGACATGGATGAAGCTAGAAACCATTATTAGCAAACTAACACAAGAACAGAAAACCAAACACCACATGTTCTCACTCATAAGTGGGAGTTGAACAATGAGAACACAGGGACACAGGAGGGAAACATCACACACTGGGGCCTGTCAGGGGTTAGAGGGCTGTGGGGGGCAGATAGCATTAGGAAAAATACCTAATGTATATGATAGGTTGATGGGTGCAGCAAACCACCTTGGCACATGTATACCTATGTAACAAACCTGCATGTTCTGCACATGTATCTCAGAACTTAAAGTATAAAAAAAAACAATGATAAAGGAAAAAACTTCAGTGACTATACACAGCAAGGAATACAAATATAAGCCTGGCAAAAACAGTTTGGAAAAGTCACTATGGACACAGAATCAGACAATCTGATTTCCAGAGTCACTCATTGTAATACTCAATGTTCAGTTCTCAAAAACTTACAAAGACACAAGAAAACATGGCTCATTCACAGAGGAAGAGGGGATTTGACAAAAACTATCCTTGACAAAGCTCAGGCATTAAAATTCCTAGTTGAAGACATTAAATCACCTGTACAAAGAATGCTTGATAAGCTAAAAGAACCCATGCAAAATAATATTTGAGCAAATGGGTGATTAGCAATAAAGAGACAGAAATCACAAAAACCAACTAGAAGTTCTTGACCTGTAAAGTATCATAACTGAGAAGAAAAATGTACTAGAGAGATTCTACAGCAGATTGAACAGGCAGAAGAAAGAATCAAGTGTACTTGAAGATAAGTCAGTAGAAATTATTCTGTCTAGGGAGCAGAAAGAAAAAGGAATGCAGAAAAATGAACAGAACCAGAGGTTCCTGTGGGACACCATTCAATGTACCAAGATACATTTAATGAGAGTTCAGAAATAAAAGAAAGGCAGAGATTATTTCAATAATGGTCCAAAACTTCCCAAATTTGATAAAAGACATAAATCTTCATATCCAAGAAACTCTATGAACTTCAATCATGATAAACTCAAAGAGATCCATACCCAAATTTATTAGTCAAATTATCAAAAGACAGAAAATTTTGAAAGCACCAAGAAACGATTTATCACATACAAGAGATCCTCAAGATTAGCAGCTGATTTCTCATCAGAAACCATGGAGTCTAGAACGTAATAGGATGACATATTCAAAGTGCTGAAAGAAGGCCGGACATGGTGACTGATGCCTGTAATTATTGCACTTTGGGAGGCTGAGGTGGGTGGATCTCTCGAAGTCAGGAGTTTCAGAGCAGCCTGGCCAACATGGTGAAATCCTGTCTCTACTAAAAATACAAAACTAGATAGGCATGGTGGCACACACCTGTAGTTCTAGTTACTTGAGAGGCTGAGGCAGGATAATTGTATGAACCTAGGAGACAGCGGTTGCGGTGAGCCAGAATTGTGCCACTACACTCCAGCCTGGGTGACAGAGCAAGACTGTCTCAAAAAAGTTTCAAAAAAAAAAAAAAAAAAACTCCTGAAAGAAGAGGCAAAACATCCTTTAAGGATTGAGGAGAAATTAAGACATTCTCAAATCAAAGTTAAGGGAATTTTATTAGTAGACCTGCCCTGCAATAAATGGTAAAGGGAGTCCTTCCAGCTGAAATAAACACTAGACAGTAACTTGAAGCCATATGAAAAACTAAAGAACACTGGTAGAGGTAACTAACAGGTAATTAGCAAAGCCAGTATTATTGCACTTTGGGTTTGTAATGCATCCTTTTTCTAATTTAAAGGTAAAATTTATAAAACTATAAATCCATGTTAACGGAAACAAACTATAAAGATATTATCTATGACAATGACAGTATATAAAGAGGGAAGATGTGTAAGAGCAATAGATATTACTTAAATTCAGTTGGTATTATTAAAACTAGATTGTTTTATGTTTAAGATGTTTCTTGTAATCCCAAAGGTAACCAGTAAGAAAATAACTAAAAAGTATAGCCAGTAATCCCAGCTACTTGGGGGGCTGAGGCAGGAGAATGACTTGAACCCAGGAGGCCAAGGTTGGGGTGAGCTGCGATAACACCATTGCACTCCAGCCTGGGAAACAAGAGCAAAACTCTGTCTCAAAAAAAAAAAAAAAGAAAGAAAGAAAGAAAAAGACATTCAGAAAACAAACAGCTAAATGGCAGAAGTAAAGATTTTCTCGTTAATTACTATGAACATAAATGGGTTAAATTCTCCAATTAAAAAGCACAGATTGGACCATGTACAGTGGCTCACACCTGCACTTGGAGGCTGAGGTGGGAGGATGGCTTGAGCTCACTAGTTTTAGACCAGCATGGGCAACATGGTGAGATTCTATCTCTACAAAAAAAAATTTAAAATTAGCCAGGCATGCTGGTGTGCATCTGTGGTCCCAGCTCTCAGGAGGCTGAAGTGGGAAGATCACTTAAGCCCAGGTAGTCAAGGCTGTGGTGAGCTGTGATCATGCCACTGCACTCCAGCCTGGACAACAGAGCAAGAGCAAGATCCCGTCTCAGAAAAGAAAAAAAAAAAGATTGGCAGAATGGATTTCTAGAACATGATCTATCTATATACTGCACAGACAATTTCTTTTTGAGAAATTCTTTTCACCCAGGCTGAAATGAAGTGGCACCAAATCAGCTCACTGCAACCTCTGTCCCACGGGTTCAAGCAGTTCTCCTGCTTCAGTCTCCCGAGTAAATAGGATTATAGGCACCTGCCAATACACTCAGCTAATCTATTTTTCAGTAGAGATGGGTTTCACCACGTTGGCCAGGCTGGTCTCTAACTCCTGACCTCAGGTGTTCCACCCGCCTTGGCCTGCCAAAGTGCTAGGATTACATGCATGAGCCACTGCACCCAGCCTGTAGAGACAAATTTTATATTTTTATTTTTTACTTTTTTGAGGTGGAATCTCATTCTGTTGCCAAGGCTGGAGTGCAGTGGAGTGATCTCGGCCCACTGCAGCCACTACCTCCCAGGTTCAAGCAATTCTCCTGCCCTAGTCTCCTGAGTAGCTGGGATTACAGGTGTCCACCACCATGACCAGCAAATTTGTTTCTATTTTTAGTAGAAACAGGGTTTCACCATCTTGGCCAGTCAGCTTTCGAACTCCTGACCTCAAGTGATCTGCCCACCTTGGCCTCCCAAAGTGCTAGGATTATAGGCATGAGCCACCACCCCCAGCCGAGACAAAGTTTGAATACTAAGATACAAAAAGGTTGGAAGTAAAAGGTAGCAAAAAGTTATTCTATGACAATCATGTATTTTAACAATGGCTATAGTATGAGACGCAATAGATTTTAAGTCAAAACAGTAACAAGACAAAGGTCAGTATATGCTGACAAAGGCTTCAATTTATGAAGCCACAATTGTACACATATACACATGTAAAACACCCCCAAAATACATGAAAGCAAAAACTGACATAATTGAGAAACACACAACTGGAGATTTCAATACCTCGTTTCCAATAATGGGTAAGAACAACCAAATAGAAGATCGATAAAGAAACAGAGGACTTGAGCAACACTAGAAACCAATTAGGTGTAGCAGACACACACAACACTCCACTCAGCAACAGCAGACTACACGTTCTTCTCAAGTGCACATGGAACATTTTCCAGAATAGACCATATGTTAGGCCATAAAGTCTTAATAATTGTTTTTTTAAGTCTTAATAATTGCTTTTTTTTAATTGTGTTTTTAATTGTTGTTTTAAGATTCGCTCTTGTTGCCCAGGCTGGAGTACAACAGCAGTCTCGGCTCACTGCAACCTCCGCCTCCCTGGTTCAAGCGATTCTCCTGCCTCAGCCTCCCGAGTAGATGGGATGACAGCACCTGCCACCATCCCCAGCTAAGTTTTGTATTTTTAGTAGACACGGGGTTTCACCATGTCGGCCAGGCTGGTCTCAAACTCTTCTTTTTTAATTGCATTTTAGGTTTGGGGGTACATGTGAAGACCTCAGGTGATGCCACGCCTCAGCCTGCCAAAGTGCTGGGATTACAGGCGTGAGCCACCGCACCCGGCAATAAAGTTTAAAAAATTGAAACTATATAAAGTATCTTTCCAACTACAATAGGATAAAATCATAAATCCATAGCAGAAGGAAAACTGGAATACTCATAATATGTGGAAACTTAACACGCTCTTTTCTTTTTCACATCACTTGGGTAATGTGCCAACGTTGTCATAAGGTTTGAGGGTGTCACATCTCATGCATGTGTGTGAGCACCCAATCATCATGCTCATGAACTACAAAAGGATTGCAACGCACTATTTTCCCCCCTGAGACAGTCTCACTCTGTCGCCCAGCTGCAGTACAGTGGTGCAATCTCAGCTCACTGCAACCTCTGCCTCCCGGGTTCAAGCAATGCTCCTTCCTCAGCCTCCTGAGTAGCTAGGATTACAGGCGTGCACCATCACTCCTGGCTAATTTCTTTTAATCTTTTTTAGTAGAGACGGGGTTTCACCATGTTGGCCAGGCAGGTCTCCTGACCTCGTGATCCACCCGCCTCGGCCTCCCAAAGTGCTGGGATGACAGGCATGAGCCACCACGCCCGGCCCTTAACACACTCTTAAACAACCAGTGGATCTAAAAAGAAGTCACAAGGGAAATCAGAAGACACCTTGAGACAATGAAAGCAAAAACACAACACACTAAAACCTACAGCAGGTGGCGAAATCAAAAGCAGTACGTGCGGGAGATTTACAGCTGTAAAGACTACATTAAAAAAGCAAAAAGCTCTCAAATCCACAACCTATCTGCACACATTAAGGATTAGCGTGAACAAAACCCAAAGCTAGCACAATGAAGGAAATAATAATGATGGCAGAGATAAACAAAATAGAGAATAGAAAAACAATAGAGAAAAATCTACAAAACCAAAAACTGGTTCTTTCTAAAGCACAAAACCGACAATGCTTTACCCAGATCAACAAAGAGACAAGACTCATATTACTAAAATTTGCAATGAAAGTGAGAACATTCCTAACCGATATAAGAGAATGCTTTATAAGAGAAAACACCACTGCATGCCAGCAACATACAATGGAATATCATTCAGCCATAAAAAGGAATGGTGGCCGGGTGCAATGACTCACACCTGCAATCCTAGCACTTTGGGAGGCTAAGGTGGGTGGATCACTTGAGGTCAGGAGGTCAAGACCAGCCTTACCAATATGGTGAAACCCCATCTCTACTAAAAATACAAAAATTATCCAGGTATGGTGGCAAACACCTGTAATCCTAGCTACTTGGGAGGCTGAGGCAGGAGAATCGCTTAAACCCCAGAGGCGGAGGTTGCAGTCGGCCATGATCGCACCACTGCCCTCCAGCCTGGGCAAGAAGACGGAAACTCGTACTTAAGAAAAAAAAGAAAAAGAAAGAAAAAGGTATGTTGTGCTGATGCATGCCACAACATGGATGAACTTTGAAAACATTACAGTTGCACTTCTGAGAAACATCTCCAATAGGCAAATTTATGGAAACAAACAGAGGTTACCAGCGGTTAGAGGGAGGGGGAAATGGGGAGTTAGCTAATGGACACAGAGTTTCTATTTGGGGTGAGGAAAAAGTTTTGGAAATAGAGAGTGGTGATGGTTGCCCAACTGAATGGAACTAATGCCACTTAATTCTACTTTTAAAAACAGTTAAATTAGCATAAGTTATGTTACATATATATTTTACCACAATTTTTAAAAAATAATATCTGCAAGGACCATTTCCTAGCCAGGCTGGTGGCTGCCTTTCTACAGCCTTAGGGGAAGAGGAGCATTTTCTGCTTGTCTTCCTGAGGTTTCCTTTTTTTTTTTTTTTTTTTTTTTGTATTTTTAGTAGAGACGGGGTTTCACCATGTTGACCAGGATGGTCTCGATCTCTTGACCTCGTGATCCACCCGCCTCGGCCTCCCAAAGTGCTGGGATTACAGGCTTGAGCCACCGCGCCCGGCTCCTGAGGTTTCTTTTGACCACCAATTAGGAACCGGTGGATTTCAAGGTCAAACTCTGAAATTCAGTCAGCACTAAGGGAACAATTATAAACAGATAATATGTACAATACGGAAAGCATGGATAAAGCTAAAGGAAGAGTGTTAGCCAGTGGACGGGCAGGACTTTGACCCACAGTCCCCTTTTTCTTAGACGGGGATCGTTGCTCCTAACCATACATTTCCATTGCCTGCCCATTTCCTCTCTGGGGAAAGGCTTGTGATGCCATGTTTAGGGCTGCAGTCGGCCTCATTGCGTAAGCATTCCTGCCCACAGTGCTCACCTCACAAAGCCATGCTGAGGGCAGGCTGGTCAAGTGCTCATTGCAGTGCCTGGGCTTGGACCCAGCAGAGGTGGGGGTGGTTCTGACTCTGACCTCTGCCCCCCTCAACTCTTCCAGAACCACTGAGCACCTCCTAGGGGCCCGCAACCCAGCACCTGCCACCTGCCCCCTTGGCATCCTCTGCTCTGACCTTCCAGAGCAATGTGTTATTCTAGCGTCTACCTGCGAACCAGGACTCCAGCATCCCTGCAACTCCTTGTGTGACTGATGTCATCCAGAAACACCTAGGAAAGCCCCAGGCCCTCCGCCCTGTATTCTTTGTCCACAGCCTGGGCTTTAGTTATGTCCTGGTGCTGGGTGGGGGAGTTAAACATGCAACACAGGAGGTGTGGTTGGGAAGAGGGAGGCCACCGAGACAGGATCCACATACACAGAAGGCCATGTCCTTACAACAAAGCACTGAAATGTGACCCCTGTGACAGTAACATGTGCTGGCCTGAGCCCACCCCACTGCCCTCCCAGGCTTCCTGGGACTGGGAGCCATCAGGACCCCAGGCGGCCTCCAGCCTGCCCTTGTATTTTCAACTTCATCCTCTGGAGCAGACGTCCCCAAACTTTTTACACAGGGGGCCAGTTCATTGTCCCTCAGACCGTTGGAGGGCCGCCACATACTGTGCTCCTCTCACTGACCACCAATGAAACAGGTGCCCCTTCCTGAAGTGCGGCGGGGGGCCGGATAAATGGCCTCAGGGGGCCGCAGTTTGGGGACGCCTGCCCTGGAGTCTGTAATGGCAAGAACCAGATGGATTGCAGGTGACTCAGCTGTTCCCTCCCTCTCCACAGATGCAAGTGTCACCCAGACACACAGCAGGGCTCACCTCCGCCCAGGGAGGCTTTTAAAGTCCATTTTCTGTTGCTTATAACAGAATACCTAAAACTGAGTAATTTATAAAGAAAAGGAATTTCTTACAGTCACGAAGGCTGAGAGGCTGAGGCTGAGGTGTTACCGGATGGAAGGTCTTGACTGTGAGTTGTCCAGGTTCTCAGCGTGTTGAACAAAGAAGTGAACAAAACACACAAAGCAGCAAAAGAACCAGGCAATTAAAGATGAAGCCGCCGGCCGGGTGCGGTGACTCATGCCTGTAATCCCAGCACTTTGGGAGTCTGAGGCACCCGAGGTCAGGAGTGTGAGACCAGCCTGGCCAACATGGTAAAACCCTGTCTCTACTAAAAATACAAAAAAATTAGCTGTGTGTGGTGGCAGGCACCTGTAATTCCAGCTACTTGGGAGGCTGAAACAGGAGAATCGCTTGAATGCAGGAGGCAGAGGTTGCAGTGAGCCCATATCATCCCACTGGACTCCAGCCTGGGCAATAAGAGTGAAACTCTGTTTCAAGAAAAAAAAAAAAGACATTGGTCACTCTGGTTGCCCAAAAACAAACAAACAAAAAGACAAAGCAACAAAATAACAGCGTACCAAAGGCACAGACCGACTGAAGAAACAAACATACAATCCACTGGGCCGGAGCGGGCTCAGCAAACCACGTGGAAGCCTCCCCACCGCACTGCTTCTCAGGGTTTTTATAAAGAACAGCTCTCGGGCCCCTAGCTGCCCTTTAGAGGCCTCCAATTGGTTACACCCGATGAAGAATTATCCCGGGCCAATCAGAGGCTGAAGTGGAGGCTTGGCCCACGGTCAATCAGAGGCTGAAGTGGAAGCCCCTGTCTTGCTATCACGGGAGGGGGATGTGGCCTTCGTGCTGCCCAGTCCGGCCTGGAACACGCTGCACCTGCTGTCCTCTGGCTCATGAGAACTGGTTGCACCTGCTGTCCCTTTGCTTCTGCCCCAACCCTTGGCTACCTTAATCCCCTCTTCTCCTGCCTCAGAGAGGCTGTATCTTGCTGGTGGGGACTCTGGTGTCCCGAGGCGGTACTGGGTATCACGTTGGGAGGATGCTGAGCCTGCTCACGCGCTTCCTTAAATCTCTCTTCCTCTTACAAAGCCACCAGTTACCCTCCCATGATGACCCATGAACCCGTGAATTCCTTTATGGGGGCAGGGCCCTGATGATCCAGTCCCCTCTTAAAGACATCACCTCTCAATACTGCCACATTGGGGTTTAAATGTCAACATGAGTTTTGGAGGGGACAAGCATTGAAACCAAGCAGAGGCGTGATGGGTGCAGCCCAGAGGTGGAGCACATCTGGATCCCCACAGCCCAACCCTTCTGACACGGCCTGGCCATCCAGGGATGTGATTTTCTGAATGGCAGGTAGGCATGACCGTGCTTTCTTTCAACAAGAGACAGGTGTCAGTCCCGAGAGCTGGGAGGAGGCGCTAGAGTCCCAGGGCCTTCTCTCATAGTGCTGGAGGCTCCTGAGGGCTGACTCAGCAGGTAGAAACAGAATCATTCTTGTGGGTACCAGTGTGGCCAAGGAAGGAACACCTTATTGCATCCTCGGGCTTCCACTGCCCAAGAGGGACAGTCGCTGGGAGAGGCCCACAATGCCAGGTGGGTCTGACTCACTCAGTCTGTGACAGGAAGTCTCCTTTTTACACCACACACCCCTCGACCAACCCAGGAAACCCAGGGTGGCCAAAGTGGTCACAGCCAGCCAGGGTGTCCCCTGCTTCTCTGGGGGACAGGGTTCGCCCCAGCTCAGTTCTGCTGCATGGGGCCACAGGACCCACCCATGCTCCCTGAGCCTTACTGTCCCATCTGCAGGCTGGGGGGCGCGGAGAGAGTGGCTGGCTTGTCCTTGGGTGCTGCTGCTTCCCACCGCGGAGCCCCCTATAGGCAAAGTTGCTCAGGATTCCGGAATCTTCTCTCATCTGAGACCCACCCTATCCGACAGTGCCTGTTTAGAAGGTGGGTGAGGAGTGGGAAGAAGACCCCCAATGTTGTTCCGAGCACTGGCTTTGGAGTCCGGGACCTGGGTTCAAATCCTTGCTCTGAGTGACCTTGGGTGCGTGATGCCCTCTCAGGCCTCATCTTCCTCTAGATATCTATAAACGTCTAAAAGGGGATGTGCACAGTGCCACCTCGCAAGGCCGTGGTAAGGTCAGGCTGGTCAAGTGCTCGGTGACATGCCTGGGCTTGGACCCGGCAGAGGCAGGAGTGGTTCTGACTGCTGTCTGCCCTCTGCCCCACCAACACTGCCAGAGCCATTGGGCATCCCCCAGGGGCTCACCACCCAGTGCCTACTGCCCAGCACCCTTCCCATCCTCTGCTTCCAACCTTCCGGGGTGAGGTGTTATTCTGTCTTTAACTTGAATCCAGCTGGAGGAGCAGAGTCCCTTTCTCTTCCCAGGCACGTTCCCCAGACCCCAGTTAGAACACAGATGTCACTCCCTACACCCAGAGGACGTGGGCATGGCTCAGCTCCCCTGGTCCAGAGGGGGTCACAGCCTGCCAGAGCTGAATGCAGCTGAATGCAGATAGGCCACCTCTCTGAATGCAGTGGGAGGGACTCGCCCAAAGTCCCTCCCCTGGCAAGTGAGGGAACAGGACCTACTGGCAGGTGGGCTTTACATCTGTGGCCCTCTGTCCCGGGCTCAACACACGCCTTACCCAGTTTTGGCAAAGTTGGTCCAGTAGGTGATCATAGCCTTTGAGACGGTCCTGTCTGGGGGCCGGTAGGCCAGGCAGGTGGCGAAGGGCTTCCCGAAAACGTACTGGATTTCGTCCATATGACCCGCCCCCATCCATCTGGGGTAAGTGGGCATCCAAGAAGGATGGGAAAACAGGTAGGTGTAGGTCTTGGCACTCCTGGAGGGGCGAGAACACCCAAGTAGGCAGGGTGCCCACTGGGGACTGCCCAGCCCAGACACTGGCCCTAGAGGGAGGTCACAGGCAGCAGGCAGGGAAGGGGCTGGGGAATTCACATGAAGAGACTGGGCCAAGGACACCCCAGCACCACAGCCCCAGCTCCACACTGCCCCTCCTGCCCTCTCCCTCCCGTTTGAGCTTCCTCACAAACTTTAGGGCAGGTCCTTCCCTCCAGGGGTCCCCAGACCTGCAGAGACAGGCTGGCACCTCCAACAGACTCCCCAAAGATGGTGATGTTGTTGGGGTCCCCCCCGAAGGCCGCAATATTCCTCTTCATCCAAGCAATGGCCATGTGCTCATCCTAAAGACCACAGTTACCTGGGGGCGGGGCAGGGGAGGGGGTGCTAGAGACCAGCGCCCAGGCCTGGCCTGCAGGAGGGGAGACCAGCGTGGGAGGGGTGGAAATGCCCTCAACAGAGCTGGGGCCCTGGAGGAGCCCAGGTTGGCAAACACAACAAATGGTGTGTTCCTAAGGGGCAGGGTCGGGTGGGGTGCTGGAGGGGGTGGGTCCCCAGGTGGCTGTGCCACTGTGCTGCTGGACAGGATGGGTCCCGAAAAGACTGGATGGGGTGGAGTGCTGGAAGAGGTAGGTTTCCAGAAGGCTGGGTCCAGTGGGGTGCTGGACTGGGTGGGTTCCCAGGAGGCTGGGTTGGGTGGGGTGCTGGAGGGGATGGGTCCCCAGGAGGCTGGGTCAGTGGGGTGCTGGAGGGGGTGGGTCCCTGGGCCTGAATCCGGAGGGAGCAAGGGAAGCTGACGCCGGGTGTCCAGAGGCAAAGACAGCTTCAAAGTGGGGCAGCTCTGCACAGGAGACCCAGGAGCACCCCCTGCCCCGCACTGCTCAGGGCTTGAGGATTCCTGCTCCCCTCCTTATCCC
The DNA here is from genome assembly GCF_048565385.1 of Saimiri boliviensis. Classification (NCBI taxonomy): domain Eukaryota; kingdom Metazoa; phylum Chordata; class Mammalia; order Primates; family Cebidae; genus Saimiri; species Saimiri boliviensis. The sequence goes on from NC_133450.1 coordinate 141,775,088, forward strand.
TGGGGCTGTCCCGATCCCAGAATCTTACAGGAAACTGGTTCAACCAGTGTTCCCACTAGGCCGCCCTCCAGGAGGTGGGGTGGAGGCTGTGGGTTCTGGCCATGGCTGCGCAGCCTTGACTATGATCCGCAGTTTCCCCACGTGGAAGACAAGCCACAGCCGTGTCTCCTGTCGGCCTGTTTGCCATCAGATGGGAGGCCTGTCCGGCTCCCGGCAGGAGCGTACCCAATGCTCGGTGTCCCTGAAATGTTTCACACCAAACTTTCTCCTTCCTGAGGGGTGGAGCCTGCTTTTTCCTCCTCTCATCTCCCAGCACAGGGCCTAGCTGGCTGGGCACAGAGTCGATGGTCCCATGCCCAAGTCTCCACAGCTCCTGGGACCCCTGCTGGTAAAGATCCCCCTAGGGACCCTCCACCCTTCCCTGTGCCGTGAGAACTGCCTCTGTGCACCAATCTGTCCATCCCCACAAGAAGCCTGGAGGTTGGCACTGATCCACCCGCTGTCCCTGGGGGAACTGAGACTTGGAAGCTTTTGAGCTTGAGGTCACCCTGTTGGGAGGAAGCTGTCTGTCCCAGTGCCACCTCCTTCCTGTCCATCTGGGGCAGCAGCCACCCTGCCAGTGGTTGCTGCTTGCTGGCTCCCACCTGTGCCAGGTTCTAGGTGGGGAAGGGCAGGGTGACTGTATAACCCCAGGCCCACCCAGGATCCCAGCAGCCCTCTGAGGTCTAGGCTGATGGGTCCCCTGCCACACTGGAGTGGGAGAGTGTCATGCCTGCCGCTGGAGAAAAGAAGCCAAAACCAGCCCCTGCAGGCACCTCGGGCAACCTCTGAAGGCCTCTGTGCCTCCTCATGCCAGCTGCCCCAGGCCTGCCCCACCTCTGGGAGGGGGTATTGGGAAGTCACCTCCAAAAGTGTCCCTGTGGTACTGAGAGTGGCCTGAGGGCCTCAGGGTGGGGGAATGGGGAGGGGGCTTGCTGAGAGCTCAGCTGCTGAAGGCCTCTCAGCACCCTAAGAAGAGCGTGGCCTCCCCTTTGAGTCAGAAGCCCAGGACTGCTGCCCAAACCTCCAGGTCCCAGGGGCAGGGAGTATGGAAAGCAGGCAGAGGGGATGGAGCGAGGCGTCCCCAGGGCCTGAGAGGCAGCAGGCAGGGGAACAGCGTGGTCAGGAACTGGGGTCCCTGTGCGAGTCCTGCTAGAGATGGGGCCTGGGCCGGCTTCCTGTGGGGATTGGAGTTACTGTGGCTCGTCCCTCACAGGCAGAGAGGGCAGATGTTGTGGATGACTCAAAAGAGCTCCTGCCTGCCGGCTCTCCCTCTGGAGGAACCAGGACCCTGGTGTGGAGTAGCCCAGGTTTCAGGTTCCTGCTCAGAACAGGAGGTAGCAGCTGTGCAGTCCTGGGCAAACGGCCTGCCTGCCTCTCTCTACCCCCTCTGCCTGCCTCTCTACCCCCTCTGCCGGCTTTCCACACTCCCTGCCCCTGGGCCCGTTTCCCCTTCTATAAAATGGGAACAACCTCGACCTCAGAGAGGTTTGTAGGTGGGATCACCAGGCTTAGCAAATGCAATTTCAAGAGGCCCAGCCAGTTACACTAGAATTTCAGGTAAACAGTAAATTGGTTTTTACTATAAGCATGTTTCATTTTTTTTTTTTTTGAGACTGAGTCTCGCTCTGTCACCCAGGGTGGAGTGCAGTGGTGTGATCTCAGCTCAAGCCAACCTCCGCCTCCCAAGTTCAAGTGATTCTCCTGCCTTAGCCTCCCAAGAAGCTGGGATTACAGGTGCCTGTCACCATGCCCAACTAATTTTTGTATTATTAGTAGAGACAGAGTTTCACCATGTTGGCCAGGCTGGTCTCGATCTCCTGACCTCCAGTGGTCTGCCCCTCTCGGCCTCCCAAAGTGCTGGCATTACAGGCGTGAGCCACGGCGCCCAGCCCATGTAAGTATGTTTCAGGTATTGCATGGGAGATTCGAACACAGCAGTTCTTGGCGGTTTATCTGAAACTCAAATGGAACTGGGCATCCTGTGTTTTACCTGGCACCTGTCCCCCTAGAAATGAGGGTGAGCGCCCGGGAACTGCTGCGGGGCTGTGCTGGGCTCTCTTCCTCAGCCTGGCCCCAAGTTTCCAGATAGGATTGAGCTGGGAGGAGACAGGACCTGCCCTCTGCTGGGCTCTTACCTTCGCGGCACTGGCCACTGCCCAGCAGCAGGTGAGGCCCAAGACAACCAGCTGCAGGCGCCCCATGGTGTGCGTCAGCCTCTGGGTGGCCCTCCCTCTGGGCCTCGGGTATTTATTGAGCTGGGGCCAAGGTCACATGCTGGGTCATGTGCACTCCTCTGACATCCCTTCCCCTCCACCCAACTCTGGTGCAGGGACGATCTCGTTTCCCCAAAACCCACGGTGCACCTGTGCCGGTTACCACTTACCTGGGAGTGGAGGCAGGCGACATCGTGGTGGGCAGGAAGGAGGATGGTGGGGTCGGGCAGGGCACACAGTCATCATCACCCGAAGACTACAGATTTTGTAGGTTTTTTTTTTTTTTTTTGAAGACATGGTTTCACTCTGTCACCCAGGCTAGAGTGCAGTGGCACAATCACAGCTCACTACAGTCTGAAACTGCTGAGCTCAAGGATTCTCCTGCTTCACGCTCTCAAGTAGCTGGGATTACAGGTGTGTGCCATCACACCCGCTAATTTTTGTATTTTTAGTAGAGACGGGGTTTTGCCATGTTAGCCAGGCTGGTCTCGAACTCCTGAGCTCAAGTGATCTGCCTACCTCTGCCCACCAAAGTGCTGGGATTATAGGCGTCAACCACTGTGCCTAGCCCATAACCTAGTTTTCGCCGTGTTCTGAGCCCACATTCTTTATATAACCTCAAGATGGCATCTAAGCTCTACGCTTTATTGGGAAGTTGGGTCTTCATTTCAAAGGCTCCTGTGTATATACACATTGAACAAATACGCATGCTCTTTCTCCTATTAGTCAATGTGCCCCATGCCAGTGATTTTTCAGTGGCCCTTCAGAGGATGAAGGGGAAAGCTCTCCCTCGGCCCGCACAGTATCATCATGAAGTTTCAACGCTCTAGAAATCCCCTGGGCTCCATTGATTCAATCCTTCCTCACGCCAATCCCTTGAAGCAGCTACGTTGTCTGGGATATACACCCTGGGGTTCGTCGTCGTGGGCCAGGAAAATTTAGGACAGGGCCAAACACGAGTTTAGGAGTGGCGGTTTAACAGGCAGAAGTGAAGAAAAACATCGACAACCCTCTCCTCTCCAAGCGGAAAGGCCTGGCGGGCGCAGATGCGCTGAATTTATAGTCAGGTTTGAGGGGGCGGAGTCTGATTTACATAGAGCTCACAGATTGGTTCTATCAGGTGTGACGTTTACCTAGCACGAGGGGGAAGGCACGTGGCCCTACCCTAATCTGATTATGCAAATAGGCTTTCCAGTTGATCGGCACCATCTGGCCTGCTTCTTACTGTACACGTGGCTGGCACAGATGGGAGGATGGAGCCACAACTTACCATGTCTAGTCCCCAGTTCCTGTGGGCACTCACCCGTGCAAGCTCCCAGCCTGCTGCTTGTCTATGTCTGCTGCTGACTTTGCAGGCTGCTCTTTGTTAGAAAATGATTTCCGGCTGCTTTTCATTAAAAAGAAAAGCCTTGGCCAGGCGCAGGGGCTCCAGCCTGTAATCCCAGCTTTTTGGGAGGCTGAGGTGGGCGGGTCACAAGGAGTTCCAGAACAGCCTGGCCAATATGGCGAAACCCATCTCTACTAAAAAATACAAGAAATTGCCGGGCGCGGTGGCTCAAGCCTGTAATCCCAGCACTTTGGGAAGCCGAGGCGGGTGGATCACGAGGTCAAGAGATCGAGACCATCCTGGTGAACATGGTGAAACCCCATCTCTACTAAAAATACAAAAAATTAGCTGGGCATGGTGGCGCGTGCCTGTAATCCCAGCTACTCAGGAGGCTGAGGCAGGAGAATTGCCTGAACCCAGGAGGCAGAGGTTGCCGTGAGCCGAGATCGCGCCATTGCACTCCAGCCTGGGTAACAAGAGCGAAACTCCGTCTCAAAAAAAAATTTTTTTAATAAAAATAAAAATAAAAAAAATACAAGAAATTAGTCGGGCATGGTGCAGACACCTGTAATCCCAGCTACTCAGGAGGCTGAAGGCAGGAGAATTTTGAACCTAGGAGGCAGAGGTTGCAGTGAGCTGAGATTGAGCCATTGCACCCCAGCCCAGGCCACAGAGTAAGACTCCGTGTAAAAAAAAAAAGAAAAGAAAAGAAAAGAAAAGCCTTACCAAGGACTCCCCTACCCTTACTATCAGCCTAAGTGATTTCTTAACTCCTGTATCACCCTGACAACCACTAACCTTTATACTGTCTCTAGTTTTTCCTTTTCCCAGTGTCACAGAGGTGGAATCACAAAGTAGGTAGTCTTTTTCAGGTTGAGCTTCTTTCACTTAGTAAGACTCATTTTTTTCCATGTCTTTTCTTGGCTCGATAGCTTTCTCTTTCTTTTTATTCTTTAACTGTCTCAAGATGTCTTCCAACTCTTCTTTTTAGAGCTGAAAAATTTCCATTGTCTGGATATACTGTATTTCACCTGCTGAAGGACATCTTGGATACTTCCAGGTTGTGGCAATTATGAAGAAAACTGCTATAAACATCTGTTATGTTGACCAAAAAAGCCAAACTAAGATATTTGAAGAGATGGATTCTGAGCCAAATATGATTGATTATGGCCAGACGCACGGTCTCAGGAGTTCCAGGGCACTGGACTTACAGCTTGGTTTTATACGTTTCAGGGGGACATAAGACATAAATGAATAATTCGAGTTATACATTAGTTCTGTCTGGAAAGAGGAGACCACTCAAACGGGATGGAGAGGGTTTGGGTTGGCTTACAAATCATAGGTGATTTCAAAGATTTTCTGATTAGCAATTGGTTGAAAGAGTTATTAGCAAAAAACCTGGAGTCAATAGAAAGAAGAGTCTTGGTGAAGATAAAATGTTGTGGAGACCAAGATTCTTATTATGTAGATGAAGTCTCATAGATGGCTGCCCTTAGAGACAATAGATGACAAATATTTCCATCTCAGATCTCTAAAAGGTGCTTGACTCTTCAGAAGTGACCTGGTAAAGGAAAGATATTCTCAGCAGAATGCAGATTTCCTCCACAAGAGACAGCTGTGCAGGGCCATTCCAAAATATGTCAAAGAAATACATTTTGGGGGCCTGGCGAGGTAGCTCATGCCTGTAATCCAAACCCTTTGGAGGCCAAGGCGGGTGGATCACCTGAGGTCAGGAGTTCAAGACCAGCCTGACCAACATGGTGAAACCCCATCTTTAAAACAAAAAATGTAAAAATAAAAATAAATACATTATGGAGTAAAATATTTCCATTTCTTTCATGACCTGCCATCTGTCCGCCGTGTAATGCTATACTATAGTCAGGCTGGAATTTTGTATCTTATTTCTACAGAGTCTGTTCTGTCAGTCTTCAGATCTCTGTTTTAAGGCCAATCAGCTGTGCCTGAATTCCAAAGGGAAGAGAGCAGAAATGAGGCATGTCCGACCCCTACGGCCCATCACGGCCCGAACTTTCAGGTTCCATTGGGTCCCCCTGGCTGAGAGGGTGTTGCATTCAGTCAGCTGGGGTGCTTGGAATTATAGTTTTGGTTTACAGCTATAAACATCTGTTTGCAGGTTGGGTGAATACTAAGGACTGAGAGTGCGGGATCACGTGGTAGGAGTGGGTTTTATTTTTAGGAAACTGCCAGACCGTCTTCCAGCGTGGCCGCACCGTTTGTTATTCCCAGCAGCAACGAATGGGAGCGCTGGCTGCTCCGCCTCCTCCTCAGCATTGGGTGTTTGGCCAGTTTTCTGGATTTTGGCCATTCTTACAGGTATGCAGTGCTCACTGTTTAAGTTTGCATTTCCCTAACAACATATGATGTGGATATATCTCATACAGAAAATACAGATGGGGCCTTGCTGTTGTCCAGGCTGGTCTTGAACTACTGGGCTCAAGAGGGCCTCCTGCCTCGGCCTCTGAACATGATGGGATTCCAGGCCTGAGCCACTGCACCCAGCCTGGGATATCTTTTCAGGTGCTTATTTGCCACCTGTTTAGGTGGATCACAGTGCTTTATCAGATGTCTTTTGCTAATATATTTTTCCAGTCTGTGGCTTGTCTTTGCTTTCTTTGCAGAGCAGACATTTTTTATTTTAATGAAGTCCAGCTTACGTCACACAAAGCAGAACTGCAAATTTGACACAAGGCCCACCCGATGCTGCCGCTCCACAGCTGTGTGGCCTGGGCCTGTGTCTGCCTCTCTGAATTTCACATTTCCCCATCAATACCTTCACTCAGAGAAACTATGGATGAGAAGTCCATACGTTATTGTTTACAGGATACTCTAAAATGAACATATAAACTTTGTTTTCAAGCAGAGAAACATCCACTTAAAAGTCCTAGGTAGGGGCCAAGCATGGTGCCTCGTGACGGTAATCCCAGCACTTTGGGAGGCTGAGGTGGGCAGATCACCTGAGGTTAGGAGTTTGAGACCAGCCTGGCCAAAATGGTGAAACCCTGTCTCTACTAAAAGTACAAAAAAATTGGCCTAGCATAGTGGCACATGCCTGTAGTCCCAGCTACTCAGGAGGCTGAGGCAGGAGGTTTGCTTGAACCCAAAAGGCAGAGGTTGTAGTGAGCCGAGATCATGCCATTTCACCCAGCCTGAGTGACGAGAGCAAAACTCGGTCTCAAAAAAAAAAAAAAAAAAAAGTCATGGGTAGGTTTCCACATCTGCGTGATTTTAAAACCCTAAAGTTCTAACTGTGTCTTGGCAGATGGCCTAATCACAGAGTGACTTAAGGGACCTGGAGGCACAATTGCATATTCTGTGGGAGAATTTCAGGAGAATGAGCAAACCGATCTTAAATGATCCTTAGTGGGTCTTAGTGTTTCATGATATATTACTTTATATAATTTATAATTTGTTATTTAAATTCATGTACTTTATAACTTATTATATGACTTATTGCAATGTCTTATATTTTGAAACTAGCATATGTATGTTATAGGAAAAAGAACATAAACGATTATGCTGGTGCTGTCAGGAACCCAGACTTTCAGCATAGGCAGAAAAGAAACAGGTGTAAAACCAGAGAAGTAAAACCCGATAATCTTACAACTGGGAAATACCTGCATGAATTCATACTTTATTATGATTATTTGATTTGGTGTCTTGCTCTGTCGCCCAGGCTGGAGTGCAGTGGTGCGATCTCGGTTCACTGCAACCTCCACCTCCCGGGCTCAAGCGATTCTCCTGCCTGAGCTGGGACTACAGGTGGGTGCCACCACACCTGGCTAAATTTTTGTATTTTTAGTAGAGATGGGCTTCACCATGTTGGCCAGGCTAGTCTCGAACTCCTGACCTCAAGTGATCCTCCTGCCTTGGCCCTCCAAAGTGCTGGGTGGGATTACAGGCGTGAGCCACTGTGCATGGCTTCATACTTTTTTTTTAATGGTTAAAAAAATTATTATTTCCTGGCTCTGTCTCTTCCAAAGCCCTAGCAGTAGAGAAATCCCAGGAGCAACCACCACCCCTGTGACCAGATTGGGATCTCTAAACACCATATTCACCCCAACGAAGGAGCACACCCTGGGGAGATGGCTGGGTTGGGTCCCTGGCAGGAAATGCCAGGGAGGGGCTGGAGCCTGCACCATCTTGGTGGCTGGCAAGTAAGAAGATGCCCAAGACCCAAGGGTTGTGTGAAAGGACTATAGAAGCCAACCTGAGGCCACCTCTGGCCAAAGACAGACGAGCTGGGCATGAAAAAGCAAGCCTGCAATTGACAGACAGGTCCTGCAGCTTAGTCTTGGGAGCAAAGAAAGACGCCAGACAGGGGAATGAGGTTTTATTCAGGAAGAGCTCAAGAGGGGAGGGGAGCCCCTGGGGTCCCACCCTTGTGGCCTCTTGAGACCAAGGCTCATGGGATACTAGAAACCAATGACTGCAGGCATCTGAGCTCCCTTGGAGTCATCTGTGGGGGGCACAGGGGCGGCCTCGGAATCACCAGTGGGAGGGACAGGGATGGCCTCAGAGTCACCCGTCGGGGGGACTGGGGCGGCCTCAGAGTCACCCGAGGGGGGCACGGGGGCAGCCTCAGAGTCACCCGAGGGCGGGACAGGGGCAGCCTCAGAGTCACCCGAGGGCGGGACAGGGGTGGCCTCAGAGTCCCCTGCGGGGGGTACAGGGGTGGCCTCCTGATCAGTCACCGTGGGCAGCGCCACATAGCTAAGAGTCCAGTAGCGCAGGAAGCTGGTTCTCAGACCCCGCTTCATGGAGTTGCCGTCTATCTTCTTGGTGATCTCCAGGTAACTACCGTTTTCGGTGGTGTAGGGTTCCCAGTGTGTGGGCACAGCCGAGTTGCCCATGTTGGGGTCCCTGCAGAGTGAGAAGAGGCTGTTCAGGGGCTGGGGACTTTCAGGGGGCTGAAGCTCTGCTCTGCACCCACACGCCTGAGCCATCCCCACCCTCTGAGCTGGCCCTGAGCACCGTGGCCCCTCACTGCATACCGGGCACCAGCTGTGCACGCGCACGGGCTTGGGCTCTGCCAGTAGCTCTTATCCTCAGAAACACACATAGATTCCCCTACTGAGGGAGGTTAAGTGACTCGCCCAAAGTCCCTCCCCTGGCTAGTGAGGGAACACGGCCTGCTGGCAAGAGGCCCTTAAGTCTATGGTCCTCCCCTCTGCACTCAACCCACACCTTACCCTGTTTTGGCAAAGTTGGTCCAGTAGGCGATCATGGTCTTAGAGACGGTCCTGTCTTGGGGCCGGTAGCCCAGCGGGGTGGCGAAGGGCTTTCCAAAGACGTACTGGATGTCATCTGCATGGTCTGCCCCCACCCATTTGGGGTAAGTGGGCATCCGAGAGGGATGGGAAAACAGGTAGGTGTAGGTCTTGGCACTCCTGGAGGGGAGAGAACACCCAGGTAGGCAGGGTGCCCACTGGGGACTGCCCAGCCCAGAGACCAGCCCTGGAGGGAGGTCACGGGCAGCGGGCAGAGAAGGGGCTGGGGAATTCACATGAAGAGACTGGGCTTCCTACACCCAGGGAAGGGAAAGCTGAGGACCAAATTCACGGATTCTTGGGTTCTGCAATTTCAACTGAATTCATATTTCACCTCTGTAAAACATTGTGAGGCACCTTCCTTCTATAATTCAGTATCAAGAAATAGTTTTCTCTCCAAGTGAATGTGCATTCTTCAATCGGATTGAACAAGGCATGGGCCCTCAACTGTTTCCCTTTTTGCCTTGACTGAAAGGAGGCTCACAGCTCAATGGATTGCTTAGTTTCTGCAAAGCTTTCATCCTAGACTTCTTGGCATACTTTTATCTTCCTGTCTTTTTAACATTTCTTATTTTTCATTTTTATTATTATTTTCTTTTACTTATTTATTTGAGACAGAGTCTTGTCTGTTGCCCATGCTGGAGTGCAGTGGCGCAATCTTAGCTCACTGCAACCTCCACCTCTTGGGCTCAAGCGATTCTCCTGCCTCAGCTTCCCGAGTAGCTGGGTTTACAGGTGTGCACCACCACACCTGGCTAATTTTTGTGTTTTTGGTAGAGACAGGGTTTTGCCATGTTGGCCAGAGTGGTCTCAAACTCCTGACCTCAAGTGATCCTCCTGCCTCAACCTCCCAAAGTGCTGGGATTACAGGTGTCAACCACTGTACCTTATTTCTGATTTTAATAGGCTATTATTGCATAAAGGTCTTTAATGTGGCCGTGGGCTGAAAATACTTTGTCAATTGGCAAAGTTGACGCCTGTTGGAAATACATGCTTGGTGCCGCAAGGAAAAATCAGCACAGAGACAAAGGATCTTTCAGCAATGCAATTTTTACTTCCTAGACTGCAGGAAGGGTCCTCTCATTAGCCATTTTGTCACAAGAATACCCTTCCTGCAGTCCAGGAAGTAAAAACTGCATTGCTGAAAGATCCTTTGTCTCCGTGCTGATTTTTCTTTGCAGCACCGAGCATCTGTTTCCAACGAATTGGCCACCCAGCTGGGACACATCGCCCTCCAGAGTGGCCTCCAGCCGAGATCCACCTGGTGCAAGGGATAAATCAACCTGGTCTCTCAGCAATGCAGGAAAAGAAAGGCTTCAAGCTTTAATCACAGTTCTAAAGGTTGAATATGTGTTAAGTGTGCATGGGAGAGAGCAGTGTGAGTGCTTCCTCTCTGCAAAATCTGTAATCATTTCATATGGCAGAGGCTGGAGGGAGCAAAGGAAAGGAAAGAGAGGCGTGGGAGGGACCTTCAAAAGGGCGGCGGAGGATAGTTAGAATCCTCCCTGGAAAAAGAAAGGCAAAAGCTAGGCAAGACGGCTCCAGAGGAGTCCCAGTAAAGGCCCCCTGAGGTGCCGCAGCAGTACCTGTGGCTGGGTCAGCCACCTGCCGAGGCGGGGCCCAGGGTGGCGGAGGTTGCAGGTGCACAGGGACCAGGCCACTCTGAGCGGCATTCACCAGTGGGCACCAGGACCGGAAGTAGGGAAGCGGCACACGTGACACCAGAAGTGGCGAGTGGCCTGTGTGCATGGAAGACGGCAGCAGAGGTCGCCCGCGAGGGCCGTGGCCAGGGGCACCGCAGAGGATCGGAGAGAGACGGGAAAGCAGCAGCAGCAAGTCGGTCCCAGGTGGAGCGCTGGGAACCTGGCGGGGCACACAGGCGCGGCACCTGCGCCAGCAGGGGAGAAGATCAGCAGCACCAGTCCCGCTGCAGCAAAAGGTTAAAAAGTCAGAAAGAAAGTAGAAGTATGTGAAAAGGTTGTAAGAGAAAGGGTGTGTGAAAGAGACAGGCAGTAAACTAAAGAAAGAAACGGTGCAAAGAGAAAAGTGAGAGAAGCTTTTTCTTTTTTTTTTTGAGACAGAGTTTCGCTCTTGTTACCCAGGATGGAGTGCAATGGCGCGATCTCGGCTCACCGCAACCTCCGCCTCCTGGGTTCAAGCAATTCTCCTGCCTCAGCCTCCTGAGTAGCTGGGATTACAGGCATGTGCCACCATGCCCAGCTAATTTTTTGTATTTTTAGTAGAGACGGGGTTTCACCATGTTGACCAGGATGGTCTCCATCTCTTGACCTCGTGATCCACCCGCCTTGGCCTCCCAAAATGCTGGGATTACAGGCTTGAGACACCTCGCCCGGCGAGAGAAGCTTTTTCTTTTAAAAACTCAGGCAGACAACTAAGCCAAGACATGTTAAAAAAAAAAAAAAAAAAAAAAAAAAAAAAAAAAAAGTTTAAAAAGGAAAATTACAAAGTAAAACAGGAGGGAATTGTGGGAAGTAGAAAAGTTCCTTTTTAAAGTTTCCTTTCCCGTTAAAGAGTAAGTGTGCTAATAACTTTGTTAAGCCCTATCCTATGTAGCTGTTAGACACGCCATGCTTACAGTCACATTGTACGTTCTATGTCCTTGTGTTTTAACCAAGATATCTGTGCTGGACGTGCTCACAGGCATGTCCCAGCTCTCCATTGCTTTTACCTATTTAGAAAAGTTTTAAGTTGTTAGTCAATCAGGGTTTAGTTTAAATTGTGAGGTCCGGCTCCAGCCAACGGAGATCAGACACAGCAGTAAGGACGACCCCAAATACTTAAAGGATAAATTTGTCTGTTTTCCTTTGTTCATTGTACTCTCACGGCACAAAGGCTAGCAAGGGTACCCTTCCTGCAGTCCAGGAAGCAAAAATTGCATTGCTGAAAGATCCTTTGTCTCGGTGCTGATTTTTCCTTGAAGCACTGAGCATCTATTTCTAACCTCTGTTTCCAACAAGGCCTCTAAGAGTCATTGAATAGAAAAACCATTGTCCCATGTTCTCTCAATCTACACAGTGTGGGGGATGGAAGGCAGCTCAATAACTCTCCAGTGACAAGGACTGTGGGGTGCGGGGCTGAGCAGGGCAGAGGATCCTGGGGTTTGTAAACCCCCTAGAGGCTGGGAGGAAAACAGAGGCCCTCCAGTCTTGCCAGGCTCAGCAAAGTGGATCAGGAAGGCACAGGAGGGGACTCCAGCACCACCTTCCCAGACAGCCCAGACGCCTGTGAGCTATCCACGGAGAGCCCTCGGCTGGAAATGCAGCACCCCAGGAGGGCCCCCCAGGACCCACCCCCTTCCCAGATCCTCACTTGGCATTGGCTCTGTGCTGGGCCAGGGCAATCTCGGTGGGCACCAGGAAGAGGATGTCAGTCTCAAAGTCTACCACAGTCTTCTTCTTGTTCTCCTGGGATGGGTCCTGGGCCCAGGACTCGGTGTAGACGTCATAGGTAGTCTTGGCGCCTCTGAGCCCCTTGGTGATGGTGAGCCCACTGACCAGCCTGAAGAAGTCCTCCCTGCGGGGAACAAGTAGGCACTGACGCTCCCCCTGTGCCAACAGGAGGGTGTCTGCAAACCCAACCATACTGGTGCTAACTTTCTCACTCCCAATCCTCCACTCAATGCCTTCCTCGTCCAGGCTGGCCCAACTCCAACACAGATTGCCCCTGGGTCCGGTGCCCCTCTTACTCTGTGACTTCCTCCTTGTTCTTGTTGATGGCAGGCATGTCAATGCTGGCGAAGATGTGGCCGTCCATGTTGTTGGTGCCTGCTATGTAGTCGATGTCGGCGGCGTTGGCGTATAGGTTGACAGGGTCATCGGGGATGAAGTCTCCATCAATTACAGGGAGGAAGCCCAGGTAGTGCAGCATGGGGTCTAGGTGGGAGAGCCAGCAGGTTCTAGTACCTTCCAGTGTCCCCCTGAGCCACTCCTTGCCTCTCAGGGCTGGAGTTGGCCACGTCTTCCCTTCTCTGATCTGTGGACACTTGGGGCAGGGAGGATTCTGCACCATCGGGGGCATCCTGTGCCCTGTAGGATGTTTAGGGCATCAAGAGCATCGACCCACGAGGTGCCAGGAGCACCCCCTCCCCAACAGGGACAATCACAAACGTCTCCAGGCCTTGCCACACGTCCCAGGCTGAGAGCCACTGTCTAGGGCCAGATCTGTTCTCTTCAGCGGCAGCCCCTCCCTCTCCTCTCTCTCTTTGCTGGGCCTGAATCAGGAAGGAGGAAAACTTAGAAGCCACTGAGGGAACTGATGGAGAAGGAGCTCCCTCTCGCAGGGCTGGGTTCCAGTCCATTAGCCAAACATGGTGCGAGGTCTGCACTCCCCTCCACACCCCTGGACTGGCCCCTAGAAGATCCCGTGGCTGCTGAGACAGAGGATCCCTGCTGTCACTGGGCCCAGCACAACGGGCCTTGCTTCCAGCGGGGCCATGCCGCTTGCTTTGTTCGGACTTGCCCAGCCTGTGCAGTTGAGTTCCTGTCAGGTACACATGCAGATGACAGGGCTTCATGGCACGTTTCCGTGGAAGAATGAGCAATGGAGAAGTGTAGCCTAGCAAGCTGGTGAGGCTGACACTCACAGGTGTTTGTGGAAGGGGTCCCCAGACCTTCCTGGGGTACAGAATAGTGGAGCTGGAGGCCCCAATGCTACAGTTTATTACATATTTTCAGAAGGAAGGAAGGAAGGAGGGAGGGAGGGAGGGAGGGAAGGAAGGAAGGAAGGAAGGAAGGAAATGTCATCCAGCAAAAAGGCTCGTGGTCTGGGGTGTATGAATCTCCCTAAAATTGTATGCAAATGACAGCATATGAATGCATGAGGTGGGGGAGTGGGCCCCAATTGTTCATCAGCTTCTCAAAGGGGGAGTCTGTGACTCATGGGAGATAAGAAGAAAAAATGGGCCGGGCAAGATGGCTCACGCCCGTAATCCCAGCACTTTGGGAGGCTGAGGCGGGAAGATCACCTGAGATCAGGAGTTTGAGACCAGCCTTGCCAACATGGCGAAACCATGTCTCTACTAAAAATATAAAAATTAGCCAGGCATGGTGGCACATGCCTGTAGTCCCAACTACACAGGAGGCTGAGTCAGGAGAAATCACTTGATCCCAGGAGGCGGAGGTTGCAATGAGCTGAGATCCTGCCACTGAACTTTAGCCTGGGCGACATAGTGAAAAAAAAGTAGAAGAAATGGCTTCCCATCTCCCTTACAGCTGGGGCCTTGGAGGGGAGACATCCACTTGTTGGTGACAGGATCAGGCCGCAGCTCGGGCACCTTCCTCTCTTTTCCAGAGTATTTCCTGGCAGTACCCCCCACCCCCACCTCGAGACCCCATGCCCCACCCTAAGCAGCTACTCACACTCCATGCCTGCCAGCGGCATCTTATAGGCCAGCGTCAGGGCTCGGGGGTCGGTCACCTTCAGACACTTGGCCATCCTGGCAATGTCCTCCACAGGGCAACCCACCTTCTCAGCCAGCTGGGGGCATGATCAAGGCCGGCAGGTGGGAGGAGGCCAGTGTTCACGGCGCAGAACCGTTTGAAGGCAAGAACGGGGTCCAGGACAAAGAATGGAAATGAGGATGGCCCCTACCCGGGTATCAAAGCAGCCCCTCCCTGCCCACCCCTGCCCTCCTCCATTTACCTTTTTGGCCCAGAAGAGGGGGTTTTTCTGGATGGCCCAGGGGCTCAGGGCCACACCGCTCTGGCTGATGGCTCGCCGGATCAGGCCTTTGTTGTAGGGGGAGAGGGTCTACGACACCCAGAAATCCTGTCACCAAGGCCGCTCCTGACTCCACCCACCCCAGGCTGGGCCAAGGACACCCCAGTACCACAGCCCCAGCTCCACACTGCCCCTCCCGCCCTCTCCCTCCTGCTCGAGCTTCCTCAAAACCTTTGGGGCAGGCCCTTCCCTTCAGGGGCCCCCAGACCTGCAGAGAGACGCTGGCACCTCCAGCAGATTCCCCGAAGATGGTGATGTTGTTGGGGTCCCCCCCGAAGGCTGCAATATTCCTCTTCACCCAAGCAATGGCCATATGCTGATCCCGAAGGCCGTAATTACCTGGGGGTGGGGCAGGGGAGGGGGTGCTAGAGATCAGTGCCCAGGCCTGGCCTGCAGGAGGGGAGACCAGCGTGGGAGGGTTGGAAATGCCCTCAACAGAGTTGGGGCCCTGGAGGAGCCCAGGTTGGCAAATGGTGTGTTCCTAAGGGGTGGGGTCAGGTGGGGTGCTGGAGGGGGTGGGTCCCCAGGAGGCTGGGTCAGTGGGGTGCTGGAGGAGTGGTGGTTGTGGGGAGCAGGATGGTCAGGCCTGTGCACCTCTCCTGCCCACTGCCTAATTTTCTCATTTGTATTCTGCCACTTCTGTGTCCACAGCTGTCTCTGCCTCAAGGTATCGTTTTCTGTCTCTCACTGGCTCTGCTCTCCTGGTTTCTCTCTGAGCCTGAGCCTGTCTACCTGTCTGTCTGTCCCATAGCTTTTTTTTTTTTTTTTTTTTTTTTTTGAGACAGGGTCTCATCCTGTCCCCCAGGCTGGAATGCAGTGGCACCATCATGGCTCACTGCAGCCTCAACCCCCTGGGCTCAAGCGATCCTTCCACCTCTGCCTCCCAAGTAGCTGAGACCAGATGCGTGAGCCACCATATACAGCTAATTTTTATATTTTTTTTAGAGATTGGGTCTCCCAGTGTTTCCCAGGCTGGTCTTGAACTTTTGGGTTCAAGTGATCCACCTGCCTTGGCCTCCTAACGTGTTGGGATTAGGGGCATGAACCTCCTTGCCTGGCCTCCACAGCATCTATTATTTTGCTACTGCTGCCAAGAGCCTCCTGTACCTTGTGATTCTACTCCAGCCGCTGGGTCTTTCTGTAGGACCGCCACTGGATGTTTGGGGTGACGGGCGATGAGGAGCCTCCCCCTGCTGGGCTCAGCCGCTGGCCACCCACCTCCATACAAAAGGGGCCCACGCACCTGGCAGGTTGGCGTCCCCAGTGCTGAGGAAGCCAAGGGGGCCGACGCGGTAGTTGAAGGTGACCACGATGACGTTGCCACGCGTGGCGATCTCCTCACCATCATACAAGTAGTTATTGAGGAAGTTGGCCCCGTGGCCGGCCCCCATGAGGAAGGCGCCTCCATAGATCCAGATCATCACAGGCAGGTCCCGGGAGACTGAGATGGGGGAGCGGCTGGTGACCCCAGATGCTCCCCGGGCCCTCTCCCCCGCTGGTGCCTGTTCCCTGTGCAGCAGGCGTCTGTGGCCCAGACAGGGAGGCTCCAAGGAGCTGCCCTGCCCCAGGCTGGGGGACCACCACGGGGCGCTCCCCTCCCCGCCTCTGCAGGATTTCAGGGCAGCTCAGCTTTGCAGCCTGCAGACCCAAGTCAGGAGCAGGGCCAGGGCTCTGGCAGCTTGGGAGGTTCCCTTGGGGAGTAGGGGGAGGCAGACCTTGCTTCCTGCCCTGGGGCACCCAGATGTTGAGGTACAGGCAGTCTTCATCCCCGTAGGAGTCATCCTGGGTAATGGTGGCCTGCAGGCATCTCTTCTTGAAATCCTTGGCCTTCAGGGTCCCTGTGGTGGCAGGAGGAGTTGACATGAGGAAGGCAGCCACCCTCGCCAGCCCCACCGCAGGGCCAGCCCGGTACCACCCATTCCCACCTTGCCAGCCGGGGTGTGGCTGGGGGTTCTCCAGAGTCTTGGTGGGAGCTGCGAAGGGGATGCCCTTGAAGACATCCACAGAGTCGCCCAGGAGGCCAAGCTTCTTGTTGACACCTTCCACGAACCCGCCTTCTGTGTACACAGCGCCCAGCTAGGAGGGAGACACAGGCAGGGTCAGGCGGGCTCAGGCCCCGTGGGCCTCAATCCGGAGGGAGCAAGGGAAGCCGACTCCCGGTGTCCAGAGGCAAAGACAGCTACAAAGTGGGGCAGCTCTGCACAGGAGACCCAGGAGCACCCCCTGCCCCGCACTGCTCAGGGCTTGAGGATTCCTGCTCCCCTCCTTATCCCTGGGGCTGTCCTGATCCCAGAATCTTACAGGAAACTGGTTCAACCAGTGTTCCCACTAGGCCGCCCTCCAGGAGGTGGGGTGGAGGCTGTGGGTTCTGGCCATGGCTGCGCAGCCTTGACTATGATCCTCAGTTTCCCCACGTGGAAGACAAGCCACAGCCGTGTCTCCTGTCGGCCTGTTTGCCATCAGATGGGAGGCCTGTCCGGCTCCCGGCAGGAGCGTACCCAATGCTCGGTGTCCCTGAAATGTTTCACACCAAACTTCCTCCTTCCTGAGGGGCGGGGCCAGCTTTTTCCTCCTCTCATCTCCCAGCACAGGGCCTAGCTGGCTGGGCACAGAGTCGATGGTCCCATGCCCATGTCTCCACAGCTCCTGGGACCCCTGCTGGTAAAGATCCCCCTAGGGACCCTCCACCCTTCCCTGTGCCATGAGAACTGCCTCTGTGCACCAATCTGTCCAACCCACAAGAAGCCTGGAGGTTGGCGCTCATCCAACCGCTGTCCCTGGGGGAACTGAACTGAGCAGCTCTTGGGCTTGAAGTTACCCTGTTGAGATGCCTGGAGGGAGCTCTTGGCTGCCAGCTCTCCCTCTGGAGGGACCAGGATTCCCATGTGGAGTACCCCAGGTTTTGGGTTCCTGCTCAGGAACAAGAGGTAGCAGCTGTGCAGTCCTGGGCAAACAGCCTGCCTGCCTCTTTCTACCCCTCTGCCAGCCTCTCTACCCCTCTGCCTGCCTCTCTCTACCCCTCTGCCAGCCTCTCTCTACCCCTCTGCCTGCCTCTCTACCCCTCTGCCTGCCTCTCTCTACCCCTCTGCCTGCCTCTCTCTACCCCTCTGCCGGCCTCTCTACTCCTCTGCCAGCCTCTCTACCCCTCTGCCTGACTCTCTCTACCCCTCTGCCAGCCTCTCTCTACCCCTCTGCCAGCCTCTCTCTACCCCTCTGCCTGCCTCTCTACCCCTCTGCCCGCCTCTCTACCCCTCTGCCTGCCTCCCTCTACCCCTCTGCCAGCCTCTCTCTACCCCTCTGCCGGCCTCTCTCTACCCCTCTGCCAGCCTCTCTCTACCCCTCTGCCAGCCTCTCTACCCCTCTGCCTGCCTCTCTCTACCCCTCTGCCAGCCTCTCTCTACCCCTCTGCCTGCCTCTCTACCCCTCTGCCGGCCTCTCTACCCCTCTGCCGGCCTCTCTACCCCTCTGCCTGCCTCTCTCTACCCCTCTGCCAGCCTCTCTCTACCCCTCTGCCTGCCTCTCTACCCCTCTGCCTGCCTCTCTACTCCTCTGCCGGCCTCTCTACCCCTCTGCCTGACTCTCTCTACCCCTCTGCCAGCCTCTCTCTACCCCTCTGCCAGCCTCTCTCTACCCCTCTGCCAGCCTCTCTCTACCCCTCTGCCGGCCTCTCTACCCCTCTGTCAGCCTCTCTCTACCCCTCTGCCAGCCTCTCTCTACCCCTCTACCGGCCTCTCTACCCCTCTGCCAGCCTCTCTCTACCTCTCTGCCAGCCTCTCTCTACCCCTCTGCCAGCCTCTACCCCTCTACCGGCCTCTCTACCCCTCTGCCTGCCTCTCTCTACCCCTCTGCCAGCCTCTCTCTACACCCTCTGCCTGCCTCTCTACCCCCTCTGCCTGCCTCTCTCTACCCCTCTGCCAGCCTCTCTCTACACCCTCTGCCTGCCTCTCTACCCCCTCTGCCTGCCTCTCTCTACCCCTCTGCCTGCCTCTCTACCCCCTCTGCTGGCTTTCCACACTCCCTGCCCCTGGGCCCGTTTCCCCTTCTATAAAATGGGAACAACCTCGATCTCAGAGAGGTTTGTAGGTGGGATCACCAGGCTTAGCAAATGCAATTTCAAGAGGCCCAGTTACATTGGAATTTCAAGTAAACAGTGAATTTTTTTTTTTTGTATAAGTATGTTTCATTATTTTCTTTTTCTTTTTTATCTTTTAAGAAAGCATTTCGCTCTGTCACCCAGGGTGGACTGCAATGGTGTGATCTCGGCTCACCGCCACCTCCTGCTCCCAGCTTCAAGCGATTCTCCTGCCTCGGCCTCCCGAGAAGATGGGATTACAGGCACACACCATCACACCTGACTAATTTTTGTATTTTTAGTAGAGACGGAGTTTCACAGTTGGCCAGGCTGGTCTCCAACTCCTGACCCAAGTGACCCACCCTTTTCGGCCTCCCAAAGTGCTGGGATTACAGGCATGAGCCCCGACGCCCGACCCATATGTTTCAAATATTGCATGGGAGATTCTTACACAGCAGTTCTTGGCGGTTTATCTGAAACTCAAATGGAACTGGGCATCCTGTGTTTTACCTGGCACCTGTCCCCCTAGAAATGAGGGTGAGCACCCGGGAACTGCTGCGGGGCTGTGCTGGGCTCTCTTCCTCAGCCTGGCCCCAAGTTTCCAGATAGGATTGAGCTGGGAGGAGACAGGACCTGCCCTCTGCTGGGCTCTTACCTTCGCGGCACTGGCCACTGCCCAGCAGCAGGTGAGGCCCAAGACAACCAGCTGCAGGCGCCCCATGGTGTGCGTCAGCCTCTGGGTGGCCCTCCCTCTGGGCCTCGGGTATTTATTGAGCTGGGGCCAAGGTCACATGCTGGGTCATGTGCTCTCCAACAACCCCTCCCCACCACTCTTTCTGGTGCAGGGACGATACAGTTTCTCCAATACCCATGGTGCACCTGTGCCGGTTACCGCTTACCTGGGAGCGGAGGCAGGTGGCACGGTGGCGGGCGGGAAGAGGGTGTCAGCGCTGGGCAGGGTGCACAGTACCCTGCCTTCTGGTTAGTTCACATGGCTTGGCGTCACCATCAGAGAAAATGGCATACTTTGTCTCCATGCCCTGCCCCTAGGTCCCCAAATGGGCTTCGCAGGGGACTGAGTACATGACTTCTGGGACAGAGAGGGCCACATGTTGCCAGGCATCCCTCCCATGTGGCTGACCTTATCTGTATGGGATGCTCCTGAGGCCCACAGATCGGGCAGTCCCAGCTGGGGGCAGATCCCAGAGCAGGACAAGGCAGCCTCGCTCAAGTGGGGAGGGGTCAGCATGCAGCCTGATGTGTCCTGGGTGGAAAGATGAGAGGCTCAGGGGGACTTGGTGGGGCTGGGGGTGGGGGTGTCTAGCCCAGCCTTGAGGGCTTCCCTGAGGAAAGAAAGGGCCCAGCCAAGGCCCTGGGGCTCAACCAGAGAGACAGAAGGGGAGGGAAAGAAGATGGCAGAAGGGAAGGGAGAAGAGGTGGTGGGAGGAGTAAGCACGAGATGTGAGGTTGTGGAGGAGGAGGAGGCCACTTGTATTTTCTGTGACCGTGTGTTACTCCTGGAGCCAGGAAAGGCTATGAGTGGTGAAACACCACCATGAACAATGTTTTCATATGGGGCCTTTAAGAAGCTCAGCCGGTCTGAAATCACTCCCACCGAGACACACAGTGGCAGCTCCAGCCACCGCACAGCCCTCTCCAGCGGTGGGGACAGGTGGGAGCAGCCAGAGCCCTCCCAGCCCCTGGGAGACTTGGAGCCTGTGCTTCCCACACCGACCACATCCCTGCTCTGCCACCCCTGTGGCTGCAGCCGGGGATCCGGTGGACCTCCAGAGCCATATCTGTCCCTCTGTCGACCATAGGCGGTGCCCAGCAATTCAGGAGGCCTAGCGGCGAAAGGAGGCTGGGGAAAGGCCGGAGGGCGGGAGGAGGAACTCAGCCACAGGGAAGAAGGGGACTGCAGGCGGCTGGGGTGCCCCAGAGCAAATGCCTTTGCCTCAGGCCTTTGCCCTGCTACTCTAGTTCTGAGAACCTGCTGTAAATAAAGGAGGTAATTCTGAACTGGGAGACAGACCGTTTGTGCTTGAGGATATTCACTGCAGTGTTATTTACAATGGGAAGGAAAGGGGAGGGCGGGGGGGGGGCAGCAGGGAGAGGAAGTGGGTGGGGGAGAGAGCTGGGGGCAAGAGAGAGGGAAAGGAAGGCCCCACTCTTTTTAAATTGAACTTTAGGTTCTGGGGTACATGTGCAGATCATGCAGGGTTTGCATAGGTACTTACATGGCAAGGTGGTTTGCTGCCTCCATCCCTCCGTCACCTATAGCTGGCATTTCTCCCCATATTATCCCTCCCCAACCTCCCCACTCCCCGCTGTCCCTCCCCTAGCCCCACCAACAGATCCCAGTGTGTGATGCTCCCCTCCCTGCGTCCATGTGTTCTCATTGTTCCAACACCTGCCTTTGAGTGAGAACATGTGGTGGTTGATTTTCTCTTCTTGTGTCAGTTTGCTGAGAATGATGGTTTCCAGGTTCCTCCATGTCCCTACAAAGGACAAGAACGCATTGTTTTTTATGGCTGCATAGTATTCCATGGTGTATGTGTGCCATATTTTCCTTGTCCAGTCTATCACTGATGAGCATTTGGGTTGGGTCCAGGTCTTTGCTATTTGTAAACAGTGCCACAATGAACATACATGTGCATCTGTCTTTATAACAGAACGATTTATAATCCTTTGGGTATATACCCAGTAATGGGATTGCTGGGTCAACATAGATACATTTTTAGAGCAGCTTTAGGCTCACAGCAAAATTAGAGGAAGGTTGCAGAGACTTCCCATATGTCCTCGCCCCATCCCAGTTTCCCCATTATCAACATCCCCCATCAGGGGATACATCTGTTACACCTGATGCACCCATATGGACATGTCATAATCACCAGGAGTCCACAGATTTCAGGGTTTTTTTTTTGTTTGTTTTGTTTTTTTTTTAAGAGACAGAGTCTCACTGTCATCCAGGCTAGAGTGCAGTGGCACAATCACAACTCACTCCAGCCTTGAACTCCTGGGCTCAAGGGATCCTCCTTCTCCAGCCTCTTAAGCAGCTGGGAGTACACGTATGTGCCATCACACCCAGCTAATTTTTCTATTTTTAGTAGAGATGGGGTTTTGCCATGTTGGCCAGGCTGGTCTCAAAGTCCTGAGCTCAAGTGATCTGCCAGACTCGGCCTTCCAAAGTGCTGGGATTACAGGCATAAGCCACCGCACCCAGTCTGTAACTTAGTTTTGGCCGTGCTCTGACCCCCCTTTCTATGTGTAACCTCAAGATGGCATCTAAGCTCTGTGCTTTATTGGGAAGTTGGGTCTTCATTTCAAAGGCTCCTGTGTATACACGTTAAACAAATACACATGCTCTTTCTCCTATTAGTCAATGTGCCCCATGCCAGTGATTTTTCAGTGGCCCTTCAGAGGATGAAGGGGAAAGCTCTCCCTCGGCCCCCACAGTATCATCATGAAGTTTCAACGCTCTAGAAATCCCCTGGGCTCCATTGATTCAATCCTTCCTCACGCCAATCCCTTGAAGCAGCTACCGTTGTCTGGGATATACACCCTGGGGTTCGTCGTCGTGGGCCAGGAAAATTTAGGACAGGGCCAAACACGAGTTTAGGGGTGGAGGTTTAACAGGCAGAAGTGAAGAAAAACAGCGACACCCGCCTCCTCTCCAAACAGAAAGGCCTGGTGGGCGCAGATGCGCTGAATTTATAGTCAGGTTTGAGGGGGCGGAGTCTGATTTACATAGAGCTCACAGATTGGTTCTATCAGGTGTGACGTTTACCTAGCACGAGGGGGAAGGCACGTGGCCCTACCCTAATCTGATTATGCAAGTAGGCTTTCCAGTTGATCCCACCGTCTTGTCTGCTTCTTACTGTACACGTGGCTGGCACAGACGGGAAGATGGAGCTGCCATCTTGAACATGTCTAGTTCCCAGTTCCTGTGGCCATTCACCCATGCAAGCTCCCAGCCTGCTTGTCTGTGTGCAGCTCATAGAGGGGTTGGAATGGCTTACAAATCATAGGTGAATTCAAAGATTTTCTGATTAACCATTTGTTTAGTTATCCAAAAACCTGGAATCAACAGAAAGGAGGGTCTCGGTGAAGATAAAATGTTGTGGAGACCAAGGTTCTTGTTACGTAGATGAAGTTTCATAGATGGCTGCCCTGAGAGATCATAGACGGCACACGTTTCCTACTCTGACCTCTAAAAGGTGCTAAACTCTTCAGAAATGACCTGGTAAAGGAAAGATACTCGCTGCAGAAAGCAAATTTCCTCCACAAGAGACAGCTGTGCAGGGCCATTCCAAACTATGTCAAAGAAATACATTTTGGGGTAAAATATTTCCATTTCTTTCATGGCCTGTCATCTGTCGTGCGATGCTATACTATAGTCAGGCTGGAATTTTGTATCTTATTTCTACAGAGTCTGTTCTGTCAGTCTTCAGATCTCTGTTTTAAGGCCAATCAGCTGTGCCTGAATTCCAAAGGGAAGAGAGTATAAATGAGGCATGTCCGACCCCTACGGCCCATCACGGCCCGAACTTTCAGGTTCCATTGGGTCCCCCTGGCTGAGAGGGTGTTGCATTCAGTCAGCTGGGGTGCTTGGAATTATAGTTTTGGTTTACAGCTATAAACATCTGTTTGCAGGTTGGGTGAATACTAAGGACTGAGAGTGCTGGATCACGTGGTAGGAGTGGGTTTTATTTTTAGGAAACTGCCAGACCGTCTTCCAGCGCGGCCGCACCGTTTGTTATTCCCAGCAGCAACGAATGGGAGCGCTGGCTGCTCCGCCTCCTCCTCAGCATTGGGTGTTTGGCCAGTTTTCTGGATTTTGGCCATTCTTACAGGTATGCAGTGCTCACTGTTTAAGTTTGCATTTCCCTAACAACATATGATGTGGATATATCTCATACAGAAAATACAGATGGGGCCTTGCTGTTGTCCAGGCTGGTCTTGAACTACTGGGCTCAAGAGAGCCTCCTGCCTCGGCCTCTGAACGTGATGGGATTCCAGGCCTGAGCCACTGCACCCAGCCTGGGATATCTTTTCAGGTGCTTATTTGCCACCTGTTTAGGTGGATCACAGTGCTTTATCAGATGTCTTTTGCTAATATATTTTTCCAGTCTGTGGCTTGTCTTTGTTTTCTTTGCAGAGCAGACATTTTTTATTTTAATGAAGTCCAGCTTACGTCACACAAAGCAGAACTGCAAATTTGACACAATGCCCACCCGATGCTGCCGCTCCACAGCTGTGTGGCCTGGGCCTGTGTCTGCCTCTCTGAATTTCACATTTCCCCATCAATACCTTCACTCAGAGAAACTATGGATGAGAAGTCCATACGTTATTGTTTACAGGATACTCTAAAATGAACATATAAACTTTGTTTTCAAGCAGAGAAACATCCACTTAAAAGTCCTAGGTAGGGGCCAGGTGCCATGGCTCATGCCTGTAATCCCAGCACTTTGGGAGGCTGAGGCAGCGCAGATCACCTGAGGTCAGGAGTTTGAGGCCAGCCTGGCTAAAATGGTGAAACACTGTCTCTACTAAGAATACAAAAAAAAAAAAAAAAAAAAAAAATGCTGGGCACTGTGGCTAAAGCCTGTAATCCCAGCATCTTGGGAGGCCAAGGCAGGCGAATCACGAGGTCAGGAGTTTAAGACCAGCCTGGCCAACATGGTGAAATCCCATCTCTACTAATCATACAAAAAATTAGCTGGGCTTAGTGGTAGGTGCCTGTAATCCCAGCTACTCAGGAGGCTAAGGCAGGAGAATTGCCTGAACCTGGGAGGTGGAGGTTGCAGTGAGCTGAGATCATGCCACTGCACTCCGGCTCAGGCAACAGAGGGACACAATGTCTCAAAACAATAAACAACAACAAAACCATAAAAATTAGCCCAGCATAGTGGCGCACACCTGTAGTCCCAGCTACTTAGGAGGCTGAGGCAGGTGAGTCACTTGTACCCAGGAGGCGGAGGTTGCAGTGAGCTGAGATCATGCCATTGCACCTGAGCCTGCGACAAGAGTGAAACTGTCTCAAAAAACACAAAAGTCGTCCAGGCGTGGTGGGTCATGCCTGTAATCCTAGCACTTTGGGAGGCCAAGGTGGGTGGATCACCTAAGGTCAGGAGTTCAAGACCAGCCTGGCCATCATGGTGAAACCCCATCTTAAAAAAAAAAACAAAAAACAAAGAAAAAACAAAAAAACACAAAAGTCGTGGCTAGGTTTCTACATCTGCATGATTAAAAAGTACCCCAAAGTTCCATCTAACTGTGTATCGGTAGTTGTTGAGAAATGCTGAGTGTATGATAAAATATATCGTTTGTTAAGAACAGTGGTAAGGAAAACCTAGCTGGCCCCTGCCAAGTGGAGAACTGCTCGGGCGTTCTAAAGTGGCGAGACAGTATACGAATATCACACCCCGGTTAAAACAATTCTTTAAGCCGTGGGGTATCTGACCCTGCCCCTGAGGCTCCCTAGTGGAGACAACTTTTTAGTTTGTCTGTGATCAGTGGTAAGTGGGCACCAGTTGCCTACTTGGCATATTTTTGTTATGAGAAAATACCGAACATCTGTTTGTTAATAACCATCACCTGTTCAGTGAGAATAAACACGTGGGTCAGAGCCTGCTCGGGCCCTCAGCCTGGAATGCTGTCAGCCCAGGCTCTTAGCTCAGTAGGCTGCCGGCCTTCTGGATAGACCCACTTTGCTGTTCTATCTGGGTGTCTGCCTCTTAATTTCCTTCAGTGCCGCCTGGGTGGGAGTCTCTACGGCTGAGCTGGTCTCGGTAGGAAGATGGCCTAATCACAGAGTGACTTAATGGACCTGGAGGCCAGATTGCATATTCGGTGGGAGAATTTCAGGAGAATGAGCAAACCGATCTTAAATGATCCTTAGTGGATCTGTTTTATGATATTTGTAATTTGTTATTTAAAATTCATGTACTTTAAATATAACATGATTTATTACAGTATCTTATATTTTGAAACTAGCTTATGTATGTTATAGAAAAAAGAACATAAGCAATTATGCTAGTGCTGTCAGGAACCCAGATTTTCAGCATAGGCAGAAAAACAGGTGTAAAATCAGGGAAGTAAAACCCGACAATCTTACAACTGGGAAATACCTGCATGAGCTCATACTTTATTAATTTTGAGGTGGAGTCTCGTTCTGTTACCCTGGCTGGAGTGCAGTGGTGCGATCTCGGCTCACTGGAACCTCCACCTCCCAAGCTCAAGCGGTCCTCCTGCCTGAGCTGGGACTACAGGTGCATGCCACCACACCTAGCTAATTTTTTGTATGTTTAGTAGAGACAGGGTTTCACCATGTTGGCCAGGCTAATCTCAAATTCCTAACCTCAAGTGATCCTTCTGCCTAGGCCTCCCAAAGTGCTGGGATTACAGGTGTCTGCCACTGTGCCCGGCCTCATACTTCATTGGTTAAAAAAAAAAAAAAAAAAAAAAAAACTTATTTCTGGGCTCTGTCTCTTCCAAAGCCCTAGCAGTAAAGAAACCCCAGGAGCAATCACCATCCCCATGACCAGATTGGGGTCTCTAAACACCATATTCACACCAACGAAGGAGCACACCCTGGGGAGATGGCTGGGTTGGGTCCCAGGCAGGAAATGCCAGGGAGGGGCTGGAGCCTGCACCATCTTGGTGGCTGGCAAGTAAGGAAGGTGCCCAAGACCCAAGGATTGTGTCAAAGGACTGCAGAAGGCAACCTAAGGCCGCCTCTGGCCAAAGACAGACAAGCTGGGCATGAAAAAGCAAGCCTGTAATTGACAGATCTGAGAGTTCACCAGGAAGCCCAGGAAACACACTCCCTGCCCCTGCCTGCCCTGTCACTAGCCCTTGCCAGGTCACTAACTCATTGTTCAGAAAACTGATAGAAGTGAAACCAGGCATTTTCCCTCCTTTTGTGTCCAAATGGTATTTCAGGGTAATCAAATAGATGATAAGGAAGATTCCTTTATAGAATTCCAGCTACTAAAGGCAGAGGGAACAATATAAATCAGAAAATCACCATTCTGCACCCTTAAGGTAGTAGTAAGTCCAGGCAATTATCAACAGCTGTTCAAAAGCTATTCCCTAGGCTGGATGCAGTGCCTCACACCTGTAATCCCAGCACTTTGGAAGGCTGAGGCGGGAGGATCTCTTGAGCACAGGAGTTTGAGACCAGCCTGGACAACATTAGTGAGACCTCATATCCATGAAAAATGTACAAATTATCTGGGCATGGTGGTGCACAACCTGTAGTTCAGCTACTTGGGAGGCTGAGGGGGAAGGATCACTGGAGTCCAGGAGGCCAAGGCTGCAGTGAGCCCTGATTGCACCACTGCTCTCCAACCTGGGCAACAAAGCAAGACCATCTCAAAAAAAAAGAAAAAAAAAAAAACACAAATAAAACAAAAAACTGTTGGCTAAAAGACCAGTGAATCAGGTTGACAATACCTAAACCTGCCAGTCAATCCTAGTGTCACCAAAGGGGCCCAGCAGACATCCTGTGCCTGCAGACCAACGCTGCCTAGGAAGAGGCCTTGAACCTGCCTCTGGCTGAGCCTCCACCAGTCCACAGGAAATACAAGGCAGAGGAGAGCAGTTCAGCACCACACAGAAGCAGCCAGCCGATCCAGAACGGGGCTGTCCTCTAGACAAACGACCTCGTTTCTTCAGCAAACACCTGGCACGCACACAGGTGGGGAGGGAGTCTGCTGCAGGCACAAGAGGCACCTCGGCAAAGGACAGCACAGGGAGCAGAGCCCAGCGGCAGGCTTGCTGGGCTCAGGACCCAGTGGCTTCATGCTGGGAAGCCATGAGACAGCAGGGCCCGTTTCCCATGACCTTGTCAAGGTGTTCATTTAGAGAAAAAATGAGCCCCAGCCTGGAGTCCTCCTGGCTGCCCTCACCCCGCCTGACCACAGGTGAGGAAGCACAAGCCAGCACTGCCAGCATGAGGTCATTGAATGAAAGAAGGAACAAATGAAGGGACTAAGGGGGCCCAAGGCCCAAGGCAAGAAGACTCTTCTGTGGCTCCAACACTCAGTGAGAAACCAAGGCTTCTCGGGAAATTAGTTTAATAAGCACAATTCCAGTGAGGCCTGGCTGTGGCCAAAGCTGCGCTAAACAGATGGGACCAGAGCCAAGGGCACTTCCTGCCACCTGGGACCACACGCCAGTCTCCCCACACTATCTCCACCACACAGTCAGGAGAGCCAAGCGGAGACTGCCGTGCGGCCTGGCCCCCAAGCTGCCCAGCTCCACCTCTGGCCTTTGCTGGTCTCAGCCTGAGAAGTGGGCATTGGGTGCCCACTCGCTGGCTGGATGCTGGGCTGGTTCATGGGTGGTGGGGTCAGGGCATACCCTCTGGGGATGTCCCTAACCCCTCAGGACCAGAGGCTGCACCAAGCAGCGGAGCACAGCCAGGGCTAGAGTCAGCTACACCCTTTGTTGGGATGACAGCTCTCCTCAGAGGGCCTCCTAGGGACACTCCAGGCACTGTGGGTGGCAGTGGGAGCCCTGGCTCCCTCATTAGACCACATGCCAGTCTGGCCTGGTCAGGGAGGCCCAGCCTCAGGCCTTGTCACACATAGTCCAGAATCTCTGTCTCCATCTCATTCTCACTGCCGTCCGATGGCTTGAAATCCTCCTCCTCCTCCTCTTCTTCCTCCTCATCCTCCTCCTCATCTTCCCCAGACTCGTAGGTCAGCTGCTCTTTCCCGCCGTCAGCCTTGGCTGAGCTGGAAAAGAGAGCTGGGGCCCAGGGGGTGGGGAACACAAGGCCATGGGTGTCCCATACAGGCTCTGGGGAGGCTGTTTCTACTATAAGGTTCTGAGATTTGAGCTCTGAAGAAGCTGGTGGGGAAGCATGGGGTGGAGGCTCCCCCGGGAAGCTGTAATTTAACGAGCACCCAGAGAAACACTACATAGGGGAGCCATAGGCAGCTTCAAGGGCCTGGGGACCCCTGAGAGTGAACACACCACTTTCCCTGGGAAAGGGTCTATACCCTTGATTAGATTCCAAAAGGGGGCTGAGTCTGGGTTCCAAGCAGACCAAGAACCCCTGCTCCAGTCAGATCTGGGGGGCGTGAATGGGTGCAGGATGCCCCCTCTCTAAGCCTGGGAGGAATCCCCTGAGAGGGAGACCTCTTATGACTCTCCCCAGCCTCGTCAGATCCACGGCCCAGCAGGTGCCGCCCCCCTCCCTTACCCTGTAGCTGGCCCTCGCCCCCTGCCAGGGCTGCCTGTTTCCAGGAAGAGGCTGAGCCACATGGAGCAGAAGACAGAGGCAGAGCTTGCGCATGCACGGCTGAAGACGTGGGCCGGTGTGAGGGTGGCAGGTGGAGGCCTAGCGGCAGTGCTGCGCTGTGCACCCTTCCCCTCTGGGCTTGCCTCCTGCCCTAGACCCCAAGGCTGAGGGCCTCACCTGAGGCAGCCTCTGTGGACAGTCGGGGTGATGCCGGCTCCTGGGCTGGACTCTGGCTCACATTGCCCACCTCCCACCAGGGCCAGGGGTAAGATGATGCCACCTGGGTGCAATTTCTCAGGGATAGGTCCCCTGAAGGACACCTGCTGCCTCTGAGGGGATCCCCAGGCATCCTGGCCCCCCTTTACCCTGAGCGGCTCTCACCAGGCCTCTTGGAGCGGATGGTCTGCCGGATCATGAGGGACATAGTGTCCCTGAGCTCGTCACTGGTCTTGGGGAGACACCAGCCATCCCGTTCCGTGCAGGAATGTTCTGCCCCATCATTGCGGTGGATGATCTTCTGCAGCCTGGGGGTGGGGAAGAGGGGTGGGACGTAAGTCCCAGGGTGGGGTCTCTGCTAAGAGATGCCAGTGTTGGTTTTTGGCAGAGGCAGTACTGAGAAAAGCAGTCCCGAGTGAAGTCTACAGAGGTACTGGAGACAAGGCTGTGTGTTTCCAGCTAGGGCCCTAAACCTGCGTGGTCCCTGGACCCTCACCCACACTTGAAGCGCGGCGTGTACCCTGGCACATGCTTCCGGTGAGCCATGGCTTTCGGCAGATTTCAACGTGTATTTGGCATGTTCCCATCTTCTCCCACCCAGTGCCCTTCCCCTGCAATTCTTTAAACATCACGAAGAACAAGTTGATAAAAGGGTTCTGGGATCTGATGGGTCCTGGGATTAGGAACAAGCTTATGGGCCTTCATGTGGACAGTGGAAGAGAGGCAAGGACAGAACAGCAAGAACCGTCTCCACGCAGCTCAGAGCCGAGGCTTTTTACAGGGAACCGCCTGTGAGGGCCACTGGCACAGCAGGGCTCCCGGCAGCACCAAACTCCCAGACGGGCGAGTCTTCTTGCGGGAGATTAAGGCCGACGTGAAGTGGAAGAGTTGTGAACACTTTGGTCCTCTGGTCCCACAGGCCCCCCCAACTGTCTCAGCACCCCCCCAATACGTACTCTTCCACATTCAAGTCGCATAACTGGTAGAACATCTGCCGATAGGGTGGCAGAGCCCCTTCCCGGAAGATGTAGACGGAGTCCTGGTGAAAAAGGGGGAGAGAGACAGGAAAGGTCAGCCAGAGCTCTGGGGGGTGCCAGCACTGGAGACTCCATGTAGACTCCCATGGGGTCTCTCCAGGGAGCTGGCTGGTCACCAGGACCAGGCTTGGCAGACAGGCCAGAGGGTCAGGGAGCAGTTGAGGAAAAAGCAAGGTCCAACTCCCTGGGAGGCTCTGGGAGAGTTAGAGGAGCACCCAGGCCCTCCCAGAGTCGCTGGAAACAGTGAGCCTGCCTGCACAGCAGGCATGGCGCCCACGGCATGGGGCTGGCACTAGCCGTTCGTCATGCTCTGCGTTCTGTACCTTCTTGCACTCTGACTTCATTCCTCACCCACTGGTGCTAAACTGTCATCCTGTGTCCCCCTGTGGGCTGCCCTGACATCTTTTCAGGAAAAAGCAGGGCTCAGCAAGTGTTTCCTCTCTCCCTACCCAGCTAGGTAGTTCTAGAGGTAAGGACAATGGCCTCACAGGAGAGGCCTCGAGGAGAAGGCAGGCCGCACAGGCTGTGACATGGTCACCCTTGACTGGGAAGACAGCAAAGGTCTGAAAAGCCTGGGGAGCAGGCAGGGCCCCCAGATGCTGGGGGACAGTGAGTCCCTCACGTCACCTGTCTCTGCTGCACTCGTCTCTGCCACCCACTCCCTTGGCAGGTGATTCCACCAAAGGGGATGAGCCTTTCTCGGCCTCCTCCAGGACTGTGGAGCGGCTTGCAGGAGCCTGAATGTGGGGACAGCTCTGGACACTGCCAACCCCCCTCAGGCAACCCCCATTGGGCAACCGCAGTAACAGAAACATGAGCCGATGAGGCTCCTGCCACAGCTGCGGCCCACATGGCCTGCTCTGGCCCTGTCCTGCGTGCGCCCGATTCCAATCATTCCAGCGGTGGTCACATGGCTCAGCAGGGGCCCAGGCTCCCAAAGGGCTCAAGGACAGCCACACGCAGCTGCTAGTGCCAGGCTTCCCTGAGACTTGTCACCGCCTCTTTGCCCCATGTCCCCAACACCCACAGCCCCCAGGGCTTTGCACGGAGTTCTTGCCCTCAGTGTCTAAAGGCTGCCCCAAAAGCAGGCACGGTGCCAAGGCCCTGCAGGGCAGAGCTGCCCCAATCACAGCCCCCTGGGTGTCGCCCACAGGGTGCTCGGACCTGAGGGGAGGTCCTCCTGTCCACTCGCGGCCTCCGCTGGGAGCCACCCCCTCCCGGGGCTCAGGGCGCCCACCTTGAGCTTGTACTTGCTGGAGGCTGCTTTCCGAGCACCGCTCGTCCCCGATGGGCCTAGGCCCTGCTTCAGGTCATGCATGGTGACAAGCTGGCTGGCTGCGTGGGGACAACAGTAGAGCCTTGGCACATGCAGGGTGGGGAGGAGGTGTCTCTCCCAACCACCCTGGCCTGCCCTCCTGCCTGCCCTCCCCCTCCTAGGGGAGGAATGGCCGGCAGAGCCCTGGAGTGACCCCCAAGAAGCACCTCCCCGTCTGGGTCCAGGTGCCCCAACTTCCTTGGCAAATACTCCTGACCCACAGAGGGCACCTGGCACACTCACGCGTCTTCTTGACAGTGATGGGGAGGCTGTAGTTGTAGGTGCTGCGCTTTGCTTTGACTGGCAAGTCGCTGGGGGCGTAACCTGCAGGCAAGTCAGGAGGGCGGGCACAGGGCCTGTCAGCAAACCGCACTGGCTTCACACTGGAGATGCGACTTGGGTCCATGGGGCCAGCTCCCAAGAGGGCACCCCAGGCTGCCAAGCATGCCACTGTGTCACCAACGAATCCCAGGGCTTCCCAGGCCGGGTGGGCACTGAGCTCTCACACATGCCTGGCCTGCGTCACAGGACCAGAGGGCACCTGCAGTCACTCAGTGAGGGACATGGTTCAGAAACCGCGCGGTCCCTGGTGGGGCTAGCACGGAGCTGCGACTTTTGTTTCCATGCATTCTGCATCCAAAGGAGTCTCAGCAAGGGGACAAAAAGATTTTTTATTCTCCCCAAATGAAAAGATTTTTCCTACGAAAGGGAATGCCAGAAACTGAAAGGCGTATCGAGAGAAAGGCAGGAACCAAAGCTTTCGGGAGTTTTTACCGTGTTTCATTCCACAACGGATTCGGAAATCAAGGACTTGATAAATCTTGGCGTCTGGGTTTTTTCGGGGGTCATACCCAAATCGAATCCATAGGCTGCGCCAGGGGCCTGTTATCTGGAGACAGAAAAGGTGGGAATGTGAGGCGAGGTGAAGGCCCCAGTCCCTGGGCGGGGCAGAGCCATCACCGAGGCAGCAGAAGAGCTCAGGAGCTGGGGACAGGGCTGTCCTGTCAGGAGCTGGGGACAGGGTTCTGGATGCCCAGCTCTGCTCTGCCATGTGCAGCCCCTGTCGCTTTGGTGAGGGTACTTGGCCTTTCCAAACCTTGGCCTCCCTGTCAGATGGAGGGAACAGGAACACCCTTTCCTATGGGTTCTTTTTTGTTGTTGTTTTGAGACAGGGTCCCACTCCGTTCCCAGGCTGGGTGCAGTGGCACAATCATCGCTCACTGCAGCCTCGATCTCCTGGGCTCAAGTGATCCCCCTACCTCAGCCTCCCAAGTAGCTGGGACTACAGGCACGAGCCACCACAATTGGCTAATTTTTAATTTTTTTTTGTAGAGATAGGGGCTCACTATGCTGCCCAGGCTGGCCTTGAACTCCTGGATGCAAGCGATTCTCCCACTTCAGCCTCCCAAAGTACCGGGATTTTAGGAGTGAGCCATTGTGCCTGGCTTCCCATGGTTCTTGAGAGGATTAAATGAGATAATGCCTGTGGAGCCTTTACCATGGTTCCTGGCACGTATTAAGTGCCCAATGTTACTAGTGGCCTAATCAATGAGATGTCTTCCAACCCCAAAGGGTGCTTTTGAAGTGCATATGTCTAAAAAGCCATTGCTGGCTGGGCATGGTGGCTCACACCTATAATCCCAGCACTTTGGGAGGCCAAGGCTGGTGGATCACTTGAGGTTAGAAGTTTGAGACCAGCCTGCCTGGCTGGTGGCGAAATCCCATCTCTACTAAAAATCAAATAAATAAATAAATAAATAAATAAATAAATAAATAAATGAGTTGGGCATGGTGGCGCGTGCCTGTAGTCACAGCTACATGGGAAGCTGAGGCAGGAGAATCGCTTGAACCCTGGAAGCGGAGGCTGCAGTGACCCAAGATCCCACCAGTGCACTCCAGCCTGGGAGACAAGAGTGAAACTCCATCTCAAAAAAGAATAAAAAATAAAATAAAATGGTAAAAACTAAAAAGCCAATGCCAAGCAGCACAGGTGCTCTCCTGAGCCAGGAGCCCCACGCGGTGGGGACGCCTTTCTTGTGCCCTACTGCCTGCTGCAGACCCTCGCGGTCACGCTCACACTGGCCTCCCCTAATGTTGTGTGTGTCCCCGCAGTGGGGAAGGATCCCTTTCCCATCCACATCTTTGGGAACCTCATGACACCCATCCTTACGTGCTTACGGATCAAAGATGGATCTGCCTCCCACTGAACGCCGCAGGTGGGAGGACTTGACTCGGGGCTGCTGTGGTCAGGGGCTGGGCTCTGTAGCTCAGCAAGCTATGGGGAGCAGCCTGGACTCAGGGACCTGAAACTTTCCTAGCTGGCTTTAATAAGCTGTCTTAGGGATGGTAGGATTGGGGGGAAGAAGGATAGGGTGCCAGGACAGGGGAGGTACTAGGTTAGGGGTGGGGCAGGAAGGATGGGGTCCAGGCCAGGGGTGGCTAGGAAGGATGGGCCAGGATGGGGGCCAGGATAGGGGCTGGCTGCTCTTGCTGTGGCTCTAAGACATCATCACATCAGGGATCAGGGAGCACACGGGTTGGAACCAAGGCAGGTGGGCGGGCTTGACACTTACCATGTAATAGGCTATGAAGGGAAGCAAGACCTTGAGTTTATCTGGGTGGACACTAATGTTGGCCTTGACAGCGTTCCGGGACCAGATGGGACGGATGTCAAACAGCTGGGGAGGCCAAGGGCAGAGGCTGAGATGAGCACCAGTAACTTCCACCCTTCTGCCCTGGACTCCCAGCATGGTCTGGACCCCAGCGGCCCCTCCAGAGAGGAGCTGGTGGAGGGCAGGGGCTGGACACACAGGGCATGGCCCTAGGTCCCATTGCACTCACTCATCCCTTCCCTCGGAAGCCTGGGCTCCACACCCAGCCTGTGCCAAGTGCAGTTGTGGGGCTGGGGCCCTGAAATGACCACAAGGGACATGGTCACTGTCCTCATACAGCCCACAGTGCAGCACGGAGCAGGCTCAGGGGAGACATGCTAGAGTCCCAGGGTCCCGACGCTGCCCCAATCTAGAGAACAGGTACCCGAAGTGGGACATTGTCAGGGTTGAAGGGGACAGCCTGGCCTGGGGAGGACTGTAAAGGTTGGTGTGGCCAGAGTGTAGAGGGCTGGAGGGCCAGGGCAGTGGGCCTCACAAGCCAGTTGAGGAATGTGGGCTGTGCCCAGAGGACAATGAGGAGCCACTGACAGTGCCCCAGTTAAATCAACAAGAAATCAACTGATATCCACACGGTCTCTTTCAGAAAGACCTCCCATAGGCGCACTGGGTAAGGGAACAGCCAGGATTGGATGGCAGTAGTGTGGCCTCACTGTGAACCTGCTGTTCATGCCTATGGGGATGCAGGCCTCCAAAGCACCTACAAGCCCAGGGAAGGCGGGTCGCCTGGCAGCGTGGTTCCAGCTCTAATGGTAAAAAAGTGCTGGGTCCAGCACACTAGGCGCCCCATTGGGTTTGCTGCAATGAATGACTGGATGAATAAGAGCTCAGTGGATCCCAGAACTCCACGTTTAGGTCACGTTGGAACAGTGCACACATATTTTCCTTGAGAACTCTAAGAAACATGTTCAACCTTGGGAATGTGGAACTTATACCGCCACAGCCTTTAGACATGACATCTGAAGGTGGAAATTTCCCATAGACTAAGGAATGGGTTTTGAAAAGGTCAGTGCAGCTAACCCACAGCCAGGGACAGGGAGCAGCTGGGTAAACACAAGCGGCCCACACAGAGGCTGGGGCCACCAGGCTGGGTGCAGCGTGGGACTCGCCTTCCTCAGCTCCTCCTCCACCTTCCGGTCCACAGGGTTGGTGCAGACTCTCCTCCACGTCTGGGCTGCAGCCTCCAGTGGCTGCTTGGGCACCTCCTCATCCTCAAAGTTGACAAAGATGGCATTGTGGGGGCGCCGGGCCCTGCTCAGGCCAATCAGGTTCTCACCCGAGATGGGGGGGTTGTTGTAGCCTTCCCTGGGGGCAGAGAGCACAGGTGAGAACAGGAGCACAAAGACCATCCCAGGCATCTGCCAGGCTGGACCAGGCAGGGAGCCCAGGTGCCCGGCAAGGTCCACAGCCACCATATGTGCCTCTCCCTGGACATCTGTGCTGGGAAGGACCCCAGAGCCAGCTGCTTAGGGAACCTGTATTCACAGAGGAAGAGATGCAGCCACAACTGCCTGTGATGACTCAGAGAAGCCCAGGGCCTGAGGCTCTCAAGCTGGGGAAAGGCCAAAAGGTTCTAGAGGGTGGAGTGCAGAAAAGGGCACCCGCCACAGGGCTGGTGGTCTCACAAGTGCAGAGTCAGGCGCAGCACTGTCCAGCCAGTGAAAAACTGGACCGAGTCTAATGTCCAGCAGCTGGCAATGGTGAAATCACTCAAGGCACAGCTGCATGAGAGAACACGACCCGCTGTGAAAACAGGGACAAGAGCTGCACTCACTGACATCTGCTTATATGCAATGCACTTATTTAACCCTCAAACTAATCCTACAGAGAAGGGACCATTTTCTGATAAAGCAGCTGAAGCCACAAGGACTGGGAAACTTGCCCAGAGACGGAGCTTCCAGGAAGGAGCTGGGACTCCCATCTAGGAGTCTGGCTGGGAACATCCCACCACACATCTGTCCTGCCTCCGAATGCAGCAGGCCTCTGGCTCAGAAGCATCTCCACCACATGTAGGCGAACGAACAAAGGATCTCACCAAATGGCGTCGCCATAAAACACAGGGCTGAAAGCCAAGGATTCCATTTGTCCAAACACAAAATGTCCAACACCAAGAGGGAACCCCAGTGTCAACTATGGACACTGGGTGACGATGTGTCAGTGTGGGCTCATCCACTGTAACAAGTGCCCCACTCTTCGGAGATGTTGATCATGGGGGAGGCTGTGGGGGGGGAGGGGAGCTAGGGGGCATATGAGAAATCGCTGTGCCTTCTTATTTTGCTGTGTATCTAAAATTGCTCTAAAAAAATAAAATCTTAAGGCAGGGTACAGTGGCTCACACCTGTAATCCCAGCACTTTGGGAGGCTGAGGCGGGCGGATCACCTGAGGTCAGGAGTTCAAAACCAGCCTGACCAACATGGAGAAACCCCATCTCACTAAAAATACAAAAATTAGCTGGGTGTGGTAGTGCATGCCTGTAATCCCAGCTACTCGGGAGGCTGAGGCAGGAGAATCGCTTGAGCCCAGGAGGTGGAGGTTGCAGTGAGCCAAGATTGCTCCATCGCACTCCAGCCTGGACAACAAGAACAAAACTCCATCTCAAAAATAAATAAAGTCTTAAAACACACACACACACACACACACACACACACACACACACATATATCAGAGATTCTAAAATTGTCTCTGTGTGTTGGCACAGAACATCCTTAGACAGGTTTTCCTCAAAATATTTGTAGTGGTCACCTCTTTAAGGTTAGACATCAAACTTACACGAAAGCAGGGAAGCCAGTGTAATGAACCCCGTGAGCCCGCTATCAGTGTCGACAACGATCACCAAGTGGTTAATTTCCTTTCCTCTGAACCTCCACACACCCCACTATTTTGAAGTATAACCCATTATTTTAAAGTATGTCCTGGACATCATAGAATTCATTCGGGTGATGGTCACCTTTAAAATGTGTTTCCATTTTACCGTAGTTTTCTACATGAGTACATACCATCGGCACACATATAAAAAGGAACAGCAATTTCACCAGATGCAACAAAACTAGAAAAATGGGATAAAGTCTGGGCCTTCTTTTTAAAGTGCCTGCATTAACAACCACACAGGACAGGTGAGCACTATCCCGTTTTCAAAGATGCCCCCAAGGAAAGCTGGCCGGGCACCTTCAGAGCAGCCCCCCTGTGCCTGACCCTGCAGGGAGGGGCCTCGGCTGCACCCCCAGCCCACTCCCCGTGACAGCCTCAGGCTGTGGTCTGCGTCAACATGATTCTAAGCAGGTGGGGAACTGCTGGCAGGGGTCCAAGGGTGCTGACGGCTAAGTCAACAGGAACACCTTGGAGAGTCCCCGAAGGAGCAGCAGGGACCCACCATCCTCCAGTTAGGAGGACCCCGTCAGCCCAGCCCAGCAGCCTCTGCTTCCCCACCTGGTTTGTGGGACACTCAACCACCCCAGGAAGGGGCTGAGGAGCTGGTGGTGAGGCCTCCTCCCTGCCAGTCCTCACACACCCAGCAAGGTCAGCAGGGCAGGAGAATCGATAGCATCCCTGGGAGAAAAGACAGGTTCATTCCATGTGTTGGAAACCGATAAACCACATGGGGAGGAAGGGGGCCTCGGGACTGGGGCAGCTGGCCCACCTCCCTCATTTTACCCCAGCAGCTTGAGAACAGCTGCCCACTGGCCCACAGGACAGAGCAAGGACTTAGATGCTGCCATCTAGTGGCAGGGTGGCAGTGCACACAGCGCTGTTTTCTTTTCTCTATTTTTGTTTCTGACAAGAGTATGCTGCTTGTGGTGGGGAAAAAAAAGGTTTTGTTTTTTGAAACAGGGTCCCACTCTGTCACCCAAGTTGCAGTGAGGTGGTGCAACCATAGCTCACTGCAGCACTGACCTCCCAGGCTCAGGCCATTCTCCATCTCAGCCTCTCAAGTAGCTGGGCCCACAAGCACACATGCCACCACGCTCAAGTAATTTTTAAACATTTTTTTGTAGACACAGGTCTCACTATATTGTCCAATCTGTTCTCAAACTTCTGGCCTCAAGCAATCCTCCCACCCTGACTTCTCAAAGGCATGAGCCAATAAGTAACTTTAAAAAATAGGCTGGGTGAGGTGGCTCACATCTGTAATCTCAGCTCTTTGGGAAGCCAAGGCGGGCAGATCACCGAGGTCAGGAGTTTGAGAGCAGCCTGGCCAACATGGTGAAACCCCGTCTCTACCAAAAAAAACAAAAATTAGCTGGGTGTGGTTGCGCATGCCTGTAATTACAGCTACTTGGGAGGCTGAGGCAGGAGAATCGCTTGAATCCAGGAGGCAGAGGTTGTAGTGAGCTGAGATCGCACCATTGCACTCCAGCCTGGGGGACGAGAGGGAAATTCTGTCTTTTTTTTTTTTGAGACGGAGTTTCGCTCTTGTTAACCCAGGCTGGAGTGCAATGGCGCGATCTCGGCTCACCGCAACCTCCGCCTCCTGGGTTCAGGCAATTCTCCTGCCTCAGCCTCCTGAGTAGCTGGGATTACAGGCACACGCCACCATGCCCAGCTAATTTTTTGTATTTTTAGTAGAGACGGGGTTTCACCATGTTGACCAGGCTGGTCTCGATCTCTTGACCTCGTGATCCACCCGCCTCGGCCTCCCAAAGTGCTGGGATTACAGGCTTGAGCCACCGCGCCCGGCGGAAATTCTGTCTTAAGAAAAAAAAGAAAAAAGGGATCATGTCATCCACCTGCTTCAAACTCTACAATGAGTACAATAGACTTACAGAAAATTGTATCATTCTATATGCAAGAGTTTTCTGCAGGGAGGCAAAGTGACTTGATTCTTTTTAGTTACACGTTTCTGCAATTTGTTTTACTTTTCTAATGGGTACAATTTACTCTAACAATCACAAAAAAAAGGGGCGTTACAGATTAAACAGACTAGGGGACAGCAACCAAAGCAACTTGTGTGGCCCGTGTCTGGCTCCTGAGTGGCTTTTGAGAGAATCGGGAAAACCTGAAGAAGGACTGGGTGTGGGTGGCATGGGGAGCACTGCTAACTCTGCTGGGTAAGAGACTGGTATTGCAGGGATTGTGGGTCTGTCTGAAACACTAGTCTTCCCAGTGGAAGATGTGCACTGCTTGTTTCTGAAGGCAGCACTGTGCCGCCGGAGGTGGAGAGGTCAGAATGTTGCCCACTGGATGCTCATGATGGGTACGCAGGGGGCTACTAAACAATTCGATTCTCACCACTCTGAGGTGTGCCTGAACCTTTCCGCAATGCTTCTCTGAAGGTAGAGAAGAACATAGCCTCTCCTGAGGAGGAAACCTAAGCCCTGGTCTTCACTCCCCGCCCCCACTCCCTGGCTCAACTGCTCTGGTGTATAGCAGCCTCCCTCGCCTTCCTCTGCATGCGCCAATCCTCTGGTTGGGTCCCCAGATCTTCACCTGGCTGGCTCTCAGTTCCAGATGTCTGCTCCTCTGAGGGCCCTCGCTGCCACCTGTTGCCCTGGCCCACTGTCTTCCACTACGGCCCACTCCCATGATCTCCTTAAGGCACACAGCTATATACTCACGCTCCATCTAGCTCTCACTGCCTGCACTGCGCACCAGCTGCTGTGCTGTCCGGGTCCTCCATGGACACCAGGCTTCAGGGAGTGCCCTGGGCCACCACAGGCGCTCGGCCAGGATGTGTTAAAGGAAATCCGCAATGAGGAATGAGAAAGTCCTCCCACCCCTTCTGAGCTCAAAGTCTTCCAGACTTTTCTAGGCTTCTGTTATCACACCACCATTTATTTTTATTCCACAGAATCTAGTCTTACGCCTGCCTTTGTCATAGAGCAAGGGAGCCACCCGGATATGGGTCCCATCAGTCCACAGAGTCCACTCTCTTCTTTTTGTTTCGTGTTTTGTTTTCTGAGGCAGGGTGTTGCTGTGTCACCCAGGCTGGAGTGCAGTGGTGTGATCATACTCACTGCAGCCTCAAAATCCTGGGCTCAACCAATCTTTCCACCTCAGTGTCCCCAGTAGGTAGGGTTACAGGTGCATGCCACCATGCCCAGCTAACGTTTTTAGTTTTTTTGTAGAGACGGAGTCTTGCTGTGTTACCCAGGCTGGTCTCAAAGTTTTGGCCTCAAGTGATCCTCCCACCTTGGCCTCTCAAATCACTGGAATTATAGGTGTAAGCAACTACACTAGGCCCAAGCCCGTTCTCTTGAGGGCTGCATTTTTGGAAGCTTAAAACATGCTATGGAACAATTCTTCAACAAACATCATCACCTGGGCCAGTTCTGAAAGCCCTTTTCGGGCCAGGGGCTGTGTCACGCCTGTAATCCCAGCACTTTGGGAGACTGAGGCGTGTGGATCACTGGAGGCCAGGAGTTCGAGACCAGCCTGGCCAACATGGTAAGCCTCATCTCTACCAAAAATACAAAAGTTAGCTGGACGTACTGGCAGGCACCTTTAGTCCCAGCTGCTCAGGAGGCTGAGGCAGGAGAACTGCTCGAACCCGGGAGGCAGGGGTTGCAGTGAGCCGAGATCACGCCACTGCACTCCAGCCCGGGTGAGAGTGAGACTCTCTCTAAAAAAAAAAACGAAGTCCTTTCTGCTTTGCTCATCTGTTTGTGGTAATCCTGCTCCCCTAAATCTGGGCCCACGGATACCTGCTCAGTGCCTCTCACAGCCAGGCTCCATTCTGAGCACCGGGGCTATGACAGAGACCAAAGCAGGCCAAGGCACTACTTCTGGGAAGCATACTTTATTAAAATGGCAAGCTTTTTTTTCATGTTG
The DNA here is from genome assembly GCF_048565385.1 of Saimiri boliviensis. Lineage (NCBI taxonomy): Eukaryota > Metazoa > Chordata > Mammalia > Primates > Cebidae > Saimiri > Saimiri boliviensis. The sequence continues at coordinate 141,816,024 of NC_133450.1, forward strand.
TCTTTTTGTGTGTAATTTTAGAAAGTAGAGCACACACAAATCAGGACAGCGTGGCACTGGGCCATGAGCAAAGCCTGCAGAGCGGGAGAGACCAGGGCAGTGCTGCCCATGGGACCTGGCGCTGACCCCACATCTCGGCTTCCTTGTGTGCATGATGGGGTGTCAGGAACCCTGGGGAATTGCTCCCAGGCTGGGGTGAGACACACTCACTGTGCTGCCGCACAGGGACGTGGAATAATTGGCGGTGAAGCTGGTCAATACTATTCATCCCCAGTTGGGTATTTTCAAACTCGTTTTCATAGTATTCAATCTTGGATTTTATATAAAGGAAATCCCATTCTTTCATGTCAGTGGGTAGCATTTACAACATTTGACAAGGCCCAGGCCTGCCTTTCCAACAGCCCCTGGGGTCTTTAATTATGCCAAGAAGGTCTAAGTTAAAGAAGTCATGTCATCTGAATCGCATATGGGCTTGGGAGGACTGTGCACACGGGCGGTGTGGTGGTGGGTGGTGGGTGGTGGCAGTGGGTGCACTGTGAGTCACATCCATGTGGCCTTTCATAGCTCTCAGTGAAGGAGAAACCCACTACTGATGAGAGAGTGAGTGCGTGCCTGACCTCAGGAGAGGCACTGTGCTCCAGAGGGGACACAGACTATCACCAAGAACAGAGCAGGCGAGAGCTGTGTCACAGATGCCTTGAGAAGGATGGCACTGGGCAATGGGCAGGATCAGGGGTTCTCTGAAGCGACCTCCAGCTGCATGGGGCAGACCAGGAAAAGGCAAACAGCTGGGATGAAGTGGGGCAAAGGCTTGGCAGGTGAGTGTGGCAAAGAGAGCAGGGCAGGGGAAGGACAGTGATAAAGAGGCTGTGAAATGTTTGCCAGGGACAGGGACGGTCAGGCCATGAGGAGCAAAGGAGGTAGGAAAGAGGCCGGGCACGCTGGCTCATGCCTGTAATCCCAGCACTTTGGGAGGCCGAGGTGGGCAGATCACGCGGTCAGGAGTTCAAGACCAGAGTGGCCAATCTGGTGAAACTCCATCTCGTCTAAAAAATATAAAAATTAGCTGGGCTTGGAGGCTCGTGCCTCTAATCCCAGCTACTTGCCAGGCTGAGGTAGGAGAATTGCTTGAACCAGAACCTAGGAAACGAAGGGTGCAGTGAGCCAAGATCGTGCCCCTATACTCCAGCCTGGGCTACAGAGAGAGACTCCATCTCAAAATAAAAAAAAAAAAAAAAGTCTCCCACCGCCCCCGCTGTGGGTCTTGGCAGTTCGGGCGGCGGGAGGAGTGGTAGCGGCCAGGCAGCCCAGCTTCGCAAAGGCTTTCGGCGCGCCGCGGCCCGCAGGCACCCGGCACGTGCCTCCCCGCCGCCAGGATGCCCAAAAGGAAGGTCAGCTCCGCCGAAGGGGCCGCCAAGGAAGAGCCCAAGAGGAGATCCTCGCGGTTGTCAGCGAAACCTCCTGCAAAAGTGGAAGCGTAGCCGAAAAAGGCAGCAGCGAAGGATAAATCTTCAGACAAAAAAGTGCAAACAAAAGGGAAAAGGGGAGCAAAGGGAAAACAGGCTGAAGAGGCTAACCAAGAAACTAAAGAAGGTTTACCTGCAGAAAACAGGAAAACGAAAACTGAGGACAGTCCAGCCTCTGATGAAGCAGGAGAGAAAGAGGCCAAGTCTGATGAATCCCGTGTACCACGTCTTATCAGTGGTCCCGTCTCCCTTCTTGTACAATCCAGAGGAATATTTTTATCAACTGTTCTGTAAATGCAACTTTTTTAGTAGCTCTAGAAACATTTTTAAGAAGGAGGGAATCCCACCTCATCCCATTTCTTTAAGTGTAAATGCTTTTTTTTTAAGAGGTGAAATCATTTTCTGGTTGTTTATTTTTTGGTACAACCAGAAAATAGTGTGGGATATTGAATTATGGGAGGCTTTGACTGTCTCGGGTGTCAGCTTAACATTCCATAGATGGGGGTTAGTTTTTATATCCTATAATACAAAGCATATTAAATGGCAATATGGAGTCAGTCCTGCATTTAATGTCTTGAACATTTTAAATTACTTCTATTCCCATGTTGTTTTTTAGTAGAATTGTTTCCTAAAGAAAACCACTCTGATCGTGGCTCTCCCTGTCAGAATTGTGTGCACTCTGTAACATCTTTGGTGTGGTAGTCCTCTTTTCTTAATGACTTTGTTACTGTGCTGTGAACGATTAAAAATTTGAATATGTAGTGTACATGCTATTCAGTTGTGAATTGTTGGGACGTATGTAACAGCTTATCAACATGTGAAGATACAGGTACTTGATAGCCTCTTTTTTTTTTTTTTTTTTGAGACGGAGTTTTGCTCTTGTTACCCAGGCTGGAGTGCAATGGCGCAATCTTGGCTCACCGCAACCTCCACCTCCCGGGTTCAGGCAATTCTCCTGCCTCAGCCTCCTGAAGCTGGAATTACAGGCACATGCCACCATGCCCAGCTAATTTTGTGTGTGTGTGTGTGTGTGTTTTTAGTAGAGACGGGGTTTCACCATGTTGACCAGGATGGTCTCGATCTCTTGACCTTGTGATCCACCCGCCTCGGCCTCCCAAAGTGCTGGGATTACAGGCTTGAGCGATAGCCTCTTACAGAAAATTTGCATCTAAATTTTAAGCTGGAAAGTCACTGGAATAACTTTAAAGAAGAATTACAATACATGGCTTTTCAGATTTTTGTTACATATGTTAAGAATTGCATACAAATTGAAATGTCTGTACTGATCCTCAAGCAATAAAATCTCAATTATGAAACAGAAGAAAAAAAAAGGAGGTAGGAAAGAGCTGGGGTCAGAGTGGGACGTTCACAGGTGGCTTGCTTGGGTAGTGTCATTACTGGTGACAGCAAGGTTCAGAGAGTGGCCGGTCACCAGTGACCAGGGGGTTAAACCAAAGGACGTTTCTCAGCAGGAACTCACATGTGCCACAGTTGAGTTCTCCGCACTGTAAGAGTCCTCAGGAGTGAGGCCGACCTGGCAATCCACAGGCCACCGCTTACTAAGGCCCTGTTCTGTGCTCGGCCCTGTGCTGAGAACTGCACATGCTGTTTAAATTCAATCCCAGTTCCTCTGCTGGGTAGGTACTACTGTCATCCCATTTTCTTTCTTTTTTTATTTTAGAGACAGTCTCGCTCTGTCACTCAGGCTGGAGTGAGTGCAGTGGTGCGATCTCAGCTCACTGCAACCTCTGTCTCTCAGGTTCAAGCTATTCTCCTGCCTCGGCCTCCTGAGTAGCTGGAATTATAGGCGTGCACCACCAGCATGAACTACCGGGCCCAGCCCATCCCATTTTCAGGATGGAGAACTGAGGCCACCTGGAGGGGGACTTACCGGTGCTGGGTCTCTGGTCGGTAGAAGTAGTCCACCGGGGCGTCCAGCCGGGAGAAGATGGGTGGGGGGATGTACAGTGGCAGCTCCTGGTGGAAGAAGGACTCTTTCTCGGGCCGGAGCATCAGTACCTTGTCATACATTGACGTATGCTTGCCGCCTGCTTCCGTATGCACGGCCAAGTACTGGAAGTCAGACATCCCTAGAAAAAGAGGCGGCCAGATGGCGGATGAGTCCAGGGTTACCCGTTCAGGAATGGGTAGCTGCCACACACTGACAGTCACATCTGCTTAGGGAGGTGCTGAGTGGGCCATGTGGTAGAGGCTGCAGGGTGAGGGTGGCAAGGAAACACACCCTTCCCAAATGCTTCTGCAAAGTTGGCTCAATGCAGTCTAAGTCACTTACATACAAATTATTTTGGGGAGGTGGGGAGCTACATAATAGGTGAAGATGGAATTCAGGTCAGTGCTTCTTAAATGTATGTTACTTTCAACTGTAGTAACTGCAATTATGTTTGCACCAACCTAATAATATGACATGAATCACCCGGGATCTTGCTAAATGTAGGTTCTGAGATGGTGCATTTCTACCAAGCTCCCAGGTGAGCCTGAGGCTGCCAGTCTGGAGACACACACTGGGCAGCAAGGTGCTGGTTTAATTCAATAAAAACACGACGTGTCAAGTTTTATCAATCACTTTGGAAACCTTGTCCCAGAAAGAACAGCCCTCTTCGGTGAATGCCATGACCCAGAAGAATGACTGCAATTCGAAATGGCCAACCTACTGGAACCAGGTCCTGCTTCTCCTTCGTTTCGCTTTCTTCTTCCCCTCTTTTCTCCTTCTAGTCCTCTTTTCCTTTCTCAATCTTTACACTCTTCAGATTCTGCCTAAAACTGTAGCTGTAATTCAGCTATTTCTAAGGCTTGTTAGTAATAGGCCAGGCACCTCCCGTGGGCCAGAGCCTGGTCCATTCACAGGCACTGGCTCCCGGAATTTTCACAAAGCCCTAAGGAATGCAGCCTCTGCAGCCCACACTGCACAGACAAGGAAACTGAGGCTGAGGGAATACAAGCCACCTTCCAAAGGAACTGGCAGGGCTCAGGCAGGCACAATGCCAAAGTCTGTGTCTTTCTCATGCCCATCTCCCTCCCTTGCCTTACTGCCACCTCGCTGGGGTTCCTGGTAGGTGGCAAACCTGAGTGAGGGCTCCACGAGGGACCTTCAACCTGCTAAGAGTTCAAAGGGGCATGAGGTCCCAAGGAGCTTCGGGAGCTAGGAGGGCAAGACCAACAGCAGCCCAGACCAAGAGAAGATTCAAAACACTGTGGAGGGGTAAAGACTGAAGGTCTACTGGCCAGATTTGGTCCCATACAATGGTTTTATTAAAAATTAGGAGATTTCTAGTTTAAGAACGCTGAAGATTGGGCAGCAATGAACCCAGAGTCTCTGGGGAACTACTGGCTGGAGGGAAGAAAGGCTGCCTCCTGGATGGGGCCTGTGCTCTGCTGTGTCCCGGCAGCCCCTGCCCTCATGCCTGGGCCCCCCTGACTGGTACAGATGACCCACACAGCTCCTGCAGGCAGCTGGGATAACGAACCCTGAAATAACCAGATGCTACAAGAGTAGATTTCAGTTACCCTGAAATTTGTAAATGGTGGAGATGATGCCAAGGATCTCCATGTCAAATGTGACCTCGGGGTGGGCCTCAGTGCTCAGCACCCCTTTCTGCCGCCTTGTTCTCTTCCTGATGCGGAGCAGCAGGCTGCTGGTACTGAAGCGGTTGGCGCACACTGGGTGGCAGTATGGGTCCTTGGGCCGGAAGTACAGCTCCAGCCTCTTGGTGGGGTCCGCGTAGATCTGTGGCAAGGCCGAAGGAGACAGAGTGAAGCAATGACGAGCAAGCAGCCAGTGAGGAGCTGCTCCTCTCTCCACAAAACCCGATGGTGACCCAGGAAGGGCCAAGAGGCTCACATTTCATTCTGGGTTCTTAATTCCCCAAAGGCTCATTTTTTAAAACCCATGTAGCTTAGTTTGTAGCCAGTGGAGAAAATGGGAATCGTGTCTTTCCTTCTAAGAGGTTGTAAAGTTGGAGATGACAACTGCCCATTAAGTAAATGCCATCATCCATCAAGTCCCTGCTCAGTGTGGGGCATCAGGTGATTCTTCTGGTAATATTCGAGGGTGGTACTATCACCCTTGTCTTGGACGTCACTCAGCTTGGTGTGGGGTGGAGCGGCTTGTCTAGGGCTACCTCCTTTAACTACCATCCACCATAAAAGGTCTCGGTATTCAGTCCCATATGCAGATGGTCTGAGGTCCAAATGAGATTAAATCAATCAGTAATACCCATTTGGGTTCCGACTTGCTGTCACCTATAGCCTTCCAAGCACAGGACACTGAATACCAACACCCTTTTGGGTCCCTCTTCTTAAAAACCCTGAGAATAGTATCTATGTCATATGATTGTTATGATGATTAAATATGTATCAAGCACAGAGCTTGGTGCCTAACTTCTCTCGTGGTAGACATTCAATATGTGCCACCTACATGTGAATGAATGCTTGCTGCATGCTGGGTCACAGCAAGCATCGGATGTGTGCATCTGAAAGCACCAACAACGTGAAATGGGACAAGATCACCTACATACTTGTGAGCTGGCTCCCAACACCCAGAACAGGGTCTGACACTTTGGAAGTGGTCAGGAACTATCTAGGGAGGGAATGAAGAAGGCTTTGTGCTCAGGAATCTCCTCCTCATGAAGCACACGCCTCTGAGTCCTGATGGGGTGGGAATGAACCCAAAGGTGCACCTGGCACAGGGGAGGGCTCAAGAAACATGAGAAGAGTGAATGGGTGATGAAAGTCCCTTCCCGAAGCGCTCACACTGTAGTTGGGTACAGATAATCCCTGGGGTTAGCAAGAGTAAGGATTCTGTCAAAGCCAAAAGTCAAGTGAATAAATAATATAAAAGAAGGAAACATGATTAACTGGGGCTGTACTGGTGGCCGGTGCTTAACAAATTTAGGGCTTTTCCATATTCATAAAGGATGAGAAAGCAGCAGGTAAAGGGCTCAGACTCTAGAGTAAGTCATGAGTTCAAATCCCCTTATACCATGTAGGAGATGTCTGGCCTGAACTTTCTTGTGTCCTTATCTGAAAAATGTGAATAAAAATGGCATCTAACTCACTAGATTGTTGTAAAGATTCAATCATGCATTTGACAAGTAATTACAGAACCTGGCACTGTTATAGATGTTAGAAACAGAGAACCGGGCCTGGCATGGTGGCTCACACCTGTATTCCAGCACTTTGAGAAGCCAAGGCGGATGGATTGAGCCCAGGAGTTCAAGACCAGCCTGGGCAACAAAGGGAGACCTCCTCTCCACAAATAATACGAAAACTAGCTGGGCATGGTGGTGCATGCCTATAGTCCCAGCTACCTAGGCGGGTGAGGTGAGAACATGACCTGAGACCAGGAGGTTGAGGTTGCACTGAGCCATGATTAGCTCCACTGTACCCCAGCCTCGGTGACAGAATGAGACCCTGACTCAAAATAAATAAATAAAAATAAAGAAATACAGACGTGAACAAGAGAAGTCCCTACTCTCACGGAGTTGATAGGGCCAAGGGGCCAAGAGCAACAATACAATTTTTTTTTCCCTTTTTTTCTTAAATGTTTTGTTATTTATAAGCCGTTGTCAAAAGACAGTAACTATTTTAAAACATTTTCACATTGGAATTAACAGGATGAGGAGTAACTGGCAGTGGCCACTTTAGTTAGGGCGATGAGGGAAAACTTCTGTAAAGAAGAGACGTTTCCAGCTCTGGTAGGTGTAAATAACTTACACAGAGCATCCTCCAGCTGCTCCACTTGCTGCGTGACCTTGAACAAGCGACATCCCTTCCCTTGTAAAATACAGACATTGACAGTTCCTACCTGGTAGGGTTCTAAGGAGGATGGACTGTAAGTAAGGCACCTAGAGCCGTAGGCGGCACAGAATAAGATGACAACTATCACTACCTCTAATCCTAATAACCTAACAGTCTCTCCCTCTCAGGTAAGTCAAGAGAGCTTCATCTTCTCGTGCCTCAGTTTTCCACTCCGTGTAATGAGGATGAGGCAGCGCAACACACCCTGTGAGGCTGCAAAGTTGCGTTCCTGGCACCAGCGCCAAGACTGTGGCTCACTTTTGGGGATGGAATGAAAAAAAAAGCCCCTAGGGGATGGGCGCAGTGGCTCAAGCCTGTAATCCCATCAATTTGGGAGGCCTTGGAGAGCGGATCACCTGAGGTCAGGAGTTCGAGATCAGCCTGGCCAACAATCGGGCAAAACCCCGATTCTACTAAAAAAGACAAAAAATAGCCGGGTATGGTGGCGGGTGCCTGTAATCCCAGCTACTCGGGAGGCTGAGGGAGGAGAAAAGCTTGAACCCGGGAGGCGGAGATTTCAGTGAGCCGAGATCGCGCCACTGCACGCCAGTCTGGGCGACAGAAGACTCCATCTCAAAAAAAAAAAAAAAAAAGAAAAAGCCCCTAGGGGTCTCCCTCACAGTCCCTTCCCCTCTGTTCCCTGGGTAAAAAAAAAACGAACCGTTCCCAATTACAGATAGCAAAGCCTTGCCCACTGGCCGCCCAGAGTCTGCCACACGCTCCGTTGCCAAGGAAACCGCACATCCCAGGTCCATCCGCTCCTTCGGCCGCCGTCAGGCGACTCCGTCTCCCTCCCGGTGTCCCGGAGATGCCCAGCCTCTTACCCGGGAGACGCCTTCCTCACCGCCCAGAGTCGGCAGCATCTTAGCCACGTCACGCACCACGCCCGGATACTCCACGCACACCATGCGTCGCTCCCGCCGCAGCTCCACGGGGACGGCGGGCCCCAGCCCCGGATCGGCCGCCTCCGCCGCCATCCCTGCGCGTTTAGGCCAGGCCCGCTACGGTTCGTCCCACAAAGGGCTCCCAGAGGCGTCGGCTCAATGGTTCCGCGAAGAAATCGTTCCGGGCTCCCTCCCGGCTCGCGTCTCCCTAACTCCCGGGCTCTGCAAGACTCGAGGGCCTCCGGGGAGCAAATGGCCGATGGCAGGCCCCATGGCTTCTGGGGAAACGATCGCCAAGTCCTCGACTTTTTATTTAAAAACAAGCGGCTTAGCCCACGGGGCGGGGCAAGCACCAGTCTCTCCCACTAGCCATCGAGGGACCCGGAGGATAATAAGACACCACCTTCCCTCGACTTCAGCCAATGTGAATCCGAAGGCCGAGCGAGGTTTTTTTTGTTTGTTTTTGTTTTTTAGCCAATGAGAAGTCCGGAGGAAGCTAGGTCCCACGTTCTCCAATTTCATTTTTTTTTTTCATCAGACTTTTTTATTTACAACAATATTTAACAGTCTTTATGGGCTTAAATGTAGCAGATTATCACCTGTGCATCAAGCATTACACTTCATTCCTTTCAGATGTGCTTCATCCTCACTCAGGCTGCTTGCCACCCTCCGATTTCTGGTTCAGGCTACTCTTGCTACTCTTCACTATGTAGCTAAAGCAGGCAAGGGTCTCTTTTTCATTCACAGGTATGTTCCTGAAGTGTCGACCCACAGTCTATGTGTGTGGGAGGAGAGGGGGCCAATTTCATTTTTTTTTTTTTTTTTTTTTGAGACGGAGTTTCGCTCTTGTTACCCAGGCTGGAGTGCAATGGCGCGATCTCGGCTCACCGCAACCTCCGCCTCCTGGGTTCAGGCGATTCTCCTGCCTCAGCCTCCCAAGAAGCTGGGACTACAGGCACGCACCACCACGCCCAGCTAATTTTTGTATTTTTAGTAGAGACGGAGTTTCACCTTGTTGACGAGGATGGTCTCGATCTATTGACCTCGTAATCCACCCGCCTTGGCCTCGCAAAGTGCTGGGATTATAGGCGTGAGCCACCGAAACCGGCCCATTTCATTCTTTTTAGCCAATAAAGAACCAGAATTTGACTACGTCCCCGCCCTTTTCCGGGTATTCCACCCAGTGACAGCTCGGGGGCGGGTAAGAGGCAGACTTCCGGCCCACCTGCTCAGGTGGGAAACGGTCCCGGCCGAGAATTGACTTCCGGGTCGGGGTGCGCCTGGGTGTCTGTCGGTGTTGGCGCTTCTTTCTCCGAAGCGTCTGCGTCCGTCTCCGGACGAGGTGTCTAACCGCACCTGTCGGGGGCCGCGGGGAGCCGGAGGTGGAAAAGGCGAGCGCGAGGGAACTGTGCTGTCAGCGCTCGCCTCGCTTCCACACGGAAAGCCCGGAAGCGCCGGCTCGCGGCCGGACTCCGGCATCCGGCGTTCGTGTGTTAGGCAGGCAGACATGAAGCGCTTACTGTGTGCTGGGCCCTACTCAGTTCCCAAGCGGGAGAACAGCATGGAGTACGCGTCTGTGCGGGAGGCGCCCAGGGCAGCTACGAAGCCCCGCATTGAGGCGCGCGGCCCCTCCAACAGGGAGGAGATGAGATCCGAGGTCAGAGACCCGCACCCACCGAAAGGGTGGGCCGGTCGGGCTGGCTGCTTCCCGGTGCCGCGGAGGGCCCTTGAACGTTTTTTGTCGTTGTTGTGAGCCGGAGTCTCGCTTCGTCGCCAGGCTGGAGTGCAGGGGCGCGATCTCGGCTCACTGCAACCTCCGCCTCCCGAGTTCAAGCGATTCTCCGGCCTCAGCCTCCTGAGTAGCTGGAATTACAGGCACGCGCCACCATGCCCAGCTAATTTTTTGTATTTTTAGTAGAGACGGGGTTTCACTATGTTAACCGGGATGGTCTCGATCTCTTGACCTCGTGATCCACCCGCCTCGGCCTCCCAAAGTGCTGGGATTACAGGCTTGAGCCACCGCGCCCGGCCCTGAAGTTATTTTTTTTAAGCCAGGATCTCCCTCTGTCACCCAGGCTGGAGTGGTGGTGCGATCATGGCTCACTGCAGCCCAGAACTCCTGGGCTCAAGTGATCTTCCTGCCTCAGCCTCCTGAGTAGCTAGGACTGCAGGCATGCACCACCATGCCTGACTAATTTTGTATTTGTGTGTATGTGTATTTGTGTGTGATGACAGGGTCTCACTGTGTTGGGTATAGTGATTTCTTTGCTTGCTCTCTCTCTCTCTCTCTCTCTCTCTCCCTCTCTCTCTCCCTCCTTCCCTCTCTTTCTTTCTTTTCTTTCCTTTCTTTCTTTCTTTTCTTTCCTTTCTTTCTTCTTTTTGTCTCATTCTGTCTCCGGGCTGTAGTGCAGTGGCGCAATCTGGGCTCACTGCAACCTCCAACTCCCTGGTTCAAGTGATTCTCCTGCCTCAGCCTCCCAGGTAAATGGGATTATAGGCCTGCCACCATGCCCAGCTAATTTTTGTGTTTTTAGTAGAGATGGAGTTTCACCATGTTGGCCAGGATGGTCTCAATCTCCTGACCGTGATCGGCCTGCCTCAGCCTCCCAAAGTGCTGGGATGACAGATGTGAGCCACCGTGCTGGGCATCAGAAGAGTACCTGATTGCTTTCGATGGATTTAAGAAGGCAAAATAAATGGCTGTAAAGCCTACTGAATACATTACAAAGTGTAACCTCATTGTGAAATATATTGTATTGGAAGACTTGGTCAGGAGCCCCAAAGCTTTGAAAGAACGCCCCCTGAGTACAGTGGGGAATCAACCCCCAGCAGATGATGGGTGAGACAGAAGAACCACATGTTTCCACAGGGAGCTGCACTCCAGGACCTGGTGGCCCCTGACATGCCCTCTCCAGCTGGCACCTGCCCTTTCTGCCACCAAAGAGGATTCTCTGTAAGGAGGCCAGGATGATTTTCCAGAATTTTCCATGCCTTGAGATGAAATTTCCTTTCAAACTTCTTGTGTCACACCTGTAATCCCAGAACTTCGGGAGGCCAGGGTGGGCAGATCACCTGAGGTTTGGGAGTTTGAGACCAGCCTGACCAACATGGAGAAACCCCATCTTTACTAAAAATACAAAAATTAGCCAGGTGTGGTGGCACATGCCTGTAATCCCCAGCTACTTGGGAAGCTGATGCAGGAGAGTTGCTTGAACCCAGAAGGTGGAGGTTGCGGTGAGCCAAGATTGTGCCATTGTACTCCAGCCTGGGCAGCAAGAGTGAAACTGTCTCAAAAAAAAAAAAAAACAAACAAAAAACTACGTATTTTGTCCTCATTCCATGTCCACCAGTCAATCTTCTGATGGTTTCATTTTCCAGAAAGGAGAATCTGAATAACATGTATATTTTAACCTTGCCTGCAATTGTAAATCAATAAATCGATGTATTTACATCAGATCCCTATGAGTTTGGTGCACGTAAGACAGTCCTGAAGATGTGGTCACTACCGGTAGAGCTGGCCGATAAAATATTGAACACATAGCTAAATTTAAATTCGTGCAATATTTGAGGCACATGTATATGAAATATGTGTTATCTGAGATTCATATTTAGCTAGGTGATTTTTAATTTGCTAAATATGGCGCCCCCACCACTGGGTATGGAAGGGACTGAGTTTCTAAACTTGCAAAGCTGATTCCAAACCACCTGGAACCTTAGTGAGCCCACCCCGCAATCCAATGACCCTCCAGTTTGTCTGCTCTATTGTTTCTCCTCCCGAAGCAAGAATGATCTTTCTAGAATGAGGTCACAGTCTATTCCCACCTCCAGTGACTCCCCACCATCCCTGTCCCACCACCTGGCTAACTGCTCCTTTCCTTTAGGTTGTTGCCTTAGACTTCCCTTTGCCTGGTGAATCTTCCCTCACCCCAAAAGACTAGTGTGGTGCTATCCTCTGTGCCTGTGGCCCCAAACTCACTCCATCATGGAGGCAGAAGCACTGTTATTTCTTCCTTTTTTCTTCTCCACTTGAGTGGCAACTCCCTGACGACAGGGACCATGGCTGTCTTGTTCCCCACTGTCTTCCCTCTGTCGCCACTGCCTTGCATGGGCCTGAGCACACAGCAGGTGCTTAGGAAATATTTATTGAACAACTGAATGAGGCCACTTGTATTTGAGCTTTCAATCGAGCTCCAGATCAGGGCATGGTCGTGGGGACACTAAATCAAGGCTCATCAGATAGGTAGTGTCCCCTACTGCACAGGAACTGAGGCGAGGGGCTGGGTATGAGGAGAAGATGAGGGACCAACCCCAAGGCATCAGGCGAAGCTGTTTGAGATTAAACTTGGTCCTGCCTGAGACCCAAAGCAGGAGGTCAGAGGCAGGAGCAGTAAGGCCAGGCTGGGAGCAGAGACAGGCCAAGAAAGATCAGGAACCCAGTTAAGAAGTAGCTTGGGCTGGGAATAATGGTTCATGCCTGATGCCTGTAATCCCAGCATGTTGGGAAGCCAAGGCAGGTGGATCACTTGAGGTCAGGTTAGAGACCTGCCTGCTCAACATTGCAAAACCCTGTCTGTACCCCAAATTAGCCGAGTGTGGTGACACATGCCTGTAATCCCAGCTACTCAGGAGACCGGGGCAGGAGATTGCAGTGAGCAGAGAGTGTTCCACTGCACTCCAGCGTAGGTGACAGAGTGAGACTCCGTCTCAAAAAAAAAAAAAGTACTGACCATCACTAGGGGCACATGGTGTAAATGTCACAGCCCAGCCTGGGTGGCTCAATTGCAGCAAGTATTGTTCTATGAACTGAGTGTTGTCCCCACCCACTTTCCAAATTATACGTGAAAACCCTAACTGCCCTGAGCTGGTATTAGCAGTTGCTGCCTTGGGAGGTGATTAGGTCATGAGGATGGGGCCCTCATGGTGGGTTTAGTGCCCTCATAAAGGAGACAAGAGTGTGTACTCACTTCATTCTGCTGTGTGAGGTCACAGCAAGAAGGTGATTACCTGCCGGCCAGGAAGAGGGCCCTGGCCAGACCCTGTGTTTGCCCACACACCTTGACCTGGGACTTCTCAGCCTCCAGAACTTCGAGAAATAAATTTCCATTGTTGAAGCCCCTCAGTCTATGACATTTTTTATTCTAATAGCCTGAACTACAGCTGGTCACTTTACAGCAGCCACCCAGACATCCATTTACCAAATGCTCCCTGCATTGTGGTGGATTCTGTGCTCGGCTCAGATGATGCAGCGGAGAGGACCGCCAGCCTCCACCCTCACAGAGCTCACATTTGATTCACAAATAAAAGAAGTCCACACCTAATGTAATACCAGGTAATGAGGGCTTCCAGGAAAAGCAAAACCCAGAGCATTTTAACCATTTCCCTGCAGTCAGCCCTGCTGGCTCCAGCTGCTGCCTCCAGACCCCAGGAAGTCATAGAGGGAGGTCTCAACTAGGTCCACACAGGCTCACATCCTCCCTGGGCAGCAGGGGCCCGAGGTGTGGAAGTTAGAAGTGGCCAGCACCCCCACGCCCTGCCACCTACAGCCCCAGCTCAAGCACAAAGGACAATGCCAGACCCATCGCTCAGTTGCCCCAGCGTCCAGTTGAAGCCAGCCCCTGCTCCTTGATGATAGACCGGGGGAACAGCACACAGCTGTCCTGTCTGCTGAGGTGACCCAAGGCAAAAAAGGGACTACTGGCTGATTGACAGGGCCGAATCCCATGGGGTGGGGGGCCTGACACTCTGGCCACCTCACAACCCTGACACCTGACTTCTGTCTGAGGCCTTGAATACTTAATATTGTCTGGGGAGCCCCTTCTGTGAAGAGGCCATGCGTGGGGGGATACTGATCCTCTACTAACCGAAGACAAAGAGGGCTTTGAAAAATCTTTCCTTTGTGGCCAGGCATACTGGCTCATGCCTGTAAGCCCAGCACTTTGGAAGGACGAGAAGGGCAAATCATTGATCACTGGAGGCCAGCAGTTCGAGACCAGCCTGGCCAGGATAGTGAAACCCCATCTCTAAAAAAAAAAAAAAAAAAAAAAAAATAGCCGCGCGTGGTGGCGGGTGCCTGTAATCCCACCTATTCGGAAGGCTGAGGCAGAATTGCTTGAACCTGGGAGGTGGAGGCTGCAGTGAACCAAGATCACACCACTGCATTCCAGCCTGGGTAACAGAGCGAGACTCCACCTCAAAAAAAAAAAAAAAACAAAAAAACAGGTTTTTTCTGAGTCCCAGAATCTGAATATTCCTTCCTGGGATGCTAGGTCCATCTGTGAAGCACACAGTGGATATTTATTTAGTACTTCCTAGTCTGGACTTGATTCCTGCACCCTGAGCCGGGGGAAGGGTGTAGCATTGAATTTTGGCCACGAGATGGCAACAGAGCATCCTCCTAGGCAACATTGCCACCTGGTGACCATCAGTGCCCTGACACCCTGGAAGAAAGGGCAAAGTAGCCACAGAAGGTGAACCCAGCTTGGGCAGCTTAGAGCCTCATGGAAGCCATGTATGTGCTGTGCCAGTGGGCAGCAGCCTGCTCCCGATCAGGTCCGACCGTACACACTCCCACATTCAGGTCCAAGATGCTCTCACACAGTTCCAATACTGGGTGGCAAACAATGGGGACCTGGGGATGGGGTTTACGCAGAGCTGTCACAATTTTCTTTTTATTTCTAAGTGGGAAAAATCATTCCAAAGGATATGTTCCCTTTTAACCAACATGTCATTGTGAAGCAAGATTAAATTACATACATATAGTACTGAATTTCAAAGTCTGTTTATATACAGAGTTATATTCCTAAAACACTTTTTTTTTTTTTTTTTTTTTTTTTGAGTTGGAGTTTTGCTCGTTACCCAGGCTGGAGTGCAATGGTGTGATCTCGGCTCACCGCAACCTCCGCCTCCTGGGTTCAGGCAATTCTCGTGCCTCAGCCTCCTGAGTAGCTGGGATTACAGGCACATGCCACCATGCCCAGCTAACTTTTTTTTTGTATTTTTAGTAGAGACGGGGTTTCACTATGTTGACCAGGATGGTCTCAATCTCTTGACCTCATGATGCACCTGCCTCAGCCTCCCAAAGTGCTGGGATTACAGGCTTGAGCCACCGCGCCCGGCCACAAATATTTTTTAAAATGTGCCGGCCAGAGGGAAATGTATGATAAAGCTAATACAATTTAAGCATCAGATTCCTTCAATTACATATACTTTTTTGAAGGCCCTGGTACATCCCTTATCATTGTATTCACATAGACATATATTTTTATAAAAGCTGGAAAAAAAAAGATTTTAACTGCAATTTAAACTACTGGGTTTTTTTGTTTTGTTTTTTGTTTTTGAGACAGAATCTTGCTCTGTCACCCAGGCTGGAGTGACAGAGCCACCCAGTGGCGCCATCTCAGCTCACTGCAAACTCCACTCCCCGAGTTAAAGTGATTCTCCTGACTCAGCCTCCCTAGTAGGTGGACAGGCATACACCACCAT
Source organism: Saimiri boliviensis (assembly GCF_048565385.1). Lineage (NCBI taxonomy): Eukaryota > Metazoa > Chordata > Mammalia > Primates > Cebidae > Saimiri > Saimiri boliviensis. Next base: position 141,831,673 of record NC_133450.1, read on the forward strand.
GCTCGACTCATTTTTGTATTTTTCATACAGATGGGGTTTCACCATGCTGGCCAGGCTGAACTCAAACTCCTGACCTCAGGTGATCTACTGTAATCTACCCACCTCCATCTCCCAAAGTGCTGGGATTACAGGCATGAGTCACCACGCCCGACCTGCTGTCTCTTTCCACAGGACCTGCCCTCTATCACATGTCCCCTTGTACTGGGAGACACTGGAGCAGCCATAGGCATTTGGGGAATTTGATTAAGGGGAAGTGGAGTTGGGAATGCATTTAGTTTGGATTGAATGGACTGTATGTGTGGTTTGTAGTCATTTCAATTTAATAGTTATCACTGGTCATCTCATATAGAAATGGCTTCCAGGAATATGTGTTATTATTACCTTCTATGACAGTGGTCTGATGTTTTGACATGAAAGTCCAGGGTCAAAGGAAGTACAGTGCTCAGAGTTACAGTCTCCTCTGTAGAAGAGTTCAGCAGCCAGCAGAGGTGAAAATACAAAAAGAGGAATGTACAGTGGTGCAGCCACCATGGAAAATAGTATGGGAGTTTCTCAAAATATTAGTATTTTATTTATTTATTTATTTTTGAGACAGAGTCTCGTTCTGTCACCCAGGCTGCAGTGCAAAATGGCGCGATCTCAGCTCACTGCAGCCTCTGCCTCCCAAGTTCAAGCAATTCTCCTGCCTCAGCCTCCTGAGTAGCTGGGACGACAGGCTACATGCCCAGCTAATTTTTGTATTTTTAGTCGAGATGGGGTTTCACCAGGTTTGCCAGGCTGGTCTTGAACTCCTGACCTCAAATGATTTGCCTGCTTCAGCCTCCCAAAGTGGTGGGATTACAGGTGTGAGCCACCGTGCCTGGTCTCAAAATATTAAAAATAGGATTATGTGGCCAGGCACTGTGGCTTACGCCTATAATCCCAGCACTTTGGGGGGCCAAGACAGGAGGAACTGCTTGAGCCCAGGAGTTCAAGACCAGCCTGGGCAACATAGAGAAATCTTGTCTCTTAAAAAATTTTAAAATAGGGCCATGCCAAGTGCAGTGGCTCACACCTGTAATCCCAGCACTCTGGGAGGCTGAGGCAGGTGGATCACTTGAGGTCAGGGATTCAAGACCAGCCTGGCCAGCATGGTGAAACCCCATCTCTACTACAAATACAAAAATTAGCTGGGCATGGTGCAGGCCTGTAGTCTCAGCTACTTGGGAGGTTGAGGTAGGAGGATAGCTTGAACCCAGGAGGAATGGGCTGCAGTGAGCCAAGATTATGCTACTGCATTCCAGCCGGGGCAACAGAGCGAGACTCCATCTCAAAAAATAAAATTAAAATAAACATAATTTTAAATAAAATAAAATTACCATATAATCCAGCAATTCTACTTCTGGATGTAACCCAAAAGAACTGAAATCAGGGTATCAAAGAGATATTTGGACATCCATGTTCATAGAAGCATCATTCATAGCAGGCACAGGCAGAAGCAACCTACATACCCATCAGCACGTGAATGGATAAACACAGCGCATATCCATACGATAAAATATTATTCAGCCTTAAAAAGGAAAGAAATCCTGACACATATCTGGCATTGACAAACCTTGAGGAGGTTATGGTTTTTTTTTTTTGTTTTTTTTTTGTTTTTTTTTTTGAGACGGAGTTTCGCTCTTGTTACCCAGGCTGGAGTGCAATGGCGATCTCGGCTCACCGCAACCTCTGCCTCCTGGGTTCAGGCAATTCTCCTGCCTCAGCCTCCTGAGTAGCTGGGATTATAGGCACGCGCCACCATGCCCAGCTAATTTTTTTGTATTTTTTTTAGTAGAGACGGGGTTTCACCATGTTGACCAGGTTGGTCTCCATCTCTCGACCTTGTGATCCACCCGCCTCGGCCTCCCAAAGTGCTGGGATTACAGGCTTGAGCCACCACGCCCGGCCAGAGGACGTTATGTTAAGTGGAGTAAGCCAGCCATAAAAAAACAAATCCTGTAGGGTTCCACTTACTTTCCTTATATGTGGTCCTTAGAGTGGTCAGATTGGTAGATACAGAACAGAATGGTGGCTGCCAGGGCTGGGGGTAGGAGGAATGGGAAGTTGTTTTTTAACGGGCACGGAGGTTCAGTTTTGTGAGATGAAAAAGTCCTAGAGATGAATGTGGTGATATCTACACAGCAATGTGAGTGTATTCAGTGTTACTGAACTGTACTGTAATATTTTGAAAAAAAATCTTTTTTTTCCTGAGCAGCAGGTCTCAACAGTGAGCTTAAAATATTCAGTAAATTGGCCGGGCGCAGTGGCTCAAGCCTGTAATCCCAGCACTTTGGGAGGCCGAGGCGGGTGGATCACAAGGTCAAGAGATCGAGGCCATCCTGGTCAACATTGTGAAACCCCGTCTCTACGAAAAATACAAAAAAAAAATTAGCTGGGCATGGTGGCGTGGGCCTGTAATCCCAGCTACTCAGGAGGCTGAGACAGGAGAATTGCCTGAACCCAGGAGGCGGAGGTTGCGGTGAGCCGAGATCGTGCCATTGCACTCCAGCCTGGGTAACAAGAGTGAAACTCCGTCTCAAAAAAAAAAAAAAAAAAAAAAAAAAAAAAAAAAAAAAATTCAGTAAATCTATTTCTTGATAACAACTCAAGAAAATATATAATTTTTTAAAAATCAATTTTTTAATTATATAGTAAACCATGCTACAAATAGATGTGCCGTCATCCAAGATTTGTTCTTCCATTTCTAGAGCATGGGCAGGGCAGATCTAGCATCATTTTTTTTTTTTTTCTTTTTTTCACAGTGTCTTGCTCTGTGGCCCAGGCTCGGGTACAGTGGCACAGACTGCAACCTCCACCTCCCAGGCTCAGGCAATCCTCCCACCTCACTCTCCCAGGTAGCTGGGACTTTCACAGGCATGTGACACTATGCCTGGCTAATTTTTGTAGAGATAGGTTTTGCCATGTTGCCCAGGCTGTTCTTGAACTCCTGGGCTCAAGCAATCTGCCCAACTCAGCCTCCCAAAGTGCTGGGATTACAGATGTGAACTACCACACCTGGCTGATTTAGTTTTTGTTTGTTTGTTTGTTTGTTTTGAGACAGTCTTGCTCTGTCACCAGACTGGAGTGCCAGTGGCGTGATCTTGGCTCGCCACAACCTCCGCCTCCTGGGTTCAAGTGATTCCCCTGTCTCAGCCTCCCAAGTAGCTGGGAGGCACGCCACCACACCCAGCTAATTTTTTTTGTATTTTAGTAGAGACGGGATTTTACTATTTTGACCAGATGGTCTCAATCTCCTGACCTTATGATCTGCCCACCTCGGTCTTCCAAAGTGCTGGGATTACAGGTGTGAGCCAGCGCACTCAGTGATTTAGCATAATTCTTAAGGGTCCTAGGATTTCTGAAATGGTAAATGAGTGTTGGCTTCGACTTACTGTCAGCAGCTGCGTTCGCCCCTAGCAAGAGAGTCAGCCTGTCATTTGAACCTTTGAAGCCAGGCATTGACTTTTTCTCCTTAGCTAGAAAAGTCCTAGATGGCATCTTCTTCCAATAGAAGGCTATTGCATCTACATTGAAAATCTGTCGCCGGGCGCGGTGGCTCAAGCCTGTAATCCCAGCACTTTGGGAGGCCGAGGCGGGTGGATCACGAGGTCGAGAGATCGAGACCATCCTGGTCAACATGGTGAAACCCCGTCTCTACTAAAAATACAAAAAATTAGCTGGGCATGGTGGCATGTGCCTGTAATCCCAGCTACTCAGGAGGCTGAGGCAGGAGAATTGCCTGAACCCAGGGGGCGGAGGTTGCGGTGAGCCGAGATCGCGCCATTGCACTCCAGCCTGGGTAACAAGAGCGAAACTCCATCTCAAAAAAAAAAAAAAAAAGAAAAAGAAAATCTGTCGTTTAGCGTAGCTGCTTTCATCAGCAATCTTAGCTAGATCTTCTGGAGAATTTGCTGCAGCTCCTCCATCAGCATTTGCTGCTTCACCTTGTACTTTTGTGTTATGGAGACGGCTTCTTTCCCTACATTTCGTTGTTGAGAAATGAGTATAGATGTTGAGAAATGTTAAGTGTATGTGGATTGATGAATGCTGAGGGTATTGTAGAATATATTGTTTGCTAGGAAGAACGTTGGCAAGGAAAACCCCGCCCCAAGTAGAAAACTACTGGGGGCATTCTAAAGTGGCAGGACAATATATAAATGTCACACACCTGCTAAAACAATTCTTTACGGTATCTGACCCTGCCCCCATGGCTCCCTCGTGGAGAATACTTTTTAGGTTGTTTGTGATCAGTGTAAGTGGGCACCAGCTGCCTACTTGAGGTGTTCTGTGTTATGAGAAAATACTGAACACCTGTGTGTTAATAATGATCAGCTGTTCAGAGAGAATAATTACATGGGTCAGCATCTACTCGAGCTCTTCAGCCTAGAATGCCGTCAGCCTCTGAGGCTCTCAGTTCAGAAGGCTGCTGACCCCCAGGATAGACCCACTTTGCTGTTCTATCTGGGTATCTGCCTCTCAGTTCCTTCAGTGCCACCCGGGGGGCAGGGGGCGGGGGATCTCTACAGCCGAGCCAGTACTCGGTACTTCGTGAACCAACCTCTGCTAGCTTCCGACTTTTCTTTTGCAGTTTCCTCACCATTCTCAGCCTTCACAGAATTAAAGAGAGTTAGGGCCTTGCTCTGGGTTAGGCTTTGGCTTAAGGGAATGTTGTGGCTGGTTTGAATTTCTATCCAAACCACTCAAACCTTAGCCATATCCACAATAAGCCTTTTTTACTTTCTTATCATTTGCATGTTCACTGGAGTAGCACTTTTAATTTCCTTCAAGAACTTTTCCTTTGCATTCACAACTTGGCTGTTTGGCGCAAGAGATCTGGATTTGGGTCTGCCTTGGCTTTCAACCTGCCCTTCTCAGGCCAACATTCCTCACTAATCATCCCTGGCTTTTGATTTAAAGGGGAGAGACCTGGGACCTTTCCTTTCACTTGGACACTTAGAGGCCATTGTAGGGTCACTAATCAGTCTAATTTCAGTATTTTGTGTCTCGGGGGAGGGAAGCCTGTGGAGGGGGAGTTAGATGGGGAAATGGCCAGTCAGTGCAGCAGTGAAAACACACACACAGCATTTATTAAGTTTGTTGTTAAATGGGTGCGGTATGCGGCACCCCAAAATAATTACAATGGTAGCATCAAAGATCACTGATCACAGATCATCATAACAGATATAATAATGAAAATTTTATTATTATATTTGAAATATTGTGAGAATTGCCAAAATGTTCACATGAAGTGAACATACACTGTTAGGAAAATGAAGCCAATAGTCTTGCTGGACCCCGGGTTGCTAAAAGTCTTCAATTTGTTAAATAACAATAATAATAATAAGGCCAGGCTCAGTGGCTCACGCCTGTAATCCCAGCACTTTGGGAGGCTGAGGCAGGCAGATCACCTGAGCTCAGGAGTTCGAGACCAGCCCAGCCAAAGTGGTGAAACCCCCGTCTCTACTGAAAATACAAAAATTAGTTGGGCATGGTGTAATTCCAGCTACTCAGTGGGCTGAGGCAGGAGAATCACTTGAACTCGGGAGGCAGAGGTTGCAGTGAGCCGAGATTGCGCGACTACACTCCAGCTTGGGTGAAACAGCCAGACTTTGTCTCAAAAAAGAAAAAAAAATGAATATCTGAAAATCGCAATAAAATAGAGCATCATAAGACCAGGTGTGCCTGTATAGAACATTCATCTTTAGAAGTCTTCCAGAGGGCCGGGCGCGGTGGCTCACGCCTGTAATCCCAGCATTTTGGGAGGCTGAGGCGGGTGGATCACGAGGTCAAGAGATTGAGACCATCCTGGTCAACATGGTGAAACCCCGTCTCTACTAAAAATACAAAAAATCAGCTGGGCATGGTGGCACTTGCCTGTAATCCCAGCTACTCAGGAGGCTGAGGCAGGAGAACTGCCTGAACCCGTGAGGCGGAGGTTGCGGTGAGCCAAGATCACGCCATTGCACTCTAGCCTGGGTAACAAGAGCGAAATTCCATCTCAAAAAAAAAAAAAGTCTTCCAGAGAGACAAACCTGAATTTTTCTTTCTTCTAATGTCCTTGCCAGTTTTGTGTAGCAAGGTTTAGGCTGGCTTTATACAATAAATTGAAAAGTATTCTGTCTTTTTCCATTCTCTCAAGAGTTTGTGTAAATTTGTACGTGACTTACCTTTTTTTAATTTTTGTTTTTGTATATGATTTTTTTATTTTTAGAAAGAAAAAAGAATAATAAGAAAAAGAATAAAGAAGAGGAAGAAAGAGAAAGAGGAAAAGGGAGAGAGAATGGGGGTATTGCTTTGTTGCTGGGGCTAGAATGCAGTCTAAATATGGGTATGCCTATAATTGTCCTTAATAATGGAGACATGAAAGAAAATGAGGGAAGAGAATAACAAACAAGGAGCCAACCAACATTTCGTTTAAACTTCTAACTTGATATGATGTGGTACTGATAAGAGTGTATATTTTGTGTAAAGTGGAGAGTTCTATAAATGTTAATTACGTTTACTTGTTCCAGATCTGAGTTCAAGTCCTGGATATCGTTGTTAATTTTCTGTCGCATTGATCTGTCTAATATTAATGTTGAAATCTCCCACTATTATTGTGAGGGAGTCTAAGTCTCTTTATAAGTCTTGTATGTCTGGGTATTCCTGTATTGGGTGCGTGTATATTTAGGATCTTTAACTCTTCTTGTTGTTGCATTGATTCTTTCATCATTACATAATGTCCTTCTTTGCTTCTTTTAATCTTTGTTGCTTTAAAGACTATTTTATCAGAGGCAAAAATTGTAACTTCTGCTTTTTGTTTATTTATTTTTGCTCTCTGTTTGCTTGGTAAGTCTCTCTCCATCCCTTGTTTTGAGTCTTTGTGTATCCTTGAATGTGAGATGGGTCTGGATTCTGGATGCAGCATACCGATGGGTTTGTTTTTTGTCCAAATTGCCTGTCTGTCTTTGAATTGGGGAATTTAGTAAATTTAAATTTAGAATTAATAATGATATATGTGAGTTTAATACTGCCATTTAATATTAGCTGGCTATTTTGCCCATTAGTTGATATAAATTCTTCATTATATTGATGTTCTTTACTTTTTGGTATTTTTTAGAAAGGCTGATACTGTTTGTTCCTTTCTATATGTAGTGGTTCTTTCAGAAGCTCTTGTAAAGCAGGCCTGGTGGTGATGAATTCTCTGAGTGCTTGCTTGTTCACAAAAAACTTTATTTTTCCTTCACTTATGAAGCTTAGTTTGGCTGGATGTGAAATTCTTGGTTGAAAGTTCTTTTCTTTAAGGATGTTGAATATTGGTCCCCACTCTCTTCTGGCTTGTAGGGTTTCTGCTGCGAGATCTACTGTAAGTCTGATAGGCTTCCCTTTGTGGGTAACCTGACCTTTCTCTCTGGCTTCCCTTAGTATTTTCTCCTTCATTTCAACCCTGGTGAATCTGACGATTATGTGCCTTGGAGTTGCTCTTCTTGAGGAATATCTTTGTGGTGTTCTCTGTATTACCTGGAGTTGAATATTATCCTGCCTTACTAAGTTGGGAAAATTTTCCTGAATAATATCCTGAAGCATATTTTCCAGCTTGGATTCATTCTCTTCGTCACATTCAGGTACATCTATCAAGTGTAGATTAGGTCTTTTCACATAGTCCCATATTTCTTGGAGACTTTGCTCGTTCCTTTTTATCCTTTTTTCTCTAATCTTGTCTTCGTGTTTTATTTCATTGAGTTGGTCTTCGACCTCTGATATCCTTTCTTCTGCTTGATCAATTCGGCTGTTAAAACTTGTGCATACTTCACGTAGTTCTCTATTGTGTTTTTCAGCTCCATCAATTCACTTATTTTCCTCTCTAAATTGTGTATTCTTGTTGACATTTCGTCAAACCTTTTTTCAAAGTTCTTAGTTTCTTTGGATTGGGTTAGAACAAGTTCTTTTAATTCACAGAAGTTTCTCATTATCCACATTTTGAAGCCTGCTTCTGTAATTGGAACACACTCGTTCTCCATCAAGCCTTGTTTCGTTGCTGATGAGGAACTGTGATCCCCTGCTGAGGGAGAGGCGTTCTGATCTTGGGTATTCTCAGCCTTTTTTGTCTGTTTTCTTCCCTTCTTTATAGATTTATACATCTGTGGTCTTTATAATTACCGTCTTTGTAATTGGGTTTCCGAGTGGACATCCAACTTATTGATTCTCAGTGCCGAAATCTGAGCAACCCACTGCGCCGACTAAATCAGCGGCGTTCAGATGGATGGTGCTTTTCTTTTTCTTTTTCTTTCTTTTTTTTTTTTGAGACGGAGTTTCGCTCCTGTTACCCAGGCTGGAGTGCAATGGCGCGATCTCGGCTCACCGCAACCTCCGCCCCCTGGGTTCAGGCAATTCTCCTGCCTCAGCCTCCTGAGTAGCTGGGATTACAGGCACGTGCCACCATGCCCAGCTAATTTTTTGTATTTTTAGTAGAGACGGGGTTTCACTATGTTGACCAGGATGGTCTCGATCTCTTGACCTTGTGATCCACCCGCCTCGGCCTCCCAAAGTGCTGGGATTACAGGCTTGAGCCACCGCGCCCGGTTCTGGCTCTGCACCAAGAACCGATGCTCCGAGGCGCCGGCAAAACCACCTCACCGGTCACAAGAGTTGCGCTGGCGACCCGTGGGGCCCCTCCGCTGGGAATCTCCTGGTGCGTGAGCAACAAGAATTCATGTGAAGGTGTGGCGTCCTCTCGTTCTTTGCGCTTTCACTGGGAGCTACAATCCCGAGCTGCTAGTGATCAGTCATCTTTGATCTCTCTCTAATGATTTCTTTTTTAAATGTTGGGAATGGGAGGGAGGTTTGTGAGAAGGTCTTAAATTACAGATTCAGATCAAGGACTACTCAGATTTTCCAATTCTTACTGTGTCTGCTTTGGTAAATTATGTTTTATTAGGGATTATTCAATTTCATCTAAATTTGAAAATCTGTTGAGATAAAGTTATTCATAATGTTATATTTTTATAATACTCCACTGAGGTATAACTTATAGCAAAATGCACAAATCTTAAGTGTACATCTTCATGATTTTTTTTTTGAGACAGAGTTTTGCTCTGTTGCCCAGGCTGGAGTGCAATGGAGTGATCTTGGCTCACTTCAGCCTCCACCTCCTGGATTCAAGCAATTCTGTCTCAGCCTCCCAAGTAGCTGGGACTACAGATGCCTGCCACCATGCCTGGCTAATTTTTTGTATTTTCAGTAGAGATGGGGTTTCGCCATGTTGGCCAGGCTGGTCTCAAACTCCTGACCACAGGTGACCTGGCCTCCTAAAGTGCTGGGATTACACGCCTGAGCCACTGTGCTCAGCCCTTCATGAGTTTTTACCCATGTAATACATACACATGGGGCCGCTTCCCAGATCAAGAAGAAAAACACCTGCCATCATCCCAGAATGTCTTCTCATGACTTTTTCCAGTCAATATCTCCATTGCTCTCAGAGCCAACCACTGTTTGGTTTCTATCATCATATGTAACAGTTCAGCTAGAATTATACTCTGTATCTGTTCTCTCTGGCTTCTTTTGTTCCACATAATGATTTTGAGATTCGTTTATACGGTGTGTGTCAAGAGATGTTCTTTATTATTGGCTGATATTCTGTTGTATAAATTTTCTATGCCAACATTTGTCTATTCATTGTCTTAGTTCAGGCTGCTATCATAAAATATCATAGACTGGGTAGCTTCAAAAACGTTCACTTTTCATAGTTCTGGAGACTGGGAAATGTAAGATCAGAGGGTGGGCAAATTCAGAGTCCAGTGATGGCACTTTTCCTGCTTCTCAGACACCCATCTTCTGATTGTGTCCTCACATGGCAGAGAGCAGAGAGAGGAGGCCAGCTCTCCCCAGTATCTCCTTATTTCTGTTTGTTTATTTATTGATTCGTTTGTCTGTTTAGAGACAGGGTCTCCTTCTGTTGCCCAGGCCAGAGTGCAGAGGCAGGATATCAGCTCCCTGCAACTCCGCCTCTCTGGTATCTTCTTATAACAACACTCATCTCATCATGAGGGCTTCACCCTCATGACCTAATTGCCTTCCAAGCCCCACCTTCTGCTATCATCCTACTGGGGGATACGGTTTTAACATATGCATTTTGGAGGGATGTAAACATGGAGTCTGTAACATCCATGCTTTTATTGAGTCTGTAACATCCATGCTTTTATTGATGGCCATCTGGTGATGTGGCGGATTGCATTTCCCAGCGGTGGCTGCAGAATGAATATCCCACCCTACATGGTCTTCCTACAATGTGTTGTCCAACAATCCTCCCTTTGAACCTGGGTGAACCTTTGCAACTGACTCAGCCAAGAGAATGTGGCAGAAAGGGTGCTACACAAGTTTCAAGGCTGGATCATAAAAGGCAACATGGCCTGTCTTGGGTTACTTGCCCATGGACCCCAGCTGCCATTTTGTGAGAAAACCAAGATCACATAGAGAGACCAAGTATGACAGCCAGTTGACAGATGAAAGCCAAGTCTCCCAAGCCAAGAGCAAACATCCATTGCCAGACATGTGAATGAAAGGACATTCAGATGCTTCCAACTGCCAGCCTTTGAGTCTTGTAGCTGAGATCTCAGACATTACGGAGGAGAAAGAATTTATTGTCTCTGTGCTGTCTGATTCTCTGATCTATAGAAACTATGAGAGAGAATAAATTCTTTTTTTTTTTTTTTTCACTCTTAGCTTTGAGACTAGAGTGCAATGGTACAATCTTGGCTCACTGCAACCTCTACCTCCTGGGTTCAAGCAGTTCTCCTGCCTCAGCCTCCTGAGTAGCTGGGACTACAGGCATGCGCCACACCCGGCTAATTTTGTATTTTTAGTAGAGACAGGGTTTCTCCATGTTAGCCAGGCTGGTCTCAAACTCCCCACCTCAGGTGATCCACCTGCCTCAGCCTCCCAAAGTGCTGGGATTATAGGCATGAGCCACCACACCTGGCTGAATACATTCTTACTATTGCTTCAAGACACTATTTTGGAGATAAGTTGTAAGGCAGCCTGTGTGACCAGATTATGTGGTTTCTAATTTTCCACCATTAAAAATACAACTGCGATGAACATTTCTGTACAAGTCATTTCTATGGATATGAGCGTTCTTCTTGGCTAGACACATGGGCATGGAATGGCTAAGTCACATGGAGAGTGTGTGCTGAACTATAGGAGAAACTGAACTATATGAGAAACTGACGTTTTCTATGGCAGTTGTATCATTTTGCATTCATTCCAACTGTGTTTGAGAGTTCCAGTGGCTCCACATCATAAACCACACTTGGTATTATGTTAGTTGTACTAATAGGTTACAGTAGTATCTCATTGTGCCTTAAATTTACATTTTCCCCTGACTAATGATGTTAGTGAGCATCTTTCTGGCCATTTAAATAACTAGTTTTGTGAAATGTCTGCTCAAGTCTTTTTGCCTTCTTCAATTTGAGACAGGGTCTCACTCTGCTGCCCAGCCTGGAGTGCAGTGGTGTGATCATGACTCACTGCAGCCTCCACCTCCTGGGCTCAAGTAATCCTCCAGCTTCAGCCTCCCAAGTAGCTGGGACCACAGGCATGCGCCACCACACCCAGCTAATTAAAAAAATTTTTTTCTAGAGATAGGGCCTTGCCATGTGGCCCAGGCTGGTCTCAAAGTCTCAAACTCCTGGCTTCAAGGTATTCTCCTGCCTTAGCCTTCCAAAGTGGTTTTTGCCTTTTTTTTTTTTTTTTTTTTTTTTTTTTTGAGACAGAGTCTCACTCTTTTGCCCAGGCTGGAGTGCAGTGGTGTGATCTCGGCTCACTGCAACCTCTGCCTCCTAAGTTCAAGTAATTCTCCTGCCTTAGCCTCCCAGGTAGCTGGGATTACAGGTACCCGCCACCACGACTGGCTAATTTTTATATTTTCAGTAGAGAGGGGTTTCACCATGTTGGCCAGACTGGTCTCAAACTCCTGACCTCAAGTGATCTGCCTGCTTTGGCCTCCAAAGCGCTGGGATTACAGGCATGAGCCACTGCATCCGGTCAATTTTTGCCTATTTTAAAATTGAGTTTTTGGTGTTTTAGTAAAATATAAGTTTATTGTATTTTAATTTAGGAGTTCTTTGTATATTCTAGATTTAAGTCCTTTGTCAGTGGTATGTAGCGTGAAAGTTTTCTCAGAACATGGCTTGACTGTTCACTTACTTAATGCTGCCTGCTGGTGAGTAGAAGTTGTTAGCTTTGACATGGCTGAAAAATATTTAAGAATATCTTGGCTGGGCACAGTGCCTCACATCTGTAATCCCAGCACTTTGGGAGGCCAAGACGGGCAGATCGCGAGGTCAGGAGATCAAGACCATCCTGGCTAACACGCTGAAACACCATCTCTACTAAAAATACCAAAAAAAAAATTAGCCAGGCCTGGTGGCAGGCGCCTGTAGTTCCAGCTACTCAAGAGGCAGGAGAATTGCTGGAACCCAGAAGGCAGAGGCTGCAGTGAGCCAAGATCACACCACTGCACTCCAGCCTGGGTGACAGAGCAAGACTCCATCTCAAAAAAAAATTAAAAAAGAATATGTTAAGCTTAAACATATATTTTTTCTTTTATGGTTTATGGTTCCTTTTATGTTATACTAAAATATTTTTCTATCTCTAAATTCATAAAAATGATCTATATTTTCTTCTAGAAGCTTATAGTTTTCATTCATTCTTTGTATTTTCACTGTTATGGTGAGAGAATTTGTCTTTTGAAATTTTCAAAATTTTCTATATCCTCATTCTCTCTCTCTCTTCAGTTGAAAATGAAATGATGTCCATTGTGATTTATTATTATTATTACTGATTGTTTTTGTTTTTTTTTTTTTGACACAGAGTCTCGCTCTGTTGCCCAGGCTGGAGTGCAGTGGCATTATCTCAGCTCACTGCAACCTCTCCGCCTCCTAGGTTCAAGCAATTCTCGTGCCTTAGCCTCCCTAGTAGCTGGGACTACAGGCATGTGCCACCACACTCGACTAATTTTTTTTTTTTTTTTGTATTTTTAGTATAGACATGGTTTCACTGTGTTGCCCAGGCTGAGTCTTGAATTCCTGAGCTCAGGCAATCCGCCCACCCGGACTCCCAAAGTGCTGGGATTACAGGCATGAGCCACCGCACCTGGCCTGATTATTATTATTATTATCATGGTTTTTTTTTTTTTTTTAAAATGAGACAGATTCTCACTCTGCCACCCAGGCTGAAGTGCATTGGTACAGTCATGGCTCATTGCAGCATCAGCCTCTTGGGCTCAAGCAATCCTTCTGCCTCAGTCTCTCGAGTAACTGGGACTACAGGTGTGCACCACCATGCTCATCTAATTTTTTATTTTTTGTAGAGATGGGGGGTCTCACTACGTTTCCCAGGCTGGTCTTGAACTCCTGGGCTCAGTGATCCTCCAACCTTGGCCTCCCAAAGTGCTGGGATTATAGGCATGAGCTGCTGGACCCACGGGTTATTTAAAGTCTGTTGTTTAGTATCCAAAAAATTGAGGATTTTCTTTTTTTCCCCCCATATATCCTCTAATTTTTTTGTTATTGACTTCTAGCTTAGTTCCACCATGATCAGAGAATTTATTCTGCATGATTCAATTATTTGGAATTTATTGGGGCCTGCTTTGTGATCCACCAGATGGTCAGTCTGGGTAAGTGTTCTGCATACATTTGAAAGCATCAGGTACCATGGTCTATATCCTTTTTCATTGGTTTTATTTATTTTTGTTTTCAGTCTGCTTGTTCTATGAGAGATATGCTACAATTTCCCACTGTGATTGTCAATTTGCCCTTGGTTTTGTCAGTTTTGTTTGATGTATATTTGAGGTCATGTTACTATGCACATATAAATTTAGAAATGTTATATATTCCTGGTAAGTGGTCTTTTAATCGTTATGAAATGTTCTTTTTTTTTTTATCTCTAGTAAAGTCTAAATTGTGTAATATTAATATAGCTGTAAGAGATTTATTTTGGTTAGTGTTTTCATGGTATATATATTTTTCCATCTTCCATCTTTTTACTTTCAATCTTTCAGTATCTTTTTTTTTTTTTTTTTTTTTTGCACAGGCTGGAGTGCAGTGGCGTGATCTCAGCTCACTGCAACCTCCACCTCCCAGCTTCAAGTTATTTTCGTGCCTCAGCCTCCCGAGTAGTTGGGACTACAAGCGTGAGCTACCATGCCCGCCTCATTGTTGTATTTTTAGTAGAGATGAGGTTTCACCATGTTGGCCAGGCTAGTCTGGAACTCCTGACCTCAAGTGATCCGCTCCCCCTTGGCCTCCCAAAGTGCTGGGATTACAGGCGTGAGCTACCATGGCCGTATTCTTATATTTTAAGTCTCTCTCTGAGAAGCAGCATGTAGTTGTTTCTCCTTTCTGTCTAAGATCCTCTGTCTTTTAGCTGGAATATTTAATCCTTTTATATTTCATGTAATACTAATATATTTGTGTTTAAGTCTTTCACATTGCTATTTGTTTTCTATCTGTTCTATATGGTTTTCCTTTCTTATTACTAATTATATTTTGTTATTTTATTTTTCCTTTAATGAATAGTTGTACATACTTTTGCTGGTTACCCTAGGAATTATAATATGAATCCTTCATCTAGTAAAGTCAAATACAAATGAGTATTTCTACTACTTTCATAACAATGTAAAGACACATCTGAATGCCTTTTGCTTCTTGCCTTTTCTTCTGTTGCTATTGTGTGTGATTTGTGTGTGTGTATACTCTTTCCTTTTTTTTTTTTTTTTTTTTTTTGAGACAGTGTCTTGCTCTGATGCCTGTGCTGGAGTGCAGTAGCACTCACTGCAGCCTCAACCTCCTGGGCTCAAGCTTTGAGCCCCTGACCTCCCACCTCAGCTTCACAAGTAGCTGGGACTACAGTGCGTGCCACCACACTTGGCTATTTTATTTTGATTTTGATTTTTTATAGAGATGGGGTCTCACTATGTTGCCCAGGCTGGCCTTGAACTCCTGGCCTCCAGTGATCCTACAATCTTGGGTTCCCAAAGTGCTGAGATTACAATTGTGAGCTACCATGCCCAGCTTGTGTTATACTTTTAAATCAGCTTTATGGAGGTATAATTTATATGCAATAAAATACACCCAGTTTAAGTGTCTACTTTGATGACTTTACAACTATATCAATGTAGTCACCAGTCAATCATGACACAGAATATTTCAATCACCCCAAAGAATTCCCATGTTCCTTTGTAGTGAGTCACCCCACCAATGGGGCAGACAGGGGACGTGGGGGCTCTGCGGGGGGGTGGGTTCTTCACGTCACTGAACACTGAAACTCCTGAATGGACAAAAATGAGTAGGGCTTAGGTTATGGGACTATCTGCTAGAGGTTATATTATTATGCACATATAAATTTAGAAATGTTATCTATTCCTTTTAGTCATTATGAAATTGTTCTTCTTTATCTCTAGTAGAGTCTAAATTTACTTTAGACCTGCTAGAGCGTGACCAAGGAAGCATCAAAGCCCAGGACTTACTCCAACAGGCAGGGTCCACCCCGGGAACTGTCCTTTCTCCAAGGCCCCCACATGGGGAAATTTATTCACAGGGGAGATGGGAGAACCCTGGACAGTCAAAAGGCAGAACAAAACCAAATGATGCTCAAACTGAACTCATGCTGCGTCTTCCCAGATCTCCTCCCATGACTCCCTTCTGCAGGCCTCTCTTTCTCAGGAATGGCAGCACCAGAAACGTGGGTATCATCCTGGACTCCCCACTTGCCCCTCATCCATCCGCTGCCACATCAGTCCACTCTCTCGAATTCATCAGGAATCCATCCTCTCCACCCAGCCATCCATCACCAAGTTCAACTCACACCACTGGGAACAGTCTCCACTTGACCACTGCAAACAGCCTTCGGAGGCATCTCCCACATCCCCTTACATTTCCCTATTCAGAGGAGGGGTAACTACATGCACGTGGTTGGAAATTCAAAGGACACAAAAAGGCACTCAGTGGAAAGTCGCCCTCCCACTCCTTTCCTTTAGCCACTGAGATCACCTTTTCTCTGGAGGTGATTAATGTCATCGGTTTCTTGTTTATCTCTCTGGAGACAATCTACAGTGTCATAAGCGAAATTATATATATATATTCTCTATCCCATTTTAAAAACTGCTGGGCGCCGTGGCTCATGCCTGTAATCCTAAGACTTTGGGAGACCATCGCGGGCAGATTGCCTGAGCTCAGGAGTTTGAGACCAGCCTGGGCAACAAGGTGAAACCCCATCTCCACTAAAATTAAAAAAAAAAAAAAAAATCAGATGGGTGTGGCAGTGTGCACCTGTAGTCCCAGCTACTCAGGAGGCTGAGGCAGGAGAATTGCTCTAACCTGGGAGGCAGAGGTTGCAGTGACCTGAGATCGCACCACTACATTCCAGTCTGGGCAACAGAGTGAGACTCTGTCTCAAAAAAAAAAAAAAAAAAAAAAAATGAAAGCAAACAACTCACTCACAAATGGGTTTTATTATTCAACTTCCCCTGTAATAAATAGTTGCACATGCTTTTACTGGCTTCCCCAGAGATTGTAATGCAACTCCTTCATCTATTACAGCCAACTATCAATTCCTTGACCACCAATGGCGCCTTGCTATGCATTCTCTTCCTACCTTCCTTTTTTCACTTGGCAATATATCATGGAGATTACTCTCCATCAATTCAGAGAGTACTTCCTCATTTCTTTGAACAGATGGACTGTATTCCCCTGTATGGCTGGACCATGATTTATGTAACCAGCCCTCTTTGATGGGGTACTAAGGTTGTTTCCAACCTTTCCCAAAAACAAACCTTGCAGTGAATCACTGTAGTGTGTACACATGGGCTGGGCATCTGTACGGCATTGCCGGCCCAAAGGGTGTGTGCTTCTGTGATTTAGTTAGACATTACAATGTTGTTCCTCATTGGAGCCACAATTTCTGTGTCTTCCACCAGGAAACCTGCCTGTGTCGGGGCCACAGGGGCCTGGGAGGACTCAAACCATCCTCCAGCGGTGACCCCCCTTGGTTCCCTAGACCTGTGAGCTGTTCCATCCTGAGGGGCTGCCTGGCTCACCTTTGCAGCCGTGCGTCTCAGTTTTAGGCTTCCATTCACCTTGCAGGGATTCTGACTTCCCTGGCTGCCAGGACACCAGGGATGCTTCCCCCCTGAAAATGCAAATCTGATCGCATTGCCCTGGGGCAGAAACCCAAAGCTCTAGCAGAGACTGTGGGGGTGGGTCCTACTGCCTCCACCCCTGTCTTCTTCCCACCACTCCCACTTTGCCCCCTACTCCCAGATTCCTGTGATGCCTGGGTCTCCCCAGGACCTCCATGCCTTTCCTTCCTGCTCCCCTTTTGGCTCTGGGTGACCTCCAGAAAGGAGTTTCTGCCCCCAGTTGAAAAGGCCCCTCTGCGCAGCACACCTGCTGCCCCCATCACTGAGGCGGGGTGCGGGGTGTCTCTTTGGGCCCCGCTTCCCCAGTGCCAAATCCATGCTGCTGAGTGAGCAAACCCATAAATGGAGGAGAGAACTGAGGACCAAGCCGGAGAGTCCCGCGCACGCCCACAGCTCCCTACCCAGCAAAGCACAGACACCAGGGGCGTCATCCCTCCCCTCGCCAGCGGCGGTGCCCGCCACCCCTAGATCTGGGGAGAACCATTAAATCATACAAGAGTTTCGGCCAGGGCCACTACCTCACCTGCAACTAGGAAGGTCGAGGAAAGGGGAGAGTGAGGAGGAGAAGGAAAGAGAGATGGGAAGAAGGGCAGGAAGAGAGAGGAGGGAAGGAAGAAGTGGGGTAGAGGAGGAGAGAGGCAGGAAGAGGGAGGTGTCGAGGAAGGGAAGGGCCTGGAGCTGGCATTCTCCAACCTCTCCCCTGCTCCAGGCTCGTCCCTTCCTGACTCCTCCTCGCTGGCCCAGAGCACCACACTGGGAACTCGCTGTCTGTTTTAGGGGGTCTGTGGAGGAGAGTGGGCCACAGGTCCAGCACTGACACCTAGATTCCTTGGGAAGGGTCTACCTTCGGATGAAAAAGCCTTGGGGAAGAGGTCCTTTAAAGTTCAGTCAAACCTTGGACAAGGGCATGCCTCAGTTTCCATGTCTGTAAAACAGGGAAAAGTAGCTCCTGCAATTCTATGGGAAATGCTCAGCTAGTGCCAGGCCAGACCACAGCAAGTGCAAGGCACAGATGGATGGTGCCATCGGGGATGGGTCCTCCAAGCCCTCGGATTAGATCAGATGGAGACCTCATCCTTCCAAGGGCTGGTGGGTGCTGTCCTTCAGGCACAGCTCTGGATCTAGGAAGCAGTTCTCAGAGAGGTCCACAGTCCACACAGTCTCAGGTAGGACTGACAGTGATCCTGAACTGTAATTCATGGTTCCAGACAAAAGACTTGAAAGTGCCCATTCACACGTACGCTTGCACCCTGTTATCCAGCCCTAGGCACTCCATGCATTGGCCCCTTTGGGTAGGTAGACCTCACAGTTTGTTTGCCTATCCATCCATCCATCCACTCACCACCCATTCACCATCCATCCATCCACCTATCCACCAATCCATCCATCCACTCATTCACCATCTATCCATCCATTTGTCTGTCTGTCCGTCCATCCATCCATTCACCCATCTCTCCACCCATTCATACATCCAACTGTTCATTCATCCATCCATCCATCCATCCATCCACCATCCATCCATCTACCCCTCCACCCACCCATCCATCCATCCATTCACCCGTCTGTCCATCCATTCATACATCCATCTGTTCATTCATCCATCCATCCATCCATCTGACCATCCACCCATCCACCCCTCCACCCATCCATCTATCCATCCATTCATCCATCCATCCATCTATCCATCCAACCATCCATCTGTCCATCCATCCATCCACCATTCATCCATCCACGCCTCCACCCATCTACTATCCATCCCTCCATCCATTCACCCTTCACCCATCTATCCATTCATCCATCCCTCCACTCACTTATCCATCCAACTATCTATCTGTTAAAAAGTATTTCCTTAATGGGTGCTGGGGAAGCAATGGAGACTTTCATAGAATGTGTCACACAATGACACAAGTAGCTGCCTCATGACAGTTATGATCAATATCAGAGGGCAGAATTTCTGGAGGATTTGAGAGTCTATAACTAGCAAGGGGAGGCTTTTTGTGGGGTGCATGTGGGCTGGAGCTGGGATGATAAAAACAAAGAATTGGTGAAGTGAGGAAACTGCCTTCCAAGTGGAGGGAACAGCATTCCCAGAGCCTCAGAGGCAGACAAAGCCAGTCTGGGAGGAGGATGGGGAGAAGGTCTCTGGGATTCTGGTGCTGTTGCTCAGGCACCCACCCCTAGGGAGAAGTGGCTTTCCCCACGGATCTCCCATAGCCCTGAAGGTGCCTCCCTGCTCCAGCCCAAAGCAGGGCTCCCAGCCTATCTGCCATGAGTGGAGGAGTCATTACCTGCCCTGTCTCTCTACCTGGACCATGCATGAGCTGTTTAGGGCTGGGCTCTGGTTTTCAAGTCTTCATTCATCAGGGACCACTATGCACACTGGCTTTTATTTGGGAGGGGGGTGCTAAAATATCCTTAATACATTTTACCGTCTTAACCATTTCTAAGTGGCATCGGGTACATTCACATTGTTGTGCAATCATCACCACCCTCCATCACCAGAACTTTTCCCAAATGGAAACTCAGTACCCATCAGATACAAACTCCCTATTCTCCTCCCCCAGATCCTGCTGGCCACCATTCTACTTTCAGTGAATTTGACTGCTCTAGGGACTGCGTAGAAGTGGAATCATACTGTGCTTGTCCTTTTGTGACTGGCCTGTTTCCCTCAGCACGATGTCCTCAAGGTCCCTGTGTGACACGTGTCAGAGCTCCATTCCCTCTGACGGCCGAGTCACAGTCCCTAGCATGGACAGGTCACATTTTGTTTAGCCATCATCTGTGGATGAACATGTGGGGTGCCCAGCTTTTGGCTGTGGGGACGATGCCGCTCTGAAGCTCATCAGCTTTTGGCGCCTCTTTGGTGCAGTGGCTCGGGCTAACTACACACTCACTGAGCAGTTTGTATTTTGCAAACTTCGATAGTGAAGGGACTGCAGACATCATCTTGACCAGCTCTTCCTTTTGCAACTGAGGCAACCAAGGCCCAGGGGAAGAGAGGGACTTCCTCAAAGCAAGGCAGACGTTTGAGGAGCTCCAAGTCTGCTTGGAGGATTTTAATGTGCAGAGGGCCCTTGGAACCAAGGCTACTGGCTGTGGCTCCTCCTGTTTGCCCAGCTCTCTGCACCATGGCCGAGCTCTGGGCCCTCAGCTCCTGGCAGGGCCATATGTTCCCTCACCGGACTTTCATGATGCCAGACCACCCTATCTCACACCTGCAGATTTTGCACCCACACTAGTCTAGAAGGGTTATGTGCCCGGTGCACACCCTCCCTTCCCAGGCCCACTGCAGCCCTCCCACGGCATTCTGGGAAATGACCTCAGATAAAGAAGGAGAGCCTTCAGCATGCTGGGCACCTGGGCCCCTGACCCAGCCCACCGAGAGCTGTGCAGGCACTTATCCCAAAGCCACCCCCATTTCAGCTAGATGCTCGTCCGCAACCCTGGGAAACAGAGACCGGGACCTGTGCCACTCCTGCTTGATGTGCACCTGGCCTCCCCAGGACAGCCCCGCGGACGGGTTTTCTTATCTCACTTTGCAGACAGCAAACGGGCTAAAAAGGAGAGAAATGACTTGCTTAGAGTGCCAGGCCCAGCACAGAGTTCCACTTCAAATCTGTCATTTTATTCTTCTCCACCAGCAGAGGAAGCCTAGTGACTGTCACCTTCAGGCTCATCCCCAAGATCACAGGGTCCCCTGCTGACAAGGGGCTCCCAGGGCCGTTCTCCCAGCCTAGCAGGTCTCCCGACCTGGAGATCCAGGATTCCTGGGTAGATGAGGCTGAGCTGCCTTCAGGTCCCCCACCCAGGAATGACATCCCAGCTCCTCCCTCCTCCGGGCTGGCTCCATGGGGACAGACACCTTTACTCCTGCAGCACAGCTGGGCTGCAGTCCTCCAGGGGATCATGGTTTGCACTGAGATGGCAAAAGGACACTCCAGGCTGGAGGGCATTTGTGGGGCATCCTCTCATTGGACTTTCTGAGAAGGCCTCCCCCTTCTCTTTCTCCCTCCAAGGCAGGGGTTGGGATGGCAACATCAGTGCTGGCATTGGCACTTCCTCTTTGCCCAGCTCTGCACGGTGGTGGAGCTGTGGGCCCTCAGCTCCTGGCAGGGCCCTTTGTCCCCTGACCAGACTTCCGTGAAGCCGGGCCTCCCCACCCCACACCTGCAGCGACACAGCACGCACTGCTCTGGGAGGTTTATCTGCCAGAGAGGCTTTGAGGGTGGGGAACGAGACCCTTATCTCCCTGCCAGGGGCCTGGCCTACGGTTGGGGCTTTGTAATCTGACATTGTGATTTTTCATCCTTGTTTTTCCCCCCATGGGGGGAAGATGTGCTGAATCACCCGGGCGAGGTGGTTGGAGGAGGTAGGGGCACCAGCTGGGGGCAGTGATAAGTCTCAGGCCGGGTTGAGGGGCGCTGGGGAGCCGCCGGGAGGAAACCCCCAACCGTGACGGTTTCCAGCTAAGATTGTAGGCTTCTGAAGAGCTGCCCCGGGGAGGCTGAGCCCAGGGATCCTGAACCTTCCTTCCTGAGGAGTCTGAGGAGGGCCGGGGGTGCCAGGCAAGCCCCGTGAGCATCCTATGAGCCAGCAGGATGGAAATGCAGGGACCGTGATGGTGACAATGACCAAAGGCGCATGTGACTGGCTGCCAAGCCCCGACAGGATAGCCCCCAGGACCCCTGTAGGTCACCCTTGCTTTGCACGCTGACCTTCTGCGGCCCTGAGAAGGCGTTGGCTAGAGCACTGGTCCCCCACACGTCGGGCGGGAGCTGGAGGCAGGCGGGAGGCCTCTAGTCTTCCCCGGGGCTATGGGC
This sequence comes from Saimiri boliviensis, assembly GCF_048565385.1. Lineage (NCBI taxonomy): Eukaryota > Metazoa > Chordata > Mammalia > Primates > Cebidae > Saimiri > Saimiri boliviensis. Next base: position 141,853,690 of record NC_133450.1, read on the forward strand.
CCCCCTGCTTTCTTGGCTGGGGGCAGCCCTCTCCTCTTCCTACAGATCAAATTCTTTTTGTCTTGCAAATGCCTGCTTCCCTCCTAAGACTTCCCTCAGCCCCAGGGCTGGGCTTAGTGACCCCCTGGAGCCTCCACACCCCCTAGAGTCTCATCTCCTGCGTCTTGCCAGGGCCCTGCCCAGAGTGAATGCCCAGCACTGTGGACCAGAGACTTTGTACCCAGGAGGAATGGTCTTCCATTGGTGCTAAGTCTGGGGTCTTCGAGGTGGGCAGAAATCCCCAGAGGAGTTGGGCTGGCCCCCAGGAATGCCCTCTGTGGCAGAGTGGACCCAGCTGCCAGGAGTGCTGGATCCCAGCCTGACCTCCAGGTCCCGACCCTTAGCCTCTGCGGGGACTGGCCACACAATAGAGACAGCTGTCCATCAGTGATCTCATGGTAGCATACAGAGATGGGGTCGTGCTGGGCGCACGGGGAGGGCTTGGAGCAGAAAGACCGGGCCGGATGGTGCCTGAGGCTTCCCCAGGATGCTCTCTACCCGACTGATTTCTGATTCCTCCCGAAGTCTGGTGGGCAACCGCAGCCCCGGGGAAGAGGGATGATTGACACCCCTGAGTCAGTGGCCACATCCCTTGCTGTTCCCAAAAGGGGCTGCTGGGGCCGGAAGAGCTGCCCACGGTGGTCGCTTCGCTCCCTTCCTGCTGCCCAGCTGAGCTCAGAGATAAGTCCTTGCTGGGCTGACAGAGGCCTGGGGGCTTAGGCCGTCCCCAGAAATCATGTTCGAGTTCCCTGGGTGGAGGAAGGGGCCTGACGGCCACGATAACCCCTCTATTTTTAAGAGATCTGGGAGGAAGTTCCAAGTCACCCTTGGCAGAAATAGCTCTGGGCTTCAGCCTGGCATCTGTAGCGCCAGCTGTCAGCAGGGACAGCCAAGGAGTGCGGCAGGATTCAGCTCATCACATCATGGGGAGTCCCACCTGCTTCCCGCCTGCTCCCCACCCCCCAAACTGGGAGGACATGCGGACCTGCAGGTCCAGCCCAGAACCTGGGCTCCAAGGTCAGAGCTTTTGGCAATGACAGTAACAACTACATTTATTGTGTGCCTACCCCGCACGCGGAGCCATTCACCGCGTTCACAGGAAAGTGCTGTGATCATGCTACAAATGGGGCAGAGGGAAGAGAGGCGCCTGGGAAGGCATCCGGAGGAGGCGAGGTTCGAGCAGGGCCCAGGACAGTTACGAGAGAGCCGAGCAAAGCAGTGGGGGGAAAAGGGCCCTTCGGGTAGAGGGGACGGAAGGAGCAGAGGCTGGGAGTCAAGAGGTGCCTCCAGGAGGCCGAGGCAGGAGGAACGTTTGAAGCCAGAACTAACCAGGCAACAAACACCTCATCTCTACAAAAAGTACAAAATTAGCCTGGCATGGTGGCTTACACCTGTAATCCCAGCACTTTGAGAGGCTGTGGTGAGCGAATTCCTTGAGCCCAGGAGTGCAAGCCCAGACTGGCAATACGGTGAAACCCTGCCTGATGCAAAAATTAGCCGGGTGTGGCGGCACGTGCCTGTACTCCCAGCTACTCCAGAGGCTGAGGTGGGAGGATCACTTGAGCCCAGGAGGTTAAGGCTGCAGCGAGCTGTGATTATGCCACTGCACTCCAGCCTGGGTGCAAGAGTGAGACCCTCTCTCAACAAACAAAAAAGCAACAAGAGCCAGGTGTGGTGGCTCACGCCTGTAATCCCAGCATTTTGGGAGGCCGAGGCAGGTGGATCACCTGAGCTTGGGAGTTTGAGACCAGCCTGACCAAATGGAGAAAACCTGTCTCTATTAAAAATACAAAAAATTAGCTGGGTGTGGTGGCGAATGCCTGTAATCCCAGCTGCTTGGGAGGCTGAGGCAGGAGAATCGCTTGAACCTGGGAGGTGGAGGTTGCAGTGAGCCGAGATCATGAGATCACGCCATTGCACTCCAGCCTGGGCAACAAGAGCGAAACTCCATTAAAAAAAAAGAAAAAGAAACTGAGGCCCAGAGGGCAGTGTCTGACCAAAGCCACCCAGTCAAGCAGAGTGACGTCCCTCGGTCTCCTGACTCCCATCCTGGGCTGTCTTTCCACAGCCCCTCTCTTGTTCAAGGAAACTCAGTGCTAATGAGGCCTCTCTAGTCACCCATCTAAGTTGGTGATCTCCATGTCATCAACACCCCCACACCCTTCTTTTTTTTTGTTTTTTGAAACAGAGTCTCACTCTTATCTCCCAAGCTGGAGGGCAGTGGCAAGATCTCAGCTCACTGCAACCTCTGCCTCATGGGTTCAAGTGATTCTCCTGCCTCACCTCAGCCTCTAGAGTAGCTGGGATTACATGCACCACCCACCACGCCCACCTAATTTTTGTATTTTTAGTAGAGAAGGAGTTTCAACGTGTTGGTCAGGCTGGTCTCGAACTCCTGACCTCAGGTGATCCACCCTCCTTGGCCTCCCAAAGTGCTGGGATTACAGGCGTGAGCCACCGCGCCCGGCTTCCCTGCATTCTGTTTCTCCTGGCTTTGTTTAGTGTCTGTATCACCGCTGAGCTCCAAGAGGAAAGAGATTTTGTCTGTTTTCCCCTCGGCCCTATCCTCACCACCTGTGGCAGGCACTTAAAAGATATAGGAGTTGATGAAGGAAAGATTTCTGACCCGTTAGGGTGGGCTTTGTGCCTCTGTGAGGGTCCTGGGTGCAACTCTCACACATGACTCCAGGGGACACACTTCGGGCTCTGCAGACACTGGCAGGGCCCCCTGCTTGCACCCCAGGCTGGCAGAGGTAGGTGCCTGCAGACTTATCCTGGACTGGGAACGTCCCCAGCGGGCCAGAGAGCCTTGGTGAGAATGCCTTTTCTTTCTCTGTCTCTTAAAACAAATGAACAAATCACCTTTCTTTCCCCCTACACCTTCCCCCAAAACATTGTTGTTACAGAAACCAGGGAAAACTATATATGTGTATGTAAAAGGGGCTTAGGCAGGCACAGTGGCTCACACCTGTAATCCCAGCACTTGGAGAGGCCAAGGCGGGCGGATCACTTGAAGCTTGGGGTTTGAGACCAGCCTGGCCAACGTGACAAAACCCCGTCTCTACTAAAAGTACAAAAATTAGCCAGGCATGGTGGCGGGCACCTGTAATCCCAGCTACTAGGGAGGCTGAGGCAGGAGAATCGCTTGAACACAGGAGGCAGAGGCTGCAGTGAGCTGAGACAGTGCCATTGCACTCCAGCCTGGGCAACAGAGTGAGACTCCATCTCAACAAAACAAAACAAAAACAGACAAAAAAGGACTTAAAAATCCACCCCACCCCCCCCGCCGAGATAACCCTGTGGATGCTGGCGCCTGCCTCCCCCTGCCAGGTGGCTGTGCACAGCTGAGGATCAGCCTGCCATGTGGCTGCGCTTGGGGCTGGGAGGCATTGCCTCATGTGTGACTTTTCCGTGCAGATCATGAATCACTCGTTGGGCCTTCAGACCTCAGGGTGGGCGTGGGGCCTCCCAGGCTGCAGCTTTCCCTTCTCCTCCTGCCCTTCTTCCCCCTGGTCTCCTGGGTCCTTGCCCCGCCCCCTTCCTGCTCTCCTGGCCCCTCTCAAACTCAGTTTCCCCAATCATGAGAAGGGATGTAATTTTGGAAAGCTGTGCCTCCCTGGATGGAGACAAATGCCAGGCTGGACACCCCAGAGGGACCCACAAAAGGTAAATGAAGCCCGAATCTCTCCCGAGACCTTGGGGAGGAAGAGGGCTGGAGTGGGAAGGAATGGGGTTCAGGTAATTAAAGGAGCCGCCGCTGCAGCCTGGCCCTCTTCTCCCACTGCTTTCCACGTGCATCCTGGAGCCCCAGGACCTTCCAGAAACCTCCCTTTCCAAGAAAGGGAGTTTTTTCTCTAGATCTTGCCGAAGAGCTGAGCAGCGACGGCACGGTTTGGTGGTCTGCAAGGCTGTGCCTGGGTTTAATGGTATCTTCAGCCTGCGTCTGCCCGGGACTGATTCCCGCTGCAGGCTCAAGGCTGGGATGTCAAGGACCCCAAGGAACATCGGAAGCCTCTTCCTCCCCAGCTTGTCTCTTGAGTGAAGTGGTTGGAAGTCTCTCGCTCTCTCTCTCCCTCTCTCCTCTGGTCCCTTTCTCCCGCTCTCTGGGCCACCAGGCCCCTGATAACACTTGGAAGGCACTATCGGCCCAGGAGCACCCTCCTGCCTGGCCCGTGGGTCTGCTCCACACTGACAGTTGGCAGCCGGCACCGTGTGATAAACTTATCAGGCCAAACCTGAGCATGCCGGGTGGGAACACGCCCTGCCCCAGATTTCCCTGCTACAGCATCCCTGCAGCCCCCATCTGCTGGGAACCCTAGGTCCTGCCTGGCTCTGGGCCAGGCCCAGCTCCAGCCAGACACCCATGGAGGTGGTCCTGGGTCACCCCTGTCCCAGGCCAGGGAAAGAGCTGGGGACCCTGTGAGGAGTCACGGGTCCGGTGTCCCCCTTGCTGTTCCCAAGGCAGGTTCTCACTCTGCCTACCTTGGAGGACCTGCCCCAGCTGCTAAGGAGTTGGGTGGTTGCATACCGATCCTAAACTTAGTGGGGACCTAGTAGGCGCTGGCTCCAAAGGATGGGACCCAGCATCTGCAGGGAGGTGGCCCATGGAGTAGCGGGGTAGGGGCCAGGCAGCCAGCACTTGCAAAGCAGAAAGGCACCTGCCTGCAGGATTGTGCCTTGCACTACAGGGGCCAGAAGGGGCCTGCAGCTTTGAGGGAGGAGACAGAAACACAAACCTGTAGGCCAGGAAATTCTATTTCAGTGAAGAAAGTCTTTTTTGTCATGTCAGTGGTAATGTTATCATGCACACCCAATACAGAAAAATAAAACATACACACTAAAAAATAAGGAAGACACTACCCTTTATCCTTGCACACTTCCTTCCGTGTGTGTGTGTGTGTGTCTGTGTGTGTGTAATTAACAAAATGGAATCATGGGTTGTATACTGATTTCTTAAACCACATTTTCACTTAAGATAGCAATAGAATTTATTCTACAAAATTATTTTCTATTTATTTACTTGCCAAAAACTACAAAAGCAAGTTCCTTTTTTTTTTTTTTTTTTTAATTTTGAGATGAAGTCTCACTCTGTTGCCCAGCTAAAGTGCAGTGGTGCGATTTCTTTTCTTTTCTTTTTTTTTTTTTTTTGAGACGGAGTTTTGCTCTTGTTACCCAGGCTGGAGTGCAATGGCGCGATCTCGGCTCACCGCAACCTCCGCCTCCTGGGTTCAGGCAATTCTCCTGCCTCAGCCTCCTGAGTAGCTGGGATTACAGGCACGTGCCACCATGCCCAGCTAATTTTTCTGTAGTTTTAGTAGAGACGGGGTTTCACCATGTAGACCAGGATGGTCTCCATCTCTTGACCTCGTGATCCACCCGCCTCGGCCTCCCAAAGTGCTGGGATTACAGGCTTGAGCCACTGCTCCCGGCCATATCTATTTCTTGAAGATACATTCCTAGGAGTGGAATGGAGAGTCATGGGGAAATCACACTTGAAAAGCTTTTCTTATGCACTTGATTTAAGGCTCAGAGGGTTCAGAACAAGAAGAGGGCATTTCAGGCAGAAGAAACCCCAGGGGCAAAAGCTCCAGGGTGGGAAACGGCATTGAGAGTTCTCTTAAGGCCATTTGAAAATAGCAGGAAGGGCCCTGCTGTTTGTCCAGCGACCCCAGGAGGCGGGGTGGGGTGGGGCCTCACTGTTCTGGGTCCCGCCCTCCATCCAGGGCTGCCCTCTCCTCCCTGAGCAGCCTCAACCAGGGAGTGGGGGAAGCACAGGCCAGGCTGACGCTGAGGCTGGAGCTGCTGGTCCTCCTGATACTGACAAGACCGGCCTCCAGCCTGTGCCCCTGCTCTGTGCCCCCAGGCCACTCTGCAAACCCACCTGGGTCTTCCTTCTAAAGCTCAGCCCATGTCACATCAGCTCCCCTGGGGCTTGGTCCCATAAGTCAATGGCTGGCTGCAATGCCTTTAGGAACTCCTGGGAGCCTTCAGTCTCCCCTGATGCACAGCCTGCACCGTGCTCTGCCTGCTTCCTGCCAACCTAGATTCTTCGAATGTCTCTGCTCCTTCCCATGGAACAGCCTTCCCCCACACCGAACTGGGTGGGAACCACAGGGCAGGGATTGCAGAGAGGGCTTTGAAGTCAGGACCCCCGAAGGCCAGGTCATGGTGAGCAGCTGGGGCTGGGGTTCAGTTTTCTAGGTGACGGGATGAGGGATGTCTGATCTCCAGGGAACCTTCAGGACAGGTCCTGATCTTCTGGGTCATACAGAACCCTGCTTCCTTTCACTTCCTGACTGCCCCAGCACCCAGTCCCTGCCTCCTTGCCTTGGTCTGTCCACCCCTGCTTCCAGGCCAGCTAGAGACAGGCTGGGGCCGACACACATGTGCCAGTGCACACACGCACAAATCTCCGGCTCACCCTGGGAGATGCATTTCCATCCTTATCAGTGATTTCCATGGCGGGCTCACTGGGCACCTCCCAGTCTGTCCCTCAGGAGGCCCCGGCCTTGGGCCTGGTTGCCCTGGGGGATGTGGCCTGCTTGAAAGAGGGGCTTCTCCTGCCTCCGGAGGGAATGTGGAGTGCAGGGCCTGAGGTGTAGCCTGAAGCTATCACCACCAACAGAACATTTTATCCGAAAACTAATTCAGATGTTGCATTCCACTCCCTAATGTGGCTGCTTAGTTTTGATATTAAAATATTGGTTTTGTTAATTACCATCGAGTAAGTTGATATTCCGGGTCATGTCACAAGCATCCTGAGGTCTCACGCATCCCCATCCAACCCTGGGCAGCAGGGGATCGGTGCCACAGTCCACTCCACCCAGCCACCCACCTCACCATATTCTCTGCACAAGGAGCCCCCTGGAGTCATGCAATCCAGAGGCCCTGGTGGGAAGGCCACCAGTCTGGGGCTGGAAAACCTGGGTTCTGTCATACTTTGTCGTTAATGGCAATGCGACCTGGGGCTAGCAGCTCTCCTCTCTGGGCCTCTGTTTCCTTGTGTGGCACATGGAAGCCGTGGACAGTCTCCACACAGCTGGACAGTGCCTTCCAGGTCACATTGCAACTCCAGTGGCAGGAAATGCAGGCCAGGTGATCAGCCACAGGGAGCCGATGGGAAGTGGATAATTGGTGGGGGAGCTTGAACTCCCCTCAAATCACAAACTGCAGGTGGGTAGTGCCCCACAGCACCTCCTGCGTCACCTCCCTGTCCCAGTGTCACAGGCACAGCCTCTGCATCCAGAAGGAGACAGAACCTTCAGGGAGTTCTGCTCCCGCTGGTGCCCATCTGCAAGTCTTCTCCAGGGTTGCCTTCTCCTGGGAGCTCCCAGCTCTGCATATGAAGCTATCCTGCAGTGGCTTCTCAAGGATGAGGAAGGGGCAGCCACACTACCCTCTGGCTCAGTGCAACCCCCAAGCCCCAATCCACTGCCTCAGCAGGGCCAGGGAGTCCAAGCCAAGCCTTCCTAGCCAATCAAGAATCTTCCCCTAGAAGCAGGTGTGACTACCTGCCCTCTTTCTCTGCTGTATGCAAATGGGGTTTCCCCCTACCTGCCCTCTTTCTCTGCTATATGCAAATGGAGTTCCAGCCCCCCATTGCTCTGAGGTTACTGTGGCCTCCCTCTGGCGCCACCCCACACACCCACTCACTGGAGGAGCCTGACAAGCTTAATCTCGATCTCACCAAACCTCAGTCTGTGAAGAAGGAACCTTGTCTGGCTTCCCCTTACAGCTCGGCAACTCTGTCTTGCCCCACCCTGCTGCAGAAGTGGCTGAAATCCTGATATTGGTTTGGTTTTGTTTAGCAAACAGGGAGTATACAAAGCAGCTCCCAATCCGTGTGTGTGTGTGCGTGCCTGCGTGCGTGTGTGCATTGGAGATGAGTCAGGAGCCCATTCCAGACCTGGGCCCAGAAGTGTGGCCCTGGGCAAGGCCCTTCCTTCTCTGGACTTCACTGTCCTGGAGCAGGTGGTCTCTAAGGCTTTGCTGCCTCTGGTGCCCTGGCCACCAGGGGCCCTCTTCTGATTTCAGGAGCTGGATTTCAAGACAGGACACCCACAAGGAGCCAGCTGAGGAGGCTAGACCACCCTCCCATGCAAATCCCAAACCCACCCGCACATCTGACAGGTTTGCTTAGAGGCATTCTGGCTAAAGGAAATGGGAAGAGCCTCTGGCAGGAAATGGATGTCAGGGTTCCGCCCAGCCAAATGCAGAGCCTGGGGGTGGGTGAGAATTCCAAGCCACTGGCACACCAGGAGAGAACTGGAAGAAAAACTTCTGGGTCTCAGTGGGAGAGGCTCCCACTCCAAGAAGAGAGCCTCCACTCAGAATCAGTTTTCTGATCCCAACTCTGCCTTTGCCTGCTGTGTGACTTTGGGCAAGTAGGCCAACCTCTCCCTCTCTCTCTGGTTCCCAAATTAACCTTGGGGAAACACTGAATACCCAGATCCTCCCCTTGGGATGGACACATGTGTGTTACACATGATAGGCTCTAAGAAGCATTTGCAATAAAGGATTTCACTGAACATGAACCCAGAGTTCCTCCCAGTGATCTGAGCGATGTGATCTCTACTCCATCTGAAGCAAATGAACCCTTGGAGGCTGGTGGTGTGTGCCTGGGGAGCACCAGAACGGGGCGGAAGCATGCCCAGCCAGCTCCGTGGGCCTCTCTGCAATCACGAACATGAGTCTGTGGACTTGTCATTCCCTTCCCTGACAATCACTGTGAACAGCTCCACTGTGGATGGGAATCGGGCCTTCGCATGGGATGACAGGTTGAGCCTTACAAGTTGACCTGTGCTCAAACACGCATTCAACGAGTCAGTTCATGAACCCAAGGCTAAATCACGCTTTCCACAGAAACCATCTGACAACAGCAGCATTTCTTTGGAAAGAATCCTTCTTTCTCTAGGAAAGGATAAGCCCTAGTATTTATTTATTTATTTTTCTGGCTGACATTTCTGAGCCTCAGTTGCCCCCTCTGGAAAATGAGAGAATGGCATTCCATGGCAGAGGGTTGTGGATTAGAGACAATGTGTGGAAACCCTTGGTTTAGCTCAGTACCTGCAAGTTCATTCAGAGGTGTCCATGGCTGTGGGCTGTGAGCAGGGGGGCAGCTAGAGCTCAGACAGAAGACCTCCCATTGAGGGGAAAGTTATCCACACGTAACTACCATTCCATGTTCAATGGTTCCTGAGCTGTAAGCAAGGAGACTGAGTTGCTCTGTATCAAAGGAGAAGGAAGACCTCTGGCTGGATGACCCAGAAAGGCTTCATGGAGGAGACGGCTGAGTAGGCCTTGCAGGATGGATAGGACTTCAGAAAGGGATGTTCACAACTCAGCAGCACTTACTACGTGCTGGGCTGGCCCTGCATGCCACTTTGTAAGAATGGTCTCAGCGAATTGGTGGAAGGGACTGCTACGTTTGCCATTTTACAGAGGAGGAAGCTGAGCCCCAGAGAGGTTCAGGAACTCACCTGAAGTCACACAGCTAGTCAGGTGCAGCACCAGGCTTAATGAACTTCAGCACACCTGCGAAGTCCCTTTTGCCATATAAGGTCATGTTCACAGGTTCTGGGGTTAGGATGTGGATATCACCTTTGGGGCCTTTATTCAGCTGACCACGGTGATTATGTCAAGGACCTTGAGATGGGACAAAGTATACCTGAGCTCAATGTAATCAGAAGGGGCCTTCTAAGAGAGAGGCCAGAAGGTCAAAGGCAGAAGACAGAGACGCGATGACAGAAGCAGAGGTCCGAGTGACGTGCTTTGAAGGCAGAGGAAGGGGCCAAGAACAGAGGAATGCAGACAGCCTCGAGAAGGAGAAACAGACAGGAAAACAGACTCCCCTGGGAGCCTCCCATGGGAAGGAACGCAGTCCTGCAAACACCTTGATGTTAGCCCGTGAGACTCGTTTTGAGTTCCTGGCCTCTAGAATTGTAAGAGAATACACGTGTGTTGTTTTAAGCCGCCAAGTTCATGGTCATTTGTCACAGCAGCCACAGGAAACAGACACTACCCCAGCTGCACTAGCCTTGCCCACCCCTGTGGTCTTGTCGCACGGGCCCCTTAAGCTTGCTACCGGCTCCTCAGCGGGTCTGTGCACATGGGGGCTGGGTCCAGGTCTCCACGACGTGCCTATGAGCACCTCCATAGCCTTCTCTGCTCCTCAAGCCTCCTCCAGTCGCTGCGCAAAGCCTCGTGCAGTCACCCCGGACCTCGCAGGCACTTAATAAATGCTGGTCACATGGCAGCAAATCTGTCTTTAATTTTATTGACAACAATTGAGAGAACAGGCTTTTGACAGCAGTAACTGCCAGTTTCTCCAGCCTCATGGCCTGGCTGTAGAACTGGAATCCCCAGTGGCCAGCTGAGTGCTGGTCAGAAGTAGGGGACAGTCAGCACATCTGGCCGAAGCTGAGGGGGTGCCGGGCCTCTGAATGGGGCAGGAGGCAGCTCCGACTCTCTGCCTGTTGCAGCCAGAAAGAGGTCCGCTAAAACCCAGGGTGACCAGGTCCCAGCTCAGTGGGCAGCAGGCCTCCCCGTGGGTCCCAGCTCTGGCCTGCTCTCGGCATCTCTGTCTCCCTGCGGGTATTCGAGCTTTCTGTGCTGTGCTAGAGGAAGGCACCTGAACACACCTGGAAACAGCTTTTGCTCAGAAAGATCCAGGCAGGCTCCCACACTTGGCAGCAGGAGAAATGTTGATCCAGAGAGGGAAAGTGACTTGCCCAAGGTCACACAGCAATTTGGTGAGTCTCAAAACAAGCTGGAAGACTCCCGTCCAGTCCCATCTCCAGGAGACCGGAGATCTGGGCATGTGAGGTTGGCCTCCAGGTGACAGGACTGCAGGGCAGGCTGGCCAGGAGCCGGGAGCCGGTGCAACCTCACTTGAGATTGTGCTGGCTCTCACGGTGCCGCCGCAGGTCCACCTTGCGCTGGAAGCCCTTGGCACACAGCTCACAACTGAAGGGCTTGAAGCCCGTGTGCTTGCGGCTGTGGGTGATGAGGTTGGAGCTCTGGCTGAAGGCTTTCCCACACACCTGGCACTTGTGTGGCTTCTCACCTGCAGGGAGGGCAGCGTGGCACAGCAAGGGCGGGGTCAGGGCCTCCTCACCAGGCCTGCTGCTCCCTGGCCCCACCCCCAGGTTCATTTTCCAATACCTCTCTCTGTTTTCTCTCATGGCCAACTCACGTTCACTTTAGAAAATAATCAGAAAAGAGAGAGAAGCAAAGATACAACTCGGACCCTCCTCCCACCCCTACTGGATTATAGGGTGGTTAGGGGCAGTGGCCGAATCATCCTGCTTATCAACACATTCCCAAGCCTGGTACACCTGGCGCAAAAGAGGCACTCAGCTAATACCGAGGAGGGAATGGATAAGCAAATGGATTAACGACCGAGTGAACAAATGAATGAGTGGGTGAACAAATGAATGAGCAAATGAGTGAACAAATGAATGACCGAGTGAGTGAGTGAATGAGTGAATAAATGAATTAGCAATTCACCTGCTAGTCTCACTTCTGCCGTGAATCGCTGGCATTGAGATTTTGCTGTTTCCGCCTGTATTTTTTCCAGGCATTAAGCAGCTCAGGCAGCCAGCTCTCCAACAGCAGTGGCCCTCGACTTTGTAACTAGACCCCGGCCCCAACCTCACACCAGGGGCCTTGATGCATCTCTCAGCGAAAGGTGCGGGTGCTCGGCGCAGGGGACTCTGCCGGCCGCGTAGGGCTCACTCACCCGTGTGGATGTAGGTGTGCTTCTTCATGTCCGACTTCTGGTGGAAGCGCTTGCCGCAGAACTGGCAGGGGTAGGGCCGCGTGTCTGAGTGGATGAGCAGGTGCGTGGACAGCGTGGACGAGCGCTTGAAGGCCTTGCCGCACATGCGGCACTCGAAGCTGCGCTCCTGCCGGAGGAAACGAGGCCCCGGGGGGTCAGGCGCAGGTGCAGGATGGGACCCGGCCGGGATGCCCTGTGGAACAGGACAGTCCATTGGGAGCGCCCGAGGACAGGGCCTGGAGGGGCAGGACCAGGGACCCCTCATCTATGCCTCTCAGGAGGAACTGGGGCTTGGAGCCTCTTTGGCCTCCTGTGGGATTTTTCCTTGTAATTTTCACAGTATCCCGCTCAAAATAAACCTCAATAAGTGTTTGTTGATTGACTGAGGGACTGACTGATCTCAGAGGTTTTTTAGCGGTTCACATTTCATGACCATTAACCCAGAGTGAGTTCCTTGAGGCAGGGATGGTTGTGGTCTGCACAGAGGTTTAGTTAAGAGTCTGAAGTCTGTTAAGGGCAGGTGTTGGAGGCCCAGACTCAGGGAGGTGGGTTCTAGGGGACCTCCCCCAATTCGTGTCACTCATAAGGGCAGGGATAGGGACCCAGCCGCAGCCCCCAGGCTCCCTGGGGAAGCACAGAGAAGGGGGCTGGGAGTCCTGCGCTGGGCCAGGTGCCCACCTGGGAGTGAACGTGCGTGTGCTGCTCCAAGCTCACGGCGTGGCCGAAGGTTTTGCCACAGATGTCGCAGGCGAAGGGTCGGGTCCCACTATGGGAGCGTCGCACATGCACTTCGAGCCCGTGAGGGGTGGAGAACACCTGGGAACAGGGGCAGTGTGTGAGGCTCCTGGAGGCTGCAGAGAGGGGGACAGGCCTGGGGTCCCTTGGTCTCTTCCCTGCCCAGCTCCGGCCAAGGCTGGTTGCACCAGGGAAGGGGCACTGGACTGCTGGCTCTGCTGCTTATTTGCTGTGTGTCCCCGGGAGGTCCTTTTCTCTCTCTGTGGCTCAGTCTCCCATCTGCAAAGTTGGATGTGAGAGAGGGAATCCGGAACCCCTCCTGGCCTCATCTAAAGGCTGAATAGCCTAGTCGTTAAGAGCTGGGAGTGCCAGAGCCAGGTTTGAGTGCTGGTTCTGATGTCTACTTGCTTCTGATTGTGGAAATGACCTAACCTCCCTGAACCTTAGTCCTTCACTGCCTCCTGGCACTCATGCCTGTCAATTGCTTCGCACAGGGCCAGGAACGTGGTCAGAGCTCCACGGTTGGTGATGAGGACGAACGTTTTGAATCCTTAATCCCACCAGAGTCCCAACATTCACAGCACAGGGAACGCCCAGAGATGCCGCCAGTGCACTGGAGAGTGGGCCGTGTGCCCACCCACACCCCCGCTGCCCACCTTGTTGCACTTCACGCAGTGGTACACGTCCATGCCCGGGGAGTAGCGGAGGCTGAAGTCCAAGGGGGGCTCGGTGCTGGGCACCAGAGGGCTGCCGTACAGGCTGACGGAGTGCTCCAGGAAGGCCGACTGCATGGTGGAGGGGGCCTGCCGGTAGCTGTGGCCGTAGGTTGAAGCCAGCGTGTCCCAGGAGAAGCTGGGCTTGTAGAACGGGGGTGAGTCAGACAGTGGAGAGTCCCCGTCCTGGGGCCGGGACAGCACAATAGGGCCCTCTGTGGAGATAGGGACACGTGCCTGGTTACTCACTTAAACACAGAGGGCCGGGTGCAGGGGCTCACACCTGCAATTCCAGCACTTTGGGAGGCTGAGGCAGGTGGATCACTTGAGGTCAGGAGTTTGAGACCGGCCTGGCTAACATGGCGAAACCCTGTCTCTACCAAAAAAACAGCTGGGTGTGGTGGCGCACGCCTATAATCTCAGCTACTAGGGAGGCCGAGATGGGAGAATCGTCTAAATCCGGGAGGTGGAGGTTGCAGCGAACTAAGATCGCACCACTGCACTCCAGCCTGGGCAACAGAGAGACCTTGTCTCAAAAAATAAAATGAAATAAAATAAACACAGGGCGCCCACTCCACACCACCCCGCACCCCTTCATGACCTCATGTGACGGTTTTAGGGTGCCAACCCAAATACTTACTGTTGGGGGTATCTATGTCCTCACTGTGGCTCCTCAGCTTTTCCAGCCCAGAATGACCCCCACCCTCACTCCAGAGTGCCCACCTCACCCCTGTATGGACCAGCCCAGCCGCTGCTTCTGACCTCTTCCCCCACCTAAGCTCACATCTGGGGATGAGCTCCCTGTCTGGAAGGTCCAGGCAGAAGCCGCAGAGCCTGGGCTTCATCCAGCAACTTCATGGGTTCTTCCTGACTCCAGGGCCCCAAGGGACCTGCTGCAAGGGTTCCTTCCTCCTTCTTCCCCTTGGCACTCCCTGGGGAATGACTGGGGGTCGCAGCTGGGTACCTGGTGCTGGGACCATCCTGGCCAAGTTCTGGTCCTGCTCCAGCTCCGGCTCTCGTTTGAGGCTGGTCCAGTCCAGGCACTGGCTTGGGAATAGGGTGCTGAGGACAGGGCTGCTGCTGGGGGCCTGGTCTCTGATTGCTGTGGGGAGATGGGACCATCGGCATCAGTAGTTGAAGCTTCTGGGAAGCCCAGAGGGGCAAGGAGGGTGCTCTCTTCCTAGAGGAGGAGGCCCAGAGAGAGACCTGCTTGCCACTGCCACCAGCCGCTCACACTCTGGGGCTCTGCCCAGGGCAGTGGGGCAGGAAGAACAAGAGACGCCGGGGAAGACTTTAGACCAGTCCGCTTTTCTGAGCAACCCAACTCCAGCCCTAGATTGGGCCTCCAGTGAGGCCCCACGTGTCAGCAACTGAGCACTAGCTCCAACCTAAGGCTTTCATCTCCCAGCAGGGCAGAAGGGATGAGGGCATCCTTCTTTCATCTGCTCCTTTCATCTGCAACCCGCATTTACTGCACTCCTGCTTCCAGACCTGGAAGAAGAGGCTGCTGCAGGAGGGGACGCCACTGAACTCCCATCACCCAGAGCAGAGAGCCCCCGTGGGTGCAACAGGGGCCAGCTGGGCGCTGACTCACCCGGAGTAAGGGCAGGAGGCCAGAGCGGTTCATCTTCCTGCGCACGGGGCTGGTGGTAGGTGTGAGCCTTCTTGCTCTTCACCAGGAAGGAGCGTGGCATTTTCAGTGCACACCTCACACCTGCAAGGGGGAGGGATGGGAGCAGTGAGGAAGGACAAGAGAACAATACCCCTCTGTATCTCAGAACCTCAACCAGGTATAGAGACCAAACACCAGCTATATCCGGTTGAATAGTGGCCCCCAAAGTTCATTCATGTCCTCCCAGAACCTGTGAATGTGACCTTATTAGAAATAGTGTCTTTTTGCAGAGGTAATCAAGCTACGATGAGGTCATTCTGGGTTAGGATGGGCCCTGAATTCAGTATGACCAGTGTCATTATATAATAAGAAGGACTTCCAGAGTCCAAGGCAGGTGGATCAGCTGAAGTCAGGAGTTCGAGACCAGCCTGGGCAACATGGTGAAACCTGCCTCTACTAAAAATACAAAAACTAGTCTGGCGTGGTGATGCACATCTACAATCCTAGCTATTTGGGAGGCTGAGGCAGGAGAATCGCTTGAACCCGGGAGGTGGAGGTTGTAGTCAGCCAACATCGCTCCACTGTACTCCAGCCTGGGCAACAAGAGTGAAACTCTGTATTAAAAAAGAAGGAGAAGGAGAAGGAGGAGGAGGAGGAGGAAGAGAAGGAGGAGGAGGAAATTTGGACCCAGAGACACAGACACCCAGGGACAATGCCATGTGACAACAGATGCAGAGAGTGATGCTTCTATCAGCCGGAGAGTGCCAGGCAGGGCTCAGAGCCACCAGAACTGGGAGAGGCACATGAACAGACTCTCCCTTGGAGTCTTCAGAAACAACCCACTTTGCTGACACCTCAATTTTGGATTTCTAGACCCCAGAACCGTGAAAGAATACACGTGTGTTGTTTTGAAGCCACCTGTTTGTGTCGTTTTGTTATGGCAGCTACAAATCCTAACTTCCCTCACTGCTCCATCACCAGCGAGCGAACGCATCACCCCCTAGAAAACCCTCAGACCAGCCTGCTCCCATTGACATGCTCGGGGTTGCGCTGGAGCAGAAAAGGAAAGGCAGGGGCAGGGTCTCCCTCTCCTCTGTGATGCATGGTAGACCCCACTTCTAGAAAGTTACATATGGGTCCCAGTGAGATTCACCTTCAGAGGCCATAGAAACAGGTGGTCTGAGCTTAGGTTTTGGAATCAGAGTTCATGAGTTAGAATCTCAGCTCACTTGCTATGCAATTTGGGACAGACACTTAACCCCCTCTGGGCCTATTCCCTTTGCTGGAAGGGGACGTCCAGGCTTGTAGCACTGACGAGTACATCGCAGTTGCTCAGTGTCCATCACAGGGGGCCCTGGCAGGGAGGCTGCAGCGAGCAAGGGGACATTGCCAATCCGTGTGCTCCTGCCAGCTGTTAGCCAGTGCCACCAGAGCAGGGCTGCACCTTGTCCACAGCCCTGGCCCAGAGTCTGGTCCCTAGAGAGACAGGGGCCTTCTGTCTCTGGGGAGTGGGGTAGGGGGACTCAAGACCTGAGAGGACCCCCTACTCCACTGCACCTGGAAGCCTGAGGTTTCATGGACGCAGGAGAAGAGGCAAACATCCCCCAGCTTCCGTGGGCAGCCCAGCCCAGCATCACTACTCACCCGACCGATCAGGCAGTGGGGGTGAGGACCTCACTCACTCAAGGACCTCATCAGTCAAGGGACCACCCCAGGCAGGGCCGGGGAGTGGCAGGGCTGGACCATCCTGACCACCCCAGGACTCCTGGCTTCCCCTGCAGAGCCCATGGAGCTGACAGCCCCGCCTGGCCCCCAGAATGGTTCACATCCCGCACTCAGCCTGTGAGGCTCTCCTGGAGGCTCCTGAGAACATCTTCTGGTGGTCCTCCATCCTTTCTGCTCCCATGCTGTACCCTGGCCAATGCCAGGCCCATGCCTGAGGCCTCGGAGGAATCCCACCCCCAACCCCTTGGGCCAGCCGCCACGCAAGGCTGCAGGGCTGATAGGGCCCAGAGAAGGCGGGAAAGGGATTCCAGCTGCTTCGGAACAGCAGTGAGGCCCTGGGTGATAAGGCTTCAGCCAGGGAGCAGGGTGGGAGGTGGGAGATTAGAGAATGCAGCTTGGAAAAGGGCCAGGGACTCACCCCTTCCCCAGTGGGATGACCCAGAGCCAGGCAGAAGAGGGACCTGACTGTGCCCAGGCCTGCTTCCCCCTGCCCCAGAGCCTGGGGGCATCAAGAGTTTGAACTGTGGGGACTTCACATAAGGGGCCCAGGCTCAGGCCTAGCCCTTCCCAGCTATAAGGCTCATTGCTGAGCCTCAGTATTCATATCTGCTAAATGGGGATCCCATTCAAACCCATGGGATCTCAGGGAGCGAGAAAGGACCTTCATCCATCAGGAGCGAGTATGGGAGGTGCTCAGCGAATGCCCCCTGCTTCCCAGCACCCCGCCTGCTGCAGGTGCATTCAAAGGACAGGGTGAGCCCTGCGCCAGGGGCTGCAGCAGCCCCCCGGAAGCCAGGGCCACACTCAAAGTCCTGTACTCTCTAAGCTCTAAAATTAGGAAGAAGGACCCTGAAGGCCTCTGGGGTCCCTTCCCGCGGTCAGATTCTCAGTCTTCTGAACACAGGCTCGGGCTGGGGGCAGCCCACGGCCTTATCTCCCAGGGACACATCTTCCTCCTCCTGCCTCCTCGCCCTCCCTCACCAGGGCTCCCCGCACCCACCTTCCTGCCCGCTTCTAACTCTTCTTTGCTTCAGGAAAGCCCCTGGGGAGGCCAGACCCTGGGTGGAGAGGAGGGGACCCCGTGAGCAGGGGAAGGGCTGAGGGTTCGCACTTTGTTTTGAGGGGGCTGTGAGGGCCACCGTTTGCCCATCGACATATCAAAAGATGATCTTTTTTTACGCATAATATTTATGAGGAAATCAACTAGAACCAAAGGTACTCGCTGAGGTCTCTGTGATAAGAGGCACCGGCCAACGCCTTTGGCAGGGGGCTGCTTAGCCTGCCTTGCTTATTACACCTTTAACCC
The DNA here is from genome assembly GCF_048565385.1 of Saimiri boliviensis. Lineage (NCBI taxonomy): Eukaryota > Metazoa > Chordata > Mammalia > Primates > Cebidae > Saimiri > Saimiri boliviensis. Next base: position 141,871,599 of record NC_133450.1, read on the forward strand.
TGACCATGGTTGTGACGCTGAGTCCTGCTGCTGTCCCATTTTATAAAGGAGGAGCTAAGGCCTGGAGGACTCAGGACCCCGGGGCAGAGTGAGCAGGACTGGGGTCTGTCTGTCTGGCCCCCAGGCCTCCATGCTCTTGACGTTCAGCCCAGGAGGTGGGCAGTTACTCGGTACAGCATGGGTATTAAGTGCTGGGCAGTGCCTGGCATGGCCGTCTCTACACAGAGGGAATGGAGCGGATGTGCTAAGGATGAAAACAGCAGTCTGAAGCTCCCCGGTGTGCCTATGACAAGCAGTGTCTTCCCGGGTTGCAGGTGGGAAAACTGAGGTGTAGACAGGAAAGTGACTCAAGCCCAGGGCTCCTGGCCTGTTAGGATTTCACTCTCAAGCCACTGTACCACCCGGTACCGTCAGAGGTCCTCAGAGCACCTGGTGACCACGGCCTGCAGCACAGGGAGAAATGCAGGGTGCTGGGGCAAGAGGGGAGAAAAATCAAACCCTCTGATCCCCAAGTCTTTTCCAGGCTCCTAAAAGACCCACGTGGCTCCAGAAGAGTCTCGGTGGGGCCAGGCCAGGGACAGACTTCCCTTCAGGAAGCATTGGTCTTCCCTTCAGCTCAGGATCCATGGAGACCCCAGGTCAACTGACTCCAGCCCCAGACCCCATAACAAGGACACTTTCTAGTGCTCATGCGTCCTGGCCAAGCAATTTCCACTCAGGCACGGTGTAAGTGGGGGCTGGCTTCTGGGGTTCTCCAGCCACAGGAAAGTGATTCTCGTGCCTTTTCTAGTGACCTCCCCTGAGCCTCACAACCCCTTTCTTGCCTCACCCCCCGCATGCTCTCCCTGAACCTGGCAAGTGACAGTGACAGAGCCAACGCCACGGCCAAGCCCTCCGGCTCACAGCAGGGCTGAATGCACCCAGCGAACTTCCTTTTGGCCCCTGTTAGGAGAGTGTTGTTTTTTTTTTTTTTTTTTTTTTTAAAGAAAAAACAGGAACCAATCACCTATACTGTAGTTAATGAACAACCACTTGGTTTTGATTCACACAAACTCCGTTCTGAGAAAGAGCTAAGAGCAGAGATTATGAAAGAAACTCAGGATTTCTTCATAAAACAGATGCCTCGATGGTATCGGACCTCCGGAAGGAGGCCACGGTTAACACCACTTCATCACCCCAGTGTCCTGATAGAGTCCCCCTGACCGTGAGTCAGAATCTCAGCTAGTGCTTCTTAAAGAGAGGTGACCCCCCCCACACCCTGGGGAGCCCTCACCCCAACTTCCAGCTGGACTCGGGTCAACAGGCCTGTGAGGTCCCTGTAATGAGGCTCCTGGTGTCCCCCAAGGAGTTGAGTCTGATTTGGGGTCCTAGAACTTGTGACCACATCAGCCACCAACCTGGGGCTTGGTTTTCCTATCTCTCAACAGGGACGGTTGAGCTGAGAGATTTCTAAACTTCCCTTTTGCTCTAAAATCCCATGTAGAATTCGTTGACCTTCAGTGAGAGATTGAACCACCTTGACTAAAAGACTTGTCACTCGGGTTCCCCTTTTGGGAGGGTTGGGTAAGACTCAGCTGGTTCTCAGGGTCAGCTACAGAGGACCCTTTTGACTTCCTTTGTGTTTAAAGACTCAAGGGAGGCTGGGCACGGTGGCTCATTTCTGTAATCCCAGCACTCTGGGAGGCCGAGGAAGGCGGATCACCTGCAGTCAGGAGTTTGAGACCAGCCTGTCCAACATGGTGAAACCCTGCCTCTACTAAAAATACAAAACGTAGGTACCTGTAATCCCAGCTACTCGAGAGGCTGAGGCAGGAGAATCACTTGAACCCGGGAGGCGGAGGTTGCAGTGATCTGAGATGGAGCCACTGCACACTAGCCTGGGTGACAAAGCAAGACTCTGTCCCCAAAATAAAATAAAATAAGACTCAAGAGGAAAACAACATGTAGGAGTTGGGGGGAAATGAGTCCGGGTCAGGCCCAGGGGCCCCAGCAGAAAGCAATCCTCATCACCATCATCATCATCATCATTTTGAGACAAGGTCTCACTCTGTCACCCAGGCTGGAATGCAGTGGTGTGATCTTGGCTCACCGTAACCTCCACCTCCCAGGCTCAAACGATCCTCCCATCTCAGCCTCTTGAGTAGCTGGGACTGCAGGCATGCGCCACCACACCTGGCTAATTTTTGTATTTTTTGTAGAGATGGGGTTTCGCCATGTTGCCCAAGCTGGTCTAAGTCATTATTTTTATTTGAAATTTAGAAGGAGTTCTCAAATGTCTCCTCCAAAGCTCAGAGAATGCAGTCAAAAGTGAGTGAATCTACTTCTGGGTATAGACCCAAAATCACTGGAAGTGGAGACTCAAAGACATATTTGCATACTCACGTTTACGGCAGCACTGTTCACAACAGGCAAAACGTGGAAGCAACCCAGGTGTTCATGGCAGATGAATGCCCAAACAGCATGTGGTCAACGGCTGGGTGCGGGGCCAGCACTTTGGGAGGTTGAGGTGGGCAGATCACCTAAGGTCAGGAGTTCGAGAACAGCCTGGCCAACATGGCAAAACCCTGTCTCTACTAAAAATATAAAAACCAGGCAGGTGTGGTGGTGGGTGCCTGTAGTCCCAGCTACTCGGGACACTGAGGTAGGAGAATCGCTTGAATCCGAGAGGCAGAGGTTGCAGTGAGCTAAGATCGTACCATTGTGCTCCAGCCTGGGTGACAGAGTGAGACTCCATCTCAAAAAAAAAAAAAAAAAAAAAAAAGAATTTGGACTAGCCGGACAATTAAACATTATTTGGCCTTAAAAAGAAGGAAATGCTGGCACATACTACGACATGGATGGACCTCGAGGATTTGTGCTAAGTGAAATAAGCCAGCCACAAAAGGACAAACACTGTGTGATTCCTTATATGAGTCCCTAAAATAGGCAATTTCATAAAGACAGAAACAGACAGAGGTTGCCAGGGTGAGAGGAAGGGAATGGAAGCTACTGTGTAATTGGTATGAAGTTTCAGCCTTACAAGATGAAACAGTTCTGTAATGGATGGTGGTGGTGGCTGCAAAACAATGTGAATGTACTTAATACCACTCAACAGTACACTTGAAAATAGCTAAAACAGGCCGGGCACGGTGGCTCACGACTGTAATCCCAGCACTTCGGGAGACCGAAGCGGGTGGATGACCTGAGGTTGGGAGTTCGAGACCAGCCTGACCAATGTGGAGAAACCCTGTCTCTACTAAAAATACAAAATTAGCTGGGCGTGGTGGTACATGCCTGTAATCCCAGTTACTTGGGAGGCTGAGGCAGGAGAATTGCTTGAACCAGGAGGTGGAGGTTGTGGTGAGCTGAGATTGTGCCACTGCACTCCAGCCTGGGTGATAGTGCAAAACTTCACCTCAAAAAAAAAAAGAAAAGAAAATAGCTAAAATGGCAAATTTTATGTTATGTGTATTTTATCACAATATAGACTAAAGCAGCTCCTGCTGGCTTGAATTCCTGGAAAAGAACACAAAAAAAGCCTCCCTCTGGACTAAGGAGGGGGAGCGTTTGCTTTTGCTTCTACCAAGGCTCTGGATATTGTGGCACAGGCAGTGAAGAACCCCATTTGATCGGGCTGTTTTCCCTGGGTGATCTGGAGCTATCTGGTCCTGGAGCCTTTGAAAATCCTTGTACTGTCCAATAAGATTCTGACCTTGCCCTCCTAAAAGCCTTGGGGAGATGGTCTGCTCTGGTTTTGAGTGACCCCATTAATCAAACCTAAACCAGGTATAGCGTTCCAGCGTCCCCCAAGAACTTTCTTTAGGAAGACCGCAATCTGACAGAAAGAGCAAGGAGAATTACGCATTTTCTGGTCCAAAGACTTCCTTCTGCAACACTTCAGAGGATAAGAAACTTGCCACTTCGCTAGACTTGGAAGAAATATTCTACCTGTTGCCTACTAAGAAACACGCAGGCACGTCCAGGCGGTCAGGTGCAGCTCAGCTAGCTTCTAATATCTACGAGACCCACAGCCACAGATCGTAACGGAATTTGCTCCCTAAGTACTCATGAAAGCTGTGGACTTTGTCCCCAGAAAAATGGACGCAGGCACATATCCACGGCAATTCTGCAGACCTCCTCTTCACAAGTCTTGTTTTAGAGGGAATGTCTCTCCCCAGATGCCTCAACACTCACACTTGTTTCTCCTCCAAAAATAGGCAGAAAGGGCTAACAACAGTCTCAGGGAGAGGAGAGCCGAAACAGTACCTCACCAGAATGGGTCCTATTGTTCCTGGGGCCCGGGCAGCGTACAGGAGGGGGCAGCCCTCTCGTCTTCCCTTCGTAGGCTCTGAAAGAGAGAGTGCCTGCCTCTCAAAGGGTCCCAGGAATTGGCTCAAAGTGTCCTGGGAACTGGCGGTGGCTAATGCCTGTAATCCCAACACTTTGGGAGGCTGAGGCGGGTGGATCATTTCAGGTCAAGAGTTCAAGACCAGCCTGGCCAGCATGGTGAAACCCCACCTCTACTGAAAATACAAAAATTAGCCAGGTGTGGTGGCACATGCCTGTAATTCCAGCTACTCAGAGGGCTGAGGCAGGAGAATCACTTGAACTCAGGAGGCAGAGGTTTCAGTGAGCCAAGATTGAGCCACTGTGCTCTAGCCTGGGCGACAGAGTGAGACTCTGTCTCAAAAAAAGGGGGGTCCCTAGGAAATTTAGTGAAGTCCCCACAGTCTGGGACTGTCTCTGAGGGGGAACACAACTCAGGCACTTGGAAGTGTGTTGCCCTGAGCACCGCCCAAGGCCCCAGGACAGCTGGGTGTGGGTATGACTTTGTGCCTGAAGGTGACATCTGTTAGTCTAAAATCAAGTTTTGAAAAGTGTTTCTGCACAACCAGCAAAGGCTCAATTCCTAGCAGAGCGCCTCAGATGAGGCTACGGTCCTCACCCCATTTCTCCCTTGGTTCCTGGCCGTCCAGAGCGTTTCCAGCCCACCTCACCCTTCCACCCGTCCTTCAGCAGGAGCCGGGGAGCCTGCTGTGAAGCCACCTGCGGTGCACAGGTACATTTCAAAAGAAAAGTTCACAAACGCATCCTCCAGCACTCACCTGCCCGGAGCTGTCCCTCGCCTGGGTTCTGCCGGAGCCTCCGAGGTAGGAACTGCAAAGCCTCTCGCCGGGACTGGTCCCCACTCTGTCAACCGTGTGACTCTTTGCACAAATAGATACTTCTCCTTTTTTCTCTGTCTCTCTGTGTGTTTTTCCTCTTCTGTTCCCCTCCCTGATTTTCAATCTGATTATTTGTGTCAAAATCTGGCGGTGAAGAAACAGCCAATGAAGAGAGCGCGGGAGCAAAGCCGTATTTGCTTATCAAAACTTTCCAGGACGCAAGACTCCAAATTCTCATTTCTAACCCTTGACACTTGAAACGGCGTGCGTTCTCTCTTCAGAGAAATTCAGAATTTCGCTGGAAATTTTGAATTACTTCGGCACGAAAAGGAAGTAATGGTTAAATTTAAAAAATTAAAGGGAAAACAAAGCATTTACTTGTAAAACTGGACTTTGCATAGAGAAGTCATAGCTCTTTGATTCTTTTTTTCTTCTTTCTTTTTTCTTGCCTTTCTTCTTCCTTCCCTCCTTCCTCCCTCTTTCTTTTCCTCCTTTCTTCCCTCCTCTTTTCCCCGTTTATACCTCCCTCCTTCCCTCTCCCTCCTCCCATCTTCTCCCCCTCAAGTTCAGCATCATGAGGCTTGTGAGAGCCAGGGTATGCCTGCAAAGCCCCTAGTTCCTGAGCTGGTCACACTCATAGAGGCCCCTCTTGTCCTTGCAGAGGTCACATTTCAGAAGAAACATCAAATTTGCATTTCCCCCAGATATGACCTCTGAGCGGATAGAGGCACCCTGGAGGTATGGCAGTGAGTTCCAGTTCGGGTGTCAGGAGACCCCTCGGCTTGCTGAAGCTGCCATGCAGATTGAAGGCCAGGTGCCAAGGCCTGTGTGTGCCGCCCTCTGGTGGCAGCCAAAGTGATGGGGAGGCCATTGGGGGCCTCTGGGGTGTCCCATTGATGGCGGGAGCGGGGTAGCTGGATGGAGGGAAGCTTGGCTGGGCCGGCTGGGGCATTTCTTCCCGTTGGGCAGGGAGTCCTATCCCCTGGCTCCCCACCTTCTCCCTCCTCCTCCGGCCCCCCGCCTCCTCCCGCTTGCAGAATGACTGATTTATTTCAGGAGGTTTTGCATAAGATGAGAATGCCACAAAACAGTACTGTTAGGCTGCTTTGCCTGCTCGTCCAGCCCGGGTGCTGGGAAGATTGTTTCCCTCATTAAAAAAAAAAACAAGTCTGGTGACAGGAAGCTCCGATTTAAACTGCAAGTTCAAGGTTCAAGGTGAAGAGAAAGGGCTGTTTCAGGCAAGATCTTTCTGCTGGGCCAGCCCTGGAGCACCAGTCAGGAGGCCACAACCCTGTGGTCACCAGGCCTCGATAATGCTGGGGTGTCAGACCCAGCCCCAGGCCACAGACAGCAGACCACTGCTCTCAGCTGCTTGGCCACTCTTAGTGGAGAGAAACATCTTTTTAAAAAATTATTATTGGTCAGGTGTGATGGCTCACGCCTGTAATCCCAGCACTTTGGGAGGCCAAGGCAGGTAAGGATCACCTGAGGTTGGGAGTTTGAGACCAGCCTGACCAACATGGAGAAACACCATCTCTACTAAAAATACAAAATTAGCTAGATATGGTGGCACATGCCTGTAATCCAGCTACTCAGGAGGCTGAGGCAGGAGAATCGCTTGAACCTTGGAGGCAGAGGTTGCAGTGAGCCCAGATCATGCCATTGCACTCCAGCCTGGGCAACGAGAGCGAAACTCTGTCGTAAAAAATATTATTATTATTTCTTAGAGACAGGGGTTGGCTTTGTAGCCCAGTCTGGAGTGTAGTGTGGCAATCATAGCTCACTGCAGCCTCGACCTCCCTAGCTCAAGAGATCCTCTCGCTTCAGCCTCTTGAGTAGCTGGGATTCCAGGTGAACCACCACGCCTCATTACTTTTTTTATTTTTTTGTAGCAATGGGGTCTTGCTATGCTGACAGGCTGGTCTAAATCATTATCGTTTATTTGGAAATTAGAAGTTCTCAAATGTCTTCTCCAAAGTTCAGAGAATGCAATGTCAAAAGTGAGTGAATGTACTTCTGGGTATAGACTCAAAATCATTGGAAGCAGACTCAAAGAGATATTTGCACACTTACATAGCAGCACTATTCACAATAGGCTGGTCTTGAACTCCTGGCTTCAAGAGATCTTCCTGCCTCAGCTTCCCAAAGTGCTGGGATTACAGGCATGAGCCACTACACCCAGCCAGGGGACACATCTTAAGTATTCTGCGGGTGTTGCGCATTGCCAACAATCAGCTAGAGCTGTTTGTCATTATGCAGAAAACTTAAAAAATTGGCTGGGCGCAGTGGCTCACACCCATAATCCCAGAACTTTGGGAGGCCAAGGTGGGTGAATCACGAGGTTCAAGACCAGCCTGGCCAACATGGTGAAACTCCATCTCTACTAAAAAAATACAAAAATTATCCAGGTGTGGTGGCACACACCGGTAATCCTAGCTACTTGGGAGGCTGAGGCAGGAGAATCGCCTGAACAAAGGAGGCAGATGTTGCGGTGAGCTGAGATCACGCCACTGCACTCCAGCCTGGGAAACAAAGCAAGACTCCATCTCAAAAAAAAAAAAAAAAAAGAAAGAAAGAAAAGGAAACTTTAAAAATTAAAGTTAAATTCTCTCCAAGTCAACAAGTCCCCAGTTCCCTCATGTTCTTACTTCATTCTACACACATATCCACATTTTGCTACTGTAAACCAGCGTGTCATTTTCCACGAAATGTGATTGCATTTAAGTACTTCCTAAATTCTTTTGCAGCCTCTATTGACATCTTTAATGGTTTCATGTGTTTCATGGGTTATCTCACCAAACGCTTCCTCCACTTGTTTGGGGAGTTTTCTAATAGGAAGCTGCTATATCAGGAGTTTGCAGTTCAACTGCTGTTCTAAGGTGGTAATCCCTCTTTAAAGTCCCGACCTTCCCCGTTGAGTAACTGACTCAGGGACAGCCTTCTCAGACCAGACCAGGGATACAGCCTGCAGATGAAGCCACCAGGGTTTCCCTTGATGGGAGAGCAGCAGCCAGGCCACCAGTTCCCTGGCATAGCAACTGAAGCCAGGGGTCCCCAGCCAGCCTCACCCAGGCCCCTACAGCACTGGACCTCCCAGGCTCTGTGTCCCCTCCAAGGGCTGTCTAAAAAGCTACCAGCACTTCCCTTAGTGCGCAACCCTGGAGTCAACACCTTCATTTAGTCTCTCCCAAGAGTTAAATCACTTCCTCATCCCTGTGCCCGTTTATCGGTGTATTCATTCATCTAGCAGTTACCATTGGGTACCTTTCAGGTATCAGGTCTTTCCCTCCCTCCCTTATCAAATATGTGTGTATCGAATGCCTACAAAAAGGCACCAGATGCTGGGGTTTCAAACAAGAGCCAGACTTGACGTGTTCCCTCCTGGTCTAGAGGGCAGGAAAGAGCAAGCTGAAATTTACAATTTGGGGTGACAAGGGTTGTGATATAAACATGGTATACAAAAGAATCCTGGGAGAGGCTGGGCGCGGTGGCTCACGCCTGTAATCCCAGCACTCTGGGAGGCCGAGATGGGTGGATCACTAGGTCGAGAGTTCAAGACCAGCCTGGCTAATAGGTGAAAACCCATCTCTAAAAAAAAATAAAAATTTAAAAAATAATAAAAAAAAAGAATCCTGGAGCATTGGAAAATAGACCTGGACTTGGGGGGTTGGTGAAGGAAGTGATATCTAAGTTGATGTCTAGGCTCAGTTAGTTGGGAGAAGGAAGATAGGGAAAAATGTCTCAAAGAAGAATGTCATGGGCCGGGCATGGTGGCTCACGCCTGTAATCCCAGCACTTTGGGAGGCCGAGGTGGGCAGATCACGAGGTCAAGAGATAGAGACCATCCTGGCCAATGTGGTAAAACTCTGTCTCTACTAAAAATACAAAAATTAGCTGGGTGTGGTGGCACACGCCTGTAGTCCCGGCTACTCAGGAGGCTGAGGCAGGAGAATTGCTTGAACCCAGGAGGTGGAGATTGCAGTGAGCCAAGATTGTGCCCCAGCACTCCAACCTGGTGCCTGACGACAGAGCAAGACTCTGTCTCAAAACACAAAACAAAACAAACAAACAAAACCCTTCAATAATTTCCCTTTACCTTTAGGACAAAAATCTCAGCTTCAGAGATCAGTACTCCATGTTTTTCAAAATGTCAGTTTCCTTTCAAATGACAGCACTTTTCCAGATGTGAGTTGCAGAAAGTTTCAAAAAGATGAGGTCTTACTCTGTTGCCCAGGCTGGTCTTGAACTCCTGGTCTCAAGCAATCCTCCCATGTTCCTGAGTAGCTTGGATTACAGGCACATGCTACCATGCCCAGCTCAGAAACCCAACTGAAACTCATTTAATAACAACAACCAAGCAATTAGTTCATGTCACAGAAAATGTTCAGCTTCTGACATGATTGGATCCAGATGCTCAAATGATATTGTCTGGAATCTCATTCATTCAGGTCATTGGCACTTCTTTTGCCCTCTGCCTGGATGGCCTAACTCTCTGATTTCCCCAGGGCTGTCCCCTTTCTGTCATTCAGGTCTTAGCGGAAATGTTACTTCAGCAGAAAGACCTCCTTGATCTTCAACTAAAGTAGGAACTGTACACCCTAGTCACTTTCTAGTCCTTCACCCTTCCCTTTCTTCTTAGCATTCACACTTATCTGAAAATATCTTGCTTGTCTTCCTACCTTTTTTCTTTTTTTGAGAAGGAGTTTTGCTCTTGTGGTCCAGGCTGGGGTGCAGTGGCCCAATCTCAGCTCACTGCAACCTCCGCCTCCCAGGTTCAAGCGATTCTCCTGCCTCAGCCTCCCGAGTAACTGGGATTACAGGCGCCCACCACCACACCTAGCTAACTTTTTGTATTTTTAGTAGAGGTGGGGTTTCACCATGTTGGCCAGGCTAGTCTCAAACTCCTGATCTCAGGTAATCCCCCGCTTCGGCCTCCCAAAGTGCTAGGATTACAGGCATGAGCCACCGCACCCGGCCATCTTCCTATCTTTTAATTTATTTATTTATTGCTCTGACTTCCCACAAGGAATGTCCATGCTACAAGAGCAGGAACTGTTTTTCCAGGTACACAGCTTGGGGCTTCGACTCTCCAGGACTTAGAACAGTTTATGGGAGACACTAATGATATCTTCACAGAGTGAATGAATGAATGACCCTCTCTCCGTCTCTCGGCTTCGCTTCCCTCTCTGTTGGCCTCATCCTTAACGCGGAGATCTCCACCCACTTTATCCTATGGGCCTAGGAACCCCAGTGGAAAGAGAAATTTAAGATTGCTAGGCTTGACTCCGATTGGCCCAGTCTGGTCACAAGCACATCCCGGCACCAATCACAGTGGCCAGGGGGAGGGAGATGGGCCTCTCATTGGCCAGGGCTGGCTGACTTTCCTCCCAAAACCACCAGGAAGGGATGGGTTTGGCCGGGCGCGGTGGCTCACACCTGTAATCCCAGGACTTTGGGAGGCCAAGGAGGGCGGATCACGAGGTCGGAGTCCGAGACCGGCCTGACCAACGTGGTGAAACCTCGTCTCTACTAAAAATAGCTGGGTGCGGTGGTGGGCGCCTGTAATCCCAGCTACTCGGGAGGCTGAGGCAGGAGAATCGCTTGAACCTGGGAGGTGGAGATTGCAGTGAGCCGGGATCGTCCCACTGCACTCCAACCTGGGCGACAGAGTGAGACTCCATCTCAGAAAAGAAAAAGGGATGAGTTTGAGCGGGAACAACAGCTGTCACCGCACAGAATAAGGCCATGGAGGCGTTTGGGGCCATGGCGTCTACCTTCTGACCCTCTCATCATCACCTGCATACGCTGTGTACTTTCTTGCCTCATCTGTTTCCCCTTGTCTGGAACGGTTCTTCCTCTTTGGCCTCCTCCTTCACAGCCCAATCCAGCTCTCAATGCCTCCAGGAAGCCCTCCCAGAAGCCCCACAATCCAGGGAGTCGCCTGTTGTCTACAGGATTTGGCCCGCCCATCCCTTAGATTCCTGTCTTGCTCGGTTACTCGTGGGGCCTCACTTGCTTCTCGGTGAGACCGGTGGCTCCTTAAGGGCAGGCACGTCATGGTGTCCTCTGTCTGTGTGCAATGGGCGTGGGCCGGGCCTCAGCACACGCTGGCCTACAGGGCCATATCAGGGCTGAACCACCACTGCCAAGGCCAGGTCACGGGCCCTCTATAAGGACAGCTCTGGCAGGTGCAGGTGGGCTGGGGAAGCTCTGGGCCGGGGTCATGGGAGTTTGGGGGTGAATGTTCTGTACTGGGTGGCATCGGTTCTACGGCACCCCCAGGCATCAGCTATGTGAACTTGGGCAGCTTCTGGCCTTGTCTCAGAACAGCCACAGAATGTGATGGTCATGAACTGAACCCAACAGTCCTGGGAACTGGATGATGCACCCCGTGGTCCTTGCCCTCCAGAGCCTTCCAGAAAGTCGGCTGGGCATTGGGGCCCGTCTGCTCTGTGTCCATCTTGGTGCCAGGAAAGTGCCTGCTGGTTCTGTCCTGCTGCGAGTGCACTGAAGGGTGGACAGCAGTGGGCAGCAGGCCAAGTAGGAAACATCTACCTGGTCATCGGCGGCCACGGCCTCTTTCCAGACCCAGGCTCCTCGCCAGGGACTGCAGGCAGCAGAGGTGCGGGAGCCCCGCTTGCAAACCCTGCCTGTCAGCGAGGCTGGCCCTGCCCTCGGACTCCCCACCCTGCGACCCAGGCACTCTGCTTCACATGAGAAACAATTCACCGTGCCGCCACGTGGTGGCACTCCTGCCTACCTTTCCTCGAACAAATGCCTGAAAAAAGTGAAAATAATTTTCTGTGTACAGATACATGCTGTTTAAATTACAAGGGTAATATATGATCAGAGTTGAAATAAGAAAAGGAATATGCACCTCTGGGCCGGGTGCGGTGGCTCACACCTATAATCCCAGCACTTTGGGAGGCCGAGGCAGGTGGATCACGAGGTCAAGACAAAGAGACCATCTTGGTCAACAAGGTGAAACCCCGTCTCTACTAAAAATACAAAAATTAGCCGGGCGTGGTGGTGCACGCCTGTAGTCCCAGCTACTTGGGAAGCTAAGGCAGGAGAATTGCTTGAACCCAGGAGGTGGAGGTTGCAGTGAGCCAAGATCGTGCCATTGCACTCCAGCCTGGGTAACAACAGCGAAACTCTTGTCTAAAAAAAAAAAAAGAAAGAAAAGGAATATGCACCTCTGTCCCACCCACATAAACCTTTTTTTTTTTTTTTTTTTTTTTTTCGTCCTTTGAGACAGGGTTTCACTCTGTCACCCAGGCTGGAGTGCAATGGCTCTATCATGGCTCACTGCAGCCTTGACCTCCTGGGCACAAGTGAGCCTCCTGCATCAGCCTCCCAAGTAGCTAGGACCATAAGCACGTGCCACCACGCCTTGCTAATTTTGTTTGTTTGTTTGTTTGTTTGAGACAGATTCTAGCTCTGTTACCCAGGCTGGAGTGCAGTGGTGCCATCTCAGCTCACTGCAACCTCCACCTCCCAGATTCAAGTGATTCTCCTGCCACAGCCTCCCGAGTAGCTAGGATTACAGGCACCCCCCCACCCCATCCAGCTAATTTCTGTATTTTTTTTAGTAGAGACAGGGTTTCATCATGTTGATCAGGCTGGTCTCAAACTCCCAGCATCAAGTAATCTGCCCACCTCAGCCTCCAAAAGTGCTGGGATTACAGGCATAAGCCACCACTCCTGGCCACTTGGCTAATTAAAAAAAAAAAAAATTGTAGAGACGGGGTCTTGCTGTGTTGTCCAGGCTGGTCTCGAACTCCTGAGCCAACAAGATCCTCCTGCCTTGGCCTTCCAAAATACTGGGATTACAAGTATGAGTCATCACACCTGGTCTCAACATTAACTTTTCTTTTTTGAGACAGTCTTGCTCTGTCACCCAGGCTGGAGTACAGTGGCATGATCTTGGCTCATTGCAACCTCTGCCTTCCTGGTTCAAGTGATTCTCCTGCCTCAGCCTCCCTAGTAGCTGGGATTACAGGCATGTGCCACCATGCCCAACTAATGTTTATATTTTTAGAGGAGACAGGGTGTTGCCATGTTGACCAGGCTGGTCTTGAACTCCCCACCTCAAAGGATCTGCCTCCCTCAGCCTCCCAAAGTGCTGTGATTACAGATGTGACCCACCATGCCCGGCCAACAGTAACATTTTTGAAGTATATTTTTCTCGTTTCTCTCTCTCTTCCTCCCTCTGTCTCTCTTGCCCTCTTTCCCTCTCCCCTTCCCCTTCCCTGTCTCCATCTCTCCCACTTGTATGTTTATAATATTTTCAATTCAAATTAATCCACACTGACCCTTTGCTTTGAGTAACCACACAGGCAGATGACAACTCTCCCAGCTTTGAAGCTCAATCCTTCAACCCTTCTGCCTTAGGGAACCTTCTATGGGGGTGGGCAGTATTTGGGTGGGAGGCCATGGAGTGAGGTTTGGGGTGCACCTCCTTCTTAAGAGGGCTGGTGTGCCTCAGAGGAGCATGGAAGGGGTAAGTGGGGGGGGACACAGGGCACTTGGGTGGGAGTCAGGGACTCTGGGCGCGGGCCAACTATAAGAGAGCGTTCAGGCCACAGGCCTGCCCGACGCCCGCTGGAAACCCTAGCAGGGGTGTAAAACACATGGGCCCCACTTCTAGGTTTAGGAAATAACAAGAAGATTGAGAAGTCCATCTGGGCCTTGCGCGGTGGCTCACACCCATAATCCCAGTACTTTGGGAGGCTGACATGGGAGGGTTACTTGAGCCCAGGAGTTCGAGACTGGCCTGGGCAACATAGTGAGTTATGATTGCTCAGCAGAAATGTTCAACAGCTGACTACAAAACTCTGCCGTTTCTCTCTTTAATTGGATGGTTAAGAGCAGTCTTAGTGGCGGCAGGGTTAGGGTTAGGTGATGCTGGCTTGATTCTTTTCAGGTGAGTGTTGCTAATTTACATGGCAGGTTGATTATTAATGAAACACCTGACATTCGGTTACTGCCCCATAAACTCTCGATGACTTCCGCGTTGGTGTTCTCCCTAGAGACTCCCAAAACTCCCAGTCCGAGGCTGCAGAGATGAAGGAACAGCCAATGAAAGTCTGTTGAAGCTTACCGTGGGCCAGAGAGGGTAGAAGGGCTTTAGACACCTCATCTCTGAGTCTTCTGGAGCATTTTGCCCCAGGAAATTCCTGAGCAGATGATGGAAAACCAAGAACCAACCCCCAGGCAGGGCTGGCACCAGGGCCAAGTCCACATAAGTAGAGGCAATCTCCTGATCCAGTAGGACACAGACATACCCGCCTCCCCCTCCCCCTCCACACACATCCCCCCTCCCCCCACCAACACTGCACATCACAGATCAGGAAGCGAGGCCATGGATGCAGACCACTCTGTGCTCTATCCAACAAGCAGTGTCTCTCTCTCTCTCTCTGTGTGTGTGTGTGTGTGTGTGTGTGTGTGTGTGTGTGTGTATGTGTTTTCATTAACCAGCCTTAGGAGGGTACAAATCTCCCAGTTGGTCCTCACCTCCCTAGTCAAGCCCCTTCGAGTAGCACCCCTAGCAGGTGCTGGTCTGGTGTCTGGGCAGTTTCTGCAAACAGAGGAGCTTGCTGTGGCTACCGATGGGGAGAGGCCCTGTCTCCTGTCTGGGTCAGGGAGCCTTCGACCCAGGGCTTAGCTTCACTCTCCAGACCCAGGAAGCAACACCTCAAAGGAATATACTGTATAAGGAAATGAAGAGCCCTGGGAAGGGAAGACTTCAGAGAATGTGCACCCCTTTGCGGAACACTTGGAAATAAAAAATCCATTTGAGAAAGATCCCTTTCTTCTCCCATTGATGGGGTTCCATCTCAACACTGATCAGCACTAGGAATGTTCTGCAAGGTGGGAAATCAACACCAGGGAGCCTTCCAGCAGCCAGGATTTGCAAGCGATTTACATCTATTTTGCACGTACTGGCTGCCTTCAGAGATTTTAAGTGTTTTATGAGAATTCCCCTGAAGGATGAACATTGTTCTCATCCTGCTGCTTTTTAGCAACCCATGAGAGTCAGGGTGATAAAAAAGAGGTTCTCTTAACCAAGGACGATGGAGATGCTGGGGAGAGTGGGCTTGTGAAAGCGGTGTGTCCGCACAGTTCTGCAAGGTGAATGTTTTGCAGTTTTAAAAGGACATCGTAATAAGCTCATGTGGAAAACAGGAAAGAGTCCTTTACCAATAATCTCACCCAGTTCCAGCAATCCCACATGTGGATATAGACCCAAACGCACAGAAAGCAGGTACGTGGAGAGATCTTTGCACACCCATGTTCACGGTAGTGTTATTTACATTAGCCAAGAGGTAGAAGCAACCCAGTGTCTGTGACAGACGAATGCATACGTGAAATGTGGTTTGTCCATACAACAGAATATTATTCAGCCTTAGAAATGAATGAGGCTCTGACACAGGCGACAACATGGATGAACCCTGAGGACATTATGCTAAGTGAAATAAGCAAGTCACAAAAAGATGAAGATGGTGTGATTTCATTTACCTGAGTTATCTAGAGTAGTCAGTATAATAGAGACAGGCCAGGCGCAGTGGCTCACGCCTGTAATCCCAACACTTTGGGAGGCTGAGGCAGGCAGATCACCTGAGGTCTGGAGTTCAAGACCTGCCTGGCCAACATGGCGAAACCCAGTCTCTACTAAAAATACAAAAAGTTAGCCAGGCGTGTTGGTGCGTGCCTGTAGTTTCAGCTACTCAGGAGGCTGAATCTCAAGAATTGCTTGATGCCGGGAGGCAGAGGTTGCAGTGAGCGGAGATTGGACCACTGCACTCCAGCCTGGAAGACAGAGTGAGACAGTCTCAAGAAAAAAAATCATAGAGACAGAAAGTGGAATGGTGGTTGCCAAGGGTTGGGGGACAGGAGATTGGGGAGTTCATGTTTAATGGGGACAGTTTTGGTTTGCAAGATGAAAAAGTCCTGGAGATGGATGGTGGTGGTGGTTGTGGAATGATATGAAAGCACATAAGCTGATGCCACTGAACTACACACTTAAAAATGGTTAGGAGGATAAATTGTATGTTCTGTGTATTTTACCATAGTTAATTGATAAAAACCACAAAACCCCTGTGCCTCTAAGGTGTTCATTTTCAGAGATGGGGAAAGCAGAGGTACAGGGAGGTGAACTAAGATCTAGAACCCAGGGAATGTTCCTACATTGCAATTAGGATCTCGGACTTTCCTTACTAACTTTTTTTTTTTCTTTGAGATGGAGTCTCACTCTGTCACCCAGGCTGGAGTGCAATGGCGGGATCTCAGCTCACTGCAACCTCTACCTCCGGGGTTCAAGTGATTCTCCTGACTCAGCCTCCTGAGCAGCTGAGACTACAGGTGCGTGCCACCATGCCCAGCTAATTTTTTGTACTTTTAGTAGAGACAGGGTTTCACTGTGTTAGCCAGGGTGGTCTCAATCTCCTGACCTCGTGATCCACCCGCCTCGGCCTTCCAAAGTGCTGGGGATTATAGGCGTGAACCACCGTGCCTGGCCTTACTGAATATTCTAGTTAATTTTGACCTTCAAATACGTTTTAAAGTTTATATTATATAAAATTTCAAACAAAAAGGTGAACTAACCTTATCTAATGAACACCCACCTATATTCTACAATGGTTAGCATCTGCCAAATATGCTTTCTGTCCCCCATGCATATGTAAGTGTATGTAAATATAGTTTACTTTGATAAAACATTAAAAATACATATATTGCAGCTGAGGGTGGTGGCTCATACCTTTAATCCCAGTACTTTGGGAGGCTGAACTGGGAGGATTGCTCGAGCATAGGAGTTCAAGAGCAGCCTAGGCAATGTAATGAGACCTCGTCTGTACTAAAAATATGGGGTTTTTAAAATTAGCCAGGTGTGGTGGTGCACACCTGTAGTCCCAGCTACTCAGGATTCTGGGAGATCGAGGCTGCAGTGAGCTGTGATCACCACGGCACTCCAGCCTGGGTGACAGAGCAAGACTCTGTCTGAAATTAAAAAAAAAAAAAAAAAAAAAAAAAAAAAAGAATGGCCAGGCACGGTGGCTCATGCTTGTAATCCCAGCACTTTAAGAGGCCGAGGCAGGCAGATCATGAGCTCAGGAGTTCAAGACCAGTCTGGCCAACATGGTGAAACCCTATCTCTACTAAAAATACAAAAATTAGCTAGGCTTGATGGTGCATGCCTGTAATCCCAGCTACTTGGGAGGCTGAGGCGGGAAAATTGCCTGAACCCAGAGGCAGAGGTTGCAGTGAGCCGAGATTGTGCCATTGCACTGTAGTCTGGGTGGCGGAGCAAAGCTCCATCTCAGGTGAAAAAAAAGAAAAAAGAAAAAGAAAAATAATAGACATGACATTTCACCCATACTGGAGCATGTATCTTCTAAACATAAGGATATTCCTTTCATACATAATCACACAACTGCAATGTCATTATCGTACCCAAGAAAATTATCAGTAGTTCCCAGATATTGTCGAATGCCCAGTCCACATGCACATGTTTGCAGTTCCCCACAATTTTCTTCTATAGTTGCTCCTTTAGAATCAGGATCCAGCCAAGTTGCAAGCATTGCGTAAGTGTGTTGTGCCTTTAGCGTCCTTTATGGTGGAACAGCACCCTCTGCCCCTTCCTTTTGATAATGATTTTTTCCCTAAAAAATCATTATCTGATTTGAGCCCAGGCCAGTCCAGTAGAAGGTTCACCATGGGGGATTTTCTCATTGTTTCCTCACGGTGCCGTTTAACCTCGTCCTCTGCCCGCTGTGTCTTTGTCTATTTGCTGCTGCTATAACAGAATGCCACAGACGGGGTAACTTACAAAGAAAAGGGATTTATTTGCCTCACAGCTCTGGAGGCTGGGAAGATGGAGGGGCCATATCTGGTGAGGGCTTTTGTGCTGCGTTATCCCATGGAGAAAGGCAGAAGGGTAGGCACACACGGAAGACAGAGACCACAAGTGGAGGCTGAATTTCCCTCCCCAAAGAACAAACTCACTCCACGGTAACACAATTAATATAATGAAGAGGGCAAGGCCCAATCACTTTTTAAAGGCCCCGCCTCTTAATGCCTTCCTAATGGCAATTACATTTCGACCTGAGTTTTGGAGAGGACATTCAAACCCTAGCACCCTGTGTCTTGGAACACAGATTCCCACTGCAATGCCTGTTCCTGAATAAACATTATTGTCAAGACCTCGCTGTGTCTTGGAAGTCAGGTCCTAGGCTTGATCGGACTCAGATGAGATGTTTTAGGCACGGATACTTCACAGGCGATGCTGTGGGCTTCATTGCATCAGGAGGGCATCCCACCCTAGTCATGCTGAGTTTGGTTAAAGTGGTGACCCCCAGTTCTCTCCATCATAACAGTGAATTAAGAAGCAATCTGTGGGTTAGACTCTGTTGCGAAGCAAATATACTCTTCTCCACAGCCTCCCCTGCTGGTTTCATCGTCCATTGCAGATCCTTGCTATAATCAATTATGTCACTGGTGGCTTCAAAACTATTATTCTTCCAATTCTATCACTCCATCTACATGTATTATCTGTAAAGAAGAGCATTCTCTCATTAACTGGGGATGAACCACAGTTCTAAAAAATGAGGTTGTAGCCGGGCACTGTGGCTCACGCCTGTAATCCCAGCACTTTAGGAGGCTGAGATGGGTGGATCACCTGAGGTCAGGAGTTCAAGACCAGCCTGACCAACATTGTGAAACCCTCATCTCTACTAAAAATACAAAAATTAATCAGACTTGGTGGTGGGTGCCTGAAATCCTAGCTACTCAGGAGGCTGAGGCAGGAGAATCACTAGAACCCAGGAGGCGGAGGTTGAAGTGAGCCGAGATCACGCCATTGCAAGCCAGCCTGGGGACAGAGTGAGACTTCATCTCAAAAAAAAAAAAAAAAAAAAAAAAACCAAAACTGAGAGTGTAAGTGATTTGCCTTCTCTCCTTAATTGCTGATGTTCATAGCAAGATGATGGAATTATTTTTCTTTTTTCTTGTTCTTTTCTTTTTGAGACAGGATCTCACTGTGTTGCCCTGGCTGAAGTGCAGTGGTATGATCACAGCTCACCATAGTTTCTAGCTCCTGGGGCTAAAGTGATTCTCCCACCTCAGCCTCCTAAGTAGCTGGAACTACAGGTGCATGCCACCATGCCTGGCTAATTTTTTTTAAATTTCTTGTAGAGATGGGGTCTCACTATGTTGCCCAGGTTGGTCTCAAACTCCTGACCTCAAGGAATCGTCCCGCCTTGACCTCTCAAAGTGCTGAGACAACAGGTGTGAGCCACTGTGCCTGGCCTATTTTTCTTGTCTGTTGTCTTTTCCCCCTTAAACTTACTATCACTACGAACTCACGGATTTTTAAAATAATTTAATTTAATTTTGAGTTCTGGGATACATGTGGAGGACACGCAGGTTTGTTACATAGGTAAACATGTGCTGGAACTCATGGATTTTTATTTATTCAACGTTTTACATTAAATGACATAAATTTTTTTTTTTTTTTTTTTTTTGAGATGGAGTTTCGCCCTTGTTGCCCAGCCTGGCGTGCAATGGCACAATCTCGGCTCACCGCAACCTCCGCCTCCTGGGTTCAAGCAATTCTCCTGCCTCAGCCTCCTGAGTAGCTGGGACTACAGACGGGCACTACCATGCCCAGCTAATTTTTGCATTTTTAGTAGAAACGGGGTTTCACCATGTTGACCAGGATGGTCTCAATCTCTTGACCTTGTGATCCACCCGCCTTGGCCTCCCAAAGTGCTGGGATTACAGGCTTGAGTCACCTCGCCCGGCCGACATAAATTGTGTTTTATGACTCCTGTGGATACTATAACAATTACACATTGCGTGGCTTAAACAACGGAAACTGATTGCCTTCAATTCTGGAGGCTGGAAGTCAGAAATCAAGGTGTTGGCAGGACTGGTTCCTTCCAGAGTCTCCGAGGAATGATCTGACCCAGGCCTCTCTCCCGGTGCCTGCAGGCTACTGGCAATCTTTGGCATTCCTTGGCCTGCAGCTGCACCACCCCTATCTCTGCCTCTGCCTTCATGGGGCCTCCCACTCCGTGTCTATGTCTTTCTTCCTTCTGTCTTACGTAAGGACACAGGACACTGAATTAGAACCCAGCCAGCTAGTCCAGGATGATCTCATTCTGAGATCACTCATTACGGCTGCACAGACCTTTTTCCAAACATGGTCACATTCACAGGTACTGGGGGTTAGGATTTAGTCCTATCTTTTTGGGGAGGGGTGGCCACTATTCAACCCATTACAGTTTCCTCAAATTCTGTCACAGACAGCACATCCAGGCTGGTTTCTGTATGGTTTTGACATCTCCCCATCAATCTTTTTTTCTGAGACAGAGTCTGGCACTGTTGCCCAGGCTGGAGTGCAATAGTGTGATCTCAGCTCACTGCAACCTCCGTCTCCTGAGTTCAAGCTATTCTCCTACCTCAGCCTCCCAAGTAGCTGGGATTACAGGCACCCACCACCATGCCTGGCTAATTTTTTGTATTTTTATTAGAGAAGAGGTTTCACTATGTTGGCCAGGCTGGTCTTGAACTCCCGACCTTGTGATCCTCCCACCTCTGCCTTCCAAAGTGCTGGGATTACAGGCATGCGCCACCGTGCCCAGCCACATCTCCCCATCAGTCTTTGAGCATGTCCTTGCTTGCTGACACAAGAAGGTGACCCATGTGAGCTTCCCCTACTGCGTTTCTGGAAGCAGCCGTCTTTCAGCCTAGTTCTATTTAGTGTGGGCTGGGTCTAAAGCCATGGCTAGGAGCCTTGTTACTGGGCACCTGCCTCTAAGCTGATTCAGTGTTCAGAACTAGGAAATTGATTCTTTTTTATTTATTTTTGTAGTTATGATTTTGTCAATCTAAACAACAAACAGAAAAAGACTCACTAGAAGAAAAGAATGTTTATTCAGGAATAGGCATTGCAATGGGAATATGTGTGCCATAGTAAATTATTAAAATGTACATACTCCGGGAGGTAAAGAAAGGCAAAGGTTTTGTTTGTTTATTTGTTTTGTTTTGTTGCTTTTTTTATTTTTATTTTTTTGAGATGGAGTCTCGCTCTGTCACCAAGCTGGAGTGCAGTGGCGCAATCTTGGCGCATTGCAAACTCTAAGGAAGGCAAAGGTTTTTAAAGAAAAAATGAGGACCAGCCTGGCCAACATGGCGAAACCTCGTTTCTACTAAAATTACAAAAATTAGCCAGGTATGGTGGTGGGTGCCTGTAATCCCAGCTACTCGGGAGGCTGAGGCAGGAGAACCACTTGAAGCCAGGAGGCAGAAGTTGCAGCGAACCAAGATCCCACCACTGCACTCCAGCCTGGGTGACAGAGCGAGACTCCGATGAAACAAAAGAAAGAAAAAATGATGAGGATTACCGTCATTGTTTTGAGATAATTATCCTTGGCTACAAGGATCAATAACAAGGATAGCACAGTCCTAGGCTGGACGGGCAGTTGCTGGGCAGATGTCCTCACGGAAGTATTTGTGTGTGTGTAGCATTGTGATAGCCTTTGTGCAAGGCTGTGGTTTTTGCAAAATCTTTTGTGATAGTGATTGTGACCAGGCATTGAAGCATGAGAACCCTCCCTTCATGGCCTTCCCCAGCTCTTTATGTCAGGGTCTTTAATACAAGTGACTCCATTTTGATTCAGACGATTTCCACAAGGTCCTATTGATATTCTCAGTTGGAATTTAGCATTATAGGGTTTTGTTTGTAAACAGTTTAGGGGTCCAAGAGCAGTTTTGTTATATGCATAGATTGCTTAGTAGTGAAGTCTGGTCTTTTAGTGTATCCATCACTAGATAGTGCATATTGTACCCATTAAGTAATTTCTCACCCTTATGGGTTATTTTTTCTTTTCTTTTTTTTTTGAGATGGAGTTTCGCTCTTGTTACCCAGGCTGGAGTGCAATGGCACGATCTCGGCTCACCGCAACCTCCGCCTCCTGGGTTCAGGCAATTCTCCTGCCTCGGCCTCCTGAGTAGCTGGGATTATAGGCACGTGCCACCATGCCCAGCTAATTTTTTTTTTTTTTGTACTTTTAGTAGAGACGGGGTTTCACCATGTTGACCAGGTTGGTCTCGATCTCTCGACCTCATGATCCACCCGCCTCGGCCTCCCAAAGTGCTGGGATTACAGGCTTGAGCCACCGCGCCCGGCCTATGGGTTATTTTTTCATTTTTTAAAGTAGGAGTTTCACTCTTGTTGCCCAGGCTGGAGTGCAACGGCGCCATCTCGGCTCACTACAACCTCTACTTCCTGGGTTCAAGTGATTTTCCTGCCTCAGCCTCACAAGTAGCTGGGATTACAGGCATGCATCACCATGCCTGGCTAATTTTGTATTGTTAGTGGAGATGGGGTTTCACCATGTTGGTCAGGCTGGTCTTGAACTCCTGACCTCAGGTGATCTTCCCACCTTGGCCTCCCAAAATGCTGGGATTATAGGTGTGAGCTACCGTGCCCAGCCTACATTACAGGTTTTTTTAAATCTTTGGTTTTATATTTGTGTCTCTTTTCTCTTATATTGGAAATCTTGGTCCTTGACAACATTAGCATTTTTATCGCTGCATTGTTCTGTGCTATAGTTTGTTCAATCTGTCTCCTATTCCTTTTCTTTTTTCTTTTTTTAACTATTTGTAGAGGATTTTGGGCAAAATCCAGAAAGCCTGCTAGACAAATTCTAAAAGAACTATAACACAAATCAGTCCCCTAGTAATTGACACTTGGGACATTTGGGTTGTCTCAATATTCAACTTTTGCAGATAATGCCACAAGAAATGTTTTTTTTGGCTGGGCATGGTGGCTTACACCCATAATCCCAGCACTTTGGGAGGCCGAGGCGGGTGGATCACCTGAGATCAGGAGTTTGAGACCAGCCTGGCCAAAATGGTGAAACCCCATCTCTACTAAAAATACAAAATTAGCTAGGCATGGTGGCACATGCCTATAATCTCAGCTACTCAGGAAGCTGAGGCAGGAGAATAACTTGAACCAGGGAGGCAGAGGTGCCGGTCAGCCAAGATTGCGCCACTGCACTCCAGCCAGGATGACAGATTGAGACGCCATCTCAAGAGAAATAATAATAATAATAATATTTTTTGAAATGTAAGTTCTCACATATGTATTATTGAACCCACCCTACTAGTGTAGAACATGTAAACAAAGAGAAAAAATATGTTCTTTTTTTTTTTTTTTGAGATGGAGTCTTACTCTATTGCCCAGGCTGGAATGCAGTAGTGCCACATCGGCTCCCTGCAACCTCTGCCCCCTGGGTTAAAGAGATTTTCCTGCCTCGGCCTCCCAAGTAGCTGAGACTATAGGCCTGTGCCACCATGCCCAGCTTCTTTTTTTTTTTTTTTTTTGTACTTTTAGTAGAGATGGGGTTTCACCATGTTGGCCAGGCTTGTCTCAAACACCTAACCTCAAGTGTTCCACCCACCTTAGCCTGCCAAAGTGTTGGGATTACAGGTGTGAGTCACCGCGCCTGGTCAAAAACGTATTCCTAATAAAACATGTCTGACTGTCCAGACATTTTCAGCTTGATATGGTGATGATGGTGACCTTGATACAACATAAATATGTCCATCATCTCATGTGTAATTCCTTATAGATCCAGCTTGGTTTTTCTTCAATATCGCCTTTTGGAGTTGTACCTCATGTTATTACTGGTTTTCATCTGATTCCACTGGGAAATGAGACAATTTTGCTTTTCTTTCTTGGCCAGGAATCACTTAATCCTGAAAGTCTTGTGAGAAGACATGACAAGAAGCTGAGTGAAACAAACACCACAATGGCAGAGAAAGGAAGAGAGAGAGAAGAAAGATACAATGGAGTCACTTGCATGGGCTGGGCATGGCAGCTCACGCCTGTAATCCCACACTTTGGGAGGCTGAGGCAAGTGGGTCACCTGAGGTCACGAGTTTGAGACCAGCCTGACCAATATGGTGAAACCCTATCTCTACTAAAAATACAAAAAATTAGCCAGGAAAGGTGACTTGCATCTGTAGTCCCAGCTACTTGGGAGGCTGAGGCAGGAGAATTGCTTGAACCTTGGAGGTGGAGGTTGCAGTGAGCTGAGATGGTGCCACTGCATCCAGCCTGTGTGACAGAGTGAGATTCTTTCTCAGAAAAAAAAAAAAAAAGAAAAGAAACAATCTTGCATGCACACATGTGTGTGTAGGGGTGTGTGTGTGCATGTGTGTAGATGTGTAGGGAAGATGCCTAGCAAAGGGAGAATGCACACATAATGGCCTTAGATACGCCAGATTCCCGTCTAGAGAGGGTGTGCCATTCTGTCCTCCCAGTCCCGTAAGAGTAGATTTGTCCCACAGCCTTGCCAGCAGAGTGGGTTGTCAAATTTGAGGAATTCAGCCAATCTGATAGGCCAGGAATGACTGACATCCCAGGGTAGTTTTAATTTGTATTTCCCTTATGATGAGTGAGACTAAGTCTTTTTTATTATATTTAATTAATTAATTAATCAATTAATTAATTTAGAGATAAAGTTTCACTCTGTCACCAGGCTGGAGTGCGGTGGTGCAATCTCGGCTCACTGCAACCTCCATCTTCCGGGTTCAAGCGATTCTCCTGCCTCAGCCTCCCAAGTAGCCGGTACTACAGGCACGCACCACCACGGCCGGCTAATTTTTGTGTTTTTAGTAGGGATGGGGTTTCACCATGTTGACCAGGGTGGTCTCAATCTCTTGACCTCGTGATCTACCCACTTCGGCCTCCCAAAGTGCTGGGATTACAGGCCAGCTAAGTCTCTTCACACATCTTGGGGTCACTTACATTTTTCTGCAAACTTTCCATTCATGCCTGTTGCCTGTTTTTTTCTATCAAATAATCGACCTTTCATAATTAAGATTGTGATATGGTAGTTCTCTGTATATTAGAGAGGATGTAAGTGGCAGATATTCTCTCTCCAACTATCATTTATCTTCCGACTCTGCTTTGCTTGCTTTCTTCTTATCATGCAATACGTTTTTGTTTTGTTTTGTTTTGCTTTGCTTTGGATTTTTGAGGTCGCCTAACTTCTTGGTCTTTTATTGCTTCTGACTGTTTAGCCATTTTTAGGAAGGTGTTCTTCACTCCTGATGACAGAAAATTCACCCGTGTTTTCTTCTAGCAGTCGTATGATTTCACTTTTGACACCTAAAGTTTTTTCTGGTGTAGGGTGTGAAGAGGGATCTAACTTTATCTTTTTCCAAATGGTCACTGCATATGCTTCAGGGGAGACACAGCTAAAATAAAACGTCTAGTTGTGAATGCTGCTGCTTGGGGGAGGGGGAAATGGTCTCACAGTGACCATGAAACAGAGTCTAAGAGCCAACATGCTGTGGACTGTGGCCCTGCACAATTTATTGCTGGGGCTGTGTAGAGATGTGATTGGGGATTTGGGAGAGAAGGTGGCCTACCCAAGGAGACAGAACACCCCAAATTTTAAAGTTAAATTGAGCCAAGCTCAGTGGCTCATGTCTGTAATCCCAGTGTTTTAGGAGGCTGAGGTGGGAGGATCTCTTGAGACCATGAGTTTGAAATTAGCCTGGGCAACATAGTTAGACCCAATCTCTAAAAAAAAAAAAAAAAAAAAAAAAAAAAGTATCTGGGTATAGTGGTACATGCCCATAATCCTAGCTTTTTGGGAGGCTGAGGTGGGAGGACCACTTGAGCCCAGCAGCTCAAGGCTGTAGTGAGCTATGATAGCACCACTGCACTCCAACCAGGGACAGAGTGAAACCATGTCTCAAACAATAAATTAATAAAATAAAATAAAACTGGCAGGCATCAATGTCAAGATTAAGCCTTTGCCAACATTCAACAGACAAGTCTTTCCTTCTTTCCTGAGCTCACAAACTTCTAGGGGTTCTGCATTGCCGACAGATAAAGTCCAGGCTGCTTCTCTAGCCCAGGGTCCTTCGTACACGGCCTATCTTGCCCCCTACTCCCCACACCTGACCATTTATAAAGCAAGCAAGCCTTCTGTGGTCTTGCTTCCATGCCTTTGCTCAAGCTGGGTCCTACTGCTGGAAAGCCCTTCTGCTCCATCACCATTGATCAAATTCTTGATGAAACCAGAAGCAAAGTCCAAGTCCCACCCTCACCAGGAAGTTGAGTTGACCTCATCACTCTGATTTTGACCTCTCTCCTGCAGCACTTTGTAGGTTGGTTCTGGGCTGGACCCGGCCTTGATCCTAGTAGGGTTTGTCCCTCCCATGTCATCTGCTGGGTCTGTGCTCCTTGATAGCAGGTATAGGGGACTGAATTATCTCCTTATCTCACTTCATGTCTACCTGGAACCCCAGAATATGACTTTGTTGGGAAAGGGGGTATTTGCAGATGTAGTTTAGTTCAGTTGCGTTCACACTGGGTGGAAGTGGGCTTTAAATCCAATGCCTGCGGTCCTCTGAAGAAGAGGAGCGAACACAGGCAAACACAGAGGAGAAGGCTGCATGAAGATGGAGGCAGAGACTGAGCTGATACAGCCACAACCAAGGAACCCCACGTATGACTGGCAACCACCAGAAGCTCAGAAAGAGGCAGGGAACAGATGCTCCCTCAGAACCTTCAGAAGGAAACAACCCTGCTGACTGACACCTTGGGTTTGGGCTGTTGGCCTCGAGAATTGTGAGAGAATAATCTTCCACTGTTGTAGTTTGCAGTAACTTGTTATGGCAGCCCTGGGAAATGAATATAGCAGGCACCACCACCACCACCATTTACTGAGTGCCCACTCTACACGTGTCTCTCACTGGACTGTCCATATTAATCTGTTCTCACACTGCTGTGAAGAAACACCTGAGGCGTGTTAATTTATAAAGGAAAGAGGTTTAATTGACTCACAGATCCTCAGGGCTGGGAGGGCCTCAGGAAACTTACAGTCATGGCAGGAGGGGAAGCAAACACGTCCTTCACATGGCAGTAGGAAGGAGAAATGCCAAGCAAAGCATGAAAAGCCCCTTATAAAACCATCAGATCTCATGAGAGCTTACTAGCTAACATGACAACAGCATGGAACAACTGCCCCCATGATTCAATTACCTCCCATAGGTTCCCTCCCATGACACATGGGGATTATGGGAACTACAATTCAAGATGAGATTTCGGTGGAGACACAGCCATATCATATCACTGTCCTGAGAACCCTCCGAGCTGGGGATTTAAGGTAGTGGTGTCATCTCCATTTTTCAGATGGAGAAACTGAGGCTTGGAGACTCACCCAGGACCACACAGCTGGATTGCAGAGCCAGGATGCCAGTACGCCACCCCTCTCTGTCCTCACCAGAGGGCCCAGCTCATACAATGCACACCCTCAGCTGCCATGGCCAGTTTTCCTGGCCTCATTTACCCTCTGAATACCAGCACTTCCCAAATCTTGGGCTCTGCCTTCAAGTCTAAACTCCAAATCTATGTCCATTGGGCCTGTGTCTCTGGCATCTCAATTGAGCTGGTCCCAAAGTGACATCAGCCCACGTTCCCCAGCCCAGTTCCCACCTCATGTCTCAGGGAATGGCAGCACTCACATTCCAGCCAAAATCCTGAGTTCACCTTCTGATATAGTTTGGATATGTGTCCCTGCCCAAATCTTATGTTGGCACATAATCTCCAACATCGGAGGTAGGGTCCAATGGGAGGAGATTAGATCACGGGGGCAGATTTCTAATGGATGGTTTAGTACCATCCTCTCGGTATTATCTTCTTGATAGTGAATGACTTCTCATGAGATCTGGTCATTGATAAGCGTGTGGCACCTCCTCCATCTCTCTTTCTTGCTCATGCTTTCACCATGTGACGTGCCTGCTTTCCATTTGCCCTCCACCATGTTTGGAAGCTTCCTGAAGCCTTCTCAGAAGCAGATGCTGGTATGCTTCCTGCACAGCCTGCAGAACTGTGAGCCAAATAAAACTCTTTCCTTTTTCTTTCTCTTTTTTTTTAAGATGGAGTTTCACTCTTGTTGCCCAGCCTAGAGTGCAATGACGCAATTTCAGCTCACTGCAATCTCCTGGTTCAAGAGATTCTCCTGCCTCTGCCTCCCGAGTAGCTGAGATTACAGGCATGTGCCACCATGCCCAGCTAATTTTGCATTTTTAGTAAAGATGGGGTTTCTCCGTGTTGATCAGGCTGGTCTCAAACTCCCAACCTCATGTCATCTGCCTCATTCAGCCTCCCAAAGTGCTGGGATTATAGGCATGAGCCATCATGCCTGGCCAAAACCTGTTTTCTTTATAAATTACCCAATCTCAGATATTTCTTTATAGCACACAAGACGGCCTAACACATCGTCCTTCTCCTCTATCTCCTGTCTTGCCATCTTAATCCAGGCTGTCATCACCACTCCCCTAGAATACTTCATCCCATTTCTAAACAGCCCCTCCCTGCCTCCTTTCCTGGCTCCATTCTCCACACCCCAGCAGATGTTGACCCAATTAAAATCCTTCAAGGCTCCTCACTGAGCTCAGAATCAAGGTGAAACACCTTCACATGACCCCTCATGTCTGCCCTGCTGTGTCACCAGTGGTTATAACTCAGACATTCATTATCTGGTGACTGCAGCAAGTCTCTCTGACTCAGTTTCCTTACCTGTAAAATTACATCTACTGCATAGGATTATTCTGAAGGTAAATATATGCATGCAAAACCATAAGAAACTGCTTGATACTCAATATATGTTGCCGGTTGGTGGACATCAGAATTTCTTGCCTCTCTTTCCCCAGCATGCTTGGTTACAGCCATGCTAGTTGCTTCCCAGCTGCTCCTGGTTTTCTCATTTCTGTTATTATTACACATGTTCTTGCTTTCCAACCTTCTCTTGCTTTTCCTAGCTAACTGCTACTTATTCTTCATATCTGAATTAAAAATGCTACTTCTGACAAAAGTGATCTGGGTGTCTGCTACTGAAGTTATTTATGCTATAATAACATGTACTGGGTTGTGTTATAACTGTGTCTGTACTTCTCCATCTCCCATCGTGGTCTACATAAGGTTCTTGAGTCTGGGGACTCTCTTGCTCACTACTAAGTTCCCCCATGCCTAGCAAAGAAGTGCAGAGGAGACGCTAATACATCACTGTTGAATGAATGAGTGCTTCTCTGTATTGACGCATAAATGACTACATACTCTTTGCTTAATACATACACAGTGCTTAGAACAATATGGGCTCATAGCAACTCTTCATTAAGTGCTAGCTGTTACATCATTACTGTGATAACTGGGGTGGTAGATGTATGAACAGAAGAGTACTATGGGGACCACAGAAGGATCTGCTACTTTGAAGGTGTCAGGGCAGCCAAAGTTAGAGAAAGGTGCTTCCCAGGCCATGCAAGTTGTGTGCTAAGCATTGGATGCAAATCATCCCCAGCGATATCTAAAATCCTGAAATTTACAACCTGTGTGGTCCCCTCCCATTGGGTGTGAGCAGTAACTTCCGTAGGCACACCAAGACTACCTAGTGACTTCCCGCTAAAGAACAGGATAGAAAACGTGATGGGATGGCATACTTTCAGGGTTAGGTTATGACAGACTCTGTGTTTACACTCTTTTTCACTGTCTCTGATGGAAGCCAGCTGCCACATTGTGAACTGCCCTATGGAAGGGCCCACATGACAAGGAACTGAATCTTGTCAATAACTGTGTGTGAGCTTGGGAGTGCATCCTTCTCCTGTCAAGCCTTGGGATGACTGTAGCCCCAGCTGACATCTAGACTGCACCCTTGTGAGGAGCCCTGAGCCACAGGACCCAGCTAACCTACACCCATATTCCTGAACCACAGAAATGTGAGATAATAGGTGGTGGTGTTTCAATTCTATGTTTCTAATAACTCTACGTTTCAGAATTAATTGTTACACAGTAATAGACAACTAATACATTCTTTGGTCACAGGAAGCACAAAAGAGAAGGCTTCAAATATATGTGTTGTTTTGAATGAATCAAGCAACAGGTGGTACACTTTAAAGGGTGCACTTGGAGAAGTCAAACTGCTGTACTTTGGCAGGGAAGAATGGAAGAGCATCCACGGGTTCCTGGAATCTCTGTCTGGGGCTGACACCTTTAGGATATTTCCTGGGATTTACTGAGCAGCCTATCACTTTTGCGAACATTCATATCCTATGCTGACACAGGATTTTTACATTTTCTGGTCTACTTGCCAAGTAAGGCTTTTTAGAAGACAATGACTGGAAATGAAAGTTCTCTAATCCACATCAATGCTTTTCTTTGGGGAAAAAAAAGGAGGTGGGGGAAAAGGGTATGATAGTAGCTTTTCTTTGGAAGAAGAAAGTTTTACCTTAGAATGGTTTGAAAAACAAACAATAAAAGCACAGTTAGAGAGGCTAAGAAACTTGCTTTTCTAGATGGTCAGTATAATGGCTAATTTTATCTCAATTTGTCTGGAACAGAGTGGCCACATGTTTGGTCAAATGTGTTTTTGGATGAGATGAGCATTTAAATCAGTGGACTTTGAGTAAAGCAGATTGCCTTCCATTATGTGGGTGGGCCTCATCTAATCATTTCAAGGCCTGAGTAGATCAAAAGACTGACAGTTTTAAAAATTAGCTGGTCATGGTGGTGTGCAACCATAGTCCCAGCTAGTTGAGAGGCTGAGATGGGAAGATTGCTATAGCCCAGGAGTGTGAGGCTGCAGTAAGCTATTAACACATCACTGCACTCCATCCTGGGTGACAGAGTAAGACCCTGTCTCAAAAAAGAGAAAAAAAGCTGAAAGAAAGAAACTGTCAACCTAGAATTTTATGCCCAGCAAAAATATCTTTCAAAAATAAAGGTAAAATACTTTTGCAGATGAAGGTCAAGAGAATTTATTGCACGCTCATTTTATTAAAAATGTTAAAGGAAATTGTTTAAGTAGAAGGAAAATAATACCAGATGCAAACTTGGATCTACAAAAGGAAATGAAGAATGCTAGTAATGGTAAATATGTGGGAAAATACAACATTTTTTTCTGTTTTTTATTTCTTTAAAAAATATTTGGCCAGATGTGGTTGCTCACACCTATAATCCCAGCACTTTGTGAGGCCAAGGCAGGAGGATTGCTTGAGCCCAGGAGTTTGAGACCACCCCGGGCAAAATAGCAAAACTCTGTCTCTACAAAAAAATGCAAAAATTAGCTGGATCTGGTGGTACACATGCCTGTAGTCCCAGCTACCCAAGAGGCTGAGGATCACTTGAGCCCTGGGAGGTGGAAGTTGCAGTGATCTACGATCACGCCACTGCATTCCAGATTCAATGACAGACCAAGACACTGTCTAAAAAAATAAAAAATTGATTCTTTAAAGCAAAAATAACAGTATTTTTACAATATAAACCCCTACATAGGGTTTTATAACCTATTTAGAAGTAGAATTTATGACAACAATAGTACAAAGAACAGGGGGAAGGAAATAGAAGTGTATTGTTTATTTTGTTTTATTTCTGAGATGGGGTCTCACTCTGTCACCCAGGCTGGAGTGCAGTGGTGCTGTCTTGGCTCACTGCAACCTCCGTCTCCCAGGCTTCAGCCTCCCAGGTAGCTGGGATTACAGGTACTTGCCACCAGGCCCAGCTATATTTTGTATTTTTAGTGGAGACATGGTTTTGCCATTTTGCCCAGCTTGGTCTCAAACTCCTGGACTCAAACGATCTGCCTGCCTTGTCCTCCCAAAGTGCTGGGATTACAGGTGTGAAGCCACTATGCCTGGCCAGAAGTATATTGTTACAAGGTTCTTAAATTATACCTGAAATGGTATTGTAGCCATTGAATATAGATAGTGATAAGTTAAAGATTCGTATTATAAGTCATAGAACAATCACTAAAAGCACAAAACAAAGATGTATAGCAAAGAAGCCAATAGTGGTGGTAAAATGGAATTCTAAAAAATGCTAAATTAATCCAAAAGGAGGCTGAAAAAGACAAAAGAAAGGAACAAAGGACAGATGGAAAAATAGAAAGCAAATATCAAGAAGGTAAACTTAAACCAACTATACTGATAATTACATTAAATGTAAATGGTCTATACATCCCAATTAAAAGAACTGTAAACATATAAAATAAATGCAAACATCCTTAATAAAACATGAATTAACCAAATCCAACAAGTACTTAAAAAAATACATCATGATCAAGTTGTGCTTGTCCTAGGAGTGCAAAGATAAATCACTATTTAAAAACATATTTGTGTACTTCACCACATGATATGCTAAAAATATTTTTAACTATTCAATGCATGCAGAAAAAGCATTGGATGAAGTCCACATCTATTCTTTAATTTGGTAAAAGTCTTATACCAAAGTCTTACAGCAAACATTATACCTATTGTAGGAAATTTATATGCATTTCCTTGAAGAGGAAGGAGGTGGAGGTTGCAGTGAGCTGAGATTGTGCCACTGCACTCCAGCCCAGGAGACAGTGCGAGAATCCGCCTCAAAAATAAAAATAAGAAAGCAATATCTATAACCAACAAGGAACACTTGTATAGAATACACAGGGCACTTCAGCAAATCAAGAAAGAGATATAACTATACTGGAAAAAATGGTCAAAAGATAAGAACCAGCTATCTATAGAGAAAGTAACTCACAGACTCATTACAAAGATATAAAAGTGCTCCAACTCATTAAGTCAAAGAGAAGCCAGTTAAAACAAGAACATGTCACTTTAGCCCATTATACTGAAAAAATTAAAGAGCTAGTCAATAGCAAGTGTGGACAGGGATATGGATACTTTTGCAGGGTTCCGATGAACGTGTAGGCTGAGGCAGGCTTCCTAGAGAATAATTCGGTGGTGTATCTTAAAAGTAAGTCTAAAAAACCAAACACCACATGTTCTCACTTACAAGTGGGAGCTGAAAAATGAGAACACATGGACACAGGGAGGGAAATAACATGCACTGGGGCCTGGGGAGGGGAACAACACACTCTGAGGCCTGTCGGCGGGCAGGGAGAGGGAGAGCATCAGGAAAAGCTAATGCATGCTAGGCTTAATAACTAGGTGATGGGTTGATACGTGCAGCAAACCACCATGGCACACGTTTACCAGAGTAACAAACCTACACATCCTGCACATGTACCCTGGAACTTAAAAAAAAAAAAAAAGTAAGTCTACAGTCTAAGCAACATGACAGGACCCATCTCTACCAAAAGAAAAAAAAAAAAATCCAGGCCTGGTGGCATAAGCTTGTGGTCCTGTTACTCAGGGGGTTAGAGGGGAGAATCCCCTGAGCCCAGGAGTAGAGGCTGCAGTAGGCCGTGTTCGAGTCACTGTACTCCAGCCTGGGCAACAGAAAGATCTGCCTGAAAAAGAAAAGGGGAAAAAAAGAGTAAGTCCACGTACGCTATGACCCATCAATTTTACTCCTAGTTGTGTATCCCAAATACATTCTGGGCTGGATCCATAAGGGAACGGTATAATGTGAGGTCTGTGCTGATTTTTTTTTTTTTTTTTTTTTTTTTGAGACGGAGTTTCGCTCTTGTTACCCAGGCTGGAGTGCAATGGTGTGATCTCGGCTCACCGCAACCTCCGCCTCCCGGGCTCAGGCAATTCTCCTGCCTCAGCCTCCTGAGTAGCTGGGATTACAGGCACGCGCCACCATGCCCAGCTAATTTTTTGTATTTTTAGTAGAGACGGGGTTTCACCATGTTGACCAGGATGGTCTCGATCTCTCGACCTCGTGATCCACCCGCCTCGGCCTCCCAAAGTGCTGGGATTACAGGCTTGAGCCACCGCGCCCGGCTGGTCTGTGGTGATGTTTATCACGATGTCACTTCTGGCACTACTGCAGTTGTCAATTCCTGAGGGAATGGAAAGCAGATTAGGGCAGGTTCACATTAAGGAATAATTCTCAGCAGCTAGATGGAGCTTCAAAATGATGCTAAATGGGGAGAAAAAGTAAGAAACAGATTGCCACCTATAACCTAATTCCACTTACATAAATTAAAAATACACATTTTGCAAGGATACATACAGACAAAGGGATACACAAGATATACATGACAATGGTTGCTTATGTGCAAGGAGGAAACTAGTTGCGGGGAATGAAGAAAAAGGGAACAAATGGGGCCGGGCGCAGTGGCTCACCCTTGTAATCCCAGCACTTTGGAAGGCTGAGGCAGGCGGATCACTTGAGGTCAGGAGTTCGAGACCAGCCTGGCCAAAATGGTGAAACCCCATTGCTACCAAAAATATAAAAACTAGCCAGGTGTGGTGGCTCATGCCTGTAATCCCAGCTACTTGGGAGGCTGAGGCAGGCAGAGGTTGAACTGGGAGGCAGACGTTGCAGTGAGCCGAGATCATGCCACTGCACTCCAGCCTTGGTGACAGTGCAAGACTCCATCTCAAGAAAAATAAAAATTAAAAATAAAAAAAGTAACAAACAAATTCAAGTATAAAAATTAGAGAGGGCCCCTTCAAAAACCATGGATAATGATGTGACAAACTGAGCCCCTGGTACCTGTTATGGGCTGAATTAATTCCCCCAAACACTGACATGTTGAAGTCCTTACTTGCAGTTCCTCAGAATGTGACTCTATAGAAGGTCGCTGCCGGTGTAACTAGTTAAATTGAGGTCACGCTAGAATACGGCGGGCCCCCAATTTGATGTTACTGGTATAGTTCCAATAAGGGGAAATTTTGGACACAGAGACAAGCTCACAGGGAGAATATCATGTGAACATGCAGGCAGAGAACAGTGTGATGCATCTCAAGCCAATGAACAAGGCAGGAAGAGGGCTCAAGCCTTAGGATGGCCAGCCAACTCCAGAGGTTGGGGGTGAGGCATGGACCAGATCTCTCTCCACACCTTCAGAAGGAACCAACTCTGACGACACCTTGATCTTGGACTTCTAGCTTCTAGAACCGTGAGACAATAAGTTTCACTCCATTTACTGAAATAGCCAACCAAGATGGCGCCAGTCCTGTGGGCACTTGAGCTGCCATGGACAGCAACCCATGCAGCAAGAATAGCTCTTGGCCCCTCACACTGCTCCTACTTAGCCTTAGTCTTGAAAGGTTTGTTCTCGGCTTTTTTTTTTTTTTTTGAGACAGGGTCTCACTCTTGTTGCCCAGGCTGTAGTGTGGTGGCAGGATCATGGCTCACTGCAGCTTCCAACAACTGGGCTCAAGTGATCCTCCCACCCCAGCCTCCCAAGTTGGTAGAACTACAGGTGTGCACCACTATGCCTGGCTAATTTTTAAAACTTTTTGTAGAGATGGGGGTCTCATTATGTTGCTCAGGCTGGTCTTGAACTCCTGGTTTCTAGTGGTCCACCTGCCTTGGCCTCTCAAAGTGCTGGGATTACAGGTGTGAGCCACCGGTCCCAGTCTGTTCCTGTCTTTTGATCTTGAACTAGACGTTTCAAGGGCCCTATTATCCACCCCACCTCCTGGGGGAAGCAGAGTTCTTGAGAACTTGGGAGACTGGCCCATAAGCACAACCTAAGTAAGCAGGTGGTTCGGTGGAAGGAATGGAGGTGTGCATTTGGCAGCGGTAGTGGAGTCAGGGCAGGGGCCTTTATGCCATCCTGGGGGTTCCAAGAAGACTTCCTGGTGAAGATCACATTGGAGTTGAGTCTTGGAGGAACAGGTGTGATCTGGATAAAGAAGAAAGGAAATCATTCTTGGCCATCTCTGGCCCCGGTTGTGGCATTGGTTGCCAGGAACAGAACCGAACATCTAGCTCAGGTAAAGGTGGGGTGTGTGTGTGTGTGTGTGTGTCTGTGTGTGTGTGTGCGTGCATACATGCTCACGCGTGTGTGTGTTCATTTTTTAGAGACAGTGTCTTACTCTGTCACTCCGGCTGAGTGCAGTGGCACAACCACGGCTCACTGCACCTTCAACGTTCGGGGCTCAAGTGATCCTCCTGCCTGACCCGCCCAAGTAACATGCCACCATGTCTGGCTAATTTTTATTTTTTGTAGAGATGGGGTCTTGCTATGTTGCCCAGGCTGGCTTCTAAATCCTGCCCCTAAGCAATCTTCCTGCCTTAGCCTCCCAAAGTGCTGGGATTACAGACATGAAAAAGTGGAATTTATTGAAAAGATACAGGGGCATCTTCCAGACCTAAGCAGGCCTCATGGGCAATGGGCTAGTTCTGCAGCTCTCCTTCCTCTCTGTTACCACAGCTGCTCCTTGCTGGTCTGGGCATGCTGGCTTCCTCGGCAAGGCTCTTAGCAGCTCTTCCTGCTTAACTCTGCTGTCCAGAGTGCGGGTGGCCATGGCTGGATCCAACTCCATGTGACTCCCCCTGCCCCCACAGGGAACAGCACAGTCCCTTCTTATTGCACAACCCCCAAGGGCACTTGTCTGAGGCATTTTCTAAGTGATCTGCCTCTTCTGGAGCATGGCAGTTTGAATAGTCAGCCTGTGGTTGTGTAGTTTCAACCCCTGACCAACACTGTATGTCTCAGCCTTGGGGTCTCTTAGTGCAAATTCTCAAGAAGGAGAATCTGGCTGGCTCAGTGTGAGGAAGATTTTCAGCCCGAATCCAGGTCCAGTCAGAGGTGTGTGTCTGTGTAAGCATCTGTGGGTTTGGCTTGGTTCGGAGTGAGTAGCCCAGGCTGAAGGCAGATTCTCTAAGAAAGGGCTGTAGCTGTAGCAGTTGGGATCCTGGTGGGAAACAGAACCACCCTCCAAGGGATAATTAAAAAGACAGGTGTGAGCAGCTTCAGAGAAAAAAAGAGGTGCTGAAGCACCTAAGGACTAGCGAGCTGTGGGGATCCGTGATCACCTCTGCGTGTGAAGAGCGAGTTGCGGGAACCATTATTAACACCAAGACGGGCCACACAGCAGGAGCTGTGCATCACGGCCAGGCCAGGCCCGGTGAGAAGGCTCCTCCTTGCTCCCCTGACCCTGCTGCACTTTGGTCAAATGCAAGAGGAGGGAGAGGACTTGCTTAGCAGTGAGGCTTAGAGGGGAGCCCAGACAGAGAAAGGCAAATGGAGAATGACCAGCACAGGCCATCTGGTATAGAGGGAGGGGAGACAGTCTGAGCCAAGGCAGGGCGGTGTGAAGCCTCTGGGCGCTCCTTGGTACTAGAGGACACGGTGCTAGATAGCAAGGGGAAGCTGATGGGCTAGAGAGGCCAGGGCCGCTGTGGGCCTTGGGGACCGCCAGCAAAAGCTCAGACCCCATCCTGCTGGGGATGCCCACTGATGGCAGGGCTCCGGGCCAGGAGGCTGCCGCAGATAGCTGAAAGCTAAAGCCAAAAAGCAATTCAAGTGGATGAACAGCATTTTTGACTGGTGGTGCCCTTCCAAAGGTCTCTGAATCCCACTACATCCAGGCCCTTCATTTATGAGGAACAGATATCCAGTGAAATCAGCATTGGCTGAAATAATTATTGCTTCATGGAACTTGGAAGGCCAGGGCAAAGCTGGTTTCAGGGACTCTGGAAATAAGGGGATAGGAGCATGAATTTCTCTTTCCATCTCTGTCTCTGTCTTTCACTCTTTAACCCGACTTGTCAACACAGCTTGCTGTAGGCCAGGGGAAGGGAGAGTTTCCTCATCCCAGTCTAATGACCCTAGAAGAAGGAGAAAAATCACTTAAAAAAACAAAATAAAACATCTATCTTTAAAGACCCAGAGAAGCACTCTAACCCAGCTCAAGTCACAGGTCCACTGTGGACCAACCATTTCAGCTTGTTAAAGTGAACTAAATATGGCCTGAGAAGGATTCTGTACTTAAATATTTGAGTCCTTGTGGACAAACCGTAACCTAGCTTAATAGGCACACAAAATGGAAAGCCTGAGCAGCATGCACCTATAACAATAGCTGAGTGCTGGCCAATCCCAGTAGCCACACTTCAACCACTCTTAAGACTGCTGAGTGTTCAAACTGTTCGAATAAGGTAAACGCTGAGGGGCAACCATCTCACCATTTTTGTACCTCACTTCTGATTCCTGTAGGTCACTTTACTTTTTTGGTGGTGGGGGATGGTGGTGGGGGGAGACGAAGTGTTCCTTTGTCATCCAGGCTGAAGTGCAGTGGCACCACCTCAGCTCATTACAACCTCTGCCTCCCAGGTTCAAGCAATTTTCCTCCTTCAGCCTCCAGAGTAGCTGGGAGTCCAGGTGCCTGCAACCACACTCTGCTAATTTTTGTATTTTTAGTAGAGATGGGGTTTCACCATGTTGGCCAGTCTGGTCTTGAACTCCCGACCTCAAGCCAGCCATCTGCCCTGGCCTCCCAAAGTGCTGGAATTAAAGAAGCGAGCTACCACACCAGGCCACTTTACTTTTTTTGTCTCTCTGAATCTGCTGTGATTCTGGAGGTTGCCTGACTCATGAATCGTTTCTTTTTTGCTCAATTAAATTTCATCAAATTTCAGTTTTCTTTTAACAAGCTCGATGATGAGCATCTCAGATTGGTCAGGCCTGGTCCATCTGCTGTGGCCTGGGGCTGGTACTGTGATTGTGAGGCCCCCCAGCACTCGAAGAATTGAGGAACGATGGGCTCACCTCTTCAGA
Organism: Saimiri boliviensis; assembly: GCF_048565385.1. Classification (NCBI taxonomy): domain Eukaryota; kingdom Metazoa; phylum Chordata; class Mammalia; order Primates; family Cebidae; genus Saimiri; species Saimiri boliviensis. The sequence continues at coordinate 141,910,225 of NC_133450.1, forward strand.
AGCCAAGCGGGAGACGTCACACAGCCAGACTGCAGCAGCTGTCCACCAAGACGCGCATCCTGTCAGCACCACCTGCCTATGCAGGGCTCAGACCTTCTATGCTCAGACAGGCTGGTCAGAAAGTCCCCTGTCACAGGGAGGCTCCAGGGTGGTGTGTGGAAGGTAGCGGTCTGATTAGTGTCTGTTAAGCAAATGACAAAAATCAACCCCAGAGAAGTAGAAAACATCTAGGTGGCCCAGCCTGGTAAGTGGTGGGAGATGGTGGTAGGGCTATCTCTGCCTGTCATCTTCAGCCTCTTCTCACGAGTCCCTGGTGGTCCATCTTGAGATAACAATGACCATTCTTCTTCCAGGCAGTGTACAAACAGTGACAATGTGGTTATGACCCCTGGAAAACGAGCAATTGATGAGCCCTGTGTATGGCTGCTCTGCTCTGTGGCCGGACGCATTCCTGCAGGATGAGGTCATAGAGCCAAGGAAAGTCAGGGTGTGGGGGCTTCCTGGGTCACAGCTCCCGAGCAGCGCTGCTGCTACCCTCCTCCTTAGGTCTCCCATCACTGATGGTCTCAGAAATCCCTGAACACACTTGAATCCCTGCCCTGGTGCGAATGCAAAGGGAAGAGTCTGTTCCTGTGCAGTAGTTTGTAGATTGGTGGTACTGAGAGAACCCAGACCCTTCTCTGTCTCCCTCAACCTTTCTACCTCTGGATCTCATGCAGACTATGCTTGGGTGGTGACACAGAAGAATTCTGTGTTTGGCAGACCGGCTTCTGGGAGTGATGGATGCCGACAGCTGGCCCTTAACAGTTAACAAGAGTAACACTAACTGGAGAAGGTTCAGCGTCCCTTAGAGATTAACGTCTCACTGAATCCACCCCAAATCACCATGAGCTAGCATTATTATTATTTCTATGTTGCAGGTGAGGAGACTAAGGCTCATCCAGTTAGTATAGTACGATGGCTGAAACCTACATTCAAATTCTGGTCTGTTTGAATCTAGAACTCTTGGCTTCCCCCAGTGACTGTGTTAGAACAGAGGGATCACCAGTTCAACGTTCATCTCTCTCCTAAGCCTTCATAGTTCTAGACCTATGGTTATAAAGGTTGTCCACTGCTCAAGGGCCCGGGAGGGTCGGGGGCCGGTGGATAGGGACCAAAATACAGCCCAGGGGTGCCATTTTTCTAATTCTCACCAAGGCCCTATACCGGCTAGCAGCGGCTCTACCCTGGACCATCTGGGGTCTGCTTAATATTCTGACAGCACCCACGGTGCTGGCTACTCACACACCTGGCCCCTCCTTAACCATGGCTGCCTTGCATTGTGACCCAATTAGTTCCCAAGACAAAACCTGTTACTCCCACAAGTCACCCGGGACTTTCTTGCCCCTAGCCTCTTGCTCCTTTGGTTCCGTCTGCCTGGAATGGCCTTCTCTCCTCAGCCACCTCCCCTGGTTCTATTTGGTTGGTGCAAAAGTCATCATGGTTTTAATGGCAAAAACAGAGGGATCAGCAGGTCAATTTCCACTTCCCTCCTAAGCCTTCATGGTTCTAGACCTATGGTTATAAAGGCTGTTCACCGCTCAAGGGCCCGGGAGGGTTGCGGGCCCGTGGATAGGGACCAAAATAAGTCATCAAACCTACCTTTCCTTTAAAACCCAGCCTGATGCCCACTCCTTCAAAATGCCTTTCAGATCCCACAGTTCGACTTCATCTCACTGTGCCTCCTCTCACCGCGCTTCCTGTTCGTGCTGGAGCTCATCACATCCAGCCTCGCCACAGAAGCCATCTACCTAGCGAGTGAGCATTTCCTAGGGCTCCGGGCTCAACGCTGTCTATACTTCATCTCTTTGATTCCTCACGTCACAAATGTCATTGTGTCCATGTCAAGAAACCGAAGCTTAGAGGGCTTCAAGCTTTGTTTCAGCAGGGAACGCAACAAGGAGTTCTGATTTTAAAGCTGCCTCCTACTAGGGCTGGTTTTCCCTAGACGTCATGACTAGGTGTGAAGTGTGAGCTATTTGAAGGCAGAAGCCGGGGGGGGGGGGTCCCCCGCAATCCCGGAGGCGGCCTTCTGCAAATGCTCAGCCCAGGAAGGAGGCTGCCCTGACCCCCGGCTTTCCGCCCCTTCCCTGGTGAGCTGCAACTCCCCTAAGGCTCCCAAGCAGGCCCTTCACCCACGCCGGCTCCTCGGGAAACAGGATTGCTGCTCTGTAGCCGCCCACAGGGACACTTGAGGGGCCGCCAGGCGCGCGAAGGGCAGAAACGACTCCAGGGGCAAGCGGGTATGCGCTCCCACCACACCCAGTCGCCGCCAGCTTGTTTACGCCTCTCCGCTGCACCTCCCGCCCGCCCGTCACGTGACCTCCCGCCCCGCCCCTCGGACTCTCGCGTGGCTCCTCCCGCCGCGCCGGCCCTTCTTTTTGCCTCCTTCGCGGAGTCACAAGATCTCTCAGCAGCCTCCTTTCGGGATCCTTCCGCCCGGCCCCGCCCCCCTCTCCCCTCCCCCCCTCCCCTCCCCCCCCCGCCATTCAAAACCCTCCTTGCTTTTTTTCTCGTCCAACCCACATCATCGGTTATGAGTGGAAGGGCCTCTTTCTTCCGGCGGGGCTGCCAAGCGCGGCCGTCTGTCCCCTTCGTTTCCAGAAGGAGGCGAGGCGCGTAGGTGAACTCTTTTTCGTGGCGGAGGCCGCCGTCGGAGTTGGCCCTTTCACGACGGGGGAGGTGCTGTACGTCCAAGATGGCGGCGCCCTGTAGGCTGGAGGGACTGTGAGGTAAACAGCTGAGGGGGAGGAGACGGTGGGTGAGTATGGGGGTGTCTCCCCCTCCTTTTTATGGGGGCTTTCTGGGGCAGTCCCGGCACCATCACCCAAGTCGGGGAGGTTCGGAGGGGCTGGAGCGAGAGGCTCATTTGCTTGGTAGGGAGCCCGGAGAAGGGGGGTTCGAAGGGCTCTCCCCTCCCTCATATTACGTTCTATCTCCGGCGGGCCCGGCCGGGACTGGCGGGTCCCTAGGGAGGAGACGTGGGCCGGACCAGGCACTGCTCTCCTCGTGGGCGTCCGAGGGTCCGCTGCACCCATGGCCTCGGTCCCTCCGGCAGAGGTGAGGTGGGCCCCTCCTCCAGCCTCTCACTTGGTGGGGTGACAGGTTCACGCGAGGTGCGGAGGGCAGGGTAGAGACGCTTGGCGGGAGGGGAAGGGTCGCGGGGGTGGGACTGCTTCCAGGACTTCAAGAGAGGGGTCGGGGCAGAGGGGCGTGGAGAATGAATGGAGGTTGCCTGTGGGCATCAGGGACTCTCCTGGACTCGGTGTCTCCGCTGAAATGTGCACGACTGTTGTGCCTCGCTCTGGGTGCACTTGTAGGTGTTTAATTGATGGTGAAAGACAGTTACCTTAAAGTCGGCAAAGGTGGTTCCTGAGACAGCTATTTGCAGAGCCACTCCTAGGCGCTCATTCATTCATTTGAGGAACTGGAGGATGCAGAGCCTGCAGTCGGAGGGACCTTGCAGAATTAAAGCTCTTTCTTTGTGTTTCCTGTTTAAAGAGTTTTGCTTTGTGTATTTTGGATGTGTGGCGGGGACTTAGGAAGGGACACGATCCTCCTAAGAACGACAGCTAACGTTAGTGGAGTGCTCTCTGTGTGCCAGGCACTGTAGAAGTGCTTGGCAGTCATTATCTCCTTTGGTCCTCACGACGGAGAGAAGAGGCAACCACTATTAACACCTCCAATCTTCTCAAATGAAGAAACTGAGGCCCAGAGAGAGCAGGATACTTTGCTTAAGATCACACCCCAATTGTATCTGAGCCAGGACTGGAACTGCTGGGATCTGACTGATTCCAAAGACATGACTCTTAAATTTATCTGTTATTTGATCAAAGCTGGCCTGTCATTAGGTGGTTAGAATTTATCATTTAGCCAAGGCTTGTGCACGTGTGTCTGTTTAATGTTGAAGTGGGGGGATGCATTTTGCTTATCCGCCTTGGCTTTTGTTTGGGATGGCAGTGTTGTGCATGTAAACTTGTTAGTCTAAATTAGGCTAAAAAGTATTTGATATTTTAATAAACCTGACGAGTTTACTGCCTAAAGAAGTCCTGCTAAAATCCTTGCTGGGTTTTTTTTTTCTTTTAATAGAAAGCATAGAAATAGCACTTCACTTTGCGTGGAGTAAGCTGTAAAAGTGCTAAAATAGAATAATACTCTTCTGAGATACTTTGATTTATAATATTGGGATCAACTTGGAATCATCTGAATTCAAACAGGCTGGCAAAGTGCAGCTGTAAATTTCAGGGAGCATTATAAAACCTAATCTTTGGGGAGCCTTTGATTTACCAAGCAACCACCTGTGATTCTTAAGTTGAGCATTCCTGAGTAAACCTGGAATATGCAAATGTGAAAACCGATTTAGTGTTGTGTAGGGAAATGTACCTTTAACAGTCATGCATCAGGCAAATGAGCCTCCTCAGAAACACTGCAACATTCTTTGCCATTGCCCTGGGGAGCTGCAGAATCTTTCTGTAACCACCTGGTGTAAACTTAAGGGGTATTTATAGACGATGCAAACGGAAAATATCCTCCTACTAAAGTTAATATCTTATCCAAAACACTCTTACATCACGTGCCTAGAAGGGCAGATGATGTAAACTTTCTCTGCTTCATGCATTTCCTGGTATCGTAAACACTTGGCATGTTCCTAAATTCCTGGTTAGAAAGCAGGTGGCGACCAACCTTCTTGTTTCCATAAAATTAGAGTGCTTCAAGTCCTGTGACTCAGTTGTGTTCTTCCTCACCGGGTTAAGAGTTAAAACTGATACTGCTACTGTTGTGGTGTAATATGATGCCTTCTGTGCATGCCTGGTTTCATTGGTGAGATGAAACTTAACAGCCTTACTAGGGCAAATCTAATATACACCTATATATGTAATGTTTGCAGAATAATGACATTGCTGGAAATGAGATTTGAAACCATAGTGCTCATGAGAACCTCGATGTACAGATATTTGACACTGTAGTAGGTAGACCTACATATTTGGTCTTTGAAGACACCATATATACATGGTTTTTTTTGGAAGAAGACCGATTCTGATGTGCACCATAGGTTGAGGACTGCTGGCTTCAGGTATCAATCTGGCTATTTTCATTTATTATTAATTGCAGAGGTGTTTCTTAAAATAGCTTCTAGCCTCTTTGTGTGTAGTGGTGGGTGAGTTTTGGGCTCTAAATTAGAGCTGACTTGATCTTACAGCTCTGTCTTTATTTGAAGTTTGTTAGGCTACAGGTATGTTCATTTCTGGGTTCCAGGGCCATGGTGAACTAAAATCAGCTTTTCCTGGAATTAATTGGATATTCTTGGATGCTGATGAGCCAAAAACAGCAATCTCTCAACCATTTCTGGCTTTTCTAAAGAGTCAGATAGCTTTTGACCTTCAGTGGGTCACCTAAGTTCTCTGAGCCTCAGTCTTCATCTGTGAAAGCAAGAGTTGGGTTGTAAATTAATGAGTATTTCTAGGCCTACATTTCTGTGATTTAAAGTCCTTTGGGGTGTCAGTTAAACATTCTGACTAAATCGATTGAGTCAACGTCTTAATGGATTTAGAATAACCAAGCAAAGTAGTGACTTTGAGCCTACTCCATTGGGTGAAGATCTATTTATCCTTTATCTTTTCCTTTACATCATAATTTTTTTTTTTTAAAAAAAGGTAATTTCCTGTAAGTTTCCCGTATTAGAAATCTCTGAAAGGTTAGTCTTTGTGTTGGTTTTGTCATTTAAGTAACTGAAGGCATGAAAGAAGAGTGTACTCAGGAGCATTAAGATCTGTGGCTGTTTGCTGGAAACGTGTGTATGTAGAATACACTCGAACACTCGGTGTAGTTTTTTTAACCTCAGATCATTGGTAACTAATATAATTTGGATGGCATGAAATACTCATTCTTCTTCATTTAAATTCATCTGAAAGAGGTAACCTGTCAGCAATTTGAGATTATTCTTTCTCTGGTTTATTTTTTAAGCCTCAGAAATTAGTCATTTTATGTCTGTTTTCACGGGAGAGAATAAAAATTCAAATCTTAGGTACTGTGTATCAAATATGCAGTTTCAGGACCTTGTGAGTTTCTTCTTGTCCTTTCTCTTGTTCAGTGCTAACTTTTGTTATGTACAGGGAATCAGCAAAAGGTAACAATTTTTTTTACGGTTGAATGAATTCAGATTTCCACTTGATAAGTAAAATGTCTTTAAAAACCGTGCTTTAGTCCAAAATAAAGCATAGTAGTTACTGCCTTACAACTCACAGGTCGCTCTCTTAAGTACATATGATGGCAGTAAAGGCCGGGAAGTGTTGAGTGTTGAGTAACAAAGGACAGTTTTGCCCTTCCATTGGTGATGTGAAGGAAAACAGGGAGGGGAGCTGCAGGGAGAACAGAGGCAGTGACCTTACTGTGCAAGCAAGCATTAAGACTCTGCTACTTTGAGTAGTTCACAGAGCATTGTAACAAACTTGAACTGTATCCATTTTACGTTATAGAATGTTTTATCAATGTTTCAAATACCAGTTGTTAAATGGGTAGGCCACTAAGCATTATGTACCCAGCAATACATTTTGTTCAGTAGTAATATTGTTACAATAAAGTTTATGTTTTTTGAGTAGGCATGTGCCAAACGTTGCACTAAGTATTTTACATCTCTGATTCCCCATTAGCTTCCTACGGCCTTAAGAGGCAAGATAGGAAGAGGAAACAGGCTTAAAGACCTGAAGTAAGTTGCCTAAAGCCATTATTCAGTGGCTGAGCTGGGCTAGGCACCTTTTTGGTTGACTCCAGAGCCCAAACATTTAGTCTTCCACTGTGATAAACTGCCTCATGCTGATCTCATAAATTAACTCACAGGTCAGGTGAGTGGTTCTTAACTTTGGTGGTGGTGGTGGGGAGATGTGTGGACTCAATTCCCCTCTGAAAATCTGTGGAAAGCTATGGACCAAATGTCTCCTCTTCTGTGTCCCATGATGTCCCATCATCACCAAAAGACTTCATACAGACATGGAATTTTGGATATGGCTTCAGGAACTTTATGGACCCAGCTTGAAACCCAGCTGATCACTTTAGGTAGATTACAGCTCTAACAATGGACTTTGGCTTTATTTTAAAAATCCCTTTTTTTTTTTTTTTTTAACTAGTAGGCAGGAAATGCCCAAGTCAAAAGGTGGCTTTATGTACTGTCTAGGTTATAAATTACTTTGTTATACCCAGGTATGTAACCTGCTAAGTGTTTGTCAGGCTTGGCATTTTGATCTGTGCTGATACTTTTAGTACCTGTCAGAATTCCACCGGGCCTTTTTCCCAAGGTTTATGCACGATATATATATTTTTTGCATCTGAACCTCAATGCAGGTATATTAATGAATGAATGTTTTTTTTTACCTTCATCCTTCTTTTTCCTAGACCAGTGGTTCTGAACCTTTAGTGGACGTCAGGATTACCTAAAAGACCCCACCCCCAAAGTTTCTAATTCAGAGATCTGGGAGAAGGCCTGAGAATTTACATTTCTAACAAATAGCCACATGATGCTCATGCTCGTGGTGCCAGGACCACATTTTGAGAACCACTGCCCTAGACTATCAAACTATACCTTTCTTCTTTAGAATACTTCCAGTTTGGTCCTATAAATCTGAAACCCAAAGATATCTCACAGTTTGCTTATATTTCTTTTTTTATTTGTTTTTTTGATATGGAGTCTCACTCTTGTCTTCCAGACTGGAGTGCAGTGGCGTGATCTCGCCTCACTGCAACCTCTGCCTCCCAGGTTCAAGTGATTCTCCTGCCTTAGCCTCCTGAGTAGCTGGGATTACAGGCACCCACCACCACGCTCGGCTAATTTTTGTATTTTTACTAGAGGTGGGGTTTCACTGTGTTGGCCAGGTTAGTCTCGAACTCCTCACCTCAGGTGATCTGCCCACCTCAGCCTCCCAAAGTGCTGGGGTTACAGGCAAATGAGCCACCGTGCCCAGCTGCTTATATTTCTTTTAGGGGAAGCTCTGTGTAGTGACTTTTTGAAATATACATAATATCTGTTTGGCTTCTATTTTCTTGGTAAATAATGTTCATGTTAATAGAAAGTGAAAACATAAGCATTATTTATTGACGAGATACGCCTTACCAAAATCAAGCTCTGGCCTTACAGGCAAGTTACTAGAGGATTCTTCACCTTTGAGATAGGATATAAGCTTTAGCAAACCATCCATCAAGGCCCCAATGGCAGAAATTCTGAATGGAGAATCTGGCAAGTTGGAGCTCTCCTCCCCCAGTTTGTCCTTGAGAGGGACTCCAACTGCCGAGACCTTTTAAATCACACATGACTACCCGTGTTGGCAGGTTTTACCATCAGCTGTTTTACTCTCACATAGTAAGTAGTTATTTCCTACCCTTTTCTCCTTTCTTCTAGGCACTGATAGAATGGGAGCAAGTATCTTACTTACTCTTTTTAGATGCATTTGTGCTGAAGGCGCATTGGTTCACTTGATAGAATATTACTCTTAAGAAATCACCTGAGAGTTCCTGAGCCAGAGCAGAACATTAGCCTAACAGTGTAATGTTTCTGCTCTATCTAACTGTACTTGATATTGAAATAGTCTATCCATTTCCTGAACGTGTGTCTGAATTGTCCTTGCATTTATTTATTTATTTATTTATTTATTTTTGAGACGGAGTTTCGCTCTTTTTACCCAGGCTGGAGTGCGATGGTGCGATCTTGGCTCACCGCAACCTCCGCCTCCTGGGTTCAGGCAATTCTCCTGCCTCAGCCTCCTGAGTAGCTGGGATTACAGGTACACACCACCGTGCCCAGCTAATTTTTTGTATTTTTAGTAGAGATGGGATTTTACCATGTTGACCAGGATGGTCTCGATCTCTTGACCTCGTGATCCACCCGCCTCGGCCTCCCAAAGTGCTGGGATTACAGGCTTGAGCCACCGCGCCCGGCCTTGTCCTTGAATTTTTATGGATAAAAAATTGGATATAGAAAACAAGTTATAGTGAAGAGACATCTGCCTTCATTTAGACATGCAGTGCATTTTTACATCATAGACAAATGTGTACAAAATTATCTTAGGCAATTTGATATACAGTTACCTATTTTATGTTACATATAGTCCTGAGGAATCGTAGAGGATAGTGTGTAGGCCACGTATCACAGCATTTGTTTTTGAAAAATTTGAATATTTACCTGTAATTCCAGATAAATCCTTTCTAAAGACATCTTAGGTATCTGCCACTAGTATTTTCAAAAGGTGTATGTACCTCTTGGCTCTCTCACAGCTCATAATGCATCTTGGCTAGGGCAGAGATACGGGAAAAAAACGCATACGAGTCCTGCTAATGACAGCTATCTACGGCTGCTAGGCTGGAGTTCATGTGTAATCCTAGGCATCTAAGCCATCCCTCTGTAAACACCTAAAGAATGATATTAGTTAAGATGAACAGTAAAGACAGATTGGCCTTTGTGCTTTCTGTTTCATCTCAAAATACTTAAACACAGAGCCCCTATCTTCTTCCTCAAACCTACACTTTTCAAAAAGGTTCTGATAGAAGTGAAGTTAACAATGATGAACATAGGTGAGAACACAACTTTTGGGTCAAATATGAAAGGGAATATATCTAGATCTGCAGGCAGGTTTCTTTTTACATTTGGGTTTCAAAGATAAGGACAGGGGTTGGACTGATGTTCTGCTCTGCCAGCTGTTTCCGTCCGCACGCCTCCTTCCGCCTCTGGAGGTTCACAAATCACATCTCGCTTTACTGACCAGACTGAGTGTGCTTGGTAGTACCCCCAAGGCAGGATCCAAATACGAATGATTAAGTCAATAAACACTTAAAAATATAAGTAAGAGTAGAATAGTAGGCAGCCTTTGACATACCAACATAAAATTGCTGCCAATTTAGTACCATTTCCATGTTTAATATAGTGATAAAGAAGTTAAAAGTCTTGAGTAATGGACAAAAACACTTTGCTTGACAGGGGGTGGGGGCTCACGCCTGTAATCCCAGCACTTTGGGAGGCCGAGGTGGATGGATCACTTGAGCCCAGGAGTTCTAGACCAGCCTGAGCAACACAGGGAGACCCTGCCTCTAAAATAAATAAATAAATAAATAACAAAAATTAGCCGGGCATGGTGGTGCGTGCCTGTAGTCCCAGCTTGAGCCTGGGAGGCGAAGGTCGCAGTGAACCGTAAATTGTGATCATGCCACTGCACTCCAGGCTGCACTCTGTCTCAAAACAAAACAAAACAAAACAAAAAAGTAAACCACGAGCAGTAAAACCACTCTGCTTTCCTAGAGTAGGTCCTTTATGTAGGACAGGGGTCTTGGGTGGGCAGTCTGCAGGATCTCATCTGGTGTAGATCCTAATTTTACCTTTGCCTTAGATATTTCTTTTCAGGTAGAAGATCCAACCAGGATTAATTGGAAGAGGAAGTCTATATGACTCACTGGACTAACTGCTGATTTTAAGATTCTAAGATTAGCGGCTCCTGCACTTTAATTCAAGCCCTCTGACTTGGTGGAGTGAGTGTGGCCAGGCAAGCACTCCCTGTCAGAATGGTATTATGATCCCTCTTTTCTGGAGGGCCAACCTACCTGCAGCACTTCACAGGCTTGCAGGTGCCATTGAGGACCAGTAGAGCTTAATTTCTGGAATGTGTTCCACGTGGAAATATAATTACCCTGCCATCTGGAGCAAGAGATTTTAATTATTAGAGAGTTGCTCAATTCACTAGTTTGACTTTGGCCATGGTTGTATATTTAAGAACTTGGTTCGAGTTTTTTCCGTGTTTAGGATAATTAGTTGTCCACAGTATATGAGGCTGAGCTTTCATACTCTATATTCAACTCTGGAATGGCTAACAAAGAAGCTGATTAAATCTTACCTGACCTGAGCAGGGTGTGTTTGCCTCTTGTGTGCCAGGTGCCAGGATGGGCCCTAGGTGTCCCAGATGGTTCCTTTCCTCGTGGAGTTTATAATCTAGTGATCAGATTGTACCTAAATATAGTTTGAAGGACCCATATTTTAAAAGCAAACTAGAATGTATTTATATATCCTCATATTTAAGATGGATTTTTAATACAGGTTAATTTGAATAGAAAGTAGGGTGAAAGGGGGAAGAAAACAGAAAAATGATGGCTGTTCACAAATATTTTATGTTTCTTGTGTAGAAGGATTAAATTTAATTCGTGCTGCATGAAGGCACAATTAGGCTTTGCAGATTTATTTAAGAAATATTGGCTGGGTGCAGTGGCTCACATTTGTAATAATGACACCTTGGGAGGCCTTGCTGGGAGGATTGCTTGAGGCTAGGAGTTTGATAACAGCCTGGGCAACATAGCGAGACCCCATCTCTAAAATGAAAAAAAAAAAAAAAAAAAAAAAATTAGTCAGGCATGATGGTGTATGCCTATAGTCCTAGCTACTCGAGAGGCTGAGGTGGGAGGATTACTTGAGCCTAGGAGTTTGAGGTTGCACTGAGCTATGATGGCTCCACTGTACTCTAGCCTAAGAGTGAGACCCTGTCTCTAAGAAAGAAAGATAGAAAGAGAAAGAAAGAAAATAAATAAGAAAGAAAAAGAAAAAGATTTTAACTCCTAGTCATTCAATCAAGAAGTGCCAGACACCATGGTAGCTGCTTGAAATACAGTACTGAGTAAGCTGCAGTCCCTCCCTGGATATAACTTCTAGTGAAGGAGACATGTTCAGTAATTAATCGAGCTTATTTAATTGGATTGTGGTAAGTGACACAAGAAATATAGGCTGCAAGAGTATAATAGGGGACCTGACCTAGTCTGGGAGCTGGGAGTGGGAGGGAAGTGGAGGCCTAGGAGGTCTTCTCTGAGGAAGTGAGCATTTAAGCTGATATTTTAACAAGGAAGAGTGAGTTTAGGAGGAGCCAAAGGTAGAGTCTCTTAGGCCCAGGAATGGGGAGTGTGTGGCTTGGACAAGGAACTGCAAGGCTGGGGAGGCAAGGTGGTGGGGAGGGCTGGGGAGGGGTGAGGACTGTGGAGACTGTGGTGGGTGGTGCGGTCCCGCAGGCCCACTCAGTGCTTTGTGCCCCTCACTTTCCTGGACCTGCCTCACATGGCTCCTCTGGTAACTTCGGTGTGCCCCACACTGTGCCAAGTACAGTAGGCTGTATCGTCTCATGTAATCCCCACAACCCTTATGAGCTTGATGCCATCCTTATTCTAACTTTACAGACGAGATAACTTACAGTTAGATATTGGAGACTTAAGATAAATAACCAAATGTTACACAGCTAATAAGTTGCAGAGCTTGGATTTTAACCCGGAACTCTCTAATTCTAGGGCCTATCCTGCCTATTTGTTTGTACCTCTAACAGACATTAACAAAAGACAGAGATTACAAGTTCAGCACAATATAAAGAATTTTCCAGCAACCAGCTGTTCAGAAATGTAGACGGGGAGAGGCACGTGCTTCCAGTGATTATGAGTGTTCATTCCAGTGGAAACCTGGTGGCCACCTGTCAGGGATAGAGTAGGAAGAAGGATATGACAGATGAACCCCTAACTCCCTTCTGATTGCCTCTGGGATTTTGCTTCATTGTATGTATGTTTTCTTCCTTCAGTGACCATGAAAGACACCAGGTTGACAGCACTGGAAACCGAAGTACCAATTGTCCCCAGAACAGGTAAGGGTATAACCAAGCCAGTGGTTAGAGGAAGATGGGAGGGAATTATCTTGTCCATGATTGAATTTAACATTTACAGTTTTAGCTACTTGCCAGGAACTGGACCATCTATGGCACGAAGTAATTAGTCACATTACTGATGATGATTAGTTGCTTATTCATTGCCTGACACTGTCCAAAGTGCATTATGTGCATTACTTTTCTTCACAGCCACACTTTTCAGTGTATCCCCATTTTACAGGTGAGGATTCGGGCTCAAAGATGGCATGTAATTTTCCTAAAGACGTATAGCTAGCACTTGGTGGACTCAATTCAGTTCTGTTTAGCAGCAAAGTTTGGTTTTAACCATTTCATTAAATGTAAGCCCGTGCGCTGGCACAAGTCATTTAACTAGTGCAGAGGTTCTTAACTTTGGCTGCACCTTAGAAATCTGCATAGGTTTATAAAAACAAACCAAATGTGATGTCTGGATTCCACCCCTTAACCTGTTCCAGAGTGGGCCCTGGACTTCAGGATTCTGTAAGCTCTCCAGGTGATTCTAATGTACATCCTGGGCTGAGGACCCTTGAGCTGGCGAGTGAGCATTTGCATCTTAATGTCGCTATTAATTTTGGGGGATAAATTATATGCTATAGTAGTTTTTAGGGATTTGACGATCCTGTCTCAGAATATATCCTTCATAAATGTTGAGGTGCCGTCATTCCATGGATGGAATTTCCTCTTAGTGACCTAACTGATCACTGAACTGTAATTTTGGTTTAGCAGTAATAGTGCCAAGCACAACAGAGTTGTGTATAGGAAGGGTGCAGGAAGACAGGGAGATGCTTGGCCTGCTGTCTTTGTACATGGACAGCTATGCGATTCATGCCAGGGCTCAGTGGTTGCTGTTTACTGTATCCTGTGACTGTCTGCCTCACCTCTGTCATAGGAGTTACGTATGAAATAAGGTGGGGATTTTTGTCTTACAGATTTACCTCAGTTCATGAATAGGGTCTTGATACAAATTGTAGACTGTCTAACAAGAAAGTTAAGAATTGTTCTCTTACAAGTAGGGAAAGTTTTCTGAGTTTGATTTTTCACGTTCAGTGTTTTTGTGTATACTTCATACTGTTCCTTTTTTAGAAGTCCACTGTATATGAATTTGAACCCAAAGTCAAACAGTTAAGTGTTCAGATTATTGAGGCCCAAGCTAAATATCACCATCATAAAATGTAAGTCCTGGGATACAAAAGTAAATCTCAAATTTTATTAAACACTTTTCACAATAGTATAATTATATTGCATTTTAGTAGTCAGATTTTAGAAGTTTGAAATTTTAATATAGGAAAAATACTTTGTGGGCACTACAGGCTGCTAGATCACTGCTGTGGTCACTACATCACATGTTTGTAATATCATCTTAGCTGGCACACAGCCTCATTAGTAACGTTTTTGGGCAAAGCAGAATTCAGAAAAGTTTCTGGTAGATGGTTTTCTGGAAGGAATCTTGTACCTGAGATTCATAGTTGGCAAGCCTCAAAGATGCTTCCTTTTCAGTTACAAAAAATTGTTGGCCACCTTTAGCAATTATTTTTATTTTGAAAGAAAAAAAGCCCAGCTTTTAACAGCATTTTTCTGTTTTCATGGGGGACTCTCGTTTATACTTTTTTCCTCATTTTTAAGACATTTTTGGCCGGGCATGGTGGCTCATACCTGTGATCCCAGGACTTTGGGAGGCCAAGGCAGGAGGATCACCTGAGGTCAGGAATTCGAGACCAGCCTGACCAACATGGTAAAACCTCATCTCTACTAATAATACAAAAATTAGCTGGGTGTGGTGGTGCACACCTGTATTCTCAGCTACTCGGGAGGCTGAGGCAGGGGAATTGCTTAAACCCAGGAGATGGAGGTTGCAGTGAGCTGAGATCATGCCATTGCACTCCAGCCTGGGCAACAGAGCGAGACTCTGTCTCAATTAAAAAAAAAAAAAAAAAAAAGACAGTGCCAAAGCCAGACACACATCAGATTTTAGCTGCATCTAGAGACTGAAACCGAACTTTAGCAGATCCCTGTTTTCCATACTTTCTGAGATCGTGAGTATTGTTGGATTGCATCCGATGACTAGTTGTACAGTTTAAAATTGGTTCAAGGTTTCTCATGAATTCCAAAGTATCTTTTATTGAAAAGTGATAACTAAGCGCCTCCCTGCTGCTTTAGATTGAGTGGACAGGGGAGGCCCATCAGAGGTCTGAGAGACAGTCAGCCGTGCAAGGATGTGGGACAAGAGCGTTCCATGCAAAGAGGGAGCCGCAAGTGCAAAGGCCCTGAGCAAGAAAGAACCAGTATTCATGTGTTTAGGAAGACTGACACTAGAGCAGAGGAATTGAAGAGCAGAGAGGGGTTGGGAGGTTAATAACTGGCTAGATCTTTTGAGGCCTTGTAGGCTACTCATGAGTTTCATAAGTTCCATCATGTTATTGGCTCTTATTAATTCAATAGGAAGCCATTGGACAATTTTAAACAGAGGAGTGAGATTCTGATATTTGTATCTCAGTGTCTCTTGTGGTTATTTGGTGGCGAATGAATTTTGTAAGGTAGCATGAATACAAGCAGGGAGAATAGTGAGGGGGGCGGCTGCTCCCTTGTCTCTGAGAGATGATGGGGGCTTCAACTGAGGTGATAGCTATTGGTTTGCTGATGGATTAGATATGGTGGTGGAGGTGGTGAAAGAGTCAAGCAGTCACCTGGGTGTTTGCTTGAAACTGATGGTGGTGCCTTTTACTGAGATCCAGATGGCAGAGTGATGGGTTTTGGAGTAGAGATTGGCATTGAAGGTCATGCCCCCTTAATATGACTAGCATCATCTGCAGCACTGTACTGTGTACTGTATGTGGCCACTAAAGATAATGTTAAACTAAGTGGAACGTTGCTTTAGCATATAGGATAGGGAAATGCATTCACCCAGTTGCTGTCTTTTAACTTCTCCTGTATGACTGTTTTCTGTGGTGACTTCCGAAATGGAAAAGAGACTGTTATGGCTAGAGACTTTTGTGGCTAATGTACTGATGCTTCAGTGTGTCTGCGGTGCTAATCTTTAAGTGACTTTTCTCAGCCAATCTTCTATAGGCTGTAAAGTGTGCTTAACATGTACATCCCATCCACCACCATCACCACTGATTGAGTCCAAGTCGACCTGGTTTCTTCCCTTTTTTTGTGCATATATTGAACCATGTCTTTTTTTCTGCTATAGAACACATAATTCTTCATTGCACTTGCTAAGTCTGTCTTACCTACTTAATGCCTTGTACTTACTGTACCCTCAAATGTTTGAATGTACTTTAAAAGGAGATATTCTAGTTATGGGACTGATTCCAAGAGCTATGATTTAACTCTTAGGAGGACTTTTTAGAATGTCAAAAATGCTTGAACTTGAGCCGCTTATACAAAGAATCTCACATAAAACCCAATGTTTATATTTTTCCTGGAGATTAAAAACTATGGTAAACGGTAGAATTTTGGAAGGCAGCTATGCTCACCACTATACCACCAACGCGGCCAACAGTAGAATTTTGGAACCAGAGAGAAAAACTTGTTGCCAAAATGTGTTTCTAATGTGTTTTAGAATAAAACCTTATTTTTGCAAACTGCAAAACAAGCTAGGTAGCCCAAGCTGACTATCGCCAAGTTGACTGGATGGGTGCCATTTTTGTGTAAAATTGAGCTTGTGTCACTCTGGGCTCTGGGGCTGCCTGCATTTGGAGGATCAGATCTGACGTTATCATCTTCTGACTACACAGAAGGCAAACTCAGAGTCTCCCTAGACAGATAGTATGTAAGTAGCAATTTTATTGAAACAAAACCTGCAAACTTAGGGACAAGGTACTTTTCAATTTCTGAACTACATTCTTTGTCACCAATTGAGAATTATTTATGATTTACCTGAAGTAGAAATCAGTGTGGGGGTTAGCTAGGCATATATGCTATTCAGAAGTCATCCTGAAAGTGGTGGCCCAAAGCTTTTTCCTGGTATTTTTTATAATAATGTACAGGTACTATGCAGTGAGTGTTTATGTGTACCTGGTACTGTACTAACTGCTTTTTGGTTTTGAACTTTTACAATAGCATCTTACTAATGGTGGTCTCACATTTTGGAGCCCTTTGAAATTAACTTCTTATGTGATTTCCTTGTAAGATTTTTATTTACAGGTATGAGTCAGCAACTTCCTATATCATGGATTTGGCATCAAAAAGGCATTTAGACACTTTGATTTTTCTGATAATTGAATTTCTGACTAAGAGCCAAAAATAGTGAATATCACCAGGTTTTAGCTAAACAAGAACATAGATGATAGTAAGTTAATACCTGGCAGTTTCTGGGGTCACTGCTAATTTAAATTTGGCGTTCTTGCAGAAGGAGCTTATCTCTTTCTTTTTCTTTTCTTTTCTTTTTTATGCAGAGTCTTGCCCAGGCTGGAATGCAGTGGCACGACCTTGACTCACTGCAACCTCTGCCTCCCAGGCTCAAGCGATTCTCCTGCCTCAGCCTCCCGAGTAGCTGGGACCAAAGGCACACGCCCCCCCAACCCCCGCACCCAGCTAATGTTTGTGTTTTTAGTAGAGATGGAGTTTCGCCTTGTTGGCCAGGCTGGTCTTGAACTCCTGACCTCAGGTGATCCGCCTGCCTCAGCCTCCCCTCCCATAGTGCTGGAATTACAGGTGTGAGCTACTGCACTTGGCCTCAGCCACCGTGTCTGGCCTCAGTTTAATTCTTTTTAACTCTTTAGTTGGATTTTTCTTTATCATAGTGTTTCTCAAAAATAATTTGTGTATCACTTTAAGAATTCCCTGGAGTGCTTATTAAAATATAGATTCCTGAGCCCAAAATTCAGTTTTGGAAGGGGCCCAGGTATTGCATTTCTAGCAAAAATCCCAGGTGGTTTTGATGCACATTGAAACTTGAGAACTGCTACCTAGGCTGACTGAAAGAAACGGAAATTTTATCCTTTTTGGGCATCCATATTCCCATGTGTGAAATAGGGATGATACCTGCTCACATCACATCACAGAGTTGCTGTGATGATCAAAACCACAAGTTAGCTTAGTGTGACACTGAAGGGCTTGGGGCTTTGGAGTCAGGGAGATCTAGGTTCAAATATCAGTTTTTCTCCTCTGGTTTTGCTTCTTGCTTGCTTTGTGACCCAGAGTAGATGGCTTGATCTCCGTTCTGCTCCCTGTACAATGGGGACAAAAGTGCCAATGACATGGTGGTCATGTCAGGAGTATATAGAGTGATGTTTGTAAAAGGTATATACTGCTCGTCTTATAAATGATAACTGTTGTTACTTGTTTTTACAAATACAGCCTCAGAGACCCAAGTGGGGGATACATCATAAATGTGTATAGTTACACTTGGGGAATGAGCTGCTTTTTGTATATCAAGATCAAGCAGCTGCTCTACTACCATAGAGAGCTTGGGTTTTGAAGGGTGAGTTTTTGAAGGTTTGCCCTGATGATCCCATCTGTAGCCAGTGGTATTTGGGTGTGCAGTTAGATGTCTCCGATAAGGGGTATGCTGAAACAGAGAAGTGATCCCCAGCTAAGTGTTGGACTTAGCAGACTTGTGACCTAACCAGCTGTACTAACTCTTAGACATTGATGAGATTGTCAAGAAGGAAATAGAATGTATTTAGTTCCCTTTCTGAAAAAAGACTGTCTGCTTTATAGATCAGTAATTTGAAATATGAATACAGTCTTAGCCAAAACCCAAGGTAGACTCAGAAGTAGGAATAAAACTTAGATTTGATCCTGTCATTAAGTTGCTGTGACTGGCATCAGTTTTTAAGATTTCTTTCTGGTGTTATATTTTAAAGAAACCTTTTTCATAAACTCGTCGAAGAATTACTCATACACTTCTTTTATCAGCCAAAGGGATTCACTGTTTGAATCAGAGAATTGTGGGCAAACTTTGCATTGCATTGAACACATGCATTGGTTTGTCTTGCAGGTATTTTTTTGTGGGGAAAAATGGGGCCAGTTAGTCACCGTTCGTCTTCCTTTGTCTCAGTCTGGTAGTGGCCCCAATGAAGAGCCTTCAGAATCTGTAAGATACGTCCTGGAGCCGGCACAGCACCTTCAAGCTAGAGAATGGCCCAACAAGCGAATGTCGGGGAGCTCCTGTCCATGCTGGACTCCCCCATGCTGAATGTGCGGGACGACGTGACAGCTGTCTTTAAAGAGAACCTCAATTCTGGTTAGCAAAGTAATATCCTTTTTAGCTTATCTTCTAAGAAGAAGAGATTGACTTAAAGCCACTAGAATCCTGCTGATACATTTTAGGTTTCATCTTCTGAAGAGTTTTTTTAAACACTCAAAGAGAGCATCTGTTGATGAATTCACTCTATATGTGTTTTAAACTTTCAATTATGGAAATAAATATGCACACACCTGAAGTAAGAATCATGGAGTTAACTCATGAACCCAGTTTCAAATTCTTTCCTCCCTGACTCTCCCACCCTCCAAATATTTTAAAACAAATTCCAGACATGGTTTTAACTGTAAATCATATACGTGGCTTTTATTATGAAAAGTGCCTAACCTCGTTTTAATATGAGAAATAGAAATTTAAATAGTACCCTTTTTTGCTTACCAGGTTGGCAAAATTAAATATTGAATATAGAAATGGGCACTGTTAGCATGAATACGAATTGATGTGTTTAGTCTTTTGGAGTATCTGTCAATTTAAAAACACATAAGAATCTGTATCTTATTATAGCTTTGAGTGAAATATAGTGAGACATTGGAAAAACCCAGGTATCCTTCAGTAGGTGAATGGTTAAATTCGTTACGTAGAGCCATGCAGTGGAACCCTCGGAGGACAGAAAGAAATGAAATAGGCCGTAGATGCTGACATGGGAAGGTTGTTGCAACACTTTGTTTAGTGGAAAAAACACGCACGTGCACAAACTGTCTGTGGACATGAGGCCTGCGTGCATATGATTGTTCAAGTAGAAAAGGGTTTGAAGAGACACACACTAAACTTAAGGGTGTTTATCTGTGAAGAGTGGGTTTGGAGGCAGGTGGTAAGGAGCACTTTCATTTTGATTTGTTGTACTTTTACATAGCCTGAATTATTTTTTGTAATTAAAAAAGCAGTAAAAATAAAAGCGCTTCATATGTTTTATGCATATTTAGGCAAATAAACTCTGAATTATCCTATTATTAAATTAAGAGGCAGAAATGTCATGCTGCATAAAACTTAGAATAGCATATAAACATTTTCTAGATTTTGTGACAGGTATAAAACTTAGAATAGCATATAAACATTTTCTAGATTTTGTGACAGGCAGCTATGTAAGGTGAATTTAGGATGTTAAGGGAAATAGGTATGATCCATTGCCCTTTTCTTGATTTAGACCGTGGTCCTATGCTTGTAAACACCTTGGTGGATTACTACCTGGAAACCAACTCTCAGCCAGTATTGCACATCCTGACCACCTTGCAAGAGCCACATGACAAGGTAATGGCTGAAATATCATAGGCAATTTCATATGTTCTCTCTGAGTACAACAGCTTCTTTGCACGGCTGCTGTACAACTTTTCCCGAGCTTATTCTTTTGATTTCTATGTGCCACTGATGACATTGTTCCCAGTTTATAACGATATATAAAAATAATTTTTAGGACCCATGTTTCTTGGAAAGTTTGTAAAGTAAAACATAGTTCAGGCTGGGCGCGGTGGCTCAAGCCTGTAATCCCAGCACTTTGGGAGGCCGAGGCGGGTGGATCACGAGGTCGAGAGATCGAGACCATCCTGGTCAA
Source organism: Saimiri boliviensis (assembly GCF_048565385.1). Lineage (NCBI taxonomy): Eukaryota > Metazoa > Chordata > Mammalia > Primates > Cebidae > Saimiri > Saimiri boliviensis. The sequence continues at coordinate 141,930,701 of NC_133450.1, forward strand.
CATGGTGAAACCCCGTCTCTACTAAAAATACAAAACATTAGCTGGGCATGGTGGCGCGTGCCTGTAATCCCAGCTACTCAGGAGGCTGAGGCAGGAGAATTGCCTGAACCCAGGAGGCAGAGGTTGCTGTGAGCCAGGGTCACGCCATTGCACTCCAGCCTGGGTAACAAGAACGAAACTCCGTCTCAAAAAAAAAACAAAAACAAAAAAAAAACATAGTTCAGAGACTGTTAAAGATCTTGTTTAAAGAAATCTTACATTTCCAGTACTATAGTTGCATAGTGATGATTTGGCCCATGGATACCCATTTTTCAACCTATGCTTTGAATAGGATTTTGAGACTTTTATCAGTATGGAAAAGCTTCAAGTGCAAGGGACTAATGTGGCAAATTAATGAGTCTTGTTTCCCAGCACCAAGCACTTGGAGGGCTCCTTCGTGTTTTCCTTTTGTTTTTGTTTTTGTTTTTTTTTTTTGAGACGGAGTTTCGCTCTTGTTACCCAGGCTGGAGTGCAATGGCGCGATCGCGGCTCACCGCAACCTCCGCCTCCTGGGTTCAGGCAATTCTCCTGCCTCAGCCTCCTGAGTAGTTGGGATTACAGGCGTGCACCACCATGCCCAGCTAATTTTTTGTATTTTTAGTAGAGACGGGGTTTCACCATGTTGACCAGGATGGTCTCGATCTCTCGACCTCGTGATCTACCCGCCTTGGCCTCCCAAAGTGCTGGGATTACAGGCTTGAGCCACCGCGCCCGGCCTTCCTTTTGTTTTTAATAAATAGCTAGTAAAGCATCGTTACTGCAGACTTGGTAAGTCTTAAGTGTGTATTTGAGAGCAACCTCCCCAGGATTTGAAGACCTTGTCATTGCATGCCTTTTACAGTACATCTTGTTGTGTTTTGTTTTGTTTTCTAAAGAGGTGGGGTCTCATTCTGTTGCCCAGGCTGGAGCGTGGTGGCACAATCATAGCTCACTGTAACTTTGAACTCCCGGCCTCAAACTGTCCTCCCGCCTCAGCCTCCCAAAGTGCGGGGATTGCAGGCATAAGCCACTGCACCTGGCCCATCTTGTTTTTTTTTATTTACTTTGGCCTGAGTTGTAACTTCTACTACCTAATTGATACTTGAGGCCAAACCATGTAGGTTGTGTTGCTCTAGCTATAAGTGGCTGCTTCCAGCAGAATCGCCTCATGGCTTCAACAACCTGTCACAGTTTGGGGCTAGTGGTTATTGAGGGACTGTGAACAAGTCTCCCTCTTTTTGCATATGTGTATTGTTGGATCCTTTTTCATGAGATGCAAACTGACCGCCTTTTGTCAGGCCAAATGCGGCAGTGTTTTGTTTGCTACCGTGGTTTTTAAAATCTCGAATTTGATCTTTTATCTGCATGAGCCTTGTTTTACATCAGAGGCAAGACTTGAGAGATTGGAGCACATCATTGCTGTATTTATTTGTGCTAACTTCATATTTTCATGTGGGGATTTCCCTTGTTCTTTTACATTTTCAGCACCTCTTGGACAGGATTAACGAATATGTGGGCAAAGCCACCACTCGTTTATCCATCCTCTCGTTACTGGGTCATGTCATAAGACTGCAGCCATCCTGGAAGCATAAGCTCTCTCAAGCACCTCTTTTGCCTTCTTTACTAAAATGTCTCAAGGTAGGATGTTTGTAAGGATTTGAATGAAATGGCTTAATGAGTATAGTTTCTGAAATTTTAAGTAACTGAAAGCAAGGAAGCTAGATTTTAATTTTTAGAGTTTAAAACCTTCTAGAGATTTGGCTTTTCTCAAATATAATGTTGTCCAGAGTTGGTACTTAGTAAGTTCTCAAATGTATCACTATGACTATTGAATACCTTGTCCATGCAAATATGGTAAAATTTTGATCAGATGGGTTCAATGTTACATTATTCCAAACCTCTTGATTTCATCACGGTTTAGCCTTCCCTCATTTAAAATATGCTGGATTATCTTTTGGGAATCGCTGTTTCTAAATTATCTTTGAGCTAATAGAAAAATGGCTTCACTGTTAACCGTTTAGCAGCATGATCTGGTTGCAGCTCTAATTAAGACTTTGTTGATGGAAGTTCTTCTAAGTCGCATTCTATTTTCTGCACTACATTTAGTGCATTTTTCTACACAGGGAGTCAAAATCTAAATAGAACTTTATGGTTTTAGTTTGAACAGTGGCTTGCGGCCATACTCAGGGTTATTTGCTTAATCTGTTTTAGTTCCTGGACTTGTTTTCTGTCTATAAAATAAGAAAATGTGGTTAATATTAACTGCCTGTACCTCACAGAGACATGAAAATATCCAGTAGTATTTGTTCCAGGATGGCAGTACCATTGGATTCATCTGATACAGCACCATGCAAATTGATTTTTGTGTCTGCCAAGAAGGGTAACTCTTTTGTTATCCCTAGAGGTGGGTCCTAAGGAGTCACATTGGTAGGGTGTTAAAAAAACATGCATTTAATGTTAAGAAAAAATAGGAACAGTTATAACTACTTAATGTTTTTAAGCAAATGAATTGATGAGAATATAATCTAATTTTGAGACACAACATTTAGTTCAGATTGCAAAACACTTATCTCTTCCAAAAGACTAAGCTTTGAACATTTAATCATGGACTATTACTCAAGTCTTCAGTTAGACTGTTAGGATAAGTGAAATCACGGCTAGTTCTTTTTGCTAAGAATCATTATATGGTCTCATATATTCTCAATTCTCTTACCAATATATTATTCTTACTAGATATCTTCCATAACGAAAGACTTCATGTAAAAATCAAATATATTTAAAACTTTATTCCCAGACTCATAGATTCCTATTCTAATAGGAATAATGGATGTCTTAGCCTATATAGTAGTCTTTTGATTAATCCGAATTTCATCCACCTGGCAAACATTTGTGATTTAATTATAGATCAGGTGAGCTGCTATAGCTAGTCAGAGTTGATTGAGTATCTGCTGGGTGTTAAGTGTCTTCAGTTAGCTGGAAGGTATTTATTTGACTTAATATTTAAATTATAGGTGTGCTCAAAGGTTTCCATACTTTTTTAAATTTACTGGTTCTAAATACTGCTTTGAAGTGAACCATTAAGTTGACTTGTTAGTGTTATACAAATTTCTCCTTCAATTATACTTCTATTGTAGTTCTTTAAAAAATAGCAATCAAGTAACTTGTCATTGTATAGTGTGTTTTTGTTTTTTTTAATTGACAACAAAAAGTAAATATCTTAGGATTTGGGTGAATAAATGAAAACAGAGCAGTGCTCTTGTATTTTGTTGAAAAGCAACTCCTTTTGTTTTCATCCAAGTGCTATAAATAGGGCATCCTAAGGCTTCAGGACTTGGGTGTCCCCGAGTCAAGTTTAAACTCATCTCCAGGATGCCTTTGCATAGGTGTATTGTAAATGGTCCTCCCCACTGACTCATTACAGTAGAGCTGGAGCTCAGTGTTTTCTGTTGAGTCTGTTTGAATGATGGAGCATTTCCCTATCCCTCAGTAATCCTTAGGGATAGGGAAATGAGTATGCGAGTGAACTGCTGATATGTGATTCTCTCAGTGTTTAGAGCCTCTTCACGTACTGTACGATGCCGACCCTGGTGCAGCGCCTGACAGGTGTTTTCTGTTTGACCTTTTCTCCCGCAGATGGACACCAACGTCGTTGTCCTCACAACAGGCGTCTTGGTGTTGATAACCATGCTACCAATGATTCCACAGTCTGGGAAACAGCATCTTCTTGATTTCTTTGACATTTTTGGCCGTCTTTCATCATGGTGCCTGAAGAAACCAGGTACAGATCTCCTCATATACCTGTTGGACCCTGTGAAGTGAATGCTTTCATTATTGATGAATCGCTCATATGCTGTAAGGACATGTAGACTTTTATAGCTGTAGTGAGTGGTTTTTACGAGACAGATGAGGGAATACCTTCGGTGCATCCACTCAGGCACATATGAGAAGCATGATTGTTGAGATAACTTTTTTATTTTGTTGGCTTAAAAGGATTGATTGTCAGAGAAATTGAGCAGTAGGATGTAAAACTTCATGATTGTTGATGAAGTGAAAAACAACCTCTGTCTGTATTGCAGTAGTACAGGACTAAGCTTGTGGGACATTTCTGTCTTCCTTGGCTGCTCTGTGTGACAAAACACAAGTGTCAGTTTCTGAGAACCCTCTTGTTGTATCTGTAGGAGTCAGAGGGAAATGCAGTGTGTCCTTATTAGCACTCCAGCTTCAAATACATCGGGTTTTTTTTCCTGTCGGCAGGGAGCAGAGTTCTATCAAAGGGATCAGAAGCTGTAAGCATGTGAAATTTGGAATCTTTGGGTTATCCCAGTGTGAGGTATTTATATTAAAGGATGAAGTGTGTCAGACCTGTGAGACAGAACACCGTGGCTTCCTGTACAGGATTAAATCACAAGCATAGGCTCACGTGGTGCCTGCTTGTTTAGTAGGATCTTTGGGAGGAAGGAATGGCCTGTCCATTATTGTGGAGGACCTTTATGTATGCTGATATATACTGCGGCCATGGTTTTCCACATGGTCTAGGTAAGGCTAAATTAAGATGTTCAGTTTCTTTCACTCTTAGTTCTTTAAGCTAATTTCTGGATAATAGTTTTTTTCTCTCTGTAGTTATAAATCTGCATAGCTAAGACTACATGCCAATTTGAAAGTTTTTCACACATTCATTCTATAAATATTGAATGCTTGTTAAACACCAGGTCCAGTGCAAAGCACCAAGAGATGAGTAAGACAGTTCTTTTATCAAGAAGCTCGCTGAGCGCAGTGGCTCAAGCCTGTAACCCCAGCACTTTGGGAGGCCAAGGCTGGGCGGATCACAAGGTCAGGAGTTCAAGACCAGCCTGACCAACATGGTGAAACCCCATCTCTATTAAAAAAAAAAAAAAAGCAGCTCATACTGAATTCAGCAATGGAAAAGTATGAATTTTACAGAGAGCTTCTATCATAAAGGTAGTTCAGTATTGTGAGAATGTTTGGGATCCATTTTGGGCAGTGGCTGGATAAGAGGGCAGAAGTTAGATCAGGGAGAGCTTTTATGGATCACACTCAGTAGATTGGAGTCTATCCAAGGGTTATAGGGAGCGACTAATGGATTTGAAAAGAGTATCTGGTGTGTTCAGATTTGTTTGCATTGTAGAAAACCACTCTTCCTGTGTTTGGAGTGAGGTGAGAGATACATAGATAAAAAGTCCTGCTGGCAGCCACTTGTTCATGTCTGTTTTGCACACCTCAGTTTGCATCCAACTAAGAGGCTCTTCCCAACGGGTTTCTTTCCTAGGCCACGTGGCAGAAGTCTATCTCGTCCATCTCCACGCCAGTGTGTACGCACTCTTTCATCGCCTTTATGGAATGTACCCTTGCAACTTCGTCTCCTTTCTGCGTTCTCATTACAGTATGAAAGAAAACTTGGAGACTTTTGAAGAAGTGGTCAAGGTAAATTAAAACTGCTTGTTTGTTTACTATTTAGCATGCTGTTTAGACAGGCTGCGTTTATGCCTTTTGTATTTAACGGCAGACAGGGAAATTTTGAAAAGAAATTCTGTTTTCTTACTCCCTACTGCAATCCCCAGGCAGCCACTAATCTGTTTTCTGTCTTTATAGATTTGCCTATTCTGGACATTTCATATAAGTGGGATCGTAGAAAATGTAGTCTTTCGTCACTGGCTTTTTTCACTCAGTATAATGTTTTCAAGGTTCATCTGTGTTGTAACATGTATCAGTACTTCATTCCTTTTTATTGTCAACTAATATTCCATTGTTTGGGTGTTCTACAAACATTCAGCCCTGTATAATTTGTCGACCCAATTCTTCTAGCCAATGATGGAGCATGTGCGAATTCATCCGGAATTAGTGACTGGATCCAAGGACCATGAACTGGACCCTCGAAGGTATAGAAACTAGTGTCCAAATTTTAAAGAATCCTTTGAGAGATTGAAAATGTGATCTAGGAGGTGTCCCTGCTGAGGTATATTTGGGAATATAGATGTCCTACTTACAGAATCAGTCCACTTGGAAGCACTTGTACAGTTAAAATTTGCATGAGTTTAAAACATACTCTTCACAGTCGGAGGACTAATAACTCATTTAGCGGCATGGAGAAAGTTGCAGCACAAATGCCCATCCCCTAGAAAGGCTTACAGTAGTGCCAGTGATTGGGTGATGAAGGAGTGAAGCGTATGGCCAAAAACAAGGGATTGCAGAAAAATAATTTAGTATTAAATTTGGCTTTGTAGAATGGAGAGGGGGCTTCAGGGAGTCCTGTATTAAGTATTTGGACTTGCCAAGGTCCTTTCTCCATTCTGCAAAGACAGGTGACTGCCATCCCCAGGTATGTTCTCTGTGAAAACTGAATCTTTGAGTCTTTTGATTGGAGGATTCCAGGCACAGTGGAGAGTGGAACTGAGGATGAGACTGAGCAAGGGAGTTAGAGGAAATTTACAGACCGAGCTGTGGGAGGCCCACCTCCTTCCCTCTGCTTGTCCCTGGCTGGTAGCCAGGCTTATGCTCCCCAGTTAGGGGACCAAACCCTTTTTGGGGAAACTGACCCATGGATATTGACACTTGGGGATCTCCTGCTGAAAAAGCTGGCTCACTGCCTGATACCCAACAGCAAATCTCACCTCTCCACAGACACTGCCTCTACCACACAGAGCCTCAGCCAGCTTAAAGCAGTTTATGGTGAGATGTATGTAGAGAAGTATAGAAAATGTGTATGTGAACTTTAATAATAACACAAAAACACATGTAGCTGGCACCTAGCTTTAAAAAATAGAACATTACCAGTACCTTAGAGGCTCCCTGTGGAACTCCTCTTTCTCCCTAACCACCTCAGAGGCAGCTACCATTGTTGCTTTTATATGAATCATTCTCTTGCTTTTCTTTATAGTTTTACTCTATGTATTGCTTTGTTTTGAAAAGCTAGTTGATTAGGAAGCAAAGTCTGGCTAAGAGAAGGGCAGTCTTGTCACAAGTAGTTGAAGGTTTCCAGGAGATGAGAGGAGGAGCAGCACGTCTGAGTACTGGTGTGGTTTCACCGTCCCTGAGGTTTCACAGCCCTGTCTGGGAAGTCAGTGCACAAGGTCATGAGTGAGTCTGGGAAACACAAGGCTTACCCTCATCAGAGTGTCTGGCAAGGCTTCTAGCAAGGGCAAGGTACTGGACATGCACAAAATATGGCAGGTGGGGAGGCTGCTCTCTGTTCCTGCTTCCAGCTCTCAGGAGTAGGTCAGACAGAATCCTCCTGTGGGATAAAATGAATGTCCTCTGCTAATTAGGCAGAGAAGGGAGAGTAGGAACCTCATCAGTTTGTAGTCAAGACAAACAAAATACAGACAAGTTCTGCAGGCTCTGTCCCTCATTAAAAAGATAGTGCATGACAGCAAGAACCTTGAGACATCCCTGTCTCTTGCCAGGTCTGTTCTGATCCGAACTGGTTCTTGTCTGTGCCAAGTACCCAGCTGTCTTCCTAGTCTGCTGGGGCTTTCCTTCCCCTCTCTCCTGTGCAGGATCTCCCATTTCTGGTATCTTGTTGTCTTTCTTGGTTTACTCTAGTTTTAATAGGATATCCTCTAGGAGCTTTTTAAGGAAGGGTGCAGTTGTTTGGCTGGGTGTAGACTTGCAGGTTAAGAGTCAGTTTCCTTCAGTAATTTGAAGGCATTATTCCATTTGCCACCCTGCTTCCAGTGTTGCTCTTGGAAGTTCTGATCGTTTGTATTTGCTGTGTTTTACTCCAGGGGAGCTGCTAGGGAGTTTTCTTTGTTGTCGTAATATTCTGAAATTTCCAGTGATGTACCTTGGTATGAATCTATTCTCATTGTTTAAGCTGGAAGCTCTTTAAGTTCTGTGACATTTTCTTTAGTCATTTTGTTCTTGATTTCCTGTTTTCTCTGTCTTTCCTCTAGAAATCTAGTTCATCCCTGTACCGCATAATGACATTTCAATGATGGACTCCATAGATGATAGTGGGTCCATGAGATTGTACCACCACATCTTTACTGTACCTTTTCTATGTTCAGATATATCTGGACACACAAATACCAACATTGTGTTACAGTTACCTACAGCATTTAGTACAGCACCTTGCTGTACAGGTTTGTTGCCTAGGAACCTATAACATCTAGGTTTGTATGAGTACACTCTGATGGTCACACAGCAATGAAATTGCCTAATGATCCATTTCTCAGAACATGTCATCACTGTTGTGAAGTGATAAATGACTGTATACCTACATAGGGAGTTTTCTTTTCCCTGTGTAATCTGTTTCTTCTAAGCTTCCTTCTTTTGGGGTTTTGTGTTACTCTTTTTAAATCTTTGAGGCCTTCTGCAAGGATCTAGTAAACTGTTTATATATGGGGAGACAAAAGAGACAAAACAGCTTTGTTCACAGCAGTGGGACTTGTCGACTTTGAGCTTTGTTGTATATTGAACTGAGCATCTGTTGGAAATAGTGGTGTCGGTATTGTTTTCTTCTTGAGCCGGTCACATTTTTTAGAAAACAGTCTTCTGATTTTCAGGCCGGATCCCCCGACAGCTAAGGGTCTGATTGCCTCTCAGGGGAAGGAGGCTCATGGTGAGGAAGGGTTGGTGGTCTTGGCATTCAGAATATATGTACTTCACTTAATTCCCTCATTTGGAATGACACTCATGCCCTCAACTATTTCTGGAATACCTTATCCAGGCAATCCTTGTTTTATTCTCTCTAGAAAATAATCCGTATTTCTGGTGAGAAAAGAGCTGTTGCTTGGGAGTGTAGAGTTGGGGAAGGACCCAGGGGCTGTGACTGCTCCTCCAGCGTTTTTTACCCTGTCTTCAGTATTTTAGCTGCCCTTATCTACCTGCTGCTCATCTCCTGTTCCAGAAGTACCAGATGCTATAAATTCCTCATGATTTTAAGGATTCTGTAGTATAATCAGTTGAATCACTTTGAGACACTGGCAGCTTAGGATTCTGTTTTCATGGATTTGCAGTGTCAGTTAGCACCTCCTTGTCTGCTTTTTAGTTTCAAAAACGTATGATGCTATTGTCTTTCTCCTGTTCTCCTCCTTTTGGGTTTAAAAACAAAGACAAAGAAGTCTTTACTGCAGACAGTGGGATTCCAGGAGGTCGTACAGTTGGGTGCATATGTTCAACTAACTCTGTTAACTTGCGGGGGGGCTCTTCATTTAGCTTATAGAGAGCCTCACTCACCTTGGCTAGGCAGATTGCTTGACTTTGGAAGATTTTAACACTAAAGACAGACACCAACATAAAGAGGAGGAAAGAGCTGGAACAAAACCGTAACGATAGAGCGGAAGAAAATGTCCACAGTAGCCACAGAGATAAGGCATTTGTGCATATGTAAGGATCAGGATGCCACAGAAAAAGACCATTTTGAAGCTAAAGAAAGAATTGTTCAAAATTAAAAATGATAGCCAAAATAAACATTTCAGTAAAAGAATTGGGAGATAAAGTTGGTATGTCAAATATCAGCTTTCTGAGATATATATATAAACATCTCAGAAAGCAGACCAAAGGATAGAGCTGGATAATATGAGCAGAATAGAAATTAAGAATAATCTGTGCAGGAAGTCCCAACATCCAATTAAAAAAAAAAAAGTTTTAATGCCAGATGCGATGACTCACGCCTGTAACCCCAGCACTTTGGGAGGCTGAAGAGTGTGGATCAGTTGAGGTCAGGAGTTTGAGACCAGCCTGGCCAACATGGTGAAACTTCGTCTCTACTAAATATACAAAAAATTAGTCAGGCATGGTGGCAGGCACCTGTAATCTCAGCTACTTGGGAGGCTGAGGCAAGAGAATCACTTGGACCCGGGAGGTGGAGGTTGCAGTGAGCTGAGATTGCACCATTACACTCCAACCTGGGCAACAAGAGCGAAACTCTGTCTCAAAAAAAAAAAAAAAAAAAAAAAAAGAATGCCACCAGTTCTCAATATTGTACAATTTTAAACTACTAGGGATTAACCTTTCAGAGAAAGAAAAAAACAAAATCACATTAATAAGCATCAGAAATCAGAGTGCTGTTAGCTTCTGAAATACCTTCAAAATTGAGAGAAAAAGGTTTCCACTATAATTCTGTACTCAGCCAACTTGTCTATGAAATATGAGACACGTTTAGACTGTATGGACTCAAATTTCCTTCCCATATATCCTTCCTCAGTTAATCATTGGAGCATGTATTCTACCAAAATGAGAGTAAAATCAAAAAGGAGGAAGACAGAATCCAGGAGCCTGGGGCCTGATCATGATCCTTTTACAGGATCATGTGCAGGGAAAGTGTTAGGATAACAGCTGCTCAGCAGTATCGAAAGCAACCAGTCCAGACTTAGCTGGGGAGAGAGTGCTTCAGAAGGGAGTTCTTCAGGAAGATGAGGAATAATCCTGGTGGATGGGAAGAACCTTTAGTACTATGCTGACTTTTTAAACGTCTGTATTTCATTGGATCTAAGATACCATTAGACATGTGGTGTTCTTCTATTTTATATACATCTGAGAAAGAAAAAAATGCCAAGTAAACTAACATGCATTTGATTAGACTGCGGTTCCCAGTTTTAGATATTAAAATCTGAAAAGTCGTTTTAAGAATCAGGGAAATACTGTAAGTTCATAAATTACTTTGATTAAAATAAAACATTTAAATGTATCCCTCTTTTATTATGATTCTCATTTTCTTCTCTAAAATCAATCTTCTTATGTGTACATATGTGTCCGGATGCCTGCTCTCACTTAATCACTTTCTAGTCATGCTGAGAATGCATACAGAGGAGTCTGTCCCCATTAACACAATCCTACAGGCAGTGAAAACCCAGGTAGTGAATGAAGATGCAGCCCTGAAACTGAAAGACTCGCTCCTTAGGGAAGATGCCTTATATTCTCCCCATGCCCTAGATACCTTCTTTTCTGTATTTAATGCCATATTTTTAGCATCTAAGATATAATGAGCTTTCTACAACAGTTGTGTAGGGTCATATGTTTTCTTAGGGTAAACCTATGGAATGCCCTTTAGTGTAGCTTTGCTGTTTTGGGGAAAAACAATGCAAATCTCTGATGGAGTTTCCAACCACTTATAAACACATAGAGCAAAGTTATGTTGTCTAAAAGAAAAAAGTTTATATTTGACTAGGCGTTTATATTTTAAATATTCTGTTAATTATTAGGGCCTTTATAGTTGTTTGGCAAATACTGAAGAGTTGAAAGAAGAAATGAACATTGTTCATAACCTCAATTCTTTTAATTTGAATGCTTACTACACTCAGATCTATTTGCCGGTATGTCTCTGAATAGTTTTGTATCTTTGATTCATTTAAGATTATATTACAAGCATTTTATGTCATTTAATGTTTGAAAGCATTATTATTTTTTTGAGAGAGAGTCTTGCTATGTTGGCCAGGCTGATCTCGAACTCTTGGGCTCAAGTGATCCTCCTGCTTTAGCCTCCCTGGTTGCTGAGAGTACAGGCACATGGAAAGCATGATTTTTTTTCCTGAGACAAGGTCTTGCTCTGTTGGCCAGGCTGGAGTGCAGGGGCACAAACATGGCTCATGGCAGCCTCAATCTCCTGGGATCAAGCTGTCCTCCCACCTCAGCCTCCTGAGTAGCTGGGACCATAAGCACATGCCCACACCCAGCCATTTTTTGTTGTTGTGGAGGTGGGGTGTGGTCTCATTTTGTTGCCCAGGCTGGTCTTAAACCCCTGGCCTCAAATGATCCTCCTGCCTTGGCCTCCCATAGTGCTGGGATTACAGCTGTGAACCACTGTGCCCAGCTGAAAGCATGATTTTTTTCCTTTTTTTCAGAGTCTAGCCCTGTTGCTCAGGCTGGAGTGTGGTGGTGCTTTCCTGGCTCTCTGCAACCTCCGCCTCTCAGGTTCAAGCGATTTTCATGTCTCAGCCACCCAGTTAGCTAGGACTACAGGTGCAGGCCACCATGCCTGGCCGATTTGTTGTTGTTGTTTTAGTGTTGGGTTTTCGCCATGTTGCCCAGGCTGGTCTTGAACTCCTGGCCTCAAGTGATCTGCCTGCCTTGGCCTCCCAAAATGCTGGGATTACAGGTATGAGCCACCGCACCTGGCCTTAAGCATGATTTTTAAAATCAACTTTAGTATGGCATAATTTGCTTTCAGTAAAATTAACCAGTTTTGCTAAGTTTTGACAAAAGTCTCAATCATGATGAAGAACATTTCCATCACCCCAAAAGTTCCTTGGTGCCCTTTGTGGTCAGTCTCTTCCCCAACTTCGGGCAACCATTGATCTGTTAAAAGCATGCTTTTTCATGGTGATATAATAATAGTTATTCTATAAACCAGGCGTCCCCAAACTACGGCCCGGGGGCCGCATGCGGCCCCCTGAGGCCATTTATCTGGCCCCCCACCGCACTTCAGGAAGGGGCACCTCTTTCATTGGTGGTCAGTGAGAGGAGCACAGTATGTGGCGGCCCTCCAGCGGTCTGAGGGACAGTGAACTGGCCCCCTGTGTAAAAAGTTTGGGATGCCTGCTATAAACTATATCCCTTTGGTTGAACTTTGAGTTATTTCTTTTCTTTTTTTCGTTGAAAGGTGTGCTGTGCTGAACATTGTTGTATGTCTTGACGTATGTCTGTTTCTATAGGATAAATTCTTAGAAGTGAAACTGCAGATCACATAAAAGGAATCTTTAGACAGTTTTTAAAATACTGTCAGCCAGGCACTGTGGCTTACACCTGTAATCGCAGTACTTTGGAAGGCAGAGGTGGGTGGATCACCTGAGGTCAACAGTTTGAGACCAGCCTGGCCAACGTGGTGAAACCCCACTTCTACTAAAAATACAAAAAATTAGCCAGGCATGGTAGCGGGCACCTGTAATCCCAGCTACTTGGGAGGCTGAGGCAGGAGAATCACTTGAATCCAGAAGCTGGAGGTTACAGTGAGCCGAGATCGCACCATTGCACTATCTAGCCTGGCTGACAGAATGAGACTCCATCTCAAAAAAAAAAAAAAAAATCTTCACAGGAGACTGGCACCGTGGCTCACTTCTATAGAAACATGTTCATCAACACATACAACAGTGTTCAGCACAGCACAGCACAGCTTGCAATGGAAAGAAGAAATAACCCAAAGTTCAACCAAAGGGATCTATTCTGTAGAATAACTTATTATTATACCACCTGAGAAAGCATGCTTTTAGCAGATTGATGGTTACCAGAAGTGGGGGAGGAGACTGACCACAAAGGGCATAAAGGAAATTTTGGGGTGATGGAAATGTTCTATTATTTTTACAACTTTTGTCAAAACTTAGCAAAATTAATTTTATTGTAAGCAAATTATGCCATACAAAAGTTGGTTTTAAAAAATCATGCCTTCAGCTGGGCACAGTGGGTCATGCCTGTAATCCCAGCACTTTGGGAGGCCAAGGTGGGAGGATTATTTGAGGTCAGTTGTTCGATACCAGCATGGGCAACAAAGTGAGACCCATTTCTGTAAGAATATTAGCCAGGCATGGTGGCATATGCCTGTAGTCGCAGCTACTTGGGAGGCTATGGCAGGAGGTTCTCTGAGCCCAGGAGCTGGAGGCAGCAGTGAGCCATGATCATGCCACTGTCCTCCAGCCTGGGTGATGGAGCGAGACCTCATCTCTAAAAAAAGAAAAAACTCCTCATGGGCTTTCTCTGGTTTGTCTTTTATACTCTTTCTGGTCTAGGGATGGATTTGACACCTGAGGCCTTGACAGGAAAACCTTATTTTTTGATGACCTTTGTTCCAAAGGACATTTTCCCTGCTGGCTGCTCTATTGCATTGCTTATGTTCCATTGTTCCATTTTGAGGCTACACCTAGTCTTTTGTTGAAGAAATTTGGGTTTCAGATTAGACTGTTAACTTGATATAACCATTTTAAAAGGGGAAGGTATAGGATTGTAAAATGAACGGCTATTTCTTTATGTACTAGAATTGTTTCAGACTTGGGCCGGCATGGTCCTTGGTCTTTGCTTTCAGAGTTCTGTGGCTGGCACTGAGTTGACACTCTAAACTCTGAAGTATTTAACTAGAGTTTGCATTTCTTGACATTCATTGCCTTTTACAGGTGGAAGAGATTAGAAACTCATGATGTTGTAATCGAATGTGCCAAAATCTCTCTGGATCCCACAGAAGCCTCATATGAAGATGGCTATTCTGTGTCTCACCAAATTTCAGCCCGCTTTCCTCATCGTTCAGCTGAAGTCACCGCCAGCCCTTATGTTGACACACAGAATAGCTACGGTAAAAAAAAAAAAAAAGCGTCTTTGGTACTTCTGTGTTTTGCAGCTTTGTCTCTGGAAAACATTTGTCTTTGTTGACTTTGTTTTCTTGAGTAAGACTTAGTTCAGTTCCTAGGAATTTTTCCCAAAATAGTTTAAATTTGCATTTGCCTCCATTTTCTTCTAATTAATTTCTCTTTCAAGTTTAATTTAAATGTCCATGGTCTCCTGCCTGATTGTATGCCAACAGAGTTGGTAACATGTCTCCAACACTTAACAAAGAAAATGGGTTCAAGTATTTGATTTCCAGACTCCCCTCTTAAGGGAATCTTTCTAAATTTCAGACATCTAGAGTGGGGCTCTTTTGGCCATGGCACCGACACAATCTGAATGAGTCTGAACAGTGTAGAATGGATTCATATAAAAATCTAGGCTTTATTTGTGGGTCACACCCACTGAATTTGTTATCCGTATTGTGGTTATCCTGAGGCTTAACTAGACATCAAACCTTATTGAACTTTATTTTAAAGGAGCATTTCAAGAAACTCTGAACTGTTACTTTGTCCTCAAGGATGTCAATAAGTCCCTCACATTTTTTAGATACAGAGAATTGAATATTATCAAATGGTCTAGAGGACCATCTTTTTTTTTTTTTTTTTAATCGTAATCTAAAACCACACACTAACCCCCTGTGTTCTTCCCTTTCATTTTAGGGAGTGCTACTTCTACCCCTTACTCCACTTCTCGGCTGACGTTGTTAAATACGCCAGGGCAGCTACCTCAGACTCTGAGTTCCCCATCGACACGGTTGATAACCGAACCGCCACAAGTATGGTGTCAACTAGTGTGCCTGCTCTCTCCCCTGCTTTCTGGTGAAGCTGACCCTTTGGGTCAGATTTAGTATGTGGTTGGGAAAATTTCATACTGCTCATTTCAGGAGTCACTTTTAAGGACCCATGATATTAGCAAAGAAAGTTACTGTTACCTCTTAGGTTCATCTTGAAGTCTTGATTTACAAAATGCAACTTGTTTCTTGATGAACTTTTAATAAGATGCCTTTTTCTAGTTGAAAAAGCTAAATTTAAACTGAACACTGGCCATGGATAGAAACCTTGTGGATGACTTAGCTTTCCTTTGCCACCGCTGATGCACTTTATTAACTTCCCAGGCGACTCTTTGGAGCCCATCTATGGTTTGTGGTATGACCACTCCTCCAACTTCTCCTGGAAATGTTCCACCTGATCTGTCACACCCTTACAGTAAAGTCTTTGGTACTGGTATGTATGTCTTAGGTTGGTTTGATTGGTTGGTTTTGGCTGCCTTTAATAGCAGGAGGAGCTCTCTGTTAGATCTAAGGGGCCACTTGCAGGTGTAAACTTATTTTTGACACCTACTGCAAATCCCTGGGGCTTTCAGCATGTGTAAAGTGAACCTAAAAACAAAAAGAGACTGCTCTCAATCCCCAGAAAGTTGACTCTAGCAGCTTTATTCATAGTAATAGGCTAAAAAAAATGGGCAGTTGTTCTAATAGTTGGGCTCAGTGTTCATATATGTTCTGCCTTTGTCTCTGAGCAGGTGGAAAAGGAACTCCTCTAGGAACCCCAGCAACCTCTCCTCCTCCAGCCCCGCTCTGTCATTCAGATGACTACGTGCACATTTCACTCCCCCAGGCCACAGCCACACCCCCAAGGAAGGTGCGATCCAGCTCATCTGCTGTCCCTCTGCCCAGGCACAGTAACTCGTTTGCAAGCCTCACTTAGAGAAGCCTAATTATGCCAGATACAATTCTCACCTAAAATGCAATGGGTTTGAATCAGAATAATTGAAAATATACTAGGAAGCTACACTCAGGGTGTGATCTGCGACCCCTGAGAGGTTCAAAACTCGGCTTTGGAAGAACTCTTATAGGGAATCCAGTGGGTCAAATCTGCTTTCCTAAATTATTATTATTATTTTTTGAGACAGGGTCTTGCTCTGTCACCCAGGGTGGAGTGCAGTGGTGTGATCATGGCTCACTGCAGCCTCAACCTCCCAGACCCATGCAATCCTCCTGCATCAACCTCCCAAGTAGCTGGGACTACAGGCGTGTGTCATGATGCCTGGCTGTGTGTGTGTGTGTGTGTGTGTGTGTGTGTGTGTGTGTGTGTTTTGGTAGATATGAGGTCTCACTATGCTGCCCAGGATAGTTTTAAACTCCTGGGCTCAAACGATCCTCCCACCCGGGCCTCCCAAAGTGATGGGATTACAGGTGTGAGCCACCACTCCTAGCCAAGCCCACTTTCATAGTAACATTAAGCTGTCATCTGCCCTTCCCACTGCACTGGCATCTGCACTGATGGCACAAAGACTATGGGGGGTGAAATGGTGGCAACTTAGCCTGAATCAAGGCAGGCATTGAAGTGTCCTATCCTAGTAGGCCTTGCATTCTTTCTTGACATATTCTCTCTATTAAAAATAAAAATTAAAAAATGTTAAAAGTTGAGTGTTCTGTATTAAGCAGTAACAATTATTAATTTTATTAAGTCTTAGCCCTTGAGAACATGTATGTGTAATATTCTTTGTGACAAAACAAAAAATATGCATAAGGTACATATACTGCCTACCAAAGTATGATGGTCCACCTCTGGCCCTCATGCAGTTATTTGAATTGAGAGGTGAACTAGCTGCCTTTTCTCATGAGTACCAGTTTTATTTGAAAGAACAGCTGTCTTACAAACTGGTTATTCAGACTTGGATATTTTGCAGGCAGTTTCTTAAATGATGAGCTTAGTCTGTCACTTCAAGATAAACAACTGACAGTATTTGTTGCCAACAAATAAAATCCAACTCTTAGGCGGAAATTAGGATAGTAAAAAACATGTCTCTAACACCATGAACTTGATAGCTGCGACAAGACTTTTATGATGAGATTGAAAAGTCTTTGGAAATGTAGTCATTTGATTTTTTGATATTGTATAATGAAGTGTTTCAACATTTGGAATATTTGAATAACTTAACGAGCCAATATTTTCAGAATGTCCAGTATATGCTGTTACAGAACCATGCAGAGGTAAAAAGCACATTCAGAGTACAAGGCAGGCTGGGCATGGTGCCTCAGACCTGTAATCCCAGCACTTTGGGAGTCTGAGGCAGGTGGATCACTTGAGGTCAGGAGTTCAAGACCAGCCTGGCCTACATGCTGAAACACCATCTCTGCTAAATACAAACATTAGCCAGCTGTGGTGGCAGGCACCTGTAGTTCCAGCTACTTGGGAGGCTGAGGCAGGAGAATCCCTTGAATACAGGAGGCGTTGCAGTGAGCTGAGATCACGCCACCGTACTCCAGCCTGGGCAATACAGCAAGACTCCATCTCAAAAAGAAAAAGTACAAGATAGACTAGTGGGTTTTAATGCAGTGTGAAAAGCTCATTGATGTGGTTTCAAATTTCACTTTGTAACTTTAAGAAACTACCACTTGTCAAATTTTGGTGTAATAACAAAGACATTTGAAAAGTCTGTTAACATATGTTTACTTTTTGTGGCTGGGCGCGGTGGCTCACTCCTGTACCTAGCACTTTGGGAGTCTAAGGGAGGTAGATTGCTTGAGCCCTAGAGTTCAAGACCAGCCTAGGAAACATGCAAAACCCCATCTCTACCCAAAAAAAAAAAAAAAAAAAAAAAAATTACCCAGATGTAGTCCCAGCTGCTCAGGAAGCTGATGTAGGAGGATGGCTTGAACCCTGGAGGCAGAGATTGCAGTAAGCCATGATCACACCACTGCATTCCGGCCTAGGTGACAGAGCCAGACCCTATCTCAAAAAGAAAAACAAACAACACATATGTTTACTTTTACAATTACATATCAGTGGGGCCCCAGATTTTCTTTATACACTTCAGTCAAAATAACATATTGCAACAGATTGAATGTAAAGGTAGATATGAGAATCCAGCTATCTTTCACAAAGCCACATATTAAAGAGATGGCAAAAATGTTCTGCTCCTCTCACTAAATTTATTTTTATTTCGGGAAATACAGTTTTTTGTTTTTTTTAAATAAGAACATGTATGTTACTTACATTAACTTGTAATGGACTTGTTTTTAAGGGAATTAATAAATATTTTTAAAATTTCCCAGTTTTCTAATACAATAATTATGCCTCATAAACAAAAGCTCTTGGGATTCTCCAGTCTTCTTCTTCTTATTATTATTATTTTGTATGTGTGAGACAGGGTCTTGCTCTGTCTCCCAGGCTGAAGTGTAGTGGCATAATCACAGCTCACTGCAGCCTTGACCTCCCTGGCTCAGGTGATCCTCCCACCTCAGCCTCCTGAGACTACAAGCACTGGTCACCACGCCCAGCTAATTTTTAAAATTTTTTGTAGAGATGGGGTTTTGCCATGTTGCCCAGGCTAGCCTCAAACTCCTGAGCTCAAGGGATCCACTGGCCTCTGTCTCCCAAAATGCTGGGACTACAGGCGTGGGCCACCATGCCCAGCCTGCAGTCATTTTTAAGACTGTAAAGAAAGCATCCAAACAATTTGAGAATGACTGGGCTGACCTTTAAACTACTTTACAATATGCTTGAGAACATGTACAACATTTTTCGCTTTGTGATACAAGTGATACGTAACTTTTCAGGAAGAACGAATGGATTCTACAAGGCCATGTCTACACAGACAGCACCATCTTCTGAATGACAGAGGATTAGGTAAAGTTTCTGCCTCATGACAGGCCTTTCTTGCCTCTTCTGATTGCATTATATGTGTTTAAGAAAAGAGAAGGAAATTCTGGGATATCCAAAATACTGAGCTCTACAGATAATCAAACAAGTAGAGAATTCTAAAAGCCAACCTAATAATATCAAAAACAGTTTTTAAGCTATTGCAATGAAGCACCTGTATTTTGACTTGGCTAAACTATTGGTCTCTATTTTCAGAGACATTAAGAACTGAGATTTTATTTTCTTTAGGATTATTTATGGTACTTTTAGTTATATTGTTTTTAACATCTCAGTCTTTTGTAGTATCCCCAGGGCAGAGCCATGTCCAGCCTTCTCTGTTCAACAGGAGGAATTATTAGACATATTCTGTACAATGTAAGCAGTTGTACACTTACAGGTATTACACTGGATTTCTTTGACGTCAGTTGTCTTTGTTTCTCCTCAGAAGAGCCACCTGGCAGCAAAGGTTCTGTCACTCTAAGTGATCTTCCAGGGTTTTTAGGTGATCTGGCCTCTGAAGAAGATAGTATTGAAAAAGATAAAGAAGAAGGTAATGCATGTGGGATTGCTGTGAGATGATAAAACCTGACCCTCATTCTGCTGTAAATCGGGGATTTTGTACCAGTGCTCACAGGCTTGCTTGATTTCTCTTCTCTTGAAGTAACAAAATGGGTGGTTTAGTCTGGAACCTATGCCAGGTAAAGAGTTGCCCGCCTCCCTCCCCCTTTTTTTTTTTAGATAGAGTGTTGCTCCGTTGGCCAGGCTGGAATGCAGTGGCATGATCATGGCTCACTGCAGCCTTGACCTCCCAGGCTCGAACAGTCCTCCCACCTCAGCCTCCTGAGCGGCTGGGACCACAAGCATACACCACTATGCTCAGCTGATTATTTTATTTATTTATTTTTTTTGTAGAGATGGAATCTCCCTATGTTGTCCAGGCTGATCAATATCTCCTGGGCTCAAGTGATCCTCCCACCTCAGCCTCCCAAAGTTCTGGCATTACAGGCATGAACCACCATGCCCAGCTGGATGCCATTTTTTCTCTCCCCTCTGAGTGACACCGGTACGTGACAGCAAGCAACCCAAACTGTCTAGCCTTTCCCAGGTGGAATACTGACTGCCGTTTCTCTTATTTCCTCTCATCCTCTCAGCTGCAATATCTAGAGAACTTTCTGAGATCACCACAGCAGAGGCCGAGCCTGTGGTTCCTCGAGGAGGCTTTGACTCTCCCTTTTACCGAGACAGTCTCTCAGGTTCTCAGCGGAAGACCCATTCAGCAGCCTCCAGTGCTCAGGGCACCAGCGTGAACCCTGAGCCTTTACACTCCTCCCTGGACAAGCTTGGGCCT
This sequence comes from Saimiri boliviensis, assembly GCF_048565385.1. Classification (NCBI taxonomy): domain Eukaryota; kingdom Metazoa; phylum Chordata; class Mammalia; order Primates; family Cebidae; genus Saimiri; species Saimiri boliviensis. Next base: position 141,950,981 of record NC_133450.1, read on the forward strand.
GATACACCAAAGCAAGCCTTTACTCCCATAGATCTGCCCTGCGGTGGTGCTGATGAAAGCCCTGCAGGAGACAGGGAATGCCAGACTTCTGTGGAGACCAGTATCCTCACTCCCAGCCCTTGTAAAATTCCACCTCAGAGGAGAGGGGGCTTTGGAAGCGGGCAGCCTCCCCCATATGATCATCTTTTTGAGGTGGCATTGCCAAAGACAGCCCATCATTTTGTCATCAGGAAGACTGAGGAACTGTTAAAGAAAGCAAAAGGAAACACAGAGGAAGATGGTGTGCCCTCTACCTCCCCAATGGAAGTGCTGGACAGACTGATACAGCAGGGAGCAGAGGCGCACAGCAAGGAGCTGAACAGGTAAGGAACCGGGGCCCTCTCTTCTGTGTTAAATGGTCCATTTTATTGTAAAGTACAAAAAGCGTAAGGAAGGAACAAGTATCATTCTTCGCACTCCCACCCTGAGGCGGCTGGTTGTCTCCTGTTTGTCAGATGTCCCTCTTCGCTGTTGCATCTTCACATGTGTAACCGTGTGTGACCTCTGTGCACCTAAGTTGGGATGACTCCTTAGCAGTCCATTTCAGATGAGTCTTTTTATATGGGCCATATTGCGCCTCTGTTCTCTGAGGACACTCAAATGCTTTCCTGTGTGCCCTCTGCAAGCTGTAGGTAAAAATGAGGTTGTGGAATTTCAGAGAATATAGGACTATTTGTCACAGTGTTTCCCTCTCTAGCTGCAGATTATTATTCTTATTTTCTATTTTGGTATCATAGTTCATTTAGGTGGAGGATAAAATCATCAGCATTTTGTGCAAGTTCAGCTGGCCTGACATCCCCTCCAAACCCCCAGAGGCACATAAGTTTTCATAGGAATCTAGCTGAGAAACTGTTTCCCAACCTTATTTTATTAGCTATTTTAAATAGCTAATAAATAAGCTTAGGGAATATTTTTATTTTTCTTCTTATATACTATGCTATGGTGGAAATTGGCAGGGGTAGTAATATTTAAATTCTCTCTTTTTAAAATGAGATTTGGTGTGATAGGCTCATGTAAATTACCTACTTTTTCCTTAAATTTGAGTGGCAGTAGCTTCACAACAGAGTGCATTCCCTGTATATTTCAACAGGGTTGAAAACAGCTCTCAGTGTGTTTGACTACTCAGTTTCTCTGGAGAGCTGGCCTCAGAAACGGAGGCCGTGGTGTGTGTAGTGGAGCTCAGGCTGAGGCCCTCTCCGCTCTGGAGACCAGGTCGTAGGCAGTGGGGCCACCTCCCGTTGCATCACTGTAGGCTTCTCTAACTCTCTGTGGACCTGGAGTTTGAAACATTCTTATGCCATTGCGAATTCTGACCACAAGGAAGTGATCTAACCTTGCTGCAAATAAAAGTCCAAATAAGTTCTTTTCTTGGTACGACCGGTAACTTTGTTACTCAAAAACTTTCTTCCTAGGTTGCCTTTACCCAGCAAATCTGTCGACTGGACCCACTTTGGAGGTAAAGTTGTTACTTTAGCTCCAAATCCAGCCCACATGGTTCCTGCTTGCTTGTTGCCCTTTCTGTCCTTGAAGGAGGTGCCCTCTGGGAAACAGATCTCCCCTTGGCTATTGCTCCAGCCAGGCTATCTGCCTGGCTAAAAGATCTCCAGTGTTGCAAAGTCAGCATTTCTTATTTTTGAAAAGTGGCAAGTAGCATGCACTTGAGAGAAGTACACACAGTACAGACTTCATGCCAGGCTTCCCTAGAAAAGACCCAAGTGGGGTGGGCGGTGCAGCTGAGTCTTCCTGGGGGACAACGCACCAGTGAAGGAAGGGCCTTGAAAAGTAGAAAGGGCATCTGAAATGTGTGATCTAGATTTGTGGGGAAAAGAAAGCAAGCTCTCAAAGAGTCATCCCACGTGATACAACCCTTTGCATTCCTTCACAAGGGAGACACACAGTCCACACCTTCCCCCTCCTGTTACTGGGAGCCAAGTGGTCATTTGCCAAGAGAGTGGCGATTTGTTTTGAAGAATTGTGTTTGTTAAGCTAACAACACATGGGAAGGGGGCTTGATTGAACAATCTGTAAAAGGCATTTCTGCCACCCTCCCTCTGCTTTAAAATCAGGCTCTCCTCCTTCAGATGAGATCCGCACCCTCCGAGACCAGTTGCTTTTACTGCACAACCAGTTACTCTATGAGCGTTTTAAGAGGCAGCAGCATGCCCTGCGGAACAGGCGGCTCCTCCGCAAGGTGATCAAAGCAGCAGCTCTGGAGGAACATAATGCTGCCATGGTGAGGACTGGGGAGGGGCAGGTGGAGCTCACTTTTTGTTTTATTTTGGGTCAGCATGATAGCTTATAAAGCGGAGGAGGTCAGAGTTCCCAGTCCTTCCCAATCCTTCAGGCAGGTCACTTGAGATTAAGACGTGAATGGTTACGTCTCAGAATTCCCTCATAATTCTCAGAAATCATGGGGACAAGTGATTTTTTGTATGTATGTTTGCGTGTAATCGGCCATGATGATGAAGGGTCAGAAGATGATTTTGTTTTTCCAGATGGAAAACTAACTCTCGTAAAGCTATTTCATGGCACAGAACAGAAGTGTGTATTGTACAGTGGGTGTGAAGCCAGTCAGACCTGGAGTTTGAATCTCGGCTCTACCAGTGTTACCTTAGAAAAGTAACAGCCTCCTGAAGCCTCTGTTAGCCATGCTAATAAATAGAAATGATACTAGCAGCACCTACTCTTTAAGTTGTGATGGTTTAAAGAAATTATGTCGGTAAGCACTTGCTCAGTGCCCAGCACACTGCAAGCATTCAGTAAATGCTCATCATTTAGTGAACTTAGTACCGTAAATGAGAGATTTTACTCCATTGTTGGTAGCCAGATTTTTGAAAGTGTTGGAAGCAATTCGATCCCTGAGAAGATTTCTTTAAGCAACTTTAGATCCATTTGCTTAACGCAGAATTTGGAAAACTTTGACCTAAAGCCAAGTAAGACAGTAGTGGGCTCTGAGTTTGGGTCTGTAGTTTTACATTGTCAGGGTAGCTTATGACTATTCAGATGAAATGTTTGCAGTGTGTATTACATTGCCTGTGTTGGAAGACAGCTAAAATGATGACATTTCTGGTCTCTGCTAGAAAGATCAGTTGAAGTTACAAGAGAAAGACATCCAGATGTGGAAAGTTAGCCTGCAGAAAGAACAAGCTAGATACAGTCAGCTTCAGGAGCAGCGTGACACTATGGTAACCAAGCTCCACAGCCAGATCCGACAGCTGCAGCATGACCGAGAGGAATTCTACAACCAGAGCCAGGAATTACAGGTATAAACTGCACCACCAGGCAGAGTCAACCGCGAGAATGCCGGAGAGCAGTGGGGAGGGAGGCAGCGGGTTTCCTCGGTGTCCTGGACTTGTTCAGCTTCACTAAGCTGAATGCTCTTCTCTCTGAAATCACGGCAGAGATTCTTCACGGCAGGTGAATCTTTCTTAGGGCAGAGGTTCCCCAACTTCTTGGTTCATATAATAGATCCCTTAGTGTCTCAGTAATTTTTTTTGTGCAGCCAAAAAGAAACACTTAACAGTTCTGCTCATTAAGTAGATCTGAATAACTTAGTGAGTATTAATGTCCTAAGAACTTAGTAGCTGTTTGAAGATAACACACATAAATTAAAAAAATAATAATAACTGCAATTACTAATGCTTTGAGTGCACCTGTTGGGCACTGCATGGCGTCTCACACCTTGAAATCAGAGTGGACAGTGACACCCTCATTTTCTGTTTCACATTGGTTTTCCTTGTGGTACTTTGTATCTGCAACCAAAAAAGCCCAGCTTCATCCACAGACACGCAGCATCACCTCCAGCCAGTTAGTAATTCACAGGGTGTCCAACAGATGGCGCTGTGTCTCCCTCGAAAATTTAAAATCTTTCTGCAGCATCCCTGTGAGTTTGCTGTGAGTTTGCCTCAGGGCTCTTTGGTGCACGGTTTGGGGACTGACGATCTAAGGTCTCTTTTTTTCTTTTGTTAAACAGTGAGTCACTCAGAAATCAACCATAACTTACTTTTTAAAACTAAGACGTCAAATCCTGAGGGCCCAAGAATAGTAGAGTGGATGAGCTAGGCATTCCCAGTTCTCTGTGGGCTGGTGGCCAGGTAGGCTTGTGACCTGGCATGTCAGTGCTCCTGAAACTTCATGTCCACATCTGTTTGGGTAGACCAAGCTGGAGGACTGCAGGAACATGATCACAGAGCTGCGGCTGGAATTGAAGAAGGCCAACAACAAGGTGTGTCACACTGAGCTGCTGCTCAGCCAGGTTTCTCAAAAGGTAAGAAGTGAGGCAGACCTGAGTCTGTTCCAACACCGTGTGCTAACATTCTTCCTTCAGACAGGAGGAAGAAGTCTGTGACTTGACTGTGTCATGGGTTCATATTCCCTGACATTTGGCAATGTCTGAAGACATTTTAGGTTGATGTTTTTGGTGCTACTCGCATCTAGTGCGTAGGAGCCAGGATGCTGCCAAATATCCTACAGTGCCCAGGCAGCTTCTGCAGCAAAGAAGTATCTCTTCTAAACCCTGGTCTATGTGTATCCATCCCATAGAACTCTTTGTTCATACCTCATTTACATCATTATAAAAAGTTTGTTTGGGTTGTTGAGTGTGAGTCCTCCTCCTTTGGGAATCATTGCACTTTTTACGTCATTTACTCAAGAACAGTGAGTTTTCCCCAGGGTTTATCCCACTGGACTTGGGTCATATACCTGTCCACCTGCTCCAGGTGTTCTGTGGGTGGTCAGTTTTGGTGGACTGCATTTGTGCTGCTTCCCCTTTGCAGAGAACAGTTCTGACGTGCATTGCTCTCTATTTTTGTCGTCCTCCGGTGCCAAGCTCTCCACTTGTCGTGGACAGTAAAACCCTGGGACTTGGTCATTTTGCCGTAACATTGAAATACTGTGCTCCTAGCTGGTTCCCTGTTTAATGCCCATGTGCTAGTGTTATGTCGTCGGATTTTTCACTTTGCTTATGTTTTTGGTCAGCTCTCAAACAGCGAGTCGGTCCAGCAGCAGATGGAGTTCTTGAACAGACAGCTGTTGGTTCTTGGGGAGGTCAACGAGCTATATTTGGAACAACTGCAGAACAAGCACTCAGATACCACAAAGGTATGCCAGGGCTGGGGGAACCAGACCTTAGTGGGGAAAGCTTTTCAGACCCAGACAGTAAGTCTCCGGCATGTCATATAGAATGGCTTTACGACTTGTTTCCTAAAAGACAGAGTGGCAGTCCCACTTCTCCCTGGTCCAGCTCTGCAAGCACTTTCCAGCCACCATGTGAGCTTGTTTCTCCTCACTGGGTTGCTTTGAAGTTAAGCAAACACACTTAATAGTAATTGGTCCAGAGTAGGTGTGAAGTGTTTCCTTTCTCTTCCCTATGCCCCCTTTAAAAGAGGGAGAGGAAAAAAGGATCGCGAACCAATTGTGCTTAACCCTGCCTCTCCGGACCATGGGTATAGCCTGGTATACATGCCACTTTTATTTTCCTTTTAATGTTGGATTTCTGCAGATGGTAGTTCAGACCTGGCAACAAGGCCAACATTGGGATGATCTTACGTTAATTAGTGCCTCACCAGTGGTGTGGAGGCAGAAGTTTTAACTCACTTTATAAATAGCCTCAGGTAATGTTAGCGAATGAGTTAGGAATTGAATTTTAATAGTAGCTGCTCAGATGCTTCCTGTCACTAACTTCTCCATCACACATGGGCCTTCTTTTTAGGTTTCTTGGGCATGTGCTTTGTAAAGAGTCTTTTTTAGCCGGATGTAGAGAGGAGTCTTAGAACTAGAGATAATAATTTTCCAAATAGAGTTGCTCTTGTACTTCTTGGCTCCTCTCAGCTCACAGATACAGACTCCCTTTTTTAGAAGGATGTTAGATGTGGGACTTTCTCTAAAAAGCAGCTATCACTTATTTTTAAGGTATAATGGCTTTGGGAACAGAAAGGGGGAAAAGCAGATCCAAGGCACAGAGAACGCTGCTGAGACACACCCGTGCCGTCTCCTAAGAGAAGCCTAGATAGCCTGTGCTCTTTGGGACCTTGAGTAGCCACTTCTCCTTGGGGCCCTGTTTCCCAGTTCTTAAAACAGGGGTGATGCAACTGAGTTGTGGTTGTCAGGATGCCCTCAGTTGTAGACAACAAAAACCAAACTAGGGCTGGGCCCAGTGGCACACACCTATAGTGCCAACTACTTGGAAGGCTGAAATAGGAGGATTGCTTGAGCTCAGAAGTTCTAGACCGGCCAGGGCTGATGGCTCATTACTGTAATCCCAGCACTTTGGGAGGCTGAGGCAGGTGGATCACAAGGTCAGGAGTTCAAGACCAGCCTGGCCAAGATGGTGAAACCCCATCTCTCCTAAAAATACAAAAATTGGCCAGGCGTGGTGGCGGGAGCCTGTAATCCCAGCTACTTGGAAGCCTGAGGCAGAGAATTTCTTGAACCTGGGAGGCGGAGGTTGCAGTGAGCCGAGATTGCACCGCTGCACTCCAGCCTAGGTGACAGAGTGAGACTCTGTCTCAAAAAAAAAAAAGACTTCATCTCCAAAAAAACCCAAAAAAACACGAAACCAGCCTAAGAGTGAAGAATTTTATTGATTACTTGACAAGAGGTCCTGAGGCAGGTGAGTTCCAGGTTGGTCAAGTTGGGTATTCAGGGGCAGTGTCAAGGAGCCAGGCTCTTTCCACTCTTTTGTACTGCCTTGCTTATCCTGTAGGCCTTGTCCTCCAGCTACCTGCACTTAGGGTTGCCAGGTGTGTGCCACAGGTAGACATGATGTCCCACAGAGGAGGAGAGCATCTCTTCCTGTTTCTTTCTCAGCAAGAAAACCTTTCCCAGGCGGGGCACGGTGGCTCATGCCTATAATCCCCAAAGTGCTGGGCGAGGCAGGCAAATCATGAGGTCAGAAGATCAGGACCATCCTGGCCAACATGGTGAAACCCTGTCTCTACTAAAATACAAAAAATTAGCTGGATGTGGTGGCACATGCCTGTAGTCCCACCCAGCTGCTTGGGAGGCTGAGGTAGGAGAATCACTTGAAGTCAGGAGGCAGAAGTGGCAGTGAGCTGAGATCGCGCCACTGTACTCATCCTGGGCGCAATCAGATGACAGAGCGAGACTCTGTCTTAAAAAAAAAAAAAACAAAAAAAAAACCCAGACACTTCCACCATACTTCTCATCTCCCCTGTTGGCCAGGCCTGTCCTGTGCCCATCCCTAGCCTAGCCTAGTTAATGCCTTGACCCAGTCAGGATTTGCCCCTGAACTTGGAGCTATGGTTGCTCTAGTTGCATCCAGAGGAGGGGGAAGAATGAGTGGTGGGGAATCAGGTGGGAATGGTTGGTAGGGGTAGCTGTAAGGATTAGTGAGAGTACGCAGATGTTCCTGGCGGATGTTCCTGGTTCGAAGCCTTGCATTATTATCCCTAAATAAGTCCCATTGTTTATGACAAAGGCCAGATAGATGCATTCACCTGCCCTGTGCTGAAGTCTGGAGCCATTTAGCGCAGCTGGAACAGCCACATTATCTGAGAGCCAGTTCTGAGCTTAAATCAGTTGCATTCTATAACAAGGAAGCATTGAGTTTACCAGGCAGCATCAAGGCAGGGGCACCTTCATGAAAGCCCATCTCCTTGCTGTTTATGGCTTACTATCTTTTTTAAAAAACATATATGTGGCAAATTTTATGTTATGTACATTTTACCACAGTAAACACACACATACACACACACACAAATGTAACACAGGCTTGTTAGAAAAATATCCTTTCCGCCTTCTTTCTGAGCATGAGTGTTTATTTGCTCTGGGTTTCAAGCTAGTCTAGTCTGTCGGCAGCAGGCCATGTGCCGTAGCAGGATCAACAAACCTTGTCAGGGCACCCATTCTATAGAACATAACTGCCCCATTGGTGTTCCATTCTGTAGCCGTTCCTGCACTACCGTCAGGAGGGGAGAAAAATGGAAGAGAAAGCAAGTGGCCTGCAGCACCTCTAGACTGAGAGGATAACTGAATATTGGCATATTTTCATTTGGTGTTTTGTATATGTGTATGTTTGCATAGTTGATTGTACTGTTCGCACAGTCTCATAGTCTGCTTTTTAATCTTTTTACTGATACCATATCATTTTTTAAGACTTAGAAATACAGGATGTATTTTAACTTCCTTAACTGTTCCCCTGATATTAGACTTAAATGGTGTTTCCAGGTTTTTGCTGTTATAAATATGCTGTGAGATTATTTTTTGTGCAAAATCTCTATTTATGTTTCACATGATTTCCTTGGGGATAGATTTCAAGGAAGGGTTACTAGGGTAATACTACCAGCTTCCTTTCCAGAAAGTTGTACTAATTTATATTTCTACTATCAGTATACTAAAGCGCCTTCTCAGTCCTTACGTTGTCTTTTCAAAATGGATACAGCGTGTCTATTTTGTATAAGTACGAATTCTAGTCTTTTTTTTTTTTATTTAGGAAGTGGAAATGATGAAAGCTGCCTATCGGAAAGAGCTAGAAAAAAACAGAAGCCAAGTTCTCCAGCAGACTCAGAGGCTTGATACCTCCCAAAAACGGATTTTGGAACTGGAATCTCACCTGGCCAAGAAAGACCACCTTCTTTTGGAACAGAAGAAATATTTAGAGGATGTCAAACTCCAGGCAAGGTAACTTTTGTCAGGAAAGGTTTTTGTGTTTTTTGTTAAGCAGAACTGCCTATATTCTGGCTGGTCTGTATCTTTCAGAGGACAGCTGCAGGCCGCAGAGAGCAGGTATGAGGCTCAGAAACGGATAACCCAGGTGTTTGAATTGGAGATCTTAGATTTATATGGCAGGCTGGAGAAAGATGGCCTCCTGAAAAAACTTGAAGAAGAAAAAGCAGAAGCAGCTGAAGCAGCAGAAGAAAGGTAGGAGCAAAGAACTGATGAAAGACCTTGGGGTTAATCTGCCAGTACCAGCACGAGGACTGTGTTACGTGGTGTGGGAAGCAGTTCCGGCTGATTACACAGGGCTGCGGCACGCAGCTCACTGCATGTCAGTTCGGTTGAGGAAAGGAACCACTCTGACGTTCCTTTCCTCAAAATGCCCAGTGATCTCTCCGTGTTCCTTTTCCTGCCCTTGAGTCCCTCCATATGGCCACAGGAAGTGTTCACATTTATGATTGCCACCTAGTATCCCTAGTTGTGACAGGTTTCTCTTGAGGAGATCTCTTGCTTGAGTCCAGTATTATGAAACAGAGAGTGGGCTAGCAGAGTTCAGCGTCAGTGTGAGTGTCAGTGTAATTCCGCATCTTCCAAATGTGGGCGCTCTACTCACCAGCTCCTTTTTTCCTCCCTGGCTTTCTTACAGGCTTGACTGTTGTAATGACGGCTGCTCAGATTCCATGGTAGGGCACAATGAAGAGGCATCTGGCCACAATGGTGAGACCAAGACCCCCAGGCCCAGCAGCACTCGGGGCAGTAGTGGAAGCAGAGGAGGTGGAGGCAGCAGCAGCAGCAGCGAGCTTTCTACCCCGGAGAAACCCCCAAACCAGAGGGCAGGCCCATTCAGCAGTCGGTGGGAGACAACTATGGGAGAATCCTCTGCGAGCATCCCCACCACTGTGGGCTCACTTCCCAGTTCAAAAAGCTTCCTGGGTATGAAGGCCCGAGAGTTATTTCGTAATAAGAGTGAGAGCCAGTGTGATGAGGACGGCATGGTCATCAGTAGCCTTTCTGAGAGCATAAAGCCAGAACTGGGCAAAGACTTGGGTGTGGAAGCCAAGACTTCCCTGAACCTAGATGGCCCGCACCCATCTCCCCCGAACCCGGACAGTGTTGGACAGCTACATATCATGGACTACAATGAGACTCATCATGAATACAGCTAAGGATGATGGTCAATCAGTGTTAACTTGCATATTGTTGGCACAGAACAGGAGGTGTGAATGCACGTTTCAAAGCTTTCCTATTTCCAGGGTCTGAGTGCAAGTTCACGTGTGGAAATGGGACGGAGGTCCTTTGGACAGCTGACTGAATGCAGAACGGTTTTTGGATGGCATCGAAATGCCTCTTGACCTTCCCCTCCACCCGCCCCTAACCCCCTCTTCTCATTTACCTCGCAGTGTGTTCTAATCCAAGGGCCAGTTGGTGTTCCTCAGTAGCTTTATTTTCTTCCTTCCTGCCCCAGATGGTTGCGTCCTTTGAACCTGTGCAATATGAGGCCAAATTTAATCTTTGAGTCTAACACACCACTTTCTGCTTTCCTGAAGCTCAGATAACTGGGTTGGCTCTCAGTGAGACTAGGTAGTTTGTTGCATGGCAGGTAAGTCCAGTTTTGTCCCTTCCGGGAGGGTGTAGCCTGCAAAGCTGGCTGTCTTCACATGAAAGCTTTTACAAGAGACTTTCCCACTGCTTTTTGATTCTGAAGCTCAGCATCTAAAGCAGCAGATCTAAAAAACAATGGTTTCTTCACGATTCCATTCTTTCGGTAGTTCTGATCAGCTTCCTAGAAAGTTCTGTGTGAACAGAAGCCTGTTGTTTCAGAAATCTAGAGCCGGCACGGGGGAGCCCATACACCCTTTGGGAAAGCTCTTGCCCTTTCTTCCCCCACTACCTCTTATTTATTTGGTGTTTGCTTGAATGCTGGTACTATTGGCTGGTGTGTAGGTGATAAAACCTGTTCTTATAGGAGGCAAGGAGGAGTCACTGAGAGAGGTTACCCGAGAAGCACTTGAGCATGAGGAACTGCACCTGCAGGCTGGTCTCGGCGTGCCGGGCCTTTTGTTAAAGCTGCCTGGCTGCTGGCCTTCCTTGGTGTGCACACGCCTCTTGTTCACGTCAGCTTATTTGTGACACTGTAGCAGAAAGGCTCTGAAGGGCCAAACGAGTTTCCGCAAAGTCTATGTGACCGTGATTTCTCAGGCCGTTACGGCTGCCTTGCTGTAGCAGGTTCTAGGCCACCAGAAGGGGGATACCAATTCCAACTTTCAGGGGCTGACTCTCCAGGGAGCTGAGTCATCACACTCTCCATTTTAGTAATGGCAGAGCAATTTAAGCGGAGTCCGGGAGAATGCTGGCCCTAGGCTGCCCCACATGCTCGTGAGAGAGGACATTAGTTGGAAAAGTGGCAGTGGCAGAGAATCCAGACTCAACAAATGCTCCTGAAATAAATGCTGGAAGCCTAAGAATTGCTGCCTGGTGTCCGGCCGAGGCAGGGAAGGTTGGTAAGAAGGAGCCAGAGAACTCGGCTTTCCTGTTTCTGTTCTTTCAGTAAAAAGAAGAGAAGGATTAAGTCAAAGAGGTAAAAAAAAAAAACAAACTCTCACGGTACGAAATCTTAGCGCAGACAGAGGCTTCCAGCATGAGAGAATAAACTTTTTTTTTGTTTTTGTTTTTGTTTTTTTAAAGCATGGCAATAAATATTCCAGCATCCCTAACTAAAGGGAACTAGACAGAGATTCCGTGTCACCCTGGCTATACCAGCAGAAACCTGTTGAGGGCAGGCTTTCTGGGTGTGACTGATTCCCAGCCTGTGGCAGGGTGTGGTCCCCAGGTCGCTACTCGGCCTAGCACAGGCTGGCAGTTGCCACTGAATGTCAGATGTGGAGTATTAGTGATACCACACGTTTAATTCAGCTTTGTCCAAAGGAAAGCTTAAAATCCAGTACAGTCTAGTTTCTTGGTTCAGCTTTAGGAAAGGAAAACGTGAACAAATTTAGAAAGGGAAGGAAGTCCCATCGGTGAATCCCGAAACCCAAGTGCTTTCCCCTCCTCACGCCCAAGAGGTCTGTGCCACAGAACAAGATAGCAGGCACTTAAAGCCTTTTCCTTGATTGGCAAAGGAAAAGAGGCCCACGTGAAAAAGAAAAAACATTTTAGAAGTAGATAGGTTGTAAAAATAAAGGGAAGGAAGGAGGCAGCTTGGTCAAGTGGTGAGAGGCCTAGGCTGGATGCTCCATGGATGGAGCTTCATCCATCCGGCCTGGGTGTCCCTTTGCTCAGCTTTATATCAAAGGCGGGTGCAAGCTCAGGTGCCTTTGAGTTTTGGGGGGCTGTGGGTTTATTCAACTACGGTTGGGGGATTGAGACCTGGACGTAGGTTCAAAGTGCCCAACCTAAAAATGCAGGCTTCTATGTTGCCAAGAACCCCAGAGTCAGTAGTTAGGTTTGGTTTGGTTTTGGAAGTGATGAACCTGCCAGGAGTCAACAGGTCACTTGATCTTGCTGCAGTGATGAGTTTTAAGGATGGAAAGGTGATAGTAGGACTCTCGAGAGGCAGTTCAGTCCTGGGCAAAGGCATCAGTACAATTAGCATTAAGGGCAGAGTCTGCCTTGAAACCGGTTAAGCAGCTTGGTATTCATAAATACTGGGATTGGATGGTCTCTGTCCAGAAATCACTATGGGCGAGGATACCTGTCTCAGCTGTTTGGCCAATATGCATAACATACTCAGTTCCCCACCTGACACTACCCAGAGTCAGCACAGGCCCCGAGGAGCCCCAAGTCTGCTGCTATGCAGCATGGGATTCATTTAAAACGGAGCACTACAGTTTTAGCGGGGGGTCGGCGGGGTAAGAAGACGCAGAGCACATGAGCTCCCGAGTCCCTGCAGGGGGATAAGCACGCAGATCTGCGTCTGATAGAACTTCCGTGGATTTTCAAAAAGCCGTTGACAAGGCTCTGCCGTAAAGTCTATAAAAATTGTTATTATGGGATTGGAAGAAACACGTCATGAAGAAAACGGAAACCCAAAGGTAGGAAGGTCAAGGTCATTTCTTAGGTGGAGAGGTTGTTAAAGATGTCCTTGGAGATGAGTGCTGGCCCAGCGTTCCTAAGGCGGGTGGACAGTGACCTCCCTAGGTTTGCCCACAGTGGTTTTCAGGAGAGAAAACTGCCCGACCTTTGGGAATACGCTGCAGAATTTTCTTACTAAGCTTGACGCGTGGAGAGGCGAGAGGTGAGCTACTTTGTGAGCCAAAGTTTATGTGACGCGGTTGGGGGAGACAGTCCAAACTGTTCTGAGAAGGCTAACTGTTAAACCCAGGAAACAGGTCCTGGAAGCCACTGACAATTAGAAGAATTCACCCACCAGGCCGCACATTACTGGGCAAAAGCAGGACAACAGGGAGTGAAACCGCAGACACGGGCCGTCCCCTTTGCAACAGCACGTGTAGTTTCTGGTCTGTTTGTTGACAAAGATAAAACTCTAGCACTTGTTTAGAGGAGGATATATAAAATGGTCGTGGGGATGAAAGGCTCTCTGAGACCACAGAGGCTCAGACTCGCTGTTAAGAATAGAAAACTCGGTATGTTTCGTGTAGCCAGCAGAGCTGAAGTGTGCGGTGACAAGCCAATGTGAATTTCTACCAAACCGTAGAGCATACCACTTGAAAGAAAGAAAACTGAAGAGCAAACAAAAGTACTGCATAACAATACTCACTTTTTCTCACTGAAAGCACTGAGGTGGGAGGAAGCCTGTACAGGCTGGAGGAGGGTTTGGGCAGAGTGAAGGCCCGGCCAGGACCTTGGTGAGATGGAGTGCTGCCTGCCCGCTGCAGATATTCTTGGAGCATGGTCCCCCCAGGGGGCTCTGCCCCACTTGGAGAAGAAAGCTGCCTTGTGTGCAGTGACCAAATCAGCACACCGTGTCTGCTGCATCTTCACTCTCCAGGGTACATGCTTTAAAACAGACCTGCCGTGAGTGTTGGAAAAATGTATCCAGTCTGAAGATGTTTGTGTATCTGTTTACATCCAGAGTTCTGTGACACATGCCCCCCAGATCGCTGCAAAGTAATTGATTGCACTTAAGCTTTTGTCTGTAGGTAAAAGAACAAGTTTAGGTCGAGGACTGGCCCCTAGGCTGCTGCTGTGACCCTTGTCCCATGTGGCTTGTTTCCCTGTCTGGGACTCTTCGATGTTCCCAGAGGGGCGTGTTCCTGTCTCTTCCATGCCATCCTGCAGTCCATACCTGCTCGCCTGAGGGAGGAGCGGCTGCAGCTACAGGGGAAGCCTGCCCGGAAGAGCCGAGCACCTGTGCCCACGGCTTTTGGTCATGAAATGAGCTAATGAAGGCAGAGGAGCTTCCGCCCCGCTTCCCAGTGCCACATTATCCATTCTCCGGGATAAGTAGGCTGATTTAACCATTAGCATGGACCTTTCAGGGGAGACCCTGAGAGTCTTGAGAACCCCCAGACCAATCCTTCCCTCCCTTTCCCCACCTCTCCCAGTGTTTGGACAGGAGCTGCTCTGTGTAGCAAATACTTGGGCTTATGAAAGAGGCAGCCATGCATTTTGCACTAGGAAGAATCAGTAATCACTTTTCAGACGACTTCTATGGACCACAAATATATTACGGAGGAACAGATTTTGCTAAGACATAATCTAGTTTTATAACTCAATCATGGATGAACCATGTGTGGCAAACTTGCAGTTTAAAGGGGTCCCATCAGTGAAAAGAAACTGATTTTTTTTTAACGGACTGCTTTTAGTTAAATTGAAGAAAGTCAGCTCTTGTCAAAAGGTCTAAACTTTCCAGCCTCAATCTTAAAAGCATGTCAACAATCCACGTCAGATGCCATAAATATGAACTGCAAGATAAAATGGTACAATCTTAGTGAATGGGAATTGGAATCAAAAGGGTTTGCTGTCCTTCTTAGAATGTTCTAAAATGTCAAGGCAGTTGCTTGTGTTTAACTGTGAACAAATAAAAATTATTGTTTTGCACTACTCTGCTGTGTGGACATGGAGTGACTTACACTGGCCTTGGCAGGCTTATAGGTCAGGCAGGGGACTAGTCCAGAGATAGAAAGCCTTAGGGTTCGGTGACTTGAGGAGGGAGGGGCCTGACAAATAGTGGATTTGGGCTTTTGTCTCTAAGAAGACCCTTTTTATTCTGGTGAATTACTGGTGCACCGCCACAAATCCTACCTGTTACCTGCCTCAAATCCATGCTCTTCCTCAGAGTGGCTGAGTGGCATAGTGTGGGAGGGGGTGACTTGAATTCTGTCTACAGAGAAACCCCAGAGCCAGGTGGTCTGCGGGGTTGTGCTGCTGCAACATGCCTGGCATGTTGAGTGCCACGGAGTCCTTTTGGTGACACCCCACTGACACGTCAGTGCTCCAGAGCTCACCCTCCTGAGCCTTGCTGGTTGTGATAATGTGAGCGCACCGAGGTGACAGTGTAGCTCCCAGCACCCCTTGCTCCATGCCCTTCAAGGCTTTGGAAGAAGGCCGGAAACTGCCTTGACACAATTTGGCTTATGATCTCTTGGCCTGGGACTTCCATGTAAGGACCATGTAAGGGATGAGTCATTTGCAATGTGGCTTTCAGTTGCTTGCTTGTGTCTGGCTGTGTCTGGAAATCAGCATTGCCCTGTTCATTTTATTCTCACTTTATTATTTATTTATTTGAGACAGAGTCTCACTCTGTTGCCCAGGCTGGACTGCGGTGGCGTGGTCTTGGCTCACTGCAACCTCCGCCTCCCAGGTTCAAGTGATTCTCCTGCCTCAGCCTCTCAAGTAGCTGGAATTACAGGCACCTGCCACCACACCTGGCTAATTTTTTTTGGTATTTTTAGTAGACAGGATTTCACCATGTTGGCCAGGCTGGTCTCGAACTCCTGGCCTCAAGTGACTCAGCCGTCTCAGCCTCCCAAAGTGCTGGGATTACAGGTGTGAGCTACCACACCCAGCCTGCTCTGCCCATTTTAATGGTTGAAGCAACTCCTTTGAGACTAAAACTGGCAGGTGGCAGTTTTTAATTTCTCTGGAAAATTCAGGTTTTCTTACCTGACAGGGTCTCTAACTAGGCTTCCTAGACTTCCTACCCTTGGCAGAAGATCTGAATACTGGCCCTCTGGAGCTTGGGCATGAACCTCTTAGAAGCTGACTGGAGACAGGCATGCTCCCTTGCCTAGGGTTGCCCTCTGCTGTCTGCGGAGGTTTGGCCTGTGTGGCTACTGCCCAGTGTCCTTTGGTGTCTTGGGAGAAATGCGGGTTTTCTTTCAGGGATAAATCCCAGGAAACCAAGCCAGGCAGAGAGATGGTAGAACACCTTTTATTCTCGACTGTCTCCCCCTGAGGAAGCAACAATACAGAAGCTAAGTCGTCCCCTGTGAAGGGAAAAACCAACAGTCAGACGTTACTCTGGGCAAGCTCAGAAGCCAGGGACACATTTCACAGTGTTTGGGGTTTGACGATGCTGTGAAAGCCAGGTCATTGCCCTTTCTCTGGAGCCACAAAATCGGAATTCTGGATTCTGTCATGGTCTCCCTCTCCCAAGTAAACGAGAAGGAAAGGTGAGTTCGCTCCCCTTCGGCTGTGGTCTGGAGAACTAAATACACTGAGATCTGGCTCACACCTAATCCCAGCATTTTGGGAGGCCGGGGTGGGCAGATCAGTTGAGGTCAGGAGTTCAAGACCAGCCTGGCCAACATGGTGAAGCCCCATCTCTACTGGAAAAAAAAAAAAAAAAAATTAGCCAGGCCGGGTGGCAGGTGCCTGTAATTCTAGCTACTCAGGATGCTGAGGCAGGAGAATCACTTGAACCCAGGAGGTGGAGGTTGCAGTGAGCCGAGATGGTGCCACGGCACTCCAGCCTGGGAGAGAGAGCAAGACTCTTATCTCAAAAAATAAAAATAAACACACTGAGTTCCACATGCCGACCCCCTCTCCATCCCGGAGGGGTGCATCCCTGGCTTGCAGACAGCGTGTGCCGTGACTGCAGTTGGGGCTGTTGGAGGGGCAAGGAGCAATGGTCTCCAGCTACATGGCTCACTGCAAAGCTGCAGCCCACAGCAGGGACAGGCCTGGCACTGGAGCCAGATGTGGCTCACAGAGGACCTAGGTGACAGTTCAGTGCCTTCCTGGGACCCTCTACCATGCCACCCTGTTCGGGCAGCTCCTGTAAGTGGGTTTCCTCTTCATCAGCACAGAGCCTAACACGTAGAAGCGGAAACGTTAGAAGTTAAAGCCAGAGAGGGAGGTCGGGGGGGCGGGTCTCAGTAATGTATTGGCTGATTCTGTTTGGGGTTAGTAATCGGCAGGAACAGTGGGTACCAATGAAAAAGGACCAACCAGTAACATCCAAATTAAATAGCAAAGCTCTCCACCGATGGAGCAATGGGGTGCCCTGCTGGGTTACAGTTTCCCACCAGGAGGCCTCCAGGGTGGTTTTGAACGTCCTTTGTCTTTCCCCCTGGGTTTGAGGCTGCCTTTTGTGAGCGGTCTACACTTGAGTTTAGTGGCCCCGAGCTGGGTGCCTGTGGCCCGGGCAGGATGAGCGGCTCCCCTGGTACTCTCCTGGCACGGCTGGGGCTCACTCACGTGCTGCAGCACCTTGCGGGGCAACTTCTCGGAGTGGGCGATCCATTCTTTCATTAAGTCCAAGATGATGGGGAGGAGGCTGACCACACCTCCGTAGTGGTTCCGAGCCTCATCACAGCTGAGGTGGTTCACCACGTCATGAGGGTATCTGCAGGACGGCAGGGGGCCGGGTGAGCCCATGCTCCCAGGACTGCAGCTGCCAGACCTCGAGCACAGCAGAGTCGCCTGGGGAGAGAGGCTTTAGAACTAGACACACAGCCTCTCTGTCTCCAGAGATTCTGGCAGAGCAGGCCTGGGGTGCCACAAGCCCCGGGTAATTCTGGTGTGAAAGGAGGTGCAAAGCACTGGCCCATGGTCCGTAGAAACCTGGGTTGGGGTGAGGAACTGGCTGGCTCGTCCCTCTGGCTCTTCTCACCCTGGTATCTACAGAGCTTCCCCAGGCTCCAGCCCACTGTGCTGTGGGCTCCCAGGCTGCCACGGTGAGAAGCCTGCAGTGGCAGTGCTGCTGCCCCGGGAGGGAGCTCTGGGTCCACTTCTTTGCACATCAGTGAGGATCTCTGTGGACTTCCGGAGACAACTGCTCTAGGCTCTACCTACGCCCCTTCTTCACCTGCCGGTGCTAACTCCCATGAGATGCCTGGTGTCCTGCCGTGTCTACAGTGGTTATAAAGAAAAGGCTGTGTGGAATCCAAGCCAATCCAGTACATAAGTGTAGCCTGGGATTTGCTGCCCAGGGTGGTCTAACAGGAGGTGCACAGTCCAGGCAACAGGACGGATGCAGCACAGGGGCCTCCCACAGGCACACACGGGGCCTCGCGGGCAGCACCACAGGGACTTACTTTGCTCGGAGGCTGCTTAAGTCGTTGCTTTGGCTCACGAGGGTTTTGCATTTCTCGAGGAGGTTGTTGGTGACTGGGGTGCCAGAGTGCACGGCCTCAAAGTGCTGGCAGAGCTTACTCAGCTCCGAACAGATGTCCAGGAACATGAGCAGAACCCGCCGGTCCGTGGAGTTGTTGCAGTGGTGCTCCATGTAGCTCTGCACCTGCAAAGGCCACCGCCACATGAGCTGGGGACATGCCAACCCGGGTCCTGGATGGCTGACAGTGCAAACGTCCAGGAGCACCCACCCTACTCCCTCCCACCCTCCATGACTCATGGGGGAAATACAAGTAATGCTTAAGCATTTTAAGCCCACTCCCTATAGTGGTATCTCTCTCTGTAGATGATGGATGGATGGATAGATATAAAATTAATGGATCGGCTGGGCACAGTGGCTCACACATGTAATCCTATCACTTTGCAAGGCTGAGGTGGACGGGGATCACTGGAGGTCAGGAGTTCAAGAGCAGCCTGGCCAACATGGAAGAAAAATCTCTACTTGGAAGAAAAAATTAGCCAGGCATGGTGGCACCTGCCTGTAATTCCAGCTACTCAGGAGGCTGTGGCAGGAACACCACTTGAACCCCGAAGGCAGAGGTTGCAGTGAGCCGAGATTGCACCACTGCACTCCAGCCTAGGCAACAGATCGAGATGCCATCTCAAAAAAATTAATTAAACTAATGGATGGATGGACGGATGGATAGATAGATAGAAAATTAAGTGTCCCAGGCACCATGAAAAATGCTTTCAGGCCTGTTTTCACTTGTCTTCATGTAAACCCTACACACTGAGTAGGTACCTTTTTAAATTCTCATTTTATGGATGAGTAGCATGACATGAACAGTGGAGGTTTGCAGAGGTGAAATAACCCGCCCAGAGCCCCAGTGGAAGTGGCTTAGTTGGATGTTGTCCCCAGCTCAGTGGCTCCATGCTCTACCCCTCACCTGTCCCCATGCCCCCTGAACCAACCGCCACCTAAAGCAAAAGAGGGCTGCTCCGGACTCTTCACGCCACATGCTGCCATCCCACTTAGAGGGTTCATTGTGAGAAACGCTGGGGCGGGCCACCCACACTGAGGAGGAAGCAGCAGAACTGGAATCCTTTGGGCTCCAGCCATGCTGTATTCACAGGCAGAGGAAGGAGGGACAGGCCAGGAGCTTACTGGGTTACCCAGTGACTGCATCCGAGGTTGTGCCGGAGTGGGAGGTCTGATCTTGTGCTAGGGAGGAACTGGCTCTGGTCCAGGCCAGATTAACAGACCCATTTCACAGTCAGAGGGTTCTACCCTCCACAATCTGATGACAGATGCAGGTAGCACCTCCTCCTGCACCCACAAAGGTCTACATCGAAGTCAGGGTTTTCCTGTTGTAACCGTCTGCCTTTTTGTTGCTAAGGATGTTTCCCCGAACAATCTGAAGTGGTTCCTTCCCAAGGATTGCTAGGCACACAGCGGCTTTGTAAAGGGGAGAGGCTTTTGACACACACACCCACAAGGGCACCTGTGGGGGTCGAGGATGAGGAACCTGCCCCAAGGTGTAACTACAACAGAGCAGTAGGGGGGTGTGCAGGAAACTTTTGGACACCTCTGGTTCCGGGAGGGCAGGGGAGGGCTGAGAGGCAACTCAGAACACAAGGCCATTGTTTACCGAGAGCCTTCGGTAAAACCTAAGGCAAGAGGCCACCCTTATGCATAGAAGTGGGGGTCACGCAGCACTGATGTACATTCTGGGAAGGGACACTCAGTGATTTACGGAGCTTCTGGAGGATGGATCTACGCAATTTCTTTTTTTTTTCTTTTCCCCTCTGAGTCCAGGTTTACAGAAGAAGCAGTTTATTTTCCAATAGCTCAGGAGCTGCATGCACGGGCAGATACAGCCAGATTGGCTGAATGTCACGAGTCGGTAAATCTGGGTGAGGGTTATATGGGTATTCCTTTTCTGTACATTTAACGTTTTTTTTTGTTGTTGTTGTTTTTTTTTTTTGAGACAGGGTCTTGCTCCGTTGCCCAGGCTGGCGTGCAGTGGTGCAATCTCGGCTCACTGCAGCCTCTGCCTCCAGGGTTCAAGTGATCCTCCTGCCTCAGCCTGCTGAGTCACTGGGACTACAGGTGTATGCCACCACACCTGGCTAATTTTTGGATTTTTAGTAGAGACAGGGTTTCACCACATTGGGCAGGCTAGTCTCAAACTTCTTGGCCTCCCAAAAATGCTGGGATTACAGGCATGAACCACTGCATCTGACCTCTACATTTAATATTTTTTGAGTTAAAAAAAATCGAGGGAATATTTTACAAAAATTAGAAAAGTTTGTAAAGGATGCTGCCAGCGAGGGTTGCTTGTTCCTCCTGAGCCTGTTTCTCCTCTGCAGTTCTGAGCCCAGCGCCTGTTCCCACCCCTTGTGGAAGGGGCAGTTACCCTTCCACAAGCTGACTCGCTCCGAGCTGCAAGGGGGCTGCCCGTGTTTTTCCTAACCGCACTGCGGCTCCAGATCCTAACTTCCTGGAAGGCGCATTTGGACTCAAGGCCTCCAAGTCGGGCAGAGCAAACCTGGACAGCAGCTAACCCTGGAGGATATGCAAGTTAAACAAAAGCACCTGGCGGTGTGCCTGGCATGCCACAATTCCTCAACCGCCAGTGGAACCTGACGGGAGGGATGAGATCCGTCTGGTCACCAATAAATCCCCAGTTTTCCTGACCCTGTGTGACTGACCCTGTGTCACAGAGGAGGACATCGAAAGGTGAAGTCACTGGCTTAAGCTGTGGCACGTGGTAGAGCTAGGACTGAAGCCCTGGCTGGCTGAGTCTTGCGCCTGCCTCTTTCACTGCTGTGTTACTCACTTACATATTTGGTGGAGAAACCAATGAAGGACTCATTCCACCATTTAGGTTCTGGGTCTGATTCTGGCACAACGTGCTTCCCCTCCCTGGGCCCCGGTGGGTTCATCTTTCATGAGAGGGGGCTGGGCTTGCTGCCCCTCACCCAGGGCGGGGGTCGGGAGCACCACCTGTCCGATGCTGGAGATGGGCCGGATCTTGTCGTGGGCGTTCTCCCTGCAGTGCTCCAGCGCGGCGATGAAGGTGAACTGCTGCTGCTGGAAGAGCTTGTACTTCTGCTCGATGCCGCGGAGGGATTCTTTCACTTCATTCATTGTCTTCCTCTGTGGTCATTTACAGGAGAGGAGGAATCTACTGGGAGAAAGAGGATAGGGATGACGTTCTGGGACCAGACGCTGGGATCCAGCTCTGGAGAGGACTGTCGGGTGAGAGGGATACCCACGGCCCCTCTCACTGGAGCGCCTTGTAAGCACCTCCCCACAGAAGAAAGCGAGGCCCTGGGAGGCTGTACCCTTGTCCAGACCCCCCAGACTGTCCATGACACAGCTGAGCCTGACCTTGAAATCGACCCTCTATGGACACATTCTTTGCCATGAAATGCGACTCCTTCCCTCAGCTGTGGACAGTTTCTCTGGTCCTCAGTTTCTCCAGATGTGGCTATCTACACACACACACACACACGCGCACGCACACACGGTCTCCAGTCCCTCGCTGCGGTGTCAGCAAAACCTGGGATCAAGGGTTATGCCACAGGATATAAAACCAGGAGATTATCAGTTTGGATCCAATTCTTTTAAAGCATCTGCCACTCTGCAATTGGTAGGAAAGTCTGAGAAATCCTTCCCATGGATTAAGCAGGGAGAAGAATCGATACTCGACTGTCTAGTTTGAGGAGACGTGAGTCTGCCTGCTCTGTGCCGGTGGGGAGGGGGGCAGGAGCCTTGATGTCAGGTTTGCCCATTCTCCGGGCAGGGCTGGTGGCTAGCAGACTGTTCCCTGCCCCCCGTTAATTGCTGGAATGCCATGATCAGTAACCTGGAGGCTGTGGGGAGGGCTGTCTCTCGGCGCCTCACAGACTGTCCCTGCTTTGATTTGGGTGGTCCTCAGAGTGTCTACAATGCTCCCGTGAGCAGAAGAGTCTGCAGGTCTGTACTCCATGACATCACAATTTTGCTGAGTGCATGTAAAGGGCTCCGGACCACGCATTTCTATCATGTTAGAGCTGGAAGGGACTCAGAAGGCCAACTCCCTTGAGCTTCTAGGGGGAAAGTCAGGCTCAGAGGGAAAGAATTTGCCCAGAGTGTCACAGCAAGTTGTGCCCAAGACACCCTGGGTCCTAGGGTTCCTTACATCTAACCAGCATCCTCAGTGCTGCCCCTCCACTGCCTCCAGTACAAAGTCCAGGCTCGAACGTATCTGCACATGAGCAGGGGTCAGAGGAGGCTGTGCTGAGGTCAGGTCCGGCCCAAGGGAGATGTTGCAGGTGGAAGGCGCCAGAACATTTAGCATGCACGGGGCAGAGAAGGCACATTCCAAGCTTCCAAGCAGGTCCCAGGTGAAAAGGAATGAGAACAAGATGGGGCCGGGAGTATTTCTTTCTGCTGTGTACAGAGCAGGTCTGGAGCTGGGGGCATGGCCGGGGGCAGGGGGAGCAATGAGGAGATGGCATCAGAGGAATGAAAGGAAACACAAGAACAGACCAGGAGATGGCCTCAGTGAGACGGTGCGGGTGTGGAAAATCAGAGCACTTGGAGAAGGCTAGGGAAGAGGCCCTTTAGCAAGATAGAGCCCAGCCATGGAGTGTCCCTGGAGACAAAAGCCAGCAAGGCTGCCTTAGACAGACAGCAGCCTTGGAAAGACAAGAGAGCACACTTCTGCAGCACAGCCACAGCACTGTGACTGTCAACAGACACAGGGACAGCTGCAGCTCCCCTGGGGTGGGCCTGGGCCAGGGCCAGGGCAGGCAGGGCAGGGGCCTCTTTCCAGCTCAACCTCCCATGGAAAGGAAAGCCAAGGCTGGGGACTGAGGTGGAGGGCCCATGGTTTAGTCACACCTGCCATATCCTTGGCAGAGCTTCCCTGTTGTGCTTCCCATGGTGTCTGGCTCACCCGGGCCCAACTAGGGTGAGGCGAGGGAGGTACTTGCCTCCATGCAAAACTTAAGGAGCCACCAAAAAACTCAGCAATCAAGATCAAAATAGGCCAGGCACAGTGCCTCATGCCTGTAATCCCAGTACTTTGGGAGGCTAAGGCAGGAGGATTGCTTGAACCCAGGAGGTCAAGGCTACAATGAGCCATGATCGCACTACTGCACTCCAGCCTGGTTGAAACAGTGAGACCCCATCTCGCAAAAAAAAAAAAAAAAAAAAAAGCATCCAGAGTAGTTGGGATTACAGGCGTGTACCACTACACCTGGCTATTTTTTGTATTTTTAGTAGAGATGGAATTTCACCATGTCAGCCAGGATGGTCTTGAACTCCTGGCCTCAAGTGATCCACCTTTCTCAGCCTCCCAAAGTGCTAGGATGATAGGGATGAGTCACTGTACCCAGTGCCGCAGTGCCGAAAAATTTTTTTTTTTGAAATGGAGTTTCACTCTTGTAGCCCAGGCTGGAGTGCAATGGTGCAATCTCAGCTCACCGCAACCTCTGCCTCCTGAGTTCAAGCAAATCTGCTTCAGCCTCCCGAGTAGCTGGGATTACAGGCATGCACCATCACGCCCAGCTAATTTTGTATTTTTAGTAGAGAGTGTTTCTCCATGTTGGTCAGGCTGGTCTCAAACTCCTGACCTCAGGTGATTCGCCCGCCTCGGCCTCCCAAAGTGCTGGGATTACAAGTGTGAGCCACAGCGACTGGTGCCAAAAATGCTTTTTAAAGAAGGAGTCTTTCTCTTTCATGCAGGCTGGAATGTGGTGGTGTGATCACAACTCACTCTTAACTTTGACCTCCCTGGGCTCAAGAGATCCTCCTGCCTCAGCCTCCTGAGTAGTTGGGACCTCAGGTACATGCCACCATGCCTGACTACTTTTTTTTCTTTTTTCATAGAGATGGGGGTCTCCCTATGTTGCTCAGGCTGGTCTCGAACTCCTGGGCTCAAGCGATCCTCCCACCTCAGCCTCCCCATGTGCTGGGATTATAAGCATGTGCTGGCAACATCGGAATTTTAAAGAAAAGATTGCCGTACCTTGCCATATTGAAGCCTGAGGCGAAAGGAAAAATCAGTAATACTGAGCCTGCCTTTAGTTAAAATTTTTGACGTGTTATTCTAAATGGATTTTGGGTACTATTTTTGATTTTTTTTTAAATATTGCATTAAAACATCCACCTCAGTGACTGAATTGTTGACATTCCCTTAAGTTTTGTGCTGAGAGTGCATTGCTTGCCTGGCCCTAATCCTGGCCCAGGGCTTACAAATGACATAAAGTTGAAGCTCCAGAAAAGTGAGAGATGGCACCTAAGTGGAGGTCCAGGAGAAGGGGTGTGTGCCCTTTTGGCCTGGCTTTTTCCCATCATGCTCAGAGCTGTGGCTGGTGGTGGTTGAGAAGGCCTGGAGTCACAAAGGCCTGGATTCAAATCCTGCTTCCACCCCTTCTTGCTGACCTTGGGCAAGCTGCCCATCCTCCCTAAGCCTCAGTGTGCAGCAGCCTCCCAGCCTGGGGGGAGCTAACCTGAGACCAGAGGTGTATGGCGTGGACCATGGAGCCTGGAATGTGGCAGTGCCATCATCAGAATCGTCAACGCTACTGCGGCTGAAGCATGGGTGTGTGCAGTAGCAGGCGACACCACAAGCACAGCGTGGACCTCAAACGAAGCAGGAACGGCTGAGGACTTGACCTCCTGGAGGAGGGGAAGTTTGAACCTGGACTTGAGAAAGAGGAGGCTGTGGAGAGGTGAAGCAGGCATGCAGTAGGGGTGGGACCCTGGACGAGAGGTTGAGGGGTGGGGATGTGGGACTGCTTGCTGTAAGCAGGTGCAGAAGAGGGCAGTGGACAGGGTCAGGCTGAGGGACCCCAGTGTCAGGAGAAGCATTTGAAAGAACGGCAGAAGGCTTCTAAGCCAAGGCAGTGAAAAGCACTCGCTGCACCCATTCATTCCCTTGTGCACTCATACTGTGTGCCAGGTGCTATTCCGGTGCTGGGCTAGCCAACAAGATTCGCTGCCCTGGAGGAACTCATCTTTCACAGGGGAAGGTAGACCATGCAGAAGAGTGAAATGAACAGCATTTTAGATAAGGAGGAAATAGAGCAGGGAAGCAGGTGGGAACCTTGAGAATGAAGGGCCACCATCTGCAGGAGAGGCATTTGCAGGAGGAGGGTGGGTATCATGCCGGGAGAGCTAGAGCTGTGCTTAGATCCTGGGCTGAAGAAGCGTGGCTCACTTCAGTCCTCCTGAGAAGAGCGGGGCATCACCTGATGGGGCTCTAGGACATGCATTAGCTCGAGTCCTCACTGCAGCCCTGGAGCGAGGTACCATGGTTATCCGCACAGGATAGATCAGAAAGTGAGGCCATTTGAGGAATGCGCAAGTCAGGACTTCCTGCTTGGCTCTGCCTATTTTATAAAGTCTGGGCTCTTAACTCGGATTCCTCCCTTCCTCCTCCCTCCCTCCTCCCTCCCCCTCCCTCCCTTCCTCCTTCCTCTTCCCCTTCCCTTGGTAGTACTTAGAGACAAACACACCAGACATCAGAGTTGACTGTGGCAGTGAGGATAGGGACTGCGAAGGCCTTCAAGAGCTGCCGGACCTCACTAGAGTTCATCCACTGGCTAGACCCCTAGCCCCAGGCCCCACTTCCATTACCACTAGACTCTCCCTTTTTTTTGACCCAAAACAAACAGGACTAAACATTCAAGGGGCTGCCCTTTGTGGGCCCAGCTCCCTGTCACCCTCTTGGGGCTTCCTGGGGCTGTCAAGTTCTCCAGGGATACAGCACTACCTTGGCTGGTGGCCCCAAGAGCCCCTGAGAGCAAAACTGACTCCATTCTTGATCCTAGTAACTTGTGACATGCACACCAGGAATGTCATGAGAGGAGCTGTAATAAGCTATCGGAAGTGATCGGCCCTTGAATGAGAGCTGCTGCAGCCAAATTAGTGTGGATAAAAGGCACAGGGTACGGGCACTTTTCAATCTGGAGGAGGAGGGAGGAAAAAAATGATTACCCACAGGTTTTCGGCTTTAATTGATTTGTATTTTTCCAGGCTGCTAAAGAAGATTAAGTCACGGTATGAAAAGCGCCTAGGGCTTAAAATAAATGAGGAGAAAGGCAAGTCATTTCAGAAATGTCCGGGAAGCAAACCAAACCTCTCCAGTGCAAATGGCAGGCTTGGTTGTTGTATTCTTTGTTCAGGGGGAGGCAGGTTCCTTTTCTTCCCCAGCTATCTTTACAGTTGGCTTTGACAAGCCTACCAAACTGTACACACTTCGAGGAAAGAGTTTGGAGGGGAAGAGGTAACAGTGCTGGCTTTTATGTTGGGAGGGCAAGTCTCGGGGCTGGTGGCTGGTAGAAAAGCGCTTTAGCTGGAGCCTGGATGCTGGGTTCGTGCCCTGGCTCTGCCCAATTTAACAGTGGCCCTAGCCAAGATTTCTCCCTCTTCTGGGCCTCAGTTTATCCATCTGTCAAATGAGACAGTTTGGATTAGCCTCTTCTTCAACGGGCCTTCTGATTCTAAGGTTGTATCAGCAACAACTGATGAGGGAAGAAGCCCAGAAAGGGAACATGACTTACCCAAAGTTACCCAGCCAACCAGTCCTCACTGTTCTAAACCTCCAATTTCTCATCTGTAAAATGGGAATGAAGGTTGTTGGAACGATTAAATGAGATACTACTACTAATAGTAGCCCCATATATTCTGTGCTTACTGCATGCTAGTTACTCTCCCATACATCAGCTCCTGAAATCCTTCAGCAGCCCCCGTTTCACAGGGGAGGAAAGTGAGGCACAAGCAAGTGAAGAGTTGGCCAAACGCACATAGTAAGAAATGGAGCCAGGACTTGCATCTGGGCTGTCAGCACCGACTGTGCCATTTTCCCTCTCCATAAGGTACAGAGACAACAGAGTTTTGCCGCGAGCACAAAGTTAAGAGTTCAACAAACCGTAACTCCTACTATTAATGGCAACAGACCAGAGCTAGAGCTCCCAATTCAGTGTTGCGACCAATAAAATACCAGGCAAACCTGTACCGCTGGGAATTCACACAGCTCGGAAAGTCTCCAGCTCGAACCTCACCCTCGCGTCCGAGAGATAGCTGTGCAGGTCCCTCTATCCCCCGGACCCCTCCATCTTTCTATCCTCCACTCTAGCTTCCAGTTTCTGACCCAGAGGCAGGGGTGGGGTCCGAGTGGGCCTACCCACCTTCGTCCCTGTTTACCCTTGCTTGTCCTAGAGCGCTCTTCGGTCCACGGAGCACCCTGAAACTGGAGTGACTCCGGAAGTGTCGGGGCCCCAGAGGGTGGGGGAGGCCCACCCCAGGGCTTGGGAGGCGGGGATGGGTGGGGAGGTCTGGCAAGAAGGGGAGGGGCTGCGGGCCTGATTGTTACTGCCGGTGCCATAGCAATCGGGTCACGTGGCCGCTCGGCCTGAGCCCGGGAGCGGGAGGAGGGGTCTCCCGGGCCTCGACGCCAGGAGTTGGGCTGAGGATTTCCACCCGATCCTCGAATCTCAGGCCTGCCCCATAGACGCCCCTCCCTCTTCAAGCAGCCTCTCCCACTTCTATTCCTGCGTCTGTTGAAGATGGGGAAACTGAGGCACAGGGAGCTGCGTGGGGGGTGGGGGTGGGAGCTGGGGAGTGCTAACAGAACCAGAAGCAGGGTCCGCCTCCCGCCACCTCGGAGAGCCGACTTGCCCCTCTTGGGTTTCGCCGGGGGTCTCAAATCCGAGGAGGCCCAGCTGGAATCCGCCTGACGGTGTCCCCGCTAAGATGCTCAGATGGGGAAAGTGAGGCCCAGGTTGGGGAAAGAACTTGCCCGAGCCGCTGAGCGCGTCTGCCGGGGAGGTCGGGGAGGGGGCGACGCGCGCGACCGACGCTCCAG
The DNA here is from genome assembly GCF_048565385.1 of Saimiri boliviensis. NCBI lineage: Eukaryota > Metazoa > Chordata > Mammalia > Primates > Cebidae > Saimiri > Saimiri boliviensis. The sequence continues at coordinate 141,979,036 of NC_133450.1, forward strand.
GACCCTGGCAGGGCACGGAGGCGTCTGCGGGGCGGGGCCGCGGCGCGCGCTGATGACGCAGCCGGCGCGGCGGCCCTAGCGACGCTGTTACTAGGGAGCGCCGCGACGGCTGCATGGACGCGACCACCGCCCCGCACCGTATCCCACCCGAGATGCCTCAGTACGGGGAGGCGAACCACATCTTCGAGTTGATGCAGGTGACCTGGCAGCCCTGCCTGTCGCGACGTCGGCGGCGGCTCGGGAGCCTCCACAGTGACGTCGGGTGCGCGGCCGGCACCCGCAGCCGGGGCCGAGTCGGGAGCCCAGGAAACAGCCCAACTCTGGGTGTCCGATTCGTGTGTCGCCGTGACCCCGAGGGGGCCCTCGAGCTGGGGACGCCCTCTGGCCCTGCTCGGGTCGGCCTCGGGCGGACGCAGGGGGAGGCAGGAGGCCACTGGGGCCGGGATTTTGGCCCCGGCTGTGCCGCCAGCGGGCCTTATGGTCTGAAACCAGTCCTTTCCTTTTCTCGGTTTCCCCACATGTGAAATGCCAGGTTGAAAGAGGTGGTCTCCCGGGTCTCTCCCGACGCTGACAATTCCCATCTGTCGAATTTGTGGGGAGCTTCTTGGCCCAGGTTTCTGAGGTGGGCGTTGTCCGAGTTCAAGCTGGCGTCTCCATCCTCCGAGAGGGCCGCCTCTGGGACAGCAGCATTTCCCACCCTGGCCTCTCTTCCTCCGGGCCAGACGTCCCCCGGCAGCGCCAAAGCTCTCATCCTGGGTCCAGGCCTGTGACTGAGCCCCTGTAGCTCACCATGTGACCTTAGGCAAGGCCCCGCCCCCGCTGGGGCTTCAGTTTTCCCTTCTGTACTTGATGGAAGTCAAGGCTTTCAGGGGCTGGAGGGACAGAACTCTCAGCCACTCAAACATTCTGAGAGGCAAAGGGAAGCTGGAGCTCAGTTTCCAGAACATTTATCTGCTTCTCAGGGTACACCCCATCCCCAGGGGCATGGCAGGGAGGGCATGGTGGTGTCTGTGGTCATACGAGCCTCTGCCCTGCACACTGGATAGCTGAGCCCAGGCTAAGAAACCTGTGTCTGTACCTTCAGCAAACGTGTTTCCCTTGGAAACTGTTAACTGATAGAGGGAGAGCAAGAGATTCCTAAAACTGCTTGAATGGCCAGTCACAAATAAAATAGCTAGCTGGGTTAGAAGTCAACAGGTCAGGGCAGGATGGGGGAGCATCTGGAGCCCTGTGGTCTACTCCAGAGAACCTGATGTGTTTTTCACAGTGATTTTTGGAGGAATTGCTCAAGAAAGCTTTTATTTATTTTGAAACAGGGTCTTGCACTGCTGCCCAGGCTGGAGCGCAGTGCTGCAGTCATGGTTTACTGCAGCCTTGAACTCCTGGGCTCAAGCAGTCCTTCTGCCTCAGCCTCTCCAGAGAAGCTGAGACGGCAGGTGCAGGCCACCATATCTGGCTAATCTTTTTTTTTGTTTTTTATATTTTATTTTAGTAGAGATGAGGTCTTGCTATGTTGCCAATACTGGTCTTGAACTCCTAGACTCAAATGGTCCTTCTGCCTCAGCCTCCCAACAAGAAAGCTTTTAGTCCATTATTTCCAGTTTTAGTCATCTGTGTATTCCCTCCATGGTTTTGACCATTTTCATTTTTTATACTTTTTAATTTTAAAATAATTTTAGATTCACAGGAAGTTAAAAAATATGGAAATCTGGTCTCCCCCAATAGCCCCAATGATAACATCTAACATAACTATAGCACATGTGAAAACCAGGAAACTGGCATCGGTACAGTAGGATTCCTGGGCTGTAGGCCTGACTTGGATTTCCTCCTTCTTTGCCTGCATTGATGTTTTTGTTGTGCTTACAGTTCTGTGCATTCATCACATGTACAGATTCACATAACCACTACTACATTTCCATTTGAACTAATCACTTGTTGAAATCAACTCAACTTTTAAAAAATTAAATAGCTGCTTTTGCCTCCTCCTAAGTGCTATCCTTGAAATTATGTATTTGATGTACTTAGTTTTCCAATACACATTAAATACATGATGATTTAAACATGAAATTTAAAATATTTATGTGTAAACCATCTAAAAATCATCTCATTCCATCGCACCAGTGATACACAAACATGAATTCACTCCAGCTGTGCTACTGAACAGGTAGAGAAGCTGAGGCCCAGAGAAGGGAAGGGACTTGCTGATGAGACACAGTGGGGCTGGAACCAAGACTTCTCATGACTCGGTACTGTTTTTCTTGCCCCACGCTCCCTTCACTCCCAGAGGGCTGGAGCCCCTTTCCCCCCTTGCCCCTGGGGCTGAAGGATACTCCTTATTGCGACGTCAGCTCCCTCTCTTTTCTGTGCCTAGGGTTCTGCAACCCCAGAGGCCACTTACCCTTGATATGTTTGCCTGATTGGATGAAATGGCCAGAATATCCCAGGACTGTTTAGAAATCTGGCTGATAATATTCCATTCCATTCTGGAGGGACACAGGTAGTGGTGATGGTCCTGTTCCCCAACAAACATCTGCACTGGGCATCTGCTATGACTGTCAGGCATTATGGTGCCAGGAGGGCTCTAGGTAGACAGGGAGGCCCACAGAACCCATGGCCTGCTGGGAGAATGATGGCTTGGGGAGTAGGGGCAGGGTGAGGCATGGAACACGGCGATGCCTGCAGGCGGGTACAGGAGCATCTGACATATTTACCTAGTGCACATACTCAAGAAGGTATGTTCCCATTGAGATCTGAGACTGAGCAGAAATTAGCCAGGATGAAAATGAGGAAGAAGCTTCATCCGCTAAGGCTCTGAGGGGAACAGTGATGCTTGAGAACTTGGAGAAGGCTCATCTGGGAAGCCCAAAGGGCCCCAGGGGAGAGGGCCTTGGGACTGCCTACTCTGAATCGGGGCGAGGCTCCTCCACTTCTAAAAGCCTCCCTCTAGGTGCTCCCCAGCAGCACCACATGGCCCCACTCATGCCTCTGTTCATGAGGACCCAAGCAGATGCCAGTTTGGAAGGAAATGGGTCCCAGGCCAAAGGCATGTTTGGTGGGGTGCAGTGGAGAAAGCAGGCCCCACAGCTAGTATCTATGGTGACCAGGTGTCCCTGCAGGTGGTAATAACCTGGGTGTCTGCCCTGTACCTACAGAACATGCTGGAGCAACTTCTGATCCACCAGCCTGAGGACCCTATCCCCTTCATGATCCAGCACTTGCATAGAGACGACAATGGTGAGTACTGGGCTTCCTCTCCCCATCTTCCCCTTCCCTCCTCCTCCTTCCCCTTCTTCCTCGACTCCTCTGCCTCCTCCTCCTCCTCCTCTTCAGGGACCCTACCCCACCCTGAGAATAGCTGAGCACCATTCTGTCGTACCTGCGTCTGAAGGGAGGTCAGAAGGGAGGGGTCTCAACAACTTGAGGTGGCAGTTAATTGAAAAATGCCTTAGTTTCTTTTGGAGCCCAACTTGTAAAAATTTTCTTGCCAAGTTATTAAAATGGAAACCCCAGAATGGCCTATGGAATCAATTATTAATGCTTTCGCTTGCCCTGGCTGATGTCACGTTAGGTTTCAGCTCTCTCATCACTCCACTTGTCAGGTGTAAGTTTGGTTTCTGGTCTACCTAGACAAGCAAGCACTTGGGCTTTTCCGACGGTCTCATCATTGGCACCTGTTAATGAGATTCCGCGCTTCCCAAACTTTTGCAATCGACCAGTGCAGCTCAGCCAGACCCAAGGCCAGAGCACAGAACCGGGGAGGAGGGAGGCGTTCACACAAAGAAGGTCCCTCCGCTCCACTCCATGCCACTCCACAGTCGATTTGCCAAGAGAGGATCAGTCCTGTCCACTGTGAGCTGTTGGGGAGGACTGATGTCTTGGAGCTTTTATGTTTCTTTCATTGGAGCATTAGCTGCTTTGAAGGAGCTACAGCTTACCAGTGAAATTAGCACTTGGTACAGCTGAAGACAGAGGCCTGAGATGCCCAGTGCAGAGGTTCAGAAGGCCCAAGGTGAGAAATGACGCTAGGAAGAAAGAAAGAGAGAGAGAGAGAGAAAGAAGAAAGAAAGGAGGGAGGGAGGGAAGGAGGGAAGGAAAGAGAGAAACAGGTGAGAGAGGAGGTTCCAAGCCTTTTCCTCGTGCCCTGCATGGGGGTCCTGACACATCCCGGCCTGGCTGCAGAGCAGCAGAGTGATGGAATCTTAGGTCCCGATGCCACTGCATGGAACTAGGTGGGCAGATTCAAAGAGAGACCTTACAAAGGGGCCACAAAGAGACCCTTTTCTGAGCCCCTAGTTAGGCACAAATGGCTGATTCACTGGGCATTCCCTCGTTCAGCAGATGTTGACTGAGAGTCCTGGTGCCCAGGCAGGGGTGGAGCGGTGCTGGGGTGGCCTGGGAACCCCCTTCCCGGTGTCTGATTTTCCATCTCCCCAACCCCACCTTCCTAGTGCAGTTTATTCTGTCCTGCAGCGACTCTTAGAGACCTCCTTTCTCTGGTTGGCTGTTTATTATACGGCACAGGTGGGAGGTTCTGCCTCTCCAGATTCACCTGCTCTTAGGGTGGCTGTTAAAGCCACCCTGCCCTCCTGAGTGTTCCTTACTGCTGCAGACTTAGGCTCGCCCCCAGGCCTCACTGACTCCGTTTGCCAAGGAAGAAGTTCCCATACTCCCCTCACCCCCACGGAGGCTTGGGTGTTATTCCGGGGCTGTGGACAGCATCCCTGCCTCCACGCAACTATCTTACAGTGCCACCACCAGAGAAAGGATGGACAGCAAAGGGAAAGCAAAGCAAAAGGAAACACAAAATAAAAGTGAAAAAAAGGGCCAAACCACAGCTGAAGTAAATCAAAGGAAGACTGAAAATCAACCTCACGGCACAGCGCAGGCCTCTCCTGCCGCCCTACCCCTGCCACTGCCAGGGACCCTTCAGCTCACTCATCTTAAAATATAGAGACCATGAGAGACGGTTGCTCTTTGACCTCACTTTACTCATTTGTAAAACGGATGTGTTTGGTTAACCCAGAGGGAAGCCGTGAAGCTCTGGTCTGGTCAGTGGTGGCTGAAGGAATGGGACATCCCTGATGCACGCATGGTCAGGGGGCTTCCAGGGATGCGATGTTGAGTTTCCACTAGTGAAAAGCTTGATAGATTTATCTAAATTAAAAACTGTGCTTGCCAGCCGGGCCAACATGGTAAAACCCCATCTCTACTAAAAATACAGAAATTAGCTGGGCGCGGTGGCACATGCCTGTAATCTCAGCTACTCAGGAGACTGAGGCAGGAGAATCGCTTGAATTTGTGAAGTGGAGGTTGCCGTGAGTCAAGATCTTGCCATTGCACCCCAGCCTGGGTGACAGAGTGAGACTGTCTCAAAAAAAAAAAAAAAAAAATTGTGCTTGAAAGCTGGGTGTGGTGGTGCACCTGTAGCTCCAGCTACTTGGTAGGCTGAGACAGGAGGATCGCTTGAGGCCAGGAGTTCGAGACCACAGTGCCACGACTGCACCTTGAATACCATTGCACTCCACCCTGGGCAACATAATGAAACGTTCTAAAAAAAAAAAATGTGCCTGATAATAATGTAACCACTTGAACTCTCATAAATTAGGTTGCACTGACACTTCCTACTCTTTGAAAATCCTACTTGGGGCGTGCCCTGTGCTCTTCTTTTTTTCTTCTCTCTCTCTCTCTCTCTTTTTAGAGACAGGGTCTCACTCTGTTGCTCAGGCTGGAGTACAGTGGGGTAATTATAGCTTACTACAGCTTGACCTCCTGGGCTCAAGCGATCCTCCCGCCTCAGCCTTCTGAGTAGCTGGGACTACAGGTGCATGCTATTGCACTGGCTAATTTTTAAAATATTTTTACAGAGATGGGGTTTCACTGTGTTGCCAAGGCTGGTCTGTGCTCCTAAGCTCAAGTGATCCTCTTGCCTTGGCCTCCCAAAGCACTGGGATTACAGGCATGGGCCACTGTGCCCTGCCGTCTATGTCCTTAAACCACTAACATCAAGGCTTACCTAGTTCCCCAGCCTAGAAATTCAAAAGGCTTGAATCTCAAGAAATTTGAGCAGATTCAATCATCTCTTTATGTTTTGATCTTGCCCCTGTGTGTGCAGCTTTAATTTCAGTGTCAAACTATCCACTTCATCAGGGTTTTGAAGTTTAAACATCATCTTTCTGGTTTGGATGCAGTGTAGTTGGTGTCGGCTGGACAGCCACCCCCGCTCCCGCCTCCGTCCCTTCATCTCTTCTTCCCACTCTTCTCAGCGCCCCTTTCCCTTCACCCACAGGTCTTGGGCTTCCCAGAGGCTCCCTCTGTCCCGACCTGACGACAACAGGGTCCCGAAGGGAGAGAGTGGGGATGGATGGGCAGGAGACGCGAGAAATGGAGACAAGAGAGGAGTCTGATCAAGTCTCGTTTATTGTTGCTGAGCTCACAGCTTAAATAGGCCAGGCAGGGAGGCGGGGCAAAGGAAGCTTGCAGTTGGAAAATTCCGGCCTGGTGTGCCTCGTGCCGCTACCAGCCCCGTGCCGCCTCGTGCTGTCCACGGGCTGGACCTGAATCATCAGGACTTGAGCCTTCCACAAGCGGCACCTGGGTTCTCTTGGCCCCAGGATTTGGCCTGCTGCTCACAGCCTCCCACAAGCGGCACCTGGGCTCTCTTGGCCCCAGGATTTGGCCTGTGCCGCTCCCCACATCCCTCCATGGAGCCCTTGCTCCTTTCTCTGCATTTCACCTGCTCCATTGCTCTGGAGCAGGGATGAAGGATCCAAACCTGCCTCGTGCTGTCTCTAGCTGGGGGCCAGCCTCCTGTCTGTCCTCCCGAATAGCTGAGTCAAGATCTTGGCCCAGATGCTCTCGGGGAGTAGAGTCACTGGGTCCCAGGAACCACTGTTCTGGGGAGTTCGTTTGTTCCCCACAGCCCTGTACTCCACTGCAGGCCCTCAGCTGGTGGCTTTTGTGGATGTTGGAACATTCTGTCCTTTGGCTTAAGTTCCAACCACTGAAATGGAAAGAAGAGAGGGACACCCATGGGTTTCTCTCCCTTTTCCCAAGCCTCTGCAGACAAGTGGAGCAGAAATGGGAAGGAGGAGGGGAGACTACCCTGCCTTGGCGACTCGTCTAGGAGTGGGGAGAAGCCTGGAATCAGCTGAGCCCAATCCTCATGTGTCCTAGAAGAGTGCGGGAGGCTTGGAGAGACCCATGACGTCCAGTGTGTGTTTTTGTTCCTCTGGGCTGGTGTGTCAGGTCATCCTGCCCCCTTCCAGCCACACAGCAGCGTCTGCTAACTGTAGGCAGGACCTCACCCCTTCCTCTTGCTGGGCCTGGGATTAACTGCCACATGCCGTGATGTGGCTGGTGACTGGTGTAGAGGGAGAGGAGGCCCCAGACTCATGGTGGTGAGTGAGCACATGAGAGAGCAGAGGGAGCCGGGCACAGGGGCTGGCAGCCCCTTCGCCGCCAGAAAAGCAGATTTAGTACAAAGTGAGCATTTACAGTAGCCCTGGGCAATATTAAAGCAGGCGATGGTGTATATAATGGTATGTTTCGTTTTTTATCAAACGTTTGTCCAAGAAAGGCGTGTATTAGAGCTCCAATACCTAAGGGTTTTCTTGTGAATTTTAAATCATGCTCCTAGTTAAACCTCAAAAGGATCTGTGGATGGAAAGGTTTTTTGATTTCCTTTGAAGTGGTTGGAAGAAGTTGATTACTCTTGGCAGTCAAGCAGCCTTTTATGACACTGTTTATAAATAATTACTCATGAGCAGGGCTGGAGTTTCAAGGTGTTAGATTTTAAGAAACTGAAATTAATCACATAAATGTGTGGGAGAAATTAGGTGGGGAGAAAGGCCGTGGATGTTCCCTTTTAAAGTATGTTCGTAGATGTGTACCATTTGGGTGCCACTTACAGGAACCTGGAAGGGGAGGGTTTCCCTGCAGCCCCCAGCCCAGCAACTCTCAGGCAAATGCGTGAGTCAGGAGTCAGGTTCATTCCCCAAGGCCATTGCCAAGCTGCATCTCCCTGCCCCTCAGGCTCTGTGCCTACTGAGCCCCGTTGGGTCTTGTCTGTGTTTGGAGGAGCTTCAGCAGGGCCTGTGGTCAGAGCCCTGGAGAGACAGCAGGTGGTGCTGCATGAGCAGACCCAGGTTCCCCACTGCTCCCTCATCCGACTTTGGCCAAGCAGGCGCTCTCCCTGTGGTCCGGGTGAGCCCTCTGCCTCATGGGCCAAGGCTCCTCCACCCTGAACACCCTTCCTGCCACTCCTCCCCACAAATCTCCCAAGGCACCCTGGCCCCCATCTCACCTCATTCTCTCACCTGACAACGTGTCCTCAAAGCCACCTTGTTTCCAGACTTGTCCTGCAAGCAGTGCTTCCTACAGTTTCCAAGAGTGGCTTTTCTCACCTACGGGGAGAGCCCTGGAAGGCCTTGCCCTGGCCACAGCCCTAGAACAGAGAATAGGCTGCTGAATGCCCACCCTGTCTCCCACCCCAGAAGCTAAAAACACCTTCCCAGCTTCCATAACAGTCAGGGCCCGAGCCTGCCACCAGAGCTTCACCTGCTAGACTCGGAATCACGAGCAGGTCCCAGAGCCACTTCGTGGCAGCTCTGTAGGGCCTGGTTCCTGGGGGGAAGGGCAGCATGGTTGATGGCAGCACCATGCCCACATGTGTCAGTGGCATCATGGGCATGGGCTGCACTGTCTGGTGTCTCCCCAGCCCATCTGGCGGCCTTGCTCAGGGTGTTATTCCTGTGGACTATCTCTGAGGGCCTGGCTCCCCGGCCTGTGCAGGACTCTGTGAGCCATGCTGGTTTTTATATCTATCTGTCTACCTATCTATTGGCCGACTGATCAATCGATATAGATATTTTGAGACGAAGTCTCGCTCTGTCACCCAGGCTGGAGTGCAGTGGTGTGATCTCAGCTCACTGCAACCTCTACCTTCTGGGTTCAAGTGATTCTCCTGCCTCAGCCTCCCAAGTAGCTGGGATTACAGGCATGTGCCACCATGCCTGTCTAATTTTTTGTATTTTCAGTAGAGACAGGGTTTCACCATCTTGGCCAGACTGGTCTCGAACTCCTGACATCAAGTGATCTGCCCATCTCAGTCTCCCAAACTGCTGGGATTGCAGTAGTGAGCAATCAACCCCCCTTCTCTTCTTGACTTATCCAGTTCCTGCACTTGTACCCAAACATGCTGACTGGCAGAGGGGGCCCTTTTTAAGACCATAGTAATGGGGGTGATAAAGGTGACAAACACTCAGTGATCATAGAACAAGATGGGGACAGCCAAGGAGGTGGTCCTGAAGCACACTGTGTATGGCTCCTCACAGTTCCAGTTGCCATGAGGTGATCCAGGAGGATGAGACTCCATCTCTGCCCTTGGGAACTTCTCTTCCTATGGGGACAGCGACTCCTCCTGTTTCTCAGCAGCATGCTGACATTCACCAGCGTGGAAGGCTGCAGCAGCCTGCCACTTGATCACGGGCCACCACAGGGAGCAAGAACAAGCAACTCAGGGAGGGAGACGGAGTGGGAGGCTGGGGGTGCCAGAGGCTGGGGAGGGAGGACGTTCCTGATGGGAAATGCCAGGTGGCAAGGCAGGAACGTGGAGGGAACATCCACAGGGAGAATAAGAAGGTCCACAGCTTCTGAGGCCAGGGGAGAGGATCGTTCAGTGAGTTACCTTGACTTCCTCCAAAAATGAGAAGGTACCATGAATTTGGACAAAGGTCTATTTAAACCCAAGCAGCTGCTGGGTATAGATGTGCTAACCATTAAGTTACTGGCCAAAAGGACACTGTCCACCTCCTTTTCTGTGTCTGCCTCCAAACTAGAAGGCCATGCACCTCCCTCCTCTGCTGAGACAAGATTCCCTCCCAGAAGCCTGGCCAGAAGGGGCTCTCATGCAGACGTTAGAGGCTCATGTGAGTTGCAGTGGATATCTGTTCATCTGTCCCCTTGGGTCAGGGGCCAGGCCAATGTTACCAGCTCCCTACAAGGAGGGAGAGCTGGCACAATCAAGATGGTGTTCAGCACGCAGGCAGTGTGGGTGCGTCTGTGCAGACCCCACTGCTGTTCCCTTCATTTTGACCCAAGTGTGATGCCTTCCGGCACCCTTCTCGCCATGCTGGTCATCTCTTCTCGAGTCACCAACAGCCACTGTAGCTCCATCTCACCTCATCCTCTCACCTGACCACTGGCCTCAAAGTCTGCTCGTTCCCAGACTTGTCCTGCAAGCAGTACTTCCGCCCACAGCGGCTTCTCTCATCTACGGAGAGGGCTCTGGAAGGCTTTGCCCCAGCTTACAGGCTTTGAACAGAGAAAGGGCCACTGAATCTCTGCCCTGGCTCTCCCCCGCCAGAAGCTGAAAATGCCTTTCCAGCTTTCACGATGGCCAGGGCCTGGGCCTGCCCCCAGAGCTTCACCTGCCGGGTGAGCCCAGATGCTGGGTCACAGGTCCAGGAGCTCTTGGTTCACATCCCACTCTTGTCAGTAGCCTGGGTTAAGAATTCTGTGGGACCAAAACCAGCCAAGACTAAAATCAAACATGCTGCCGTTGTCTTCCATTTGCATAGAAATGTCTGTCTGTTTATAAAACCCAAGAAATGTTCCTTTCTCGGGTTTTATAAATCTGGCCCATACACTCCAGGCTTTTCCCATTACTTCCCTCTGTAAAATCATGGGGAATACAATTTGCTAAATAAAAAGGCATAGACATAAAAAAAAAAAAAAAAAAAAAAAAGCTTCTAAGGTCGATTTACATAAATTACAGCTTTATTGGAGAGAGCCTCCCTGAGACAAAGTCCTTGTTTAAAATGCTTTACGGTGTTTGAAATCCCAATTGCTCTTGATATTTATGAGCTTGGTAAACAAGTTACCGTGTCCATGTCCCCTTGGAGGTAGAAGAATAAACCATCTTGGTGATCACTAAGCTCTCTAAACACAGAGAATATGTTCTGTGGCAAGAGCGCCTCTGAGCTGCTGGGTTACAAATGGCCATGTCACTGGCAGGAAATGAAATCTGGGGAGGAAAGAAATAAGTACACCCCGAGTACTGCAGATGTGGAAGGCTGCTTGTCATGTTGAGTGGTGACATTCAAATCTTTTTATTCCACAGTGCCGAGGATTGTAATATTAGGTCCGCCCGCCTCGGGGAAAACAACCATAGTAAGTGTATCATATTAAGTGTTGTAATACTGTAGTATCTCATTTATCCTCCAGAGCTGGAACGAGACTGCACCTCCGTGAATTTGCAGCATAACTGAGCTTTTCTTCTTTTCCTTCTCCTCCTTCTTATTTTCTTCTTATTACAAAAGGTAGTGTGTAGTCATAGCAGAAAACCTAGAAACTACGAAAGACCAAAAATATAATTCCCTGACCATCCAGAGATACGCATTCCCTTAACACGCTTGGGTATACTTCCCAGAGCTTTTTCTTTTTTCTTTTCTTTTCTTTTCTTTTTTTTTTTTTTTTTTTTTTTTGAGACGGAGTTTCACTCGTTACCCAGGCTGGAGTGCAATGGCGCAATCTCGGCTCACCGCAACCTCCGCCTCCTGGGTTCAGGCAATTCTCCTGCCTCAGCCTCCTGAGTAGCTGGGACTACAGGCACGCACCACCATGCCCAGCTAATTTTTTGTATTTTTTAGAGACAGGGTTTCACTATGTTGACCAGGTTGGTCTCGATCTCTTGACCTCCTGATCCACCCGCCTCGGCCTCGCAAAGTGCTGGGATTACAGGCTTGAGCCACCGCGCCCGGCCAGCCTTTTCTTACCTGCATATACACTATCCTTGCACACCCTGTGCGATATCCTTAGGATAAATTTCCGGAAGTAGAAATGCTGGGTCCAACAGTATACACATTTCACAGACTGACTTGGAATCCTACAATTCACTCTGAACATTTTAATTGTGAAATATTTAAAAGAATCAGAAAAGCACAGCAAACAATATCATCGATATTCATGTACTCAACTCCCAGGTTGTATGCAAATTTAACATGTCATCATGTTTGCTTTGTTTATTCTCTCCCCATTTTGAAGAAAACATATCTTTGAAGATACAGCAAATACTTGGGTCCACCTCTCCCACCCTTTTTCATCTCTCCCTCCCTAAAGGCATTCACTGTCCAGAAACTGGTGGTGTGTGCTTCATTCATCTGTGGCTTTGATCTTTAAGGTCTTTTTTTTTTTTCAGAGTCTCACTCTGTTGCCCAGGCTGGAGTGCATTTTGGTGCATTCTGGGCTCACTGCAACCTCCGCCTCCTGGGTTCAAGCAATTCTTGTGCTTCAGCCTCCTGAGTAGCTGGGACTACAGGCATGTACCACCACACCCAGCTAATTTTTGTATTTTTAGTAGAGATGGGGTTTCACCATGTTGTCCAGGCTGGTCTTGAACTCCTGACCTCAGGTGATTCGCCCACCTCAGCCTCCCCAAGAGCTAGGATTACAGGTGTGAGGAACCATGCCTGGCCTAAGGTCCATTTTAAAGTGCCAGAAACGTGTAAACATTTTATTTGTCCGAGATGGGACCCTTTTTACCTTTTATTTTTTATTTTTTTATTTTTTTATTTTTTATTTTTTATGTTTTTTTGAGATGGAGTTTTGCTCTTGTTACCCAGGCTGGAGTGCAATGGCGCAATCTTGGCTCACCACAACCTCCACCTCCTGGGTTCAGGCAATTCTCCTGTCTCAGCCTCCTGAGTAGCTGGGATTACAGGCACGCGCCACCATGCCCAGCTAATGTTTTGTATTTTTAGTAGAGACGGGGTTTCACCATGTTGACCAGGATGGTCTCGATCTCTTGACCTCGTGATCCACCCGCCTCAGCCTCCCAAAGTGCTGGGATTACAGGCTTGAGCCACCGCGTCCGGCATCTTTTATTTTTTATTTTTGTTTGAGATGGAGTCTCACTCTGTCACCAGGATGGAGTGCAGTGGCGCTATCTCTGCTTACTGCAACCTCCGCCTCCCAGGTTCAAGCGATTCTCCTGCCTCAGCCTCCTGAGTAGCCGAGACTACAGGCACACACCACCATGCCCAGCTAATTTTTGTATTTTTAGTAGAGACGGAGTTTCACCATGTTGGCCAGGATGGTCTTGATTTCTTGACCTTGTGGTCCCATGTTGGCCTCCCAAATTGTTGGGGTGACAGGTGTGAGGCACCACATCCAGTCCCTTTTTACCTTTTAAAAGCTTGGTTGGTAAACATCAGTGAACCCTTCCTCCGTGACTGGGTCATCACTGTGAGCATGTGTCATGGATGGGATGGGGCAGGCTGTTCTCCCGCTTAACTGGCACCTTGCCTTCTTCTGAAAAGGAGTTAAAATGACTGATCCTTGTACAAACTGACCTGCTTCTGCTATGCTTTTGGAGTTAGCATAGCTGTTCTGCTTACCTGTCCATCTGTCCATTGCTCATCCTTATGTTGGGCCACAGTTTTTCTATTTGATTTCTCAATATCAGGCTTTAGGATTCATGCCTTTCTGCAGTCAACCCACCTGCGTCCAACCATTTTGCTGCTCACAATTCGAAGCCAGGGACTCCCAGACCTGCTGATCATTAGCATTTCCAGGGTGCTATGAAAAATGCAGGTTTCTGGAGTGCCCTATGGACCACATCATCAGAATCTCCTGGAGCAAAGCCCATAAAAACTAGTAGTTAGAACACACTCCCCAGGTAATTCTGACAGTGGGAGTGAGGATGACAGATTCTGCATTTAGACAGAGAAGCTCGTTGAACTCGTTTTTCTGGAAGAGTCTGGTTACTCAGTGGAGCCTCTTGTTTTGTCTTTGACATTTGAATTCTGGGGCCGTCTGTGCTTCGTTCCCTGTCCTAGCTCTTCTCTGGTCACTGGTAGGAATCTGCTGGGCTGAGCAGATTCAGAGCACAAGAGACTTGCTTTCAGCAAGTCCCAGCATGGCTGAAGCGATCGAGTTTGTCCTCCCTGTCAAGGTCAGGCCCTGGCAGCTGGTGTTTCAGCAACAAGCCTTTTGGTGAATTGCTATCGCCACTCCTGAGTGCCTTCGGAGACACACAGATCTGATAAGATCAAAAAAGAGCCCTCCCTCCCAGCACTGTCACTGAGGTTTCCCAGCAGCAGGAACAGGAAGAATGAAGGTTCACCACAGCCCCAGGCCCTAGAAGGTCCTTCAGAACCATATCAATGATGAAATGGTTATCAGCACAATTTTGGTGTCAAGAATGTTTCAATGCATTCTTCTTTCTTAAAATTTATTTTTCCCTGGCCAGGCGCAGTGGCTCACGCCTGTAATACCAGCACTTTGGGAGGCCAAGGCAGGCAGATCACCAGATCAGGAAACTGAGATCATCCTGATTAACACAGTGAAACCCGTGTGTACTAAAAATACCAAAAATTAGCGGGCATGGTGGCATGTGCCTGTAGTCCCATCTACTTGGAAGGCTGAGGCAAGAGAATCGCTTCAACCCGGGAGGTGGAGGTTGTAGTGAGCAGAGATGGCGCCACTGCACTCCAGCCTGGGCAACAAGAGGGAAACTCTCACTCAAAAAAAAAAAAAAAAAAATTACTCTTTCCTTATAGACTATAGAGTTAATTATCAATGAACTAAACATCCCATTGATAGCACATGCCATCTCCCAGTCTTTAAGAAAAAAAAAAAGAACACTGAGTGTGGGTTGTTACCCATCCTTAGGTTCTTTCCTCAAAGTTCCTATTCTAAACCTTCCTTGAGATGAAACTCATGGTCCACAGAGCTTGGAAAGCATGCCAAGGGCAGCTAAAATGTAGCCCACCTGTAGGTCTTCCCACTTCATTTAAGTCCGTGCTGGGAGAAGAAGACATGCTATGAGCAGGGCTCTTAGGCCTTCTTTGGTGACCTTCCTCCAGCTGGAAATAATTATGCTTCTCCATGGCCAACCTTTTCCCGCACACAAGGGAAGGACCTGGCTGGCATTTTAATGGAGTCATTTGTGTATTTATTGTTTTTACTAAAATGCTCTTTTCTTCTTTCCTTTCCTCAGGCAATGTGGCTCTGCAAACATCTGAACAGCAATCTCCTCACTCTGGAGAGCCTGGTCTTAAATGAATTTTCATCTATAGCTGCTGACACCAGGAGGCTTTATCTGCAAAGGAAGGTAGGACTGGCCTCGGGACAGGGGTAGGCACACAGCGGCAGTGCCCACCGTCAGCCCCACTGCCACACGGCCATTGCTTGCTTTGTTCCCGTTTCATTTTTGATTAAGTAAAAGAAAATGCTGGGGTAAAATGAGATACAGGCAGGATGTGAAGGAAGGAGGAAGATGAATCTTTACTGGGCCCACGTCCCGTTGGGTACCGAGGTGAGCTTTTGTGGTGGGAAAGGATCACACGTCGAGTGAAGGAGGCAGTTTTGTCCAAGCCTCTGGTGGAATGGTAGGCTTGCTCCTTTTCTCCTTAGGGTCAGCTGAGTAAAGGGGCGGAGGCAAGTGCTGAGCCTGGTGGCCCATGCCAGGAGATGCCCAGCTGGGCTGCACCAGCAGGTGAAAGGGCAGCCGTCCAGCTGTCCCCAGAGTGGAAAGCCCCATGTTCTGTACGTTAGAGGGGTTTCCCTCCCATCACCCTGGGCACCCTGCTGCACAGGGCCCACCCTCTGGTCTGGGCAGTGCCCATTCACTCTGTCCCTCTCATGCATGTAGGGGAGCATCGCAGGAGGTATGGGTGTTCCGTTTCTAAAAGACCACCCTCTCTATATTTGAAAAACATCTTCTCAAAGAGAAACTCACAATATTTCTTCAAAATTCTCTCTGGCTGGACATGGTGGTGCATGCCTGTAGTCCCTACTGCTTGGGAGACGGAGGTGGGAGGATGGCTTGAGCCCAGGAGTTTGAGGCCAGCCTGGGCAACATAGTGAGACCCTGTCTCTAAATAAATTGAAAATTAAAAGAATAGTTTCCTTTGGAGCAGATGCTTGGATCTGCCCTTTGGGGCTTCCTTCCCTGGAACCTGGGCTCTCTCTCGTTTGTGAGCCGGGATGACTGTGAACAGTGAGGCCAGCACTTCTGTCTTGAGCATTCAGTGCATGCTGCAGGCTTTCCAGGCCTCCCTGCTGGCCTTGTGATCCCAAGGCCTGTTGATTCAGGCCTACAAATGCGCTAAGCAAGGCCTAAGCAAGGCCACCATCAGGCCCCCTTTGACCCCGTGAGTCAGAAACTCACATGATGGCACCTTCAGGCCAAACTTTAAAACTTCAGTCCCTCACCATGCCACAGAAAACTTTCCCCCCAACCTTGCAGATTAAACTTGAGCATGGCAGTTAAAGGTAACGACCAAAAAATGGCCAGAAGGGGAGTGTGGCAGCGAAGGAGTTAGGGCAGGGTCCACAGGAGTGGAGGCGGGACTTGGGTTCCCCTTCCCTGTGCCCTAAGCAGGCACTTCTTTTGTATAATGTTTAATTCAGGTCTGCCCTGTGACCGACCACTAGTTGGGTGAGAACTTGGGGTCTCCCACTGGTCTCTGCAGGGGGGCACTGTAGCTGAGAAGTGATTGGATCCTGTCTTCAACCTCATTCAATGGGCAAGTCCTTTTTTCTTTCTTTTTTTCTTTTTTCTTTTTTCTTTTTTTGAGACAAGGTCTTCCTCTGTTGCCCAGGCTGGAGTAGAGTGGTGCAGTCACAGCTGACTGCAGTCTCGTCCTGGGTTCAGTTGCTCCTCCCACCTCAGCCTCCTCAAGTAGCTGGGATTACAGGTGCATACCACTATGCCTGGCTAATTTTTTGATTATTTTGTAGATATGGGGCAAACGGGTGGAGTCAAGTTGCCCAGGCTAGCCTCCTGGGCTCAAGGGATCTTCCCACCTAGGTCTCCCAAAGTGCTGGGATTATAGGTGTGAGCCACCACACCTGGCTTCTGGACAAGGTCTTCACCATATGTGAACCATATGGCCACTGTCCTCCAAGAACTTGGAGGTGAGTCTCCAGGTCCCATTGACCACCAGGGCCGACAGGGCAGTTCTCATAGCCAGCCCTTGGCTTGAGGTAGCAGGAATCCACCCGGGCTGCCTGGGGCAGAAAGAGGATTGGGAGGGGGCCACGGGACTCCTGTGACCTGGATGGAGGAAGCGAGAGCCAGCTCCGTGGCTCAGCAGTCAGGAATCCAGGGCCTCAGCCTCTCCACCTCCCCAGGGCACTTCGTCTGTTACCTGCATCCTCTGTGGTTTCCTCTTCCTCCTCTCTTCTGTCTCTCTCATACTGCAGCCACTCGGGAGCACCACTCCATTTCTGTCTCCTGTGTCCTCAGTTGAGACCACCCACAAAGGCAGCTTCAAAGCCAAATCCTCAGGAAGGGGATCTGCCCAGGCTAGCTGGTTGGCTGTTCCAGGCATAGTCAGCTCTGTTGAAGGTGTGCAGGGAGGACTCAGTGAGGCCACAGAGCTCAGACAAGGCCATGAAGACTCCTGGTTGCAGGGGATGGCAGTTCTCAGAGATGAGTATGGGCCGGGCATGGAGGTTCACACCTGTGATCCCAGCGCTTTGGGAGGCTGAGGCGGACAGGTCACTTGAGATCAGGAGTTCAAGACCAGCCTAGCCAACATGGTGAAACCCCATCTCTACAAAAATACAAAAAAAGTAGCTGAGCATGGTGGCAGGTGCCTATATTCCCAGCTACCTAGGAGGCTGAGGCAGGAGAATTGCTCAAACCCAGGAGGCTAGTTGTGGTGAGCCAAGATCAGGCCGCTGTACTCCAGCTTGGGTGACAAAACAAGACTGTCTTAACAAAAAAAAAAAAAAAAAGCGAGAGAGAGGTATGAGTTTGACGGACCCCCCAGCCCCAAGTCTACCTGTGACAACAGCTTGCTAGAGAAGGAAAGCCTGGCTCAGCAAGGTGGCTGCGCCCAGGGCAAGTCAGTCCCCAGCTGCCCTGCGTCTTACAGGAGTTGGAGTATGTGGTTTCAGCCTGCAGGGACACCAGCCTTTTGGGCTGGGAATACGGTTTTAGAAAGAAAGTGGTTATCTCATTTTCTAAAGAAGATAAGCTTTTTGGGGGAAGGCTTATTTCTAGGACAAAAATGTTTGTATTAGGTTTATAAAATTCAACGGAGAGGAAGGAGTTTAAGGAAATTCTTTCTGGGTTTCATTTTGCTAATTATCAACGTATTTCAGAGCACACTGAAGTGCTTTCAAGGGTGTCTTGTTGGGGTCCTTGGCTCAGAAACTCTGATGGAGGGAAGGTGAAAGGCCTGGATGTCAGGCGTCATCAAGGAGTAAAATGTTGTGAAGAGCGAGTGGGTGCGTGGCAGGCTCGGCCTTGCGTGGCCTCTGCAGACGGCGCCTGCCAGGCCGCCCCTCTCATTAAATGTCCTGTTTAAATTGTCTGCTGATTTGGAGTCTTTATGGCTCTTTTTCTAAGCAGTCATGATACCTTCAAATACTTTTCTCTGGCGAGTCTTGGCTTTTTGCCCTCCTAAGCAGAATTCTCTTACGTTGCTACATCTTAGCCATTTCCAAATGGTTTCCAAAATCCTTCCTAACTGCCTTTTTGCCATGTACTTTTCTGCAATGCTGTGGGAGAGTGGAAGATGAGTTTCTTCTCCTTACCCCAGAAGCTTCCAGCCAGGGAGGAGACATGGTCCCTTAAAACTCAGCACAAGCTCAGGTGTGGGAGCCAGGAAACCTTCATTAAAGCAAGTAATCAGTGGCTTGTTTGACTCAATTCATTTCCTCATTCATTTACATTAGTCCTGAGCACCTAATAAGTTCTAGGCACTGGCTCTGGATTGGGAAGAGGGTACAGGCTGCAAGATTTGGGGGCTCCCTGGAGGCCCACATAACCCACAGTTACGCTAAGCAGAGGCTTCCCAAAGGACACATTGTGACATTCCAAGGTGTGAAGGGCCTGGAATTGGGCAGTATCACGAAGTCCATGGGGATTGTGCCCCAGGATGCTGGGGGCCCACAGTGGCTGGGGAGTTTTGTTTGTTTTTAACAGAAGCTGTGAGGGTAGCCTGAGAACCCCCATGGATCCACCCCTGCTTCGACAGACGTCAGCGCACGGCGGTCTAGGCTTGTGTCGCACCCTCACCTAGTTCCCTGTCCCTGGGTTGTTTGAAAGCAAACCCAGACAGCATTTGACCTTCCCCAGAGATGTTTTAGTCCCTATCTACTGAGACTGAATATTCAGTGTGGACAATGGCCAGACCTCATATAAACTTAGGACTCTGCCCATAGTCTGCAGCAGCCCGCCCAGGAGTCCAGCCTGTCACCTATGCGAGGCAGCCCAAGAAGCCACCTGCTGTGTCAGACTTGCAGGAAGTCAAGGCTGCTGTCTCTTCCAATAGTACAGGAAGCTGAACTAACCCCTGTAGCAATCTATGCCAAATGGCCAGGACCTGATTAATAACTGGCGGTGTCTCTAGTTTTTGTTCCTGCTTTCAACCTAGAACCAGCCAGAGAAAGCCAAATGTGCTCCCCTGCCCAGTCCTGAGGTAGGAGGATTGCCATCTTTCTTTTTCTCTCTCTGTCTACAAAAAAGCAAAAAAAAATTTATCTGGGCATGGTGGTGGGTGCCTATAGTCCCAGCTACCCGGGATGTTGAGCTGGGAGATAGAGGCTGCAGTGAGCCATGATGGAGCCACTGCCCTCCAGCCTGGATGACAGAGTGAGACCCTGTGTCAAAGAAAAAAAAGAACTTGAGCCCTCATCCACCTCTGTGTGCACACAAGAAACACAGTCCCCTCCAATTAGTTGTGAGGATTTCTGGGAAATAGCTCACAGATGCTGCTTCCGAGTCCTGCTGGCTATCTCCCTCACTTCTGGCCACTCCATCTCCAGTGGGCCTTGCTGCTCCCATTTCTGGAGGCTGAGCTGAGACAAAGTGGGAATGCCCTCAGTCTCTGCCTCCCTTTCCTGAGTCAACTGCTCCAGGCGGTGGCATGGAACAGGCCTTTTCTGAAGGCTTGGTGTAGCAGAGGTGACTGTAGCCCGGGAACTCCGAGCACCAGGCACTGTCGCTCCTTTGAACGTTCCCTGAGCTCTGTCCAGTCCAGGGTTTCTCTTGCTGCCACCTCCTTCCATGTGTGCCTATCTGGTGCTGCACTGTGAGGTCCACTGTCTTCCTTTGAAGCCTCTTCTTCTCTCCCTGCCCTCCTCTTGTCTCCCCGTCCCAGGCTCCAGGAGAAAGTTCCTGCTGTCTCGTAACCTGCTCTGTCAGCTCCAAGCAGCAGTGGTAACTTTGGAATGGGAGTTGTCTCTAAAGGATACTCTGTCAGTTCTGAGGGGAGCTCAAGTCCAACTACTGGGTTTTCCTCCTCTACCAGGAGGAGCCCATTTTTGGAGAAGGGAGGTCTGGGGGTCAGATCAGGGCATCCCAACTGTTCCACTCACTGCTCCACTTCCCCAGTTCACACCGTAGCTCAAAACGCCCACAACTTCTGAGCAGGCATCGCTCACTAAGGTGACACAGGGACATTAGGGTCCCTGAGAGTGGGACCTGGAGATGGGATAGGTAGAGGCAGGCTCACGTCATCCCAGTGTGAGGGAGCCCACTGGGGAGAAGTCAAGTGATGCCCTAGGGGCAGAGCCGGGGTTGGCACCTGCCCACTTGGCTGCCTCGGAGCAGCAAAACAGAGTATCCTTCAAGGGAGGGGCAGCACCTTGCAGGGTTAGCAGACCAGCAAGTCTGCCCCCAGGCCCGGGAAGCCACCCAGGCCAGCACTGAGTGCTGGAAGGGGAAGATAGAAAAATCCAAATTGCAGCAAATGCAGCCTGTCTTGCCCTTAAGTGCATGGAAGCAGCACAGGAGCAGCTGGGTGCTGTGGTGCCACCAGGCAGGGAGACCTGGGGCCAGGGGCCTGAGCCAGGGCTGAGCCTTCTCTGTGGCCAGGAACGGCCTCACTGTACTCTGTCAGCTTCTCCCTAATTCTCCCCAAACACCAGGCTTTGGGGGCTGGGGCAGGAGAGCATCACAGTGCTCTGCAAGGAGGGAGGCTGATTCTGCTAAGACAGTTTGGCAGGGCTTCAACAAGCGGCCCCTGAAAGCCCTGCTGCTGACGTGACACATCAAAGCTGGCATGGAGACAGCACTGTGGCGGGGAGCGGCGGGGGGCGCTCAGGAGTAGCTTCGCTCAAAGCTGCCGGCCTGTCCCCTGCCGCGCAGGTCGCAGGGGGCGCTGTGCTCCACCGGGGCCGGCCGCCTTTCAGCCAGTGCTCTTTGACTGGCTGGCACCCCCTGCATCCTGGCTGGTACCCTCCCCTGCATCCTGTACCTGTTTGAACGCTGCCTCCTGAATGGGCGTTGGCAGAGAGAGCAGAGGAATCTTGGGAAAACAGCCCTAGGATGGAAACTGGTTGTGCCTGGGTTCTGGAGAGGACTTGAGGGGCTGGGAAAGGATGAAAGGGGTTGGGAGGGGAGAGGAAGAGATGGTGGGGCGATGCAGAGGGGAGGGACAGGGCTGCTTCCTGCCCACCCCCTCCCTTACCAGCCTGGGGAAGCGCCCCTGGAGACCTGGGGGGAACAGGCACTGGCGGAAAGACACCCTTGCTCTCTAGCAGCTTCCCCTAGACCTTGGGGGCCCTGTGTGGGTGGGCGTATGCCAGTGGTTATCCAGGTGTGACGCCCTGACCAGCAGCATCTGCGTCACTTGAAAACTTGCTAGAAATGCATATTCTCAGCTCTGTCCCAGAGCTACTGAATCAGAGCTCCTGGGGTGGGGCCCAGCAATTTGTGTTTTAGAAGCTCTGCCAGCATTCTGTTCCACAATCAAGTTGAGAACCACTGGCTTAGGGAAGAAAGGAGGGGGTGGGGGGGATATGATAAAGACACAGGGCTATCTCAGCAGGTGCTGGAGCCAGGGACTGGATGCCAGCTCGCCTCCTTCTTGCCCCTCTGGTCTTTTTTCTCTGTTGTTGGAAACAGATGTTTGACGCCACAAGGAAAAATTAGCACGGAGACAAAAGATCTTTCAGCAACACAACTTTTACTTCCTGGACTGCAGGAAGGTACCCTCGCTAGCCATCTTGTCATGAGAGTACAATGAACAAAGGAAAACAGACATATTTATCCCTTATACATGTGGGGTCGTCCTTACTGCCGTGTCTGATCTCTGTTGGCTGGAGCCAGACCTCACAATTTAAACTAAAACCCAACTGGCTAACAACTTAAAACTTTTCTAAACAGGTGAAAGCAATGGAGAGCTGGGACATGCCTGTGAGCACGTCCAGCACAGATATCTTGGTTAAAGCACAAGGACATAGAATGTACTATGTGTCTGTAAGCATGGCATGTCTAACAGCGACATAGGATAGGGCTTAACAAAGAGTTTATTAGAACACTTATGATTCATTATTTAACAAGAAAGGAGACTTTAAAGAGGAACTGTGCACCATTCATTCGTTCATTCATTCTCTCTGTCCCTCTTGCTTTCAGTCTTGACTTTGGCTGTCTACCTTGTAGAAACATGGTGGCCCCATAACTTTCAAACAAACACATTCATCCAGTTCCCCAGCAGAGGTTCCCCCTCCCTCATTCTCTTGCTATCTGCTTGTTTTCTTCCAATTCCACATCCCTGGAAAAGTCGTTCTGCTGCTGAGTCTTGATTCTTTCACTTTGTGCTGTTTTCATTCCGTTACACACCCCTCATGCCCACGAAGTGGCTGCTGCAGCTCCCGCTCTTACATTTTCTCAGCATCTGATCTGGTGGAAAGCAGGGATTCATGCCGCTAACGACTGCACTGATGTCCTGGGCCTGACTTTCATTGGCTGGGACTGGGTCCCAGGTAGCGTCTGAATCAATCACAGTGGCCAGGAGTGGGATATGCAAATTGGCTTGGACCAGTCAGGGCCCTCTTGTGGATCTGAGGATGGAGTTGAACATACCCAGACCGTACAGGCAGAAGGGCAAGAGGGCGACTCCTCAAAGGAACTTTGGGAGCCCGTGTTACTGTAAGTGGAGTGTATGGAAAATTAAAAGCCACACCCGCAGTCTCAATACTGATTTCTACTGGTGAAGTATGTGAGGTCTAAGGAGGTCAAGGCGTTGCCCGGGGTTGCCCAGCTGGCTGGATCACAGCCGCCAGGAGCAGAGAGCCTGCCCTGGGCAGAGGTCGGGGGTGAGCCCTGATGCCAAGGCTGAGTCTGCTCTGTGTAAGAAAGCCCCTGCTCCCAGCAGGAATCTTCCTGATTGGAATGTATTTTTACTTCCCGTGTCCTTTTCAGAGATGTGGGTGGCATAGGGGAGATTTTTGGCCCCTGGTGTATATATCAGGAAGGGCACAGGCCAGGCATCAGCGACTCCCTTCAGAAGAGCTGCTCCCTCCCCAGTCCTCTGCAGAGAAGGGAGTGTGTGGAGCACCCTGGGGAAGTGGCTTCACCTCTCTGAGGCTCAGCTTCTTCCTCTGTGAAAAGGGCTAACAGTGTCACAGAGTTGTTACAAAATGCGAAGAATGGAATGCTTGGCCCAGTGCCTGGCACATAGCATGTGCTCAACAAACATCACGACTGGAATGAATTAAGGAGGTTTGAAGTTTCATTAGTTCATCAGTTAGCAGGGCTTCCGATATCCTTGACACCATTTGGTGCTGGGGCGGTGGTCTGCTGGTCAATATTTAACAGCCAGCACTGGGGGCGGGGTCAGGGGCCTTATTTGTAGCCTTTGACATTTCTGTGGTGTAAACATTCCTACCGTGGCCGATTTTGTTACCAACATGTGGTCACTGACAGTGTACTTGGGAAGAGATGGACACACTCATCTCTGCTGAGTCTTGGAGCCAGTCCCCTCCCACCCGCCACTGTCTGGGGTCCAAAGTCAGTAAGACACTGCCCCTTTCCTTGAAGAACTTCACAACTTACTGGGGACATAGACACGTGGGCAGGCCGTTAGAATGTGTGGGGGTTAGTGCAGTGACAGAGTTCTCCATCCAGGACGTTGGAGCGTGGGAAATAGTACCAGCCTGGCCTGGGAGGATCCAGCAGGGCTTCCTGCAGGCTGGCACGTGGGGCTGAGGCTCTGAGGGAACGCTGGAGTTATTCAGGTGGAGGTGGGCGAGGGCATGGTGGGGCCTGGGCACAGGATAAGGTAAGTACACGTGTGAGGGAGGCCCTCAAAGATGCTGGGGGGAGAAAAGAGTTCAAGGAAGCAAGTGCGGTAGGTGGAGGAAGGGAGGGTCCCGAGGGTGATCGGGGCTTTGCAGAGGCCAGGGTGTTGGTCAGGGTTGTGTGCCAGTCTGTGTCCTAAGCTGCAGGATGCCCTGGCCATCATTCTGTGTGTCGTTTTTCCTTCAGGCAGTTCCCAGTGCACTGCTCATCCAACTGATTCAGGAACGCCTGGCTCAAGAGGATTGCGTCAAGCGGGTAAGACTCCAGTGAGCTGGGGTTTTTGGTGCCAAGATAAAGGGGAGGGTGAAGGGCGTGTGTTCATCTCCAAGACCAGAGATGACCAGGCATAGGAGAAGGTAAGGCTGGCAAACAGGAGCTCCGCGAAGGCCAGTCTGCAGACATAGATTTCCCTTTTGTCAAAGGAAAAGGAACAGTGTGGAATTCATTGTATCAGCGAGGGTTCCCATAGGAAAGAGCTGGCCCACCCAGAGGGGTCACAGGAAAGCATTTAATGACAGGACCATCGCAGAAGCATGGGAGGGTTAAGGCAACCAACAAGTGATGGTGAGGCGCCAGGGACTGGCAGTGGCAGGGGCCAGAATTAGGGGTGCCCCAGACTTACTCACCTCCCATCCTTTGATCCCCTGCCAGACCCAGGGAAGCCAAAGGGCAGGAGTCCAGGTGAGCAGTCCACTGAGGTCAGTCTCCTGGGGCACGAGGAGGGTGGAGAGGGCAGGAGAGGGCTCAGGAGGATAGCAGCATAGCACCCGTCTACTGGGCACTGATGGGCGCCGCACACCGACTCATGTGTCCTCGCAGGAGCCCTGTTGGGTATATCCTTTTTTATTTTATTTTACGTATGTCTGTATTTATGAATGAATGAATGAATGAATGAATGTATGTTTGAGACAGATCTCGCTCTGTCACCCAGGTTGGTGTGCAGTGGCATGATCACAGCTCACTGTAGCCTCAACCTCCCAGGCTCAAGTGATCCTCCTGACTCAACCTCCTGAGTCACTGGGACTCCAGGCACACATCACCACCACACCCAGTTAATTTTTGTACTTTTTGTAGAGATGGAGTTTCTGTTGCCCAGGCTGGTATCAAACTTCTAGGCTACTATATTTATTCTGAATTAGAGTTCTATGTTAACAGTTTTTTCTTTGAGCACTTGACAAACGTGTCACTTACTGTTTTTTCTTTTTTTGTAATTTTTAAGGGGCCATGCTAATATGCTCTGTATTGTTCTAATTATAGTACATGTGCTTGCCAAAGCTAGCACTCCACTTCCTTTTTTTCTTTTTTTGAGGCAGAGTCTCGCTCTGGTGCCCAGGCTGGAGTGCAGTGATGCGATCACTACTCACTGCAATATTGACCTTCCGGGCTCAAGGGCTCATCTCGCCTCAGCCTCCCCAGTAACTGGCACCACAGGTATGTGCCACTGCGCCCAGCTAATTTGTTATAGAGACTGGGTTTCTCTCTATTGCTCAGGCTGGTCTCCAACTCCTGATCTCAAGCATTCCTCCCACCTTGGCCTCCCAGTGTGCTGAGATTACAGGCATGAGCCACCACACCCAGCCTCCACTTACTTTCGACCACTGGTTTCTGATGAAAAATTCACAGTCATTCAAATTCTTTTCTAAATAATGCATCATCTTTTTTTTCTGACTACTTTCAAGATTTTTTTCTTTGTTTTTAGTTTTCACTGGTATAATTATGATATGTCTGGCATGAATTTCTTTGGGCTTATTCTTTTTGGTGTTTGCTGAGCTCCTGAATTTAAAGGTTTGTGTTTCCCTCCAAACTTGCGAAGTTTTTAGCCTCTATTTCTTCACGTAACTTCCTGCATCATATTATTTATCCTCTCCTTCTACAACTCCAGAGACATAAGCATTAGCCCTTTTGCTGTTGTCCCACAGGTCCCTGAGGCTCCAATCTTTTTTTTTTCTTATCATTTTTTCTTTCTTTCTTTCTTTTTTTTTTTGAGATGGATTCTTGCTCTGTCGCTACGCCAGAGTGCAGTGGTGCAATCTCGGCTCACTGCAACCTCCTCCTCCTGGGTTCAAGCAGTTCTCCTGCCTCCGCCTCTCGAGTAACTGGAACTACAGGCGCACGCCACCATGCCCAACTAATTTTTGTATTTTTAGTAGAGACGAGGTTTCACCATGCTGGCCAGGCTGGCCTTGAACTCCTGACCTCATGATCTGCCACCCTTGGCCTCCCAGAGTACTGGGATTATAGGCATGAGCCACCACACCTGGCCCTCTTTTTTTTTGAGATGCAGTCTCACCGTGTCACCCAGGCTGGAGTGCAGTGGTGTGATCTTGACTCACTGCAACCTCCGTCTCTCAAGTTCAAAAGATTCTCATGCCTCAGCCTCCCCATTAGCTGGCGTTACAGGCATACACCACTGTGCCTAGCTGATTTTTGTATTCTTAATAGAGACGAGGTTCCACCATATTGGCCAGGCTGGTGTGGAATTCCTGACCTCAAGTGATCTGCCTGCCTCGGCGTCCCAAAGTGCTGGGATTACAGGCCTGAGCCACCACAGCTAGTCCCTTTCTTTTTTTTCTCTCTGTCAATGAGATGTGATAATTTATATTGAACTATCTTCAGGTTGACTGAATCTTCCCTTGTGTTTTCATTCCACTATCAAGCTGGTCCTGTGTGTTTTTGATTGCATCGGTTCTTTCTGCCTTCTGTGTCTTTGCTGAGACTTCATCTTTCCGTGTATTCCCAGTTGGAACTTTCTTGTAATAGCCGCTTTCGAGTCTTCATCTGCTAATTCCAGCATCTGAGTTATGCGGTGGTGACGTCTGTGTCTGCTCTTATGTGAGTAGAGAGGTTCCTGGTTCTCCCTGCGCTAAGTGATTTTGTATCCTGAGCATTTTAAATATTGTTATGAGGCTCTGGGTCTTGTAAATGTCATTATTTTTGTCTTAGCAGATGATTGATTCAGTTGGGTTCAGGTTGCACGTTCCAGCCAGGTTTCTCAGGGTGTGGTTTTGGTGTTAGTCCTGTGGTCAGCGCCTCTGCAGCGCCGTGCAGTGACCTTGCAGCGCCGTGCTGCATGTGCATCACCCAGGGGCACCTGGGGACTTGGCGGTGCGCTGGGCCACAGTTCACGTCTCGGTGTCTCTGGAATGCTGTTTAGGGTCAGGCCCACGTGTGCACAGCTCAGGAATGAGCCTTTGATCTCATCAAGCTTGTGTTTGCTCTCTTCCCTGAATTCCCCACTCTGGCATCTCCCAGGAACTGCCAGTTCCCTGGTGCGCCTCTTTTTGGTCTTCTTTTGTTTATCCTGCTCTGCCACTCACTTCCTGCGACTGGACCCATGACCAGGGCCAAGTGGTGGGAGGACAGAGAGAGGAAGGATTGACAGGGCTTTGCCTGTTCTCTTTGGACTAGATAAGGGTCCCCTCTTTCAGTGTTTCAGGCACCTGTGGCCCCTTTGACACAACGATTTACCACGGCCACAGCAGGACTGCCTGGAGGTGAATGTGAGAAAGCAGAGAAAAGAATAACTCTCCAGAACTCTCCCCGCTGCAAGTGTTAGCAGACCCTTTGCAACTCCCTTCCAGCTCCCTATTCTCCCATCTGGTGTCCACTTTTGGGCTTCAAGTTGCTTTAAGACCAGCCCGGGAGATACTGGTTTAGTGGTATTTAGAATTCTAGTCTTTTCCCCCAACTTGCCTACTACTGGATAACTTTTTGAGTCCTCAGAGCTGCCCCGTGTGTTTCGTGCGTGCATTATGGCTGCCTTCACTGGGGGCAACAAGGGGGGTGGTGCACGTTTCATGTATCCCAGCATCAGAACTTGTGTCCTTTTAAAAAAAAAAAAGTATGCACATACACTTTCTCTCTCTCCATCTGTCTCTCAGTTAAAAATGTGTTAGGGCCAGGCTGGACATGGTGGCTCACGCCTGTAATCCTAGCACTTTGGGAAGCCAAGGCAGGAGGATTGCTTGAAGCCAGGAATTCTAAACCAGGCTGGCCAACATGGCAAAATCCTGTCTCTACTAAAAATACAAAAAAATTGGCCGGGCGTGGTGGCTCACACCTGTAATCCCATCACTTTCCGAGGCCGAGGCAGGCAGATCACCCGAGGTCAGGAGTTTGAGACTAATCTGGCCTACATGGAGAAACCCTGTCTCTACTAAAAATAAAAAAATTAGCTGGGCATGGTGGCGTGTGCCTGTAATCCCAGCTACTGAGGAGGCTGAGGCAGGAAGAATGACTTGAACCTGGGAGGCAGAGGTTGCAGTGAGTCGAGATTGCACCATTGCACTCCAGCCTGGGCAACATAGCAAGACTCTGTCTCAAAAAAAAAAAAAAAAAAATTAGTCGGGTGTGGTGGCATGCACCTGTAATCCCATCTACTTGGGAGGCTTAGGCGAGAGAATTGCTTGAACCCAGGAGGTGGAGGTTGCAGTGAGCTGACGTCACACCACTGCACTCTAGCTTGGGCGACAGAGTGAGATTCTGTCTCAAAAAAAAAAAATTATTGGGGTTGAATGCAGTGGCTCATGCCTGTAATCCCAACACTTTGGGAGGCTGAGGCAAGAGGATCACTTAAGCCCAGGAGTTCAAGACCAGCCTGGCCAACATAGCGAAACCCTATCTTTACTAAATATACAAAGAATTTGCTGGGCATGGTGGCATGCACCCGTAATCCCAGCTACTTAGGAGGCTGAGGCAGGAGAATCGCTTGAACCTGGGAGGAGGAGGTTGTAGTGAGAAGCCCCAAATCTGAAGCAGTACCCAGGAATCTTTCCAGCAGTTCCCATGAGCTTGTTCTGCATGGCCTTCAGCCATGGAATCTATATCCCAACACGCTACAGGCTGGGCTGAACACTGGCTCTGAAAAGTGTGTTTACATCTGACCTCAAATTGTTCACTGTGAGCGGATGGTCCTCTGCCAGATGTAGGCAGATACCCAGAGCCCAGAGCTGTTCTAAATCAGGGGTGGAGACATGTTTTCTGAAAAGGCCAGAGAGACACTCGTTAGGATTTGCCCGCTGTATGGTCTCTATCACAACAACTCAGCCCTGATGTAGTGCTCAGGCAGCTGGACGCAGCACAGACACGAA
The DNA here is from genome assembly GCF_048565385.1 of Saimiri boliviensis. NCBI lineage: Eukaryota > Metazoa > Chordata > Mammalia > Primates > Cebidae > Saimiri > Saimiri boliviensis. The sequence goes on from NC_133450.1 coordinate 142,008,169, forward strand.
AGGGCATGGCTGTGCTCTAGTAAGACTTTTATCTTAGAACCAGGCAGCAGGCCAGATTTCGCCTGGAGGGCTGTAGCTTGCCCCTGTTCTAAGTAACACTTTCACATTGATCATGAAAACATTTCTGCCCTTTCTCTTGAGCTCTCAGTAAAGAGCAAACTTCCACCTTCCAGGAGTGTTAGAAGAAAGGGCAGCTTCACCATAGACTTTCATTTTAACTAAGTTCCCTCCCAGTCACCCAACTTCCAAGCCCCGTGACTTGATTCTGCCTCTCTAGCTGAGTGTCCACTGCAGGCTCTGCCTTGTTTTCACTGCCAGGACCCTTCCCCATACCCCAGACCCTCTTCCTCAGCATCCCCGACTTCTAGCAGGATGGTCTTGCCTGCTTCAGGCTCACCATCTGCAATTGGAGGCAGAGCCAGACATGACCAAGGCAAGGCAGATGGTGAGAAGTGTTGTGATGGAGACCACACGTGTGAAGAAAAACCAGGGCCAGAAGAGTCAAGTTATTATGGAGGCCTCTAGTGAAGGGGACTGGAGTGGACCATGGAGGGCTGTCTTAGGCTGGAGGGAAAGGCAGCCAGCATGAGGCAGGGACGAGAACACCCAGCCCCTCACCCCAACTTCACACTCTTAACTCAGAGAGTTAGACCAACCTCACGGCAACTTTTCCTAAAACTGGCCCATCAGGCGGTCACTATTTTAAAGCTTTCCCACCTCTTTTGTCTGGGAGGCACCAAGTAATCTTTTGGCAGAGCATTAAAGGGGAGGGAATGGTGGCCGGAGTCACTGGAAATGGGCCAGCATTCTCCCATACAAAATGCTGTGTGCCTTCATCCGTAATTTCTTATGTGTTTGCCAAGTTGGATTAGACTCTTGCATAGCAGATCACCAGGCTGAAAGCATTCAAGAGAGTCTTCCTTTCTTCAATTTTTTATTTTTTATATATTTTTTTGAGACAGGGTGTTGCTTTGTCGCCCAGGCCGCAGTGCAGTGGCACAGTCGTGGCTCGCTGGAGCGCAGTGGCGTGGTCGTGGCTCGCTGGAGTGCAGTGGCACGGTTGTGGCTCGCTGGAGCACAGTGGTGTGGTCATGGCTCGCTGGAGTGCAGTGGCACGGTTGTGGCTCGCTGGAGCACAGTGGCATGGTTGTGGCTCGCTGGAGTGCAGTGGCACGGTTGTGGCTCGCTGGAGCACAGTGGCGTGGTCGTGGTTCGCTGGAGTGCAGTGGCATGGTTGTGGCTCGCTGGAGCATAGTGGCGTGGTTGTGGCTCACTGGAGTGCAGTGGCACAGTTGTGGCTCGCTGGAGCACAGTGGCATGGTCGTGGCTCGCTGGAGTGCAGTGGCACGGTTGTGGCTCGCTGCAGCCTCAACCTCCTGGGGTCAAGTGATGCTCCCACCTCAGCTTCCTGAGTAGCTGGGACTACAGGCACCTACCACCATGCCTATTTTTCATTTTTATATTTTGTAGCAACGTGGTCTCCCAATGTTGCCTAGGCTGATCTTGAACTGGGCTGAAGTGATCCTCCTGCCTCAGCTTTCTGAGTAGCTGGGACCACAGGTATGCGACCCCATGCCTGGCTAATTCTTGTATTTTTTGTAGAGTCAGGGTCTCACCATGTTGCCCAGGCTTGTCTCAAACCCCTGGGCTCAAGTGATCCACATGCCTTGGCCTCTGAAAATCCTGGGATTATAGGCATGAGCCACCATGCCTGGCTCTCTTTGATCTTTAAAGCTGAGCTGTTTTCTCTTTTTCATCACAATAGCTACTCGTCGCATTTGGTCAGATATAGAGGGGTGGGACTCCTTTGGCTTCAGTGCACCCGAGTTGCCCAGGACTGGACCCCCTCAGCAGGGGTGGGGGCTTCCTGTGAAAACACAGCTGGATACAGTCTTGCCCATCAGGTGGTGTTTCAAATTCAATACGCCAAGAGTTCCTGGAACCAGGACTCTCAGTGTGATGAGCATTTGCTCTAAGCACATAGGAAGGAGAAATTGTGTAGTTCCTATCCTCAGGAATAACAGGCACCTAAAAAATGTGGCCTACTCATGAGCCACAGTCACCACCCCTGCCAAACAAAAGGCCCAGCAGAGACGGCTCCACACTGTCTCAGTCATCAAAGGCGGCAGGACTTCCCCATGCCTGGTTGTAGAAGATCCTCCTTTTCCGTTTCAGATTTCCTTTTAAGGTGCCATGATCCCCAAACCATCTGTGATCCAGGAACTTGAGCAGGAGCTGCTGTGTCCGGGCTGTTCTTCTCCCAGCCCTCTCTGCTGCTCAAGAGTGTTTCAACCAGCTGCCTTGGTGCAGCAGAAGCTGGGAGCTGGCCCACTAATCACTGGAAGGCAGATGTCTCTGGGATGCAGACAGGCAGGAGGGCAGGCAGGCCCAGAGCCTCTGCTCCAGCCCTCCATCTTACCCTGGGAAAAGCCAGAGACCTGAACTGAGCATGCGTCTGAGCCTTGCACCAGGCACTATGCCCAGCAGTTTCTCCAGCCTCACAGGACCCTACGTGGTCAGTGTTACTATTATTGTACCCATTTTATAGCTGCAGGGCCTGAGGCACGCCCAGAGCCACACAGTGGGAAGCGGCAGGGCTGGGCAGGGTGGACCCAGGCATGTGGTGCACAGGGCCAGCCCTCTTACCCGGGGGATCTAGAGCCATGCTGTGTAGCCCAGGACAGAAGTTCAAAGGCTGGGCAAAGCCTGTCTACTCCGTGCCATGTTTTGTGCCATTCACAGGCCCCCATGTGTCCCCAGGCAACCTGGTGTGTTCCTCTACTAGTGTCAGGACCAGAAGCCTTGTCACGGTTTGTTAGCCTACCTGGCTCCCCAGCCTATATTTCCTACAAGTTACTCCATTCATTCATTCATTCATTCATTCATCTGTTCTCTTATGCAACAAATCACTTTGCTAAGCATGGGGGTCAAAGCAGTGAATAAGAGAATTAAACGTCTTGCTCTCAAGGAACAGAAGTTCTAGTCATGGAGAGACAGATAACAAACCAGATAAACAGGCAAAGGTGTCAGGTCAGCTGGAGGAAGAGTTGAACTTCACAGCAGGAAGAGAGGCTTGGCATGGGCCAAGGTGTCTGTGGGCCTGTCTGCCCCGTCCACCCCACACAACCATTCCAGAAGGCCCAGGGTGGGTGTTGACACCACTGAGCAACCCTTGAGTGTCTCTTCCTTCCAACCTCAAAACATATGAAACAGTACTATTTCACGTAAGTAATTTTTACAAGTTATAGCATTCCAGTGGGAATGTTTCTGGTGGGTAAGCATTCTGGATCCTCGGTGGAAATTTAGAATCCAGAGGTGCAGGGCCTCAGGGTGGCTGTCAGTGATCGTCTGTGCATCCCACTGGCTACTACCCCGCCTTGAAGCTGCACTGGCCTTCTTTCCCCACTCCAGAATCTAAGAAGGCTGCACAGTTGACACACAGGATCCAGCTGGCCTAGACAGGTTTGTTCCTGTGATTGTTAAAAAAATCTCTACGTCACTGAGTGATGGTTTCTGGGTAAAATATGGTGGTTCTCTCTGTGATTGCAACTGGGTAGCCCAAACATTCCCTCAGTGATCTAGAATAGTTTTTCTTTCTTTCTTTCTTTCTTTTTTTTTTTTTGAAACGGAATCTTGCTGTGTCGCCCAGGCTGGAGTTCAGTGGCATGATCTTGGCTCACTGCAACCTCCGCCTCCCAGGTTCCAGCAATTCTTCTGCCTCAGCCTCCTGAGTAGCGAGGATTATAAGTGTGTGCCACCACGCCCAGCTAATTTTTGTATTTTTAATAGGGCTGGCTTTTACCACGTTGGCTAGGCTGGTCACAAACTCCTGACTTCAAATGATCCCCCCGCCTCAGCCTCCCAAATTGCTGGGATTACAGGTATGAGCCACCGCGCCCAGCCTAGAATAGTTTTTCAAATATACATTTAACTTCTGTGAATTCTTCCTGAGCTTATTTAAAAGCTTCGTCTGCATAACCTCTTTGCATAGAGCACCTGCAGTGTGGACAGAGTACAGAACCATGCATCCCAAGTCACCATCACAAAAATGGTGATGATATCTATTATTAGTGTTGTAAATTAAAGTCTTAATTATAATTGACGTCATTACTTGCATTACACTATATATGATTATGTTGTATTATAAATAATATATTGACTATATGAGTATTTATTTTTATTTTATTTGTTTTTGAGACAGAGCTTCACTCTTTTTGCCCGGGCTGGAGTGCAATGGCTCAATCTTGGCTCACCACAACCTCCCAGGTTCAAGCGATTCTCCTGCCTCAGCCTCCCAAGTAGCTGGGATTACAGGTGTGCACCACCATGCCTGGCTAATTTTGTATTTTTAGTAGAGACAGGGTTTCTCCATGTTGGTCAGGCTGGTCTCAAACTCCTGACCTCAGGTGATCTGCCCACCTCGGCCTCGCAAAGTGCTGGGATTACAGGCGTGAGCCACCGCGCCCGGCCCGACTCTATGAGTATGTATAATGTGTGTTTATTGTGATTGTTTTGAATGGTGGTAGCTGTCGTCTGGCATGTCTCTGCTACATGACATTGCAGGTGCACCTTGCACTGTGCAAGAGGCTGTAATTATATTCTGGGTGACTACCCTTGCTTGGGAGTGCAGCATCGGCAGTCAGGACTGTGTGCAGTTCTTATAGTGGCCCTGCGGAAGTGGCCCTCTTGTCTACCCTGTTTCACAGATGCGGAATCCAGGCCTGGTAGAGGTTGCAGGTCTTGCTGAAGGTCCCACAGTAAAGTCCCAGAACTAAGATGCAAACATGGTGTTTGTAGTATTGGCCACTCTGTTCTTGTTTCAAAGGGTGCATCTCAAGAAGACACAGGGAATGTTACTCTGATGAGAGCTTCGTTTCCTTAGGCCTCGGTTTCCCCATCTATAAAACTATGGGGTTGGACTTGAGCATGGAAATCCCTTCTAGCCTTATAGTTCTGTGATTCTGATCATGTCCACGCCATTGTTACCTGCAGAGTAAAGAAATATCTCCTTCAATTTGTTTTAAACTTTCTTCTAACCTTCAAGGGGCATCCAGTACCTTTTCATCTCTTCCCGCTGGAGACAGGATTTCAAGAGTAAGAGGTTAGGCTTCTAATTATGTGCTTTGGTTGTTCAAAAACAAAACAAACCCTCATCCAAAATAAACAGGCTTTCTTGCTTTTAGGGAGAAAAATGACACATATGCATATTCATTTATATGGTAATTATTATTATTTAGCTACACAGGGACTAGAATTGGTAATTTAGAGCACAAAAAGAATACAAGGAGTAGTGTTCAGGGAAAAGTAACACGATCGTAACCCATCAGGATTCTGTAGTTAATGCAGGGAAGGGGGGCTTTTTTCTTCTTCTTCTTTTATTTTTTTTTGGGGTCTAATGCAATCTCTTTGAAGAATTTTTTTTTGAAGTGACCATCAAATGTATTAGAGAAAGAAAAATTAGCACTCTATTGAAACTATCAAAATGAGGTGGCTCTACCTGTTGGAGATCCATTAGCCCTTTGTTAGGGACAATCAAGAGAATGCACCCACATCTTCAGACTACCCCTGAAGGGCAAGGAAAAGCTAAGAAATAAGGCAGTAAGTTCTGGAAAGGGGGTGCGCTCAGTACCAGAGAGAGTCAAACTTTTACCTTGACCATAGACACCATTTATGCTCCATTTATATTTAAATTGCTGAGAATCCCTTTATTTGGTACCTGATCCATCTCCCTGCAGCTACCCTGGTTTCCTCCCAGTCCTTTCTTCACCTTGCTGCTGGAAGGATGGCTTTTAAAGAATGAATGAACTTCTTTCTTAACCACAATATATTCATTCCTATGGTTCTGAAGGCACCAAAGTTCCCCCTCACTCCTATTCCTTAGCCACCCAGTTTCCTTCCCTGGAGGCAACTGATGTTCACACTTTCTTGAAAGTACACCCTTCTGAGGATGACTTTAAACACAGAAAAACATTTGTTACTTTAAAATGAATGTGGCCGTGACCCTCCACTGCTTCCTGGAGCCTGGTGTGTCCCGGGCCTGCCTGTGGCTCAGCTTCATCCCTGGACTTCTCTCATCTACCCGCTCAGTACTCGCCACCTTTCCCCAGCTCAACCTGCGCCCACCCTGCTCAGGCCTTTGTGTGCAGCTGCCAGACACAGATTGCATTAGGCCATTTTCACACCATCATAAAGAAATACCTGAGACTGAGTAATTTATAAAGAAAGGTTTAATTGGCTCATGGTTCCACAGGCTGTACAGGAAGCATGGTGCTGGCATCTGCTCAGCTTCTGGGGAGGCCTTAGAAGCTTACACTGCTGGCAGAAGGTGAAGGGGGAAGAGGCACATCACGTGGCCAGAGCAGGAGCAAGAGAGAGGGAGTGTGAGGGGGAGGTGCCACACGCTTTTAACAGCCAGATCTCGTGAGAACTCACTATTGTGAAGACAGCACCAAATCATGAGGGATCAGCCCCTGTGATCCAAACACCTCTCACCAGGCTTCACCTTTAGCAATGGGGATTAACATTTTAATGTGAGATTTGGGTGGGGTCACGTATCCAAACTATATCACTAAGCAACCCTCAATGATTTCTTATCGTCTTGTGTCCATGCCTATGTAATCCCCTCCCCTTGAGTGGGGGCAGTACCAGCTGAATATGGCAAAGGTGAGGGGATGTCACTCCTGTGCTAGGTTACGTTATGTGAGAATGTGCCTCAGCAGACTAGAGAGAGGTCCCCTCAGCAGCATGATGTCAGCAGACTAGAGAGAGGTCCCCCCAGCAGCATGATGCAGTATGCAGCCATGTTGCAGAAGCCCACCTGGTTGGTCTCCAGGAACTATGGTGGCCTCCAGCTCTCAGCAGGCAAAAACCCAGAGCCCTCAGTCATACGACAGCAAGGAGATGGATCCTGTCAACAATCCCGATGATCTGAGAAGAGGATTCTCCCTCAGTCAAGCCTCCAGATGAGAACACAGCCCAGTCAGCAGCTTGACTGCAGCCTTTGAGACTGAGCAGAGGACGCAACTGAGCTGTGCTCAGACTCCTGCCCCTTGGAAACCATGTGATAATAATTGTGTTGTCTAAAGTCACTAAGTGTTACGCAGCACTAGACAAGGAATACTCAGTGCTCTCAGCCCCACCCCATAGCTAGAAAACTGCGCTCATTCCTCAGCCTCAGCTTCGTCACTTCTTCAGGGAGGCCTCCCCTGACCTCGCCCAACCCCAGATGAGGCCAGCCTTCCTGTGACGTGTGCTTACAGCGTTCTGCTCTCCGACGCTCACTTTCATAGATGGGATTAGGAAGGCAAGATCTTTGATGTGGTGCCTGGCATAGACTCCATGCTGGGTAAATATGTATAGCGTGAATGAATCAGTCAGTCCATCAATGAGTCAGTGAATGCCATTTGGATAATTCCCCACTTCTGCACCCCTGAGGCAGTGAAATCCTATCCCAACATGCTCACGGCCCAAGGAGGGAAAGGTGTTTAAAATCCAGCAGCTCTGTCCAGTCACATCTGCTGTCCTAATAAAGGTTTCAACACTAGGAACACATTTGTCTTCAGGCTTCTTTGGAGAGATTGTTTTGGCCAGTGTGCTTGCTTTGTTTTATGTGAATTGTGGATGTTTAATGACTTCTTCCTTGTATTCTAAAATCACTTCCCTCATTAGTGCTTTCAAGTTTCCCATGTGGCCTTGGACTCCTGTACCTTGAGAAAGTTCAAGCACTGCACCCTAACAAGGGTGGAGGTGCCCCGTGGGACCCCAGGTTCAAGTTTTTGAGAACCAGCCTTCCAATCTGAGCTCCTATGCCAGGAGATTTTCCTGTCTCCTCCTCTATTCCTCTAATCAGCTGTAACAAGAATCAAGCACCAGGGTACTTGATTTTAAAACACTAAATAAATGTGTAACATGAAAGTGATCATGCCTGGTGGATGAATCCCAGTTTATATCATCAGTGTCTTTTAAAAAGCCGTCTACAGAAATCATCCCACTGAAACCTTTTACAAAAAGGGAAACTGAGGCCAAGAGGGAGGAAGGGGTTTGGCTGAGGTCCCACAGGCCAGGTCAGTGTGGCATTTTATAGGCCACCACGTGGAGGCTCCTGGCTACCTGACTGCCAGGTCAGGCTTCAGCTTGTGCTAGGCCTTATGACAAAGGCATTTTTATGTCACCAGTGCCAGACATTTGGAATATCACAGACTGGAAAATACCTGCCACAGAAAAAAAGAAATGTTTTCACGTATAGATGCCACCCGCACGCAGCCGCAGGGGGCAAAGGAAAGAGTTGTGCCCAATTACGATGGCTCGTCGTGTGCAGAGAGTTTTATTATTCATCAAAAGACAGAGGCCTTCATGCACGGGAATGTGATGTTATGGGCTCCACACGTGGCTCGTGTTCACATCCGCTGACCTGAGCCATCCCTTGACTATCTGGGCTGGCAGACAGCAGCGAGGGAGATGCAGACAGGGTCTGGTGGGGACAGGCTGCCTGGGCCGCAGTGCCTTTCTGTGTAGAGAATCCTATAACTCAGAGACAGGCAGCGCGGCCTTAGGTGCTGCAGCGCATGCAGTGAAGTAACAGCTGTCTCACTGTCTCTGATTAAATGAGATGATCCAAGCATAGTGCTTAGCACCGTGCCAGGCCCGGAAGTCCACGTAAGAGTTATGCCTTTTACTTGCAAGGTGAGCTGGGTGAAGGCAATTTGAGGATGCCTTATGAGTAGAAGTCTACTACTTCTTCATACCTGGCTTTGTGTTAGAAAACAGTCCTAGACACTTTCTGGGTAGGTTTATGATCTGCCAGCGACATCATGGTGCACTTTTTTTTTTGGTGCCATCTTGGCTCAAAGCAACCTCTGCCTTCTGGGTTCAAGCGATCCTCCTACCTCAGCCTCCCAAGTAGCGGGGTTTGCAGGTGTGCGCCACCACAACTGGCTAATTTTTGTATTTTTAGTAGAGATGGGGTTTCACCATGTTGGCCAGGCTGGTCTTGAACTCCTGATCTCAGATGATCCACCCGCCTCAGCCTCCCAGAGTCTTGAGATTACAGGCATGAGCTACCATGCCCTGCCTGTGGTGCACTTTTGAAACCACATTTCAAATGAGTTCTATTACATCCCCATACCTGCATGGATGATAGTGGTCTTTTCGGTGTAGTGCCTGAGGAAAAAAGTCATGAAATTTCACAGCCAGCTCCAGCCTGCCTTCCTTATGCCCATCCAGTTGTGTGTGTGTGTGTGTGTGTGTGTGAGTGTGAGTTTCCACTTGGGATTGAGTTCCAGCACTCTCTGTTCACTCCTTTGGAGATGGAGGTAGGCCATTAGGGAAGGCCCTTCAGTGTGACTGCAGCAGGAATTTGCTTTCTTGATGCTTGCTTTGGTTTGAATGTTTGTCACCTCCAAAACTCATGTTGAACTTCAATCCTCAATGTGGCAGCATTGAGAGCCACTGTACTGCCTTTAAGAGGTGATTGGGGCAGGGCATGGTGGCACACCTTTGTAATCCCAGCACTGTGGGAGGCCGAGGTGGGCGGATCACCTGAAGTCAGGAGTTCGACACCAGCCTGGGCAACAAGGCAAAACCCCATCTCTACTAAAAACACAAACATTAGCCAGGCATGGTAGCAGGCACCTGTCATCCTAGCTACTCAGGAGGCTGAGGCAAGAGAATCACTTGAACCCGGGAGGCAGAAGTTGCAGTGAGCTGAGGTCATACCACTGCACTCCAGCCTTCTTGCAGGTGACAGAGTGAGACTCCATTTCCCCCACCAAAAAAAAAAAAAAAAAATTCTTTACTGTTTACATAGTTTCAGGTATTCCGTCATAAGCAGCAAAACCGGACTAAGACAGCGCTCAACTGGTGGTCAGTACCCTCGTTGATCTGCATTCTGTTCACAGCATCTCCTCTTTATTCTTCCATAACTGTGAGGCTCAGAGCCCCTGACTGAGTCAACACCACACTGTCACTAACAAAAGCTAGACCCGCTGCATCCTCCCTGGTGCTGCTGAACAGGAGCCTGTGGAGGGATGCTGCCCCCATCTGCATCCTGGCTAATGCATTCTAGACATCACCTCTTATTCCCGAGCACTTCTTCAAGAAGTCTTCCTTATTCTCCCACCAAAAGCAAAGGAATGAAAAACCGAGCCTGTCCACCAGGACCCGTGATCCGTTAAATGGAACATGAATGAGTCTCTGCTTCAATGTGTTAAAAGAACGTTACCTTGCCCCATGACTCATTGGGCCTGTGATCATGTTACAGTAAAGACAGAGAAGAAGGAAAATGAAAGCCAGAACCAAGCCCAGACACAGTTGGTGAAGAGAAGAATTGGTCCATCAAGATAAGGGTACACATCAGCCAGGGCTGGTGACTCACGCCTCTAATCCCAGCACTGTAAGAGGCCTAGGCGGGTAGTTCATTTGAGGTCAGGAGTTCAAGACCAGCTTGGCCAACGTGGTGAAATCCCATCTCTATTAAAAATACAAAAATTAACTGGGCGTGGTATCAGGCGCCTATAATTCCAGCTACTTGGGAGGCTGAGGCAGGAGCATCGCTTGAACCCGGGAAGCAGAGGTTGCAGTGAGCCAACTGAGATCACACCACTGAACTCTAGGCTGAGCAACAGATGGAGACTCAGTCTCAACAAATAAAAGTAAATAATAATAATAAGGTACACAGAATGCTCAATTAGCATTTACTGGCACCTGATATATACCGAACACCACGTCACACAGTGATGCATTTAGAACCTGCATGACTGTCCTATGATGTTTTCAACAGCTAAGACTTCTAGGGCACCTACTATGCACTGGCAAATGTTCTAGGTAGCTCAGAACAGAGTGTGGCAGAAGCAGCGGGTTCTAAGAGCTGCTGTCATTTTCCTCCTACGGATGAGGCCGCAGCACAGGAGCCCGACCCACTGACTCAAAGGAAGGATAAATACATTACCTAAAAGAAAAACCGATCTTCTAGAAATGCATTGGGTTCAAAATGTCTGCTTCTGCATAATCTGCCCCCGGAGCTAAAGAAAGAATGCCGTCATCAAATGCAAAACTTGAACCATTCGCCCGTTCTGCTGAACCTCGACCATGTCCCCAGATCCCTGGAGTCAGATCTCTGATGCACGCTGGAAGCAAGGTCAGGCCCCCAGCCCAAAAAGTGACTGTGCCGGCTGGGGGCTGTTTCCTTTACTGTACACAAAATGCGGAATTCCATTCTGTGTTCTCATAACTCCTCTTAGATCTCATGTAATGTCATGGAGACGCGGTTATTTCACTATAAAGAGGGGGAGGATGTAGCACGATTTTGACTGTGGAACCAAAAGTTTAGAATTTACTTGGTGGGTTTCCAGAGTCTTTTTTTCCTCCTCTTTGGTGATAGATTTATGCTTCCCTGCCCATAACATGAGTCAGTATTTTATAGTGGAAATGGTAACGGAGTGGAGGAGCTGGATGCTGGTCCACAGAACCACTAGCTGTTTGTTTTATTTCTCCTTGTGGTGTCATTGGGCTGGCATTAATTACATCGCTTTCATCCCACTGACAGTAGGAACACAGGATTTTCTTGCCATTGTTTTGACACTCACAGGTTTATAGATGTCACTTGCCTCCTCCAAGGAGTGCAGTTTTATTGATCCACAGTTCTGCCGAGGCCCTGGCTGTGTGTTCCTCAAATACAAATGCAGTTAGGTTGGCAGGGATTGGAAGGGGAGGTCTGAGTTCCACTCAGGAAACGTCTGGCCTGCATGACGACGAGGCAGGGCTTCTGAGGGCCTGGAGCGGTGCCGGGCAGAACACAATGAGCATACCCTCCACGCCCCCTTATTTGTGAGTGTTTCTGTAACAGACCCTGACGCTGAGGCCATGGGGGGTTGGTTGGTGTGATACCGGCTTGTAAAGGGCACATGTGGACCACGTGTCTGTATGCAGAACCGCAGCACTCCATGTGGAGAGGAACGCGTGTTCCGATATGCTCTGTGGGCACAGGATGCCTCAGATCCCTCTCACTGTAGTAGAAGAGGAAAAAGAGATGATCAAATGCCGGATAGAGCCTGAGGTCTCAGCAGATGCAAGCGGACCTTGGAGCAGGAGAGAGTAGTGGAGAAGCACAGGGATGCCAGGAACTGGACTGGACCCAGAAGCACCAACCACGTGGCTCTTCTCTTCACAGGCTGAGCAGAGTCAGAGGTGCCAGGCCTGCCTCCCAAGAGCTAGCAGGGCACCCACAGCAGAAGGGGGCCAACTCCTTATTCTCCCATTCTTAGGCTCAGTTTGGTCTGTGTTTCAGATGAGTTGTCAACTGTGAAAAGCCTGTGTATGCCAGGAGGCGTTTATTAAGCACCTACTGTGTGCCAGACGTTTGCCATCACTTTAGGTACATCGTTGCATGTAGTCCTAAACACTATGAAGTGCAGGCACCGTCATCGCCATTCCTGTTCTACAGATAGGGAAACAGTCACGTGGGCTTCCAGAGGACAAGCAGACTCCCCTCAGGGAGGGCAGCTGGCCAAGTGATGGCAAATGGCGTGAGCCCACCTTGGGGCAAATCTGCTGTAGCTGTCAGCTCACTAGACCCCCTGCATTCTAATTGAAATGTGCCTGTCCCAGCTGGGTGTGGTGGCGCATCTGTAATCCCAGCACTTTGGGATGCCAGGAGTTTAAGAGCAGCCTGGGCAATATATTGAGACCCCAGTTTCAAAAAAAGAGAAATGTGTCTGTCCCAAGTCCTCCTTAATTCTTAAAGATCTTCCCTCCGTTCATATCTTAAATGCCAGTCGCTCCTGTTTCCCAGAGATTTGCCTTTTCAAACAATTTTTTATATTAAGTTTTACAAACTAGAGTGGAACCCCTTGGAAGCAGGTAGAGAAAAAGAAGATAGTTCACCTTTCCCAAAATTACAGTGATAAAACTAGTTAACTTTGGGTCATTTCTTTGTTTCCAGGCACTATACTTGTTTTGTTTTTTCAGAGGCGAGGCCTCACTCTGTCACCCAGGCTGCAGTGCAGTGGTTACACCTCCCTGCAGCCTTGAACTTCTGGACTCAAGTGATCCTTCTTCCTCAGCCTCCCGAGTAGCTGGGACTACAGGTGCACATCACTATGCCCAGCTAATTTTTTATTTTATGCAGAAGTGGGGTTTTGCTGTGTTGTCCAGGCTGGTCTAGAACTCCTGCCATCAAGTAGTCCTCCCTTACCCTTCTAAAGTGCTGGGATTACGGGCATGAGCCACAGTGCCCGGTCTGTTTGTTTATAACCCTCATTTAATTATTTCATCAACTGTGAATTAGACTACGGTATTGTTCCCATTGTGCAGAGATGGAGAGTGAGGCCAGAGGGCAGGCAGTGACTAGTTTTTGGAAATCACACACTGGCTGTGGCACAGGTTGTCTGATTCCAAAGCCACTGCTTTCTGCCATCACAATACAGGGCTAATCTTGTTTCTAGAGAGGCAAGTCTACACCACAGACATGGTCTAAGGTGTTTGAGGGGAATGGGCCCTGGATGCTGGGTTATCCATGTCTGTTACTTTCATCTAAAGCACATTATGTCTGAACTGGAAAGCTAACTGTGAACCTCCAAAGTGAGCGATCTCTGCATTGGGCTACCTTGGGGCCATCTCAGCCTCAGAGCTGGGGTAGACTGATCCATCTGGGGACACAATAATTTCTTCTTCAAACTATGTCTCCTTCCATGGAGTGGCTGGCTTCAGGGGCACTATAGACCTTTGATTTGAATTTGATTTAATTTTCTAACTATTTAGGAGCGAATAAAAAGCCTCTTGAATGCCTGCATTTCGGCTTTAGCACATTTTCATACCCTAGCGATCACTGGCTTGTAGGCTGCACACTTAGGAGTAACGATCTCCCCGCATCTGCCCGTTTGTATAAAAACGCCTGGTCGCAGTGGCTCATGCCAGTAATCCCAGCACTTTGGGAGGCTGAGGCGGGTGGATCACCTGAGGTCAGGAGTTCGAGACCAGCCTGACCAACATGGAGAAAACTTGTCTCTGCTAAAAATACAAAACCAGCCGAACGTGGTGGCATGCACCTGTAATCCCAGCTACTCGGGAGGCTGAGGCAGGAAGATCGCTTGAACCCGGGAGGCGGAGGTTGTGGTGAGCCAAGATTGCTCCATTGCATTCTAGCCCGTGCGACAAGAGTGAAACCCCATTTCAAAAAAGCCAAAACCAAACCAAATGAAAACGCCACGTGTGTCATTGATTATCAAGGGTGGAATTTGACGCTGTTTGTTTAGAAAAATCACTCCTGCATATTTTGGCGTTATAAGAGCATAATCACTGTTAGGCTGTGCCCAGAAAAAGATCAGGCAAAGCCCTGGGCACACCTTGCCCAGGTGGAGGAATGAGAGCAGGTTAAGGGGTGAACAGGTCCTGCTACAGTCGTACATGTGGAATACTCACGTTCCATGTTCAATGCCTTCCATGTTCAGTGCTAACGGGTCGCATATTAGGGATTCAACTTGGAGATAAAGAGTCTTGCTAGTTTTCTTTCAGGTGAGCCGAATATGGAAGGCATCCCAAGGTACTATGGCAGCAAAGGTTTTCATGTTTTTGTATAAACCAAGTAACTGCTACTGGGGCAGTGTGATGTCAACTTTTTTGTGTTCATCAAAGTAGTCTTGTTGTTCTCACCGATTGGCTTTAGAACATATCACTGTCCCAAACTGAATCTTTTAAGATGCATTTCCTTTCTGGCTGACAGACTCTCTGTCCTCTGTGTCGGGAAACCACATAGTATTTCGTTAGGTAACGTTGAGCCTGTGGTGCTTCTTGTGAGGCTTGCCCTGGTTCAGACCTGGAGCTGAGTGAAACTGATTTATCGAGTCCGAGTCTTCAGCCTCAGCTTGCCTCCTTGGGACTGCAGATTGAGCATGCAGCTCCTGGGAATGCCTTCGGTGGAGTCTGCTGCCAGAGCTGGGAGCCAGATCAGGGGCAGGACTGGGGGAAATGCCCAGGGGAGCACCACGCTCTGGTCCTGGGAGGAGAGGGGAGGGGCAGAAAGGGAATGCATCAAAAGGGCGGAGGCCCAGAGGGCAACAGAGCCTTCCCATGTGAAGTTGCTAATTGCGCTTTAATAATAGTCAGGAGGGCAAAAGAGGCCAGTGTTTGCACAAAGCCGGACGGCTCCTACCGCATCAGGCCGTGCTCTGCTGGGCCTCGCCAAGTTCCCTAGGCTGGCTGGCTTCTTTTCTTTCCTTTTTTTTCATCTGTGACATCTGCTCAGTGCTTGTCCCTCCTGTGATACCATACCCCTCGCAGCTGTGCAGACCTCCAGCTCTGTGCTGGTGCCTGGAGTGCCCTGAGCATACGGCCTTTTTGATGTGTGATAAAACAGAACCGAGCCACGGGGGTATGGTGAACGAAGGCATCAGAATATCAATTAACCTGCTCTGAACAAAGCTGCAGCTCAGAGTGGAATAGACATTTCACTGAAGTGTCAGGAAGATGGATAATGTATTCTAATTAGGGATTGACTGATACCTCCACATCCATCCACTCCTGGACGTGAGACCCGCGAACCTCGAAACGCAGGCTTATTGGGAATGTCTTAATGTCCCATCATGGCAGTCCTCTGGTGCTGTATACTGACTGATGACTTCTTGCTTTGCCAGAATTTGCAGCCATTAAAGTCCGTCCAGCCAAAATTGCTGCTTCCCTGTGAATGTGCAGTCCATTTTGCAGCTGGGCAAATAACCCCTTTAAATGCAAGAGCTCTGGGAGAAAAGATCCTTTTTGAGCACCCAGCCTGCAGCTTTCATCTTGAGGACGCCATAGGACAGACCAGCCTTCTGCAGAGGTTTGGTCAAGGTGCCCTCCCTTCCACGTGTGCCAGTGTGGACCAGTGTGGGCTGGTGCAGGGGGAAGGAGCTTCCGTGGCTGCATTCTCTGTACCATGTGGGGTGGCTCTAATGGAGCCTGGGTGCTGCTCGAGGGCTTCCTCGGGGACCTTGTTTCTTAGTCCCCAGGTGATCATACCATCCCCCCAATTCAGAAAGAGCAGACCTGGAGAGCTGGTGGCCTAGGGCTTACTCCAGAGCCCCCCACCTTCTTCCTTTTAGAAATGTTCACATCTGCACCAGAATGACACACCAGTGAGGCCAGGCTAATTAGGGAGATGTTCTTCATTTTGCTGTACTTTTCCTGTGTAATTGGAAGTCCCGCTTTCTCCAGTGAAAAGTCAGTGAGAGCTGTTCCCCTGAATAGTTCTAAAAGCTTTGGACCACATACTGATATCTGCTGCAAATTTATGGGCAAGATGATAATCATTGCTCAGTAATGCAATATTAAAAGCAGAGGCCTTTCTCAGTGCCGAGCAAAGACGGAGTTCCAACCTTCCAGCTTCAAAAGGGGACTCAAAACAGAATTACTAGTACTAGAAGCAGCAATCAGTGGGCTCACAGTTCCTCCCCGTCCAAATAAAGGAAAAATAAGGCGGTATGAATTTAGCTGAAGTTCAGAAAATGTTGGTTCGGCTTTGCGTCTCCTGGTTCTGCCGGAGTTGCTCGAATCTGTAGATGTTGCTCTTCCTAAGAGCTGCAGCCCAGCGCTTGGCTGACTATAACAAGGACTTGAGGGAGCAAAAGGCTGTTAAAAATTTTTTTTTTTTTGCCCTTTTGCTTCATTAGTTCTAGAAACCAGGGGTTCCGTGGCTGTGAGTCTTCCTGTATAATTTAAGAAATTAATGAAAGCTTGCTGGATTTTTCCAACAGTCTTTAGGCTGCTGGAATTTGTTTAGCTTTTTTTTTTTTTTAACTGTCAGTGGAGGCTACTGGAACCTAAATATTTTAATATTAAAGAAATGTAGGCTTTTTTTTTTTTTTAAGAGACAAGATCTCACTCTGTCACCCAGGCTGGAGTGCAATGGCATGATCATAGCTCACTGCAGCCTCAAATTCCTGGACTAAGGGGATCGTTCTGCCTCAGCCTCCCAAGTAACTGGGACTACATGTGTGCACCAACGCACCTGGCTAATTTTTAAAAATCTTTTTTGGTAGACTGAGGGTCTCACTATGTTGCCCAGGCTGGTTTGAAATTCTTGGCCTCAAGCGACCCTCCCTCCTTGGCCTCCTAAAGTGCTGGGATTTCAGGCATGAGCCCCTGCATCCAGACCACTTTTTTGTTTTTAAAGAAAGACATCTCTTACCTTCGCCCACACTGTGTCTGTCAATCAGGTGGTGTGGGCGTGAGTGACCTGGAGGCTGAGTCCGCCCATATCAGACCATCCTCTGACCTTAGAGCAACTGAGTCTCATAATGCCTTGTGGGGAGGGCACTATAGCAAGTGGGGGCTCCCAGCATGGACTCTCAGTTGCCTGATCTCCCTGCAAAATGGAGACTTGAAGCATTTCACTGCTTTCTTTCAGTCTTTCAAAGCTCCCTTAACTAATTTATCTGGACGTCAAGTTTAAAGCATTAGATTGTGTGTGTGTGTGTGTGTGTGTGTGTGTGTGTGTGTGTAACTCGACTCATAGGACTTGAAAGGACTTTAGAAGTGGTTTAATGTGAACATTGCTGAGAGACATAAAAAAACAACTTAAGCAAATGAGAAAATAATGCTTGACTTGATACTGTCCATTTGTCATGAATTGATCTACGCATTTAATGTTTTTCCAAAATCCTAGTGGAATTTCCATTGGGAATTTGACAAAATATTTTTAATGTTTACCTGAAAGATCTTACTTCGGAAAAAAAAAAAGAAAGGAAAGCATATTTTACCAGACATTATGGTAACTTATAAAACAGCAACAATTTAAATGTTAAATAAAAACAATTTAACAAACTACCGGCAGAAAGACGCCAGAGCCAATGTCGTATCAGCATTTAGACTGTGATAAAAGTGTCCTCAGAGGGGAAAATAGAGGCTATATCGTGGGTGAGTTTGGAACAGGTGGTGAGCCACAAGGAAGCAGATTAGATCACAGCCCCACAGCATTCGCAACCTAAAATGTGGCTCTGTTACACAAATCATTACTATTTACATGTAAAGAGTAAAAACCCAAGAACATGATTTACAGGCAAGTGAATATTTACCAGCTTTTGCAGTGGGGAGGGCATTTTTGTGCATCCACACCATACCAGAATCCAAAGAGGAAAGCAGGGATTGATTTGGCCACAAACTGGTGTGTAAAATGCAACACCACACACAAAACGAAAAGGCTGCAAGACAAACTGCTGAAAATGTTAGCAACATTGTTTGCCTCAAGGGGTTTGTGGCAGTGTTTGCCAAAATCCAAAATGGGTTATTGTTCTTAATATATAAAGAGCTCTTGTCAATAAATAAAAGGATGAGACCCCAAGAGGAAAGTAGATGACATGAACAGACATTTTGGAAAAGAAAAAAAATTCAAATAGCCAATACACATATGGAAAAAAATACTGAACCTCATTAATGATCAAAGAAATGTAAATTAAAGCAGCAGTGGTACACTGTATTTTGCTGGACAGATTTTTTTTCCCCCAAGATAATGCCCAACATTGGCAGAGATGGAAGGAAACAGATGCGTTGCCATTGGATTCATAAGCTGGTGGGCTACTTTGTAGAGCGATGTGGCAAAATGTATCAAAAGTCATGAAAGAAGGTATCAGCTTCTAGAAATTTATCTGAGGATGTTTGACAGGCATCCAGATGCATATACAACATTGCTTATAATAGTGGAAAACTGGAATCAAGCTGGAAAATGTGAGCAACAATATGGGATCAGTTAACATCAGGTCAATTCATGCAATACCAGGCAGCTATGAAAACTTCTATGCAAGGAACACTTTGTGACATGGGAAAATGTTCATGAAGTGTTTTTGCTAGAAATAAACAAATTACCAAATAGTATGTACAGTGTGATTCCCCTCCACTACAAGTCCCAGCCCCCAGGAAAAAAGGTATCTGCACTTGATGCTTGGAAGGAGATATACCAGAATGTTGACAGTGGCTTGTTTGGGTCTGAGGTGTTATCAGTGACTCTTATTATTATTTCAACTTTTCAATATTTTCCACATAGTGTACAATGATTGTATATTACTCTCCCAATTGGATTTAAAGAGTTAGTAAAGGCCAGGCACAGTGGCTCACGCCAGTAATCCCAGCACTTTGGGAGGCTGCAGCGGGAGGATTCCTCGAGCCCATGAGTTCAAGACCAGCCTGGGCAACGTAGCAAGGTTCTTCTCTCTATATAAATAAATAATAAAAATAAATCTCTAAACCAGTTCCCTAGCTGTACCACAGGGAGGCTGATGGCTGAGAAATTTCAGTCCTGTAACAGGTTAGCTGCAGACCTGAATCATCGTCCAGGGTTTGTTTTTAAGAAAAGTGGGGTGTTTCTGCAGAGATACAGGACAGAAAATAAAAACAGAAGTGGGGTTTTGTTTTCACCCTGGTCCCAGGAATCCCGTATCTCAGAAACTCTCTTTAGGAAATTGTCCAAAATGTGGAAAGCACTAGATGTGCAAAGATGATCATCGAGATATTATTGATGATTTATTTTTGAGAGTGAACACTGTTAGCAGTTGAAATGTTTGTTTGTGGGCATAGTTAAGTGGCTGTGTACATTCTCTTGGTGGGACACTGCCCAGTCATTGGCAGTGGGGACAGTGAGGAGCCGTGCGGATATGAAGAGATAGAGTTGCTTGTGGTCGCTATCGTGTGGTGGAAAACATCAAGATGTAAAATATATATGTTATGATTATAATCACCAACATAAGATTCTGAAGGGAATATAATAATATATTACAAAGTAGTTTTTAAAGAAGGATGAGGTAGCGATGATAAACATTTAGTTTTTGTTTTGTCTTAAAAGCTCTAGTCTTTCTGTAAAGCTATTATATTCCTTTTAAAATAATTCCCAAAAAAATCTAAAAATGAAAACAGATGCGCACCTCTCTGAATCTTCTGTCTAGGGCTGGATTCTGGACGGCATCCCTGAGACACGTGAGCAGGCTCTGAGGATCCAGACCCTTGGGATCGCCCCCAGACACGTCAGTGAGTAGCTCCCCAGGGCCCCTCCCCACTGCCAGAGCCGCTGCCCCTAGGGGCGGCCAGTGAGCCAGTGAGCACTCCGCTCATGCTGCCTGCTCCCCGACCTCAGCCCAGGCACTGTCCAAGACCCAGCAAGGAAGAGGAAGGCAGCACAGTTGAATTTTTCACAGAGCTAGATGTCTTCAGGGCGGGTTCTCAAGAAAAGCACGGTTTTGCTTTCAGCCTGGCAATTCCTTGTCCCGGGAATCTCATATCTCAGAAACTCTCTTTAGGAAATCAACTAGAATGCTATACGAGTGTTCGGTGCATGCAGGGATGCCCATCATGGCATTGTCTGTGACGAGGAAAATTGTTAACAGGCAAAATTTTCAGTCATGGGCCGTACTCCATCCTGATATTACGCTCTTTGTGTTTGGGTGCAAGAAGACCTTTCTCTTAGGAATTCACAGGAATGGGAGATGGTTGTTGTTTTAATGTCATTATACAGAAAGGAAAAAAAACCTAAAGCAAGTATTGGTCCACGGTATTCCAGCGCGTGGTGCCCACTGCCTGGCATGCCGGTGTTCCAATGCGTGGTACCCACCGCCTGGCATGCTGGTGTTCCAATGCATGGTACCCACCGCTTGGCATGCCGGTGTTCCAATGCGTGGTACCCACTGCCTGACATGCCGGTATTCCAATGGCCAGTATTCCAATGTGTGGTACCTACTGCCTGGCATGCCAGTATTCCAATGTGTGGTGCCCACTGCCTGGCATGCTGGTGTTCCAATGCGTGGTACCCACCGCCTGGCGTGCTGGTATTCCAATGTGTGGTGCCCATCGCCTGACATGCCTGCTTTTGCTCCTTTTCTTCCCTGCCCAGTCATGCTGAGTGCTCCAGACACGGTCCTGATCGAGAGAAACTTGGGGAAGAGAATCGATCCTCAAACTGGAGGTATGGCTGTAGCCACCCCCACCCCGCACCACGGTGATGACAGCCTGCCTGCTATTTCCTGAGCACGCAGTCTGCTCTGGGCACCCACAGAGGGACATGAGGGAGGCTACCAGAGGCTGGGCTCTGAGCTGGAAGACACCGGCAAGGATACATTCTGGTAGCTGAGGAAAGGGAGGCCCCTTTAGGTTCAAGGAGGAGACCTTCTTATGACAGAACCAGAGTAGAGTGTGAGAGGGGTCATGCTGGGGACCTGGGCTTGGAGCCCACACCGGAGCCAGGGGATGTGTCTGCATCTCCCTAGGACAAATTATGTGCCCCCCATGCCCGACACCCCTCATTCTTTGATATGTGTACAGAAGAGAGAGGCATGAGCGTTACCTGGGAGAACTGGCAGGTGCTGCAGGGAACAGGGTCCTTGAACTGGGCCTTGAAGACCAGACAGTTGAGCAAGTGGCTGGTGGGAGCATGGGGGAGGTGGGGCTGCCCTTGATCCTCCAGTGCTCAGGCTGTGGCAGCAGATAGACCTGGGTTTGTGGATCCCTGGCTCTGTCCCTTTCTGGCTGTAGACATGGGATACCTGAGACTCAGTTTTCTCATCTGTACTTGGGGATGAAAATCCAAATCCTAATGTGTGACGGGATGACTGTGAGGATGAAATGAGAGTCTGCAGGTAAGTGCCTGTCAGAGTGCCTGGCACAGAGTAAGTGCTCAGAAGGTCCCAGCAGCCCTTGCCCTGGGACCTATTCTCATATTGTAACAACAACAGTAGTTAAGAGCAGGCTCAGAGCAGCTGCAAGTGCTGGTGTTGGGCATCGGTGACCTGCCGCAGTCAGCTACACCCCAGGAATTTGTAGACCCTGGCCTCCAGGACGGAAGCACCCCAGCCAGGCACTGCAGCGCCCGCAGGGCCCATGTGTGGGTATTTCTAACTGTGCACCTCCCACCATGCAGAGATTTATCACACCACCTTTGACTGGCCACCCGAATCTGAAATCCAGAACCGTCTGATGGTGCCAGAGGGCATCTCAGAGCTGGAGACGGCTCGGAAACTGCTGGAGTATCATAGGAACATCGTCAGGATCATCCCCTCCTACCCCAAGATCCTCAAGGTCATCAGTGCTGACCAGCCATGTGTGGACGTCTTCTACCAAGGTAAATACAAACTGGCAGCCCCACCTGGAACAGGCAGCTGAGGGCAGGGTTCACTGTGCCCTACGGCTTTGTCCCTTACTCTGATAGTGGCCAGTGTCTGGGACATGCCTGGGAGTCAAGTCATAGATGACCCGGGTTCCCTGCCCAGAAACACATGTGTGCAGAGCCCCTCGGGGTGCCCCACTTGGACACCCTGGGCTATCGTCCCACACTGACGTGGGCACATCTCTGGCCCACAGTGGATTTGGTGGTCATGGGGTTGGGAGGAGGAGAGGTGAGAGACGGGGTGGGAAGGATGTGGTAGCAAGAAGTTTGAGCCTGACCTTGAAAGGAGAAGAAAGAAAAAATATATAAAGATGAAGACAAAAACAAAACCACCGCCACCACACACAACAAAACATACACACACACACACACACACACGCACGCACACACCCTCGGGTGGTATGCTTCATTTAGGATGGAAATGCGTGGCCCCGCACCCGGCTGCATTGCTGTCCACAGCCACGGCCGGTGTTCACAGCAGCGCAGGAACAACTGCAGGCAGCCTGTGGGAGGCTGGGGGACAGCTAAGCTGGGCCATGTGTCCCAATCTCAGCCCCGACCCAGGTCATCTGTGCGGTCTCCAGCAATTCTCCTAACTCCTCGGAGCCCTAGTTTTGGTCCTAAAATAGGACCAAAATGTGTGCCCTCCTCCCAGGTGAGGATTAAATGGGATTCTCCAAATCATGTGTCTACAGCCACAAGCCCAGTGCTGGCGCAGGGAAAGGGCTCAGTAAACGTCAGACGCCGTAGCTCCTATCATTGTTCTACACCCTGTCCAAATAGACAAGGGCAAGGCAGAATAATTCGATCCCCAAACAGCTGTATTGTCGTGTTTAAAAGTCTTGCTGAGCTACAGTCATCTCAAAATCTAGTTATTCCCTTCCACGCAGTGTCAGGTAAATGAAGCGTTTATGATGCAGGGAGCATCACAGATATTTAAGACACTTGACAGTTTACAAAGTCCTTTTTTCATATATTCTCTCAAATCTCTCCAAGGAAAGTTCTGTTCTGCTGGGGAGGTGGTTTCGAGCTCCCTCAAGCCCTTCCCTGCTGACTCTCCCAGCACCCTCTCCTTCCAGTAGACTCAGTGCATAAACCTCACTGCTACACTGAGCCCGGAAATGTGACGCTCGCCGGTGTGGACTGAACAGCCTCGCCCTCTGAAGGGGGCAATCAGCCAACGGGTGGGTTAGGAGAAGTAGAAAATGATGCTACTTAAAGAAGAAATGCCAGGCTTATGATGGCTCATAATTTCCCAGTGATTTCGCATCTCGGAAGGGTCTTTAGTAGCAAACACTGCACTCTTAAGATAAACAACCACAACATTCGTCTTATGCCACGATTCTGAATTTACACATTAATTACTTCCAAATTACTTAATTAAATTTAAAAGTTCATATGATCGTTCATAAAGAATTCATGCCTGGAATTGTAAATAAAAATGTGACTGTCTGAATATTAATTATTATTAATTAATAATGCAGAGAGATAAATTGAAAATTGGAATGCAGAATTCTCTGTGTGCTTTTTTAATCTCTCTGCAGTGCATCCAGCAACCACATATTTTAAAAAAGAATAATTAGATGTTGAGACTGTCTGGGGGATCATTACTTCTAATTAACTTAGTTATTTACTGTAAATTAAGCATCATTTGTAAGCAGGCTGCTTTGCCTGTAGTATTTGTGCTTTTCAGATGCACGGGATTATGGAAGGTCTGAGAGTAAAGAGAGCCTCGCCTGAGTAGCTTCCTTTGGGCTTCTCTCAGTGGAGGAATGGTTACCCATGGCAGGAGGTTTGGGAGAGTTGCCCTGGCTCTGCCACATCTCAGCCTGATGGGCTCATCTGTAAAATGGGACATGAGTAACACAACCCTCATGGGATTGCTGGGTCAGACCAGTGAGATGATACCTGTAGAGTGTTTGTCATAGCAATTAGTACATGCCACTGATGCAGATCACAAGCTGGAAGACTGTCCAGTTTAACTCATCTGTGCCTTTGAAAAAGAGGGGACTGTAGCATCTCTAATGGCCCTTCCAATTTAAAAGTCCTGCAAAGATTTTAGAATCCGGATCTTCACCATGCACATATCCCAGTGGTTCACAATCCAGGGCAGTTTTTCTCCCACCGCACCCCGGGGACATTTGGCAATGTTCGAAAAGGCTCTTTGGTTGTCATACCTTGCAATTGTGCTACTGGCACCTAGCGGATAGGGGTCAGGGATGCTTCTCAACATCACGAAGTGCCCAGGACAGCCCCACAACAAAGAATCGTCTGGCCCCAAATGGTGGTAGTGCTGAGGATGAGGAACCTGCCTGGTTCTTGGATGGCATGTTCCTGAAGGAGGCGTGATGGCCTGGCCCCTCACCCAGCACAGAATCCACTGCAAGGCACATTGGCAAAGGCAGACTGGCAGAAAGGTGTAATGGGGCACCCATGGCTGACTTTGCACAGGACAGACTGGGGCCTTGGCAGGAGGGGGAAGGTCTTCCTGGGGAAGGAGACGACCAATTTTGAAGGCTGGTTTGGGGGCAGGCACAGGTTTGTGCCTCATCTTTGGGCATCTCCCTGGTTCAGGTGCCTGAAATGCTGCCCTTTATAGCCTCATCAGCCTTTTCTCACAGCTCCGTGCTTCTGAGCTCTGGCAGGAGGTGACCTGGTTTGATGTTCATTAGCTTTTCCCTGTGGCTTCTTGGCATCCAGTGCCCCCTGTGGTGCAGGTGACCTCATTGTGGGAGACACTCACCCCATGTCTTCACTTCTTTGTTCACCAAATGCCAGGGGCACACCACAGGCCAGGGCCATGCAGCTACATTCGTCCACTCCCGTGACCCATTTGATTGCTGCCTCTTTGGAGACTCGCAGCGACATTGGTGTCTGGTACCAGAGTGCAGCTGTACAAATTACTCTCCACCAATTCGAGTCCTTCAGAAGTCCCTGGGCACTGGGCCCCCATGTGGCTGGATGTGTTTATCAAAGCCTGTGTCTGACATTCAGGTGCACCTAGCAGAAAGCCAGCATGCACTTCTAGGAGACCAGCCTAGCCCTGGCTTCCGGTTAGGAGGCTCAGCCTGATTCAGTGTGAAAAGCCACCAGCCCTATAGAGTGCTGTCACATCCTGGGACCAGCCTCCCAACTGCAACTCAGCCAGCCCTAGTTCAACCTGGAAAGACGTGCAGACCCTGGCACCGTGTTTAGAGGAGTTCCGGGGCAGCGCTCGGTGGGTGGCTTCTGTGGACTTTGCTGCTTGCTCCCTGCCTTGGTGCCCAGGCCTGCCACGTACTTATTTTCCCTGCCTCTTCACCTTTGGCTGCTGGGCAGATGTACAGAGGGCTTCCATGGTGCTGTGAAAGAGAAAAAGAGTTACTGCCATTAAAAGAGCCAAAGCAGAGGGCCGCCAGCTCCTTTCCCGTTCTTTAGGACCTAGGTTGATTATCTTCATATCCTCTCTTTCCAGCTCTGACCTATGTCCAAAGCAACCATCGTACTAATGCCCCGTTCACCCCGAGGGTGCTACTGCTCGGGCCTGTGGGCAGTGGGAAAAGTCTGCAGGCTGCCCTCCTGGCCCAGAAATACAGGCTTGTCAACGGTGAGTGCCCCAGGCGCTGCCCAGCCTTGCCCTGCTTCCTGCTCCCCCTCCCCAGCTCCCTCATTTTACGAGGGGGTGGTGTGCAGGGAGAAGGGTCAGTATCACTTCTCTTTCTGCCTCTTTGTTCTTAACAATTTTCTCTTAGTCCATCTTTGCAGGAATAAATTTTTTTCCTCCCAAAGAATAGTGCCATAAAAACATTAACCACTAAAAACATGTCCACAGCCCAGAGAGACAGAACATTTTCCAGTCATCATTTTTTTCTATCCTTTGGAGCGTGGGTTTGTCTGTGCTGTGCACCAGGGGTGGCTCCCATCTCACCCCTGCCGTCTCCCCTGAAGCCCCCGGCACCTGCATAATGGGAATGTGCTGTTTATTTATTTTCTCCAGTCTTGCTTGGCTCCTCCAATCCAGGTCAGTGTGTTTACAGGCAAACAATTTCTGAACCAGAGGAAGACTTCTCACTCTGCACAGTTTCAATAAATATTTTACCAGGAAGAGAGAAAACATTGAAATCAGCTCTCTAGGTCTTTCCCGGGGTGGTCCCAGGTGGTCTTGGATGCCAGCTTGTGTTCAGGAGGATAAAGGGATAGGCAGGAGGAAGAACCTGTAGCCGAGACACACTGCTGGGTTGAAGGGAGTTAAAAGCACTGCCCCCATGCACACGATGCTCCACAAGCCTAAATAGCCTCTACTGGATTTACTAAGGAAACATGAGACCTGTACCCCAAATATATAAATACGCATACATCCTCCCAATCTGTACATATATGCCATATGATTATATAGCAGGAATACAAATATATATATATATATATATATACACACACACACACACACATACACACAAATACGCCTACAAATACATGTACATTTTTGAAAATTTGTGTATATATTTGTATATACACACAAACGTGTATAGAGCACCCTAGAAGGATCAAGTTTTGAATCAAAATGCTTTTCAATGAGGCCTCCTCCAACTTAGAATGCTAAAGCCACTGAGCCTAGCAAGGAGTCCATGACAAAAGTCATACCCCTAAAATGAAGGTAGAGACCTGAGCAATTAATCTGCCAATTTGATTACTGTGGAAAATTAACCAGGACATTTAGAATAAAAAAAATGCTTTTCCTCAAGTCAATTTTTAAAAATAAATTATTGCAGTAATTCCTTCTCCTTTGGATTATTCCTCGTAAGAGAAATTGTAAGGCAAAATTTCCAGCAGTGTTAGGGAAGGCTCCTTTGTTACGATGATCAGCAGTCTACCTGTGGCTGCCCCCTTTGCTTAGGTGAGTGTGTGCACTTGTCGTTAAGGGAAGGGACAGAGGGAGCGTGGAGGGGCACTGTCAGCGGAGGGAGGGTCTGCAAACACAACAGCAGTACCCTCACGAAGAGCATGGCTTTATGGAAATCATTGTTTCAGTGCTCTATTTTATGATGCAGACACTCTCATTCAAGGGAAATTTTTTTTTTTAATTTAAATTGTGTTCAGCACAAAAATCATGAAGAGATGAAATTACCTCCCTAGATTTTCAAAAAAGTGTAATAGAAAAAGCTCATCATGGTTTTTGCTTGTCACCAAAGAGCCATGATGGGGCTCTTCTGGATAATTAAGAATTTGGAGACTACCTTAGAATGTTCACATTTCTCAAAGGTGTTCTTGATAAATACAAGACATCATGAGATTTAAGTAAACCCATTGAAGGCACCTAAGGCAGGAAGCGGTAACCTTGAGGTCTCTGCAAACGTCTCTCTGAACCCAGAGCTCTGGGCACTGTCTGATCCTCTGCAGTCATCTGCTGGCCTGGTTCTGATCTTCACATCTGTGAATCTCTTACACCTCCAAACCAGTAAAAACAGAAAAACAGCCCCACACTCGCTCCCACAAAGTTCATCGGAAGACCCCTCTTAACAATGGTGGGAGTATGTACAGGCACAACTTTCTGAAAGGTGAAAGACACGATTGGTTAAAGCGCTAACTGCGGAACCCCCGTGACCCTGGGATTTAACTCCTAGGATTTTATTCTGCTCCAGCACCCAGATATGCAGCGAGAGATGTGGCAGAAGCAGAGTGAGAAACAGAGGCAAACCTCTGACTCTGTTAATTAGCAGGTTTGTGAAATAAGCTGTGATAAACCCATGTAATAGATTCTAAGGCAGCTATTAAAAATAAACCCGTAAAATTATTTGATGTTGGTGATATATGGCTAAATAAGGGAGGGGCAGAAAACAGTTTGCTCAGCAGTGTCCAGGGGGTAACCTCATTTTTGTTTAAAAAAGCACGTTAGTCTATGCTCAGAAAAAAACCCCGAAGAAACATCCATACACCAAACTGCTTATCTCGGCAGAGCTGTGTACAGTTCAGATTTTTGTTTACAGTGAGCATGAATCCTCCCTCCCTCTCTCCATTCCTCCCTCCTTCCTTCCCCTTTCCCTCCCACCCTTCCTTTTTTCCTTCCCTCCCTCCTTCCTTCCTTCCTTCTCTCCCTCCCTCCCTCCCTCCTTCCTTCCTTCCTTCCTTCCTTCCTTCCGTCCTTCTTTTGAGGCAGAGTCTTGCTCTGTCACCCAGGCTGGAATGCAGTGGCTCAGTCATGTCTCACTGCAGCCTCCAACTCCTTAAGTGATCCACCTCAACCTCCCAAGTAGCTGGGACTACAAGTGTGTGCCACCATGCCCAGCTAATTTTTTTTTTTTTTTTTTTTTTTTTGGTAGAGACAGGATCTATGTTGCCCATTCTGGTCTCAAATTCTTGGCCTGAAGCAATCCTCCCGCCTCAGCCTCTGGTTTCTTTTTTGACTCATATATTATTTAGAATACGCCTGGCTTAATTCACACCTATCTGGGGATCTTCCTGATTGCTTTATATTCTTGATTTCTAATTTAATTCTATTACGGTAAAAGAACACACCCTATGTGATTTTGATCCCTTGAAATTTGTGTATATGGTCTATACTGGTGAATTCCAAGTGTACTTTTTTTTTTTTTTTTTGAGACAGAGTTTTACTCTTGTTGCCCAGGCTGAAGTGCAATGGCATGATCTTGGCTTACCACAACCTCTGCCTCTCAGGTTCAGGCGATTCTCTTGCCTCAGCCTCCCGAGTAGCTAGGATTACAGGCATGCACCACCATGCCTGGCTAATTTTGTATTTTTAGTAGAGACAGGGTTTCTCCGTGGTGGTCAGGCTGGTCTCGAACTCCCAACCTCAGGTGATCCACCCACCTCAGCCTCCCAAAGTGCTCGGATTACAGGCGTGAGCCACTGCGCCCAGCCCCAAGTGTACTTTAAAAAAATAGGTATTCTGCATTGTTGGATATAGTGTTCCATAATATTGATTAGAATAAGGTGTTTGATAGTGTTCAATTCTTCTATGTCCTTAATTATTCTCGCTCTTCTTCTTATGTCAGCTATTGAGAGAGGTGTGTTAAACTCTCCCGACTCTTATTTTTAACTTTTTACAATCATCTGCCCAAAATGTCAAAAATCTCCCAAATCTTAATTGTGGATTTGTCTATTTCTCTGCAAGTTTTTGCTTCATGTAATTTGGTATTAAGCACATACTGTCACATCTCAGTATCCATGGGGATTGTTCCAGGACCTCCCTTGGATACCAAAATCCAAGGATGCTCAAGTTTCTGATACAAAATGACATAGTATTTGCGTATAACCTACGTACATTCTCCTATACACTTTAAATCATCTCTAGATTACTTATAATATCTAATATAATGTGAATGCTAAGCAAACAGTTGTTATACTGTATTGTTCAGGAAATATTGACAAGGAAAAAAGACGGTACATGTCTTTTTTACGTTCACTACAGATGTAATGTTTACCTCAAATGTTTTCAATCTGTGGTTGATTGAATCCATGAAAGTAGAAACTATGGATATGGCGGGCCAACTGCATACAGTAAGGATAGTTAGATCTTATTGGTGAAGTGGCCCTTTTATTGCTAGGAAAGGTTTTGCCTCTCTAGCAATGCTCATCTTCTTAAAGTCTACTTTGTCTGATGTTAATGAAGTTTCTCTAACTTTCTTATGATGTGTGTCTGTATGATATAGCTTCTATTCTTTTCCTTTTAAACTACCTGTGTCTTATAGTCTAAATATGTGTCTTGTAGACAGCATGCGGTTGGGTCTCACTTTTTTTAAGAGATGGGGTTTTGCTCTGTTGCCCTGGCTGGAGTACAGTGGTGCGATCATAGCTCTTTGTACCCTCAAATCCTGGGCTCGAGTGAACCTCCCCCCTGGCCTCCCATGAGCCTCCACGCCTGACCTGCTTCTTGTTTTCTACTTGTGCCATCTGTTCTTTGTTCCTCCTTTCCTGCCGTCTTTTGGATTAGCCAAATATTTTTTAGTAATCCGTTTTCTTTTTTCAACTTCCTTTTTTAGCTGTATCTCTTTGCTTTATTTTGTTAGTGGTTGCTATGGGGATTAAATACGCATCTTTCGCTTGTCACAGCCTGTTTGGGGTGAATATGACACCTCCCCGTGTATATCAGAGCATTGCAGCAGCAGATTCCCATTTACCTTACTGCTGTCCTTTGTGCTGCAGGGGACATACATACATTTTGCTTCTATGTACGTTATAAACCCTACAATATCTTATAATAATTTTTGCTTTAAAGAGTCATTCGTCGTTTAAAACAGTGAAGATGTAAGTGGGGAAAGACTTTAATATGTACCCACCTATCAATACGCTTCACTCCTTGGTTTACATCTAAGTTTCCATCTGGTATCATTTTCTTTCAGCCTGAAGAACGTCCTCTAACATCTCTTGTAGTGAAAGTGTGCTGGTGACAACGCTTTCATACATCTGAAAATGTCACGATTTCACCTTCATTTTTGAGAGATGTTTTGGCTGCATATAGAAATCTGTGTTGACAGTTTCTTTCTCTTAGCACGTTAAAGATGTCATTCTATTGTCTTCTGTCTTACGCTTCTTCTGATGAGATCTCAGAGGTTTTTACCATTGTTGCCCTACATAGGAAGCACCTCCCCTGCCCCCAACTGCTGTTAATATTTTCTCTTTAGCTTTCAGCAATTTGACTCTGATGTATCAGAGTGTGACTTAACTTTTGTGTTTGTTCTGCTTGGATCTCAGAGATTCTTGGATGTGTGGGTTGAAATTTTTAATCAAATTTTGCAATTCTCCTGTCATTAGCTTCCAGAATATTTCTTCTGCCTGACTCTCTCGTTTCTTGAACTCCAGTTCCACGTACGTTAGACTGCACGGTATCGTCCTCCAGGCCTCTTCGATTTGGTTCTTTTCCTCCAGTCCTTTCCCATCCCACTCTCCACTGCAGTTTGGCTACTTCCTGTTGCCTCTTTTCCTGTCTTCAGATTCACTGATCACAACACACCTACTGATTTGTTTTATTTAAGATACCATATTTTCCAGTTCCAGCATTGCCATCTGGTTCTTTTTCACAGTTTTCATTTCTCTGCTGAGATTCTCCATCTGTTTACTCATTTTAACTATCTTTTCCTTTAAGGTTTTAAATATACTCATAATAGCTGTTTTGAAGTCCTGGTGTGCTATTTCTGACATCTGTGTCATCCCCTAGTCTGATTCTGTGGCCTGTTTGCTCTCCACATAGGAGTCACACTTTCCTGCTTTTTTGCATGTCAAGAAGCTTTTGATTAAGTGCTGGACATTGTGTTTCCATTTTCGAAGGTCTGGATTGTGTCATCATTCTGCTTTAAGAGTATTGAATTTGGAGTATTAATCCCATTGAAGCTTATTTTTAGGCTTTGTTAAGAACTAGAGTGTTCTTACTGTCGGGATAGAGTATCCCTGCAGCTAAGGTCTGCCCTTTCTGGAATTTCAGCTGAATGTCTAGGGTGTTCAGCAAGGTCTCTCACTTTGGTTGTCAGAATGCCAGCATCTCCCAGCACTGTGTGAATTTCCATTCAGTTCACAGCTTCCCAGCAGCTTTTCTCTACCAGGCCCCTGGAGTCTTACCCTGCACATGTGAAGCTTCATATTGGCAAAGGCTTAGTGACCCCCTGTGAGATTTCTAGAACTCCTTGTGTGCACAGCTCCCTCCTCTCCATTGCCCTGCCCTGCAAATTCTGGCTGTTTCATAGCTCCAGTCTTTGTTACTTCCACCCAGTGAGACTGCTGACCTGTTTGGGTTCCACTTCTCCTGTGCCAGGATTTGAGAAGTGCCCACAGGTAGAAATCCAGGGTGAATATGGGGCTCGTTTTGTGTGTTTCCTGCCTCTCCAGGATTATCTATCTATTGTCTGTCTATCTGTCTGTCTATTGTCCAGTGACTAAAGAATTGCTTCATAGATTCTGTTCAGTTTCACAGCTTTCTATAAGAGAAGTTAAATATGATGCCTGTTACTCCTTCATGACCAGAATCGGAAGCTATGCATGGGTTTGATGTCCCACAGACCTGGTTTGGACCCCAGCTCTGCTCCTGAATGGCAGTGTGACCTAGAGCAGGTTACTTCATCTCTTTGAATCTCAGTGTCCTTATCTAAAAAGCAACAGGTTACTGTGAGGTCCAAATAAAACAAAGCACACTTAGCACAGTGCTTTTGAACAGAGACAACAGAATTGTCTTCTGTTCCCAGCAGCCTTTTTTTTTTTGGAGACAGAGTGTTACTCTGTCACCTAGGCTGGAGTGTTCTGGTGCACTAACTGCTCGCCGCCACCTCCGTCTCCTAGCTCAAGCAATTCTCCTGCCTCAGCCTCCCAAGTAGCTGGGATTACAGGTGTGCACCACCATGCCTCGCTAATCTTTGTATTTTTGGTAGAGACGGGGTTTCACCATGTGGGCCAGGCTGGTCTCTAACTCCTGATCTCAAGTGACCCGGCCGCCCCAGCCAAAGTGCTGGGATTACAGCCATGTGGTGCTTTTTAACGATGAGGCAGTCCACTTGGAATATGAATCTATCCTATTGTGTGGCCCCCGCCATCCCATGGAGACGCCCTGCCAGCTGGAACGGCCGTGGCAGCAACACACTGCCCCCTGCGAATGTGGGTGCGAATGTGGACACACTTGAGGCAGATCACTCAGAGATGAGCAACCCCCGCCCCCCCCCACCGCCCCGCCACCGCCGACGCCCAGCACATTGACCCTCCGCAGCCACCCAGAGGGCGCGAGTTGTGCACAGCAATTCCAGGCGCAGCGAGGCTCTGCAGGCTCCTCTGTGGGCAGCAGCCTCGTTAGTGTCTTCCCCGCACCGTCCATTTTTAATGTGTTCTTTGCCAAATGCATTCCTTTTCATTCCAACTCTCCCTCTTCTTTATTTCCTGGCTCCTTTTTGATATTTACTTTTACTTGGACGCATATCCACACACAGAAAAATCCTTTTATACTTTTTTCAGTGACCTTTTTTTTTTTCCCCCCAGCAGGCAGCACTGGGGGTTCTTTTTTTCTCATCCTTCCTCCTATTTAAAATTTAATGGGTGTCTTTCTGTTCCCCTCTCCTTCAGTCGGCTGTGGGCAACTGCTGAAAGAGGCCGTGGCAGACAAGACCACGTTTGGCGAGCACATTCGGCCCTGTTTTGAAAAGGGGATGACAGGTAGGCCACGTTCCCACTACCTGTCACGATCTCACAGGCTCCAGAGAGAACTTTCTCTTTGTGCGGCTCTCTGAACATCCAGGGGCTCAAAACTGGGGAGAACAGCCGGGAAATGGAAACGGGGTTTTCTCGTAAGCAAAGGCTCTGTTGCCTGTTTCTGATAAGGCCTCTTGGTGTCTGAGCCCGATCCCCGCTGAGGTGAGTTTGTGGATGTGGCAGGGTTATCCCTGATGGTTAGAATGTTCCCATTTCTCAAGACTGTTTGCTTTTCATAACTGGTACCACTTAAAATTGAGAGCCAGGAGAGGCCGCAGAGCTCCCCCTCATCCTTTTTTGTTTTTGAGACAGGATATCAATCTGTTGCCCAGGCTGGAGTGCAGTGGTACAGTCTCGGCTCACTACAGCCTCCACCTCCTGGGCTCAGGTGATACTCCCACCTCAGCCTCCCAAGTAGCTGGGACTACAGGTGCATGCCACCACACCCGGCTAAGTTTTTGGGTTCTTTGTAGACATGGGGTTTCTCTCCATGTTGCCCAGGCTGCTCTTGAACTCCTGGGCTCAAGTGATCCTTCAGCGTCGGCCTCCCAAAATGCTAGGATTACAGGCGTCAGCCACTGCCCCCACCCCCACATCCCTTATTATTTGGTATATAAAAATACTATGGGCAAGTATTCCAGTTTAATCAGCCCTCAGAAGCCGGAGGGTTCAGACAGCTTTGCAGATGCGAGCGTTGACCGGCATTGGTCCTCAGCAGTTAGATGCTCACCTGTTTGATAGGGGAAGCAGGACCAGATCCTCTTTCCAGGTGCCCTCTATGATCCACAATCTGAAAGCGTTCCTAGGATCTGACCCCGGCAAGGGCACCTTTGGGAGCATCCTAGCCCAGCTTCCTGAGTCCACAAAGGAGCCACAGAGAAGGGACTGAGCTGCTGAGGCCACACAGCCAGCTGGTGGCTGGGCTCCTCTGGCTCTTCCGTCTTTCTCTTCCCTGGGCATTGAATTTCCCATTTGCCCAGACCGTCTCCCCTGCATATGCTGCAGCTCCTCCTAGCAGTCAGTGCACACCCAGTTGTCAAGTCTGATGTGAACACATGCTTATTGTGAAGAAAATTAATTCCAGAAGCAGCTACCGTTACAGTGAGCAGTGCGGGCACTGGCCAGGAACCCTCCTGGTGGAAGCTGGTTATCTTCTACCGCCTTAGATAGGGCAGGTTGATGAGGAAATGCATGAAAACAGACTGTGTCCTCCCAGCCATCCGCTGAACGGGCCTCCTGGGGAGATGTCCTAGCCGGCCCTCCCAAGATGTCCTAGCCCACAGGGTGGAGTTCAAGTGTGCCAAAGGGGAGCCATCAGATGCAATGATCTGTGTAGGCGCAGGGCAGTGAGCGGGTCTGTTCCTGCATCTCTGCGGTGTTCACAGAATGAGGTGGAGGCGGGAGGCACCTGGGAGGGTGAAAACTAGCAGGAGCCCTCACGCTTCCCAGGCTGCTTCAGATTCCAGTGCTGCCCTCACCAGAAACGTGGCACCAAAAGACCACCTTGCCCTTCTCAAAGGCCCAGGCTTCTTGATGGCATGAGAGAGGGAGAGGTCCCTTCCTGCAGGGTTGTCCTGAGGACCAGCCATCATCCACATGCACAATGCCTGAGAGGCCACAGGGCAGCTGTCACTCTTCAGATGTCACGGTAGTGGCTGGGTGCAGTGGCTCACACCTGTAATCCCAGCATTTTGGGAGGCTGAGGCAAGTGGATGATTTGAGCTCAAGAGTTCAAGACCAGCCTGGCCAAGATGGTGAAACCCCATCTCTACTTAAAAAAAAAAAAAAAAAAAAAAAATTAGCCGGGTGTGGCAGTGGGTGTCTGTAATCCCAGCTACTCTGGAGGCTGAGGCAGGAGGGTTGCCTGAACCCGGGAGGCAGAAGTTGCAGTGAGCCAAGATTGCATCACTGCACTCCAGCCTGGGTGACAGAGCCAGGCTCTGTCTCAAAAAAAAAAAAAAAGCCACAGCAGCAAGCAGCAGCAATGGCGGAGCACCTGCGGCATCCCCAAGCACAATTTCTCTCCAGTTCTCTCCAAATTCCCATTTACTGGGGTGGGGATTAACACTCTAAAGAAGATTCGAAAGAAAACATGAGTGAATGGGATACAAAATTAACCTAATTTATACAGTTTCAGGTGTCGCTGGTAGTGCTCCATAGCAGGTCTGGAAGATCATTTAATTCCCCACTAACAAGCTTAGTGGTTCAGAAACAGACAATGACCAAGCAACTAAGGCCGTGCTGACAACCGGCCAGTCCCGGGAAGGGTCTGTAGGAATTCTTTCACTCTTCTTGCAGCTTCCTTGTCCATTTGAATTTTTTCCAAAATAGAAAATTACAAAAATAAATATTTATATGGTTTCTAGATTTGCAGTCCTTCCATAATGCTAAAATGCACACTCTTGTCTAGAGAAACATCCCTGATGATCTTAGGATACACTGAGGCCTGAGTCAGCGGTGAGGCCCATGAACGGTGGCAGCGGGGGTGCTGTCCTTCTGTGCATTCCCACCATCGGTGTGCCGCTGCCCCTTCCCTCCCTATCTTTGCCGTCTCTGGGTATTGCCAGCGTATTCGTCTTCTGTTGCTTCTATAACAAACTTAGTGGTTTAGAACAACACAGATTTATCTTGCAGTTCCGCAGATCAGAAGTCCTAAAATCCAGGTATTAGTAGGGCTGTGTTCCTTCTTGGAGCACTTGGGAGGATTTACTTCCCTGCCTGTTCCAGCTTCTGGAGGCCATCCCCATGCCTTGGCTCGTGGCCCCTTCCTCTGTCTTCAAAGCCAGCAGAGTAGCAGCTTCCAATCTCTCTCTCTCTCTGACCTCTGCCTCTGCGATCTCATCTCCCTCTCCGACTCTGACCCTCTTTTCTCCTTCTTAGAAGGACCCTTGGGATTCCATTGGGATCACCCAGAACAATCCAGGATTATCTCCCCATCTGCAGATCCTTAATTTAATGCCCCTCTGCAGAGCCCTCTTTGCCACATCAGGGAACATACGCACAGGTGCCAGTGATTGGACATCTTTTTGGGAGGTCTTATTCTGTCTACCACGGCCAGCCATTTGAATCTTTGCCAATTTGTTAGGTGACAAAAGATGTATTTATTTATTTATTTTATTTATTTTATTTTATTTTTTTGAGACAGAGTTTCGCTCTTGCTACCCAGGCTGGAGTGCAATGGCACAATCTCGGCTCACCGCAACCTCCGCCTCCTGGGTTCAGGCAATTCTCCTGCCTCAGCCTCCTGAGTAGCTCAGATTACAGGCATGTGCCACCATGCCCAGCTACTTTTTTGTGTTTTTAGTAGAGACGGGGTTTCACCATGTTGAACAGGATGGTCTCAATCTCTTGACCTTGCAATCCACCCGCCTCGGCCTCCCAAAGTGCTGGGATTACAGGCTTGAGCCACCGCGCCCGGCGATGTATTTATTTTTAATTGTGGTCTTTTGATTGTCAGTGAGGTTGGTAACTTTGAACATATTTTTAGAAGACAACAGGTCATGTGTATTTTGTCTTTGTGAGCTACCTCTTTATAGCCTTGGCGTAGTAACTGTTTTTCCCTTTGCCCATTTTCCAATTAAGCTATTTTTTGTCCTAATTGGTTTGTCAGTGCTCTTTGCATATTAGGGTTGCTTACATTTTTCCGTTAATTTTTCTTTATGCGTATATTCTATATTTTAGCTCTGTTTCAAGTCACGTTATAATCTTGTAGTTGTAGCAATTGTTTGGAACGAGAACAGTGACTCATCATAGCATTTTAGTTCTCAGGAATGTCACATGGAATTGTGGAATGTCATGGTCACTGAGAAGGTCATATGAAGATGTTGGTTTTTTTATGAGGTCATGGAGCACTTGGTGTTCTGGTCTCCTCACCTCCTCTCTCCTCACCATGTGACAGCAGCCTTATCGTCCTTGTTTTATAGGGAGTTGGCACTTACAGGTCCTTAATTAACCATCAGATATGGGCGCCATTTTACAGACTTATTCAAACTGTACCTTTTGAATAAATGGGATCTTTTGTTAGTTCGTCTTCGAGAGACAGAGATGAATTTGCTTGAATCAAAGCACATAAACTTTGTACACAGCTGGCTTAATTCATCCATCACCAAAAGCAAACCCAAGGAGTCCTTTCAAAGATGGTCCAAGCGCAGAGTCGTTTTTGTGTTTGTTTTTGTATTTGGGGAATGCAAAGGAGGCTGGTGGCGCAATTCCCAATTTTCTATAAAGTTAGCGAGACCCAGATTGCTTCGATCTTCAGTGTTTCATGCTAAATTTTTTCTTCCACAGCTTTTTGTTGATTTAGACGATGTACCTCTATACTTCCGCTCTTCCTACAAAATTAAAGACACAACAACAACCTATATCATATCTCCCTAACAGAAGCAATAAATCCTGTCATTTCGCCAATCCTGATCTCGCAGGGATAACAAAGAATGCATTTACATTCATAACCACTAACAGGGTCTCATTAGTGGGCTGTGGAGGAGCTGCCGAGAGAACCAAAGCGCTCGGCTCCCGGAGCAGGAGCGCTGGAACCACCCAGGTCTGGCAGGGGCCCACTTCACCGCCAGCTGAAACAGGAAGAAAATTTAAATGATTCTCGACAGAATTTGGTTTTGAAGGGAAGGTCAGGCTGAACAGGGAAACTCTGCCTAGCCGACCACAGCCTGCTTATTTATGAATCAGTGCAGCTGGCTGAGGCCCCCTCCTTCCCAATTTGAGCGTTGGTGACATCCGTGACTCAGGGATCCCCTAGCCTGCAGGTGGACCCCACGGTTTAGGCTTGAGGGGTGGTGATTAACTACGTCCCTTCTCCACACCCTGAGTTCTGCACCTGTTAGGAGACAGACCCCAGAGTTTGCTGAGAGCACAGAATGGAGAATTCAGCTGGGAACCCAGGTCACAGTTGGGCTTAACATGTCCCACCGAGGCCAGGCCTGGAGACAAGCCACCCAATGTATGGCCATACCCTAATGGTGGGGACAGGGAGACGGGCCCCCACGCTTGCCCCAGGAAGAGCCCTGACTGAGTGGAGGCAGACATGGAAGGGAATCCCTCCGCACTGCGGGCCAGGGCCAGCCAGCGGGAGGCTGGGAGAACTGAAGGGACTCAGCCCGTCTGGGAGTGACTCTCCGCTTTGGGGAAGAGGGAGGCTGCAGGGTGAAGGGAACAATGGAATTCAGCTTCCCAACACTACCCTGCAACCAGAGGGCCCTCCTGAAACTAGAGGACATGCTGCTGTATCCCCCAAGGCTTTCAGAACTTCTAGAACAGGAGCCCCCAGTTGGTTGCTCGTCCATACCTTTGGGGAATCCATGGAGACATCCCAGATTTCCCTCTTCAAATCCTAGGTCTATTTCAGATAGCTCTGCCCTGAGTGCCAGCAGCATTCCTGGGAACATAGGGAATCACCAGCCACTCCCCTTCCTGTTAGGAGTTTTCATCTCTAAGATTCGGGAGCTTAGCAATTGAGATTATTGTAAGGACACGGAGACCTTGTCACCACGGGGCAGAGGCCCCTAGCACCTCTGAGCTTGCAGACATCACTGCCAGAACACCCTACCATCTAGCCACCCAGTGTAGAAAGCCCATCCTCACCACTCCCCAAGCCAGGTGCTATAGACTCTTCCTGGGTACCCCTCATTGCCCTTGTGGGTACTGGACCTCCTTCTCCGGAGACTCCACCCTGCCCATGCTCCTGGCCGCTGGCCCCCCGCTGGTCTTTCACTGGGACTCCTGCCATTGCAGACTTGTGCCTTCTCTCCACTCACCTTGGAGCTGCATGCCCCAGAGATGTGCGCTTTTGTTACTGTTCATCCCTGCCACCCTCGCAGTCACCATCACCACCGCCACCAGCTCAGCCGAATAGATCCAGATGTCATCTTTCCCGCTGGAGCCTCTTGCTCTATCCCCCACTCCAGGCCTCCTGATGTTATGTCCCAGCCGTGACCTCTGCAGACTTAGTTATGTTCTTGTTTTGCCCTCACAGGTGCTGCCAACACCTCCTCCTTTCGAATCAGCAGCAAAATTAATAACTGTGCTGTTTTCCCATCTTTCCACATTTACTGGGCAAAGGACCCCAGGGCCCCATCTTAGTGCCTCTTCAGTCCCTTGATCCCAGGCTCTTGGTGATGGCACTGTGGACGGAGGACTGGGGAGATGCTTATTCTGTGCCTGGACTTTGAAATATATAGGTCTGACCTCCTAAACTCGTTCCGACTTGAGCTGCAGTGAACAGAACAAATTTATTCCCCAGGGCTCCGCACGTGGCGTTCTTTATGCAGGCAACCTCCATTCCAGTCACCGGGAGTTTGCTCTGCATACAGTAAACAGGGTCGAGCTTAAATCACGCAGCCTTAGTTGCCAGGGAGCTCCTGTCACTTTTACACTGGTACGAAACAAGTAGAAACGATTCTGGGCTTTTGGAAAAATAAGTTATCAGCTGTTTCTGTATCATTCAGAATGAGATGGTTGCCGCTGACGGACGCCATTGCCGCTGTGCGCTGTGGTGACGGTGCAGATACCTTCTTTCCTGCCCGAACTCAAGCACAGGCGCCACCAGGTCTCAGTTCTCTGCTTAAATCAGCGGTGGCTCACAGTGGCCACTACCGCCAAATGATGTCCTCAGCCCCATCCCCATAACTCCATTCCTACCAAAGGGTGTTTGAAAATCCTGGAGGAAAATTCTGGAGGCCCAGAGCTTCCCGAGGAAATCTGCCATTCTGTCTTTGCCGCTTGGAACGTGTCGTTTCCCAATTTTCACTTAATGTAAAACCAACCCTGCTCATGGGCCTGACTCTGTTGTTCAGACTCACCCAACATAAAGAAGTCTGCACTGCTTTATTTTTAGCCTTTCTCATGAGAATTTTAGCCATAAATTAGGGCCCAGGGACCGTTAATGGTGCACATAACCTACTTCCAGGTTGCCGTTGTAATGCTGCAATGCTGGCTCTTCAGCCCCGGCCCGGGGAACTGTCTTTGTTCTCACGTGTTGCTTGGCCTTCTCTGGGGACAGGCTATCCAGGGAGGAGATTAAAAACAGCCAAAGGCGGACCTCATCCTTGTCGGTTTATATCTTTGCCCCAAGTGCGCATGAGATGTTCATCTCAATCTGTCCACAGTGCACTCGGAATGTACTGGAACTGTGTGGTCAGGAGCCTGCCAGCCATGCCACGTCCCCAGCAGTGGAGATTCTGAGTTAGACTCTATAACTTTTCTCCCTCCTTCCCTCCCTCCATCCCTCCCTCCCTCTCTCTCTCTTTCTTTCTTTTTTTTTATTAACAGAGTCTTGCTCTGTCACCCAGGTTGGAGTGTAGTGGCGCAATCTTGGCTCACTGCAACCTCCACCTCCTGGGTTCAAGCGATTCTCCTGCCTCAGTCTCCCGAGTAGCTTCAGATTATAGATGTGCACCACGATGCCCGGCTAATTTTTGAATTTTTAGTAGAGACAGGGTTTCACCATGTTGGCCAGGCTGGCCTTCACTCCTGACCTTATGATCCACCCACCTCAGGCTCCCAAAATGCTGGGATTACAGGCATGAGCCACCGCACCCAGCCTAGACTCTAGCTTTTCATATCTCCCATCTCTCCATACACTGCGACACCTGCCCAGCTGGCTTGTCAACCCAGTTACCGTGAGTCCTAACTGGGAGCTGCCCCAGTGCCCCTGCGCCACCAGCATCTCCCAGCAGCTAAAGCAGTTCAGTTATAGGAAGGCCCACATCCCTTGGCACATAAGACGTACCCCGTTCTTGTCTTCAGGAGAGAAGACAGCTATTTAATGGATAATGACTTTCTCCTAAAAGCGAAAGTCCTGGTGTGTAGAAAAGGTGATGTGGAAGACAGATCATTATCGAGTGTTACCTGCGCCCCACCCACACCCCCCCCCCATTTCCTAAATATTTCTGTCTGGGAAAGGTCCCTCATGGCCTAATAGAACCCGAGAAAAGGCAAGAGATTTGCGAGAGGTTCAAGACACTAATTTGCACCCTTTCTGGTAATGAGACCTCACCCCAGCAAATGCAGCCATTGCCATACAAACAAGCCAAACCAGCCCCAAATTGGGATGATGACGTGTTTTCAAGAGCCTTCCAAGTCCAGATCCCGGGAGGCATGGATCAGAGCTCAGCCAAAGTGCTTTATTTTTAAGGGGGAATTAATATTCTCATCACTAAATGCACACTAAAGATCGACAATAGACCAGCTTTTCTCTTTTGTTAAAAACTTGCAAAGAGTTGCTGAGTTGAAAGACAAAGTAAATCTCCTCATCTGAGGAGGTAAGCGGAATGCTATTGCTTGTTTTCAGCAGAGCAGCCTCGGCGAGCTGCAAACTGTCTTCCCGCAGAGGGGAGACCCTGAGGGACCTCTGCCCGTTTCCAGCAAGCCTTTGCATGCCGTGTGTTTGTACTCGCTGAAGACAGCGCATGACTCTCTAAATAATTTACAAGTTGATTAATAGACTCACAGGGGTATAATTAGAAGAGGGAGAGACAGTGGGTACAGTAACCGGTACAGTGCTTGGGGGAACAGGAGCCTTTATTTTTTTAAAGAAACTTTCTAGGGTGCTGGGCGTTTGAAGATAAGTTGGGAAGAGCTCAGTGCCTCTTCTCTTTTGAAGTGGAAATAGGACAGTTTGAATCCGTCGAGTTTAATTTTTCACAAGCTTTAGGGGCCCCGCAGTGCAACTCCCTTTTTATTATTGAAAAAACTCTACATTTTTCTTTCATTTTTCTACACACACACGCACACACACATACACATACGCAAACGCCAAGCAGTGAGTAATAAACACATTAATTTATCTTATTCTATGTGGATTTCCTTGGAGTTGCCTCTCCCAGGTGTGTTGGCCTCTGTGCCTTTGGCACCCCCCCACCCAGAGCCCCCGCTGTAGGGGGGCCTAGAGGTTGATTAATGGATGCCCCCTGTAATTTATGCA
Organism: Saimiri boliviensis; assembly: GCF_048565385.1. NCBI lineage: Eukaryota > Metazoa > Chordata > Mammalia > Primates > Cebidae > Saimiri > Saimiri boliviensis. Next base: position 142,050,381 of record NC_133450.1, read on the forward strand.
TTTTAAGGAACCTTTACCTCGGTCTGACAATGCTTTTGAAGTAGCTCCTTTTTTCAAGTCAAACTTTTGACTTTTCCACTGGGACCGCTACAAAGATTTCCGTATGGAAACCAGGTAGGAGGCTTTTTCAGCCCGAGAGAAAGCTGTGGCCAAGGGAGCCAGCGGCAGGTGTAAAAGTACTGTCTGCATTCCGAGGCCTGGAGGGCCTGGGAATGAGGCCAGTTAGGGGGTGGGCACCCTTGCTAATCAGCAGGTTTGTGCCCCCCCCCCCCCGAGGGTCTTCCTCTTTGATTTCTTTGACTTTCATTTTGAAAGCGTGCATTGTCTTTCTCCAGTAGGAAAACGATGCTTTGCCAGAGGGCGGCCTCGTCCCCAAAAGGTCAGAAAGCTTTTGCTCAATGGCTAGTCCAGTGGGAAAACTGAGGCAGCCAGATTCATTCATGCATCCATTCAATGACATTCTCTCCCCAGGAAGAATGAGCGCTGTGGGAGCGGGGCAGGTCTGGCCTGTGTAGCGCTGTTCCTTGTCACCTGGCTGGAGCCACTACTGGGCTGCAGCCAGACTTCCCCATTGGGCTGAGCGTCAAGTGTTGCTGTGTATCAGGCATCCAGATTAACAAATGGAACCAAACCCAACCCAGACATTTCTGGGAAGTCCAAAGAGAGCCGGAGTGCACGGTGTCATCCGTGCTCTGACCAGAGCTTCTAGAAGCGTTTCCCTCTCTGTGGGCAGCCCCAGCGGCTTCAGAGAAGAGCAAACCTCAGTGCACTCAGCTGTGAAATTGTCTCTGACAGGCCCGACCCTGGAGGCCCCAGGCCTTCTTCTCCAGTCGGGAGGTCTCTCGGTATAGCCTTCTGGGCAGCCCCTGGCATGACCAGAGCTGTGCCCCAGCCCCTCACACCTTCCCCTGCCCCACCACCACGGCAGGTTCCCTCTGGGAACGTCCTCGCCTGACGGGAGCTGACACAGGTTCTTTCTCTTTGGCTGTGAGGGGTGGGGAAGAGGCGGCCCCAGTGACCCTCTGCAGCCTCTACACCTATGATCGGGGGCGTGGGACTTACTGGGGTTTGTCACCCAGAAGCTGGCTCTCAGGTTTCCCTGCGCCAGGGAAACGGGAACTTGGCACAGCCTCCTTAGATATGGAGGGAGGGAAGCGGGGACCACACCTTGCAGCTTCACACCTGTCGCTGCTGCTCTGGGTGACAAGGGCACACCCGGCAGAGAGGGCGATGGACAAGAGCAGAGGGGCATGGGAGGGGGAGAGGAGAGGGAAGAGGCTTCCTGGCATACAGAGGGACATATCTGCTCCCACCCTCTCCTGGGGAAGAGCCTGTGGAGGCCAGGGGATGCGGAAGGCAGGGCTCGGGGAACTCCGACTCCTCACCCACAGGCCTTACTTGATTTACCCATCCACGATCTTGACTGCAGAACTCTGACATCCTCCCAGACTCTGGTTGGTTTGCTGGGAGATGAGGTGGCCTCATCTGGGACCTCCTCACCCAGGGTCCCCCTGTTTCTGCTCACACTGTCTGCCTGGCCGGCTGCTCCGAGGGCTGAGGAGCCAGCCCCTCAGGGCTCATGGTGGGAGCTCAGCTAGGGTTAGTGTAAGAGCGAGCCTGTGGCAGTTGACCTGGGTCTCCGTGGTGTGGACAATCCCAGGATGACCTGCCCCAGGCACCCAGGGCGGGAAGCTGCCCTCTGCTGTCTGCGTTTCTGTTTAGGTGAGGCACCTCTCCACAGGCAGCCCAGCAGCTTCAGATAATTAGTCTTACAGGAACAAAGAGGAAACAGGTCACAAGGGCAGCGGGCAGCCTGAAGGGTTACTAAGGGAGGCGAGTGACTGTCACTCCCAGATGGGAGTGGGCCGGGGCTACAGGTCAGGTTCAGAGTCACACAGACTTGGTTCCCATTCGGACCCTGCTTCTCCCCGGCTGTGCTACCGGGCAAGCCACGTGCCCCTCAGAGCACCCTTCAGCTTTCCCATCTGTACGTCAGGCGAGCTTTCCTAGGATCCCATTTGTCAGCTTGCTCTGTATGAAGGGAACTGTGTCTGTAATTCACTGATTACTTACTATGGTCACTGATTGCAATCACTGATGACTCACCATGACTGTCAACAAGGATGGAGTTGCTGTCGTCATCATCTTACTGTAGTAATGGTCCTCACAGCAACTCCTGTCGGGTGTGAATATATTTTATATATGGGGGGGGGCTGATATTTATTTATTTCCTGTGACTGCCACCAGCTTTGGGGACCTGGTCCCTGTGGTGACTGGGAACTGCCAAAGCTCCAGTTTGCGTTACTCTGATGCTCTGTGACATGGTTCAGCTGTGTCCCCACCCAAATCTCTTTGATTTTGAACCGTAGTTCCCACAATCCTCACATGTCATGGGAGGCACCCCGTGGAGGTAATTGAATCATGGAGGTGTTTACCTCCGTGCTGTTCTCGTGATAGTGAGTTCCCATGAGACCTGCCGGTTTTATAAAGGGCTCCCCTCTGCCCCTTTGCTCTGCGCGTCTTGCTGCCCCTATATGTTTGCTTCCCCTTCTGCCACGATAGTAACTTTCCTCAGGCCTCCCCAGCCTTGCAGAACTGTGAGTCCATTAAACCTCTTTCCTTTATAAATTGCCCAGTCTTGGGTATGTCCCCCAGTTATCTCTTGTAGCCTAACAAGCTATCCCCCAATTTATGGCATAGAATGACCCCAAGTTTATTATGCTCCTAATGTAGTGGGTCAGGGGTTGAGGCAAGACATGGCAAGGAGGCCTCGACTCTGCTCTCTACTGACTTGGGCTTGGGTTGGATGCCTTGAACTACCTGAGAGAGCTGGGCTGTCTCACCCAGGGACTTACATTTGGATCTCAGTTCTCAGTTCTGGTGTCAGCTTGGTTCCCTGGTTCTTCTCCACCTTGTGTCCGCAGGGCTGGTGGGTCCAAGACAGATTCTTCATCGCCATGCCTGATGCCTGGGAGGGCACACTTGGAATGGCTGGGGCCGGCCAGGCATCTCCCTCCTCATGGCCTCTCCATAGGGCCAGCTTCGCCTGCCTTGTCACGTGGTGGCTGGCTGCCCCTGAACAAGCACTTTGTAGAGTTCGAGGGTGGCAGTGATTGGGGTGGAAGGTGGGGCCAGAGGCCAGGCTTCCCATGACCTCACTGCAGACACCTCAGCAGACACTTCTGTCTGGTTCTACTCACAGAGCTTGCCAGTGGATCCAGCCCAGATTCCAGGGAGGGAATTGAGACAACCCCAACCCCGCCCCGGGAAGAGTAGCATAGAAGGCATGGCCATCTTTAATCTCTCACCCCAGGGGAGGCTTGACGTGTGAATTTCAGTTTTGTTCAGGATGGGCTGCACCACCTGCCCTGAGGCAGCCACAGCCTCAGCAGCCCTCAGGAGCTGGGTCCCCAGGTGACATCAGGTGCCACACAGGGGCCTACTGATACCTCTGCCCAATGCTGTGCTGGTGAAGAGGAGGAAGCCCTGGTTAGGAGGTAAAATGAGTTGCCCAAAGGCAGGCTGCAAGTGAAATGCAGAGTGCAGGGCAGAGTTCGGGCCTCTGGTCCTCACCACCACAGTGCTCCTCCTAAAAGTCAGGTGCAGCAAGCAGCCCCAGCGCTGTGTTGGCTGGATGCAAATCCAAGCTCCACCACCTGTGAGCTGTATGGCCGTGGGCAGGTCACTTCCTCTTTCTGTGCCTTAGTTTTCTAATCTGTAAAATGGGATTCTGTAACTACTTCTTTCGTAAGGAGAAAAGTACATGAATTAATGTTTATACTAGAACAAAGACATGCTTTGAACAGGGTCAGGCTGATCATACGTGCTATAGCCCACATGCTTGGTGAATCAATAGACTATCATATATTTCCCTCCTGGAAAACTAGGCTCATGGTTCTGTTGCTGCTGACTCTCTTCCCACAGATTTTGTGGGCTATGGCATCCTTGCTGCCTTTGAGATGTGGGAGAAAAAACTGGTTCTAAGCCCTGAGTTCATTCACTGGAAGGAAAATCATGTTCCTTAAACTCTCTGATCTGCAGTGTACACTTAGTGAACACATCCCACTTTAAAACAGTCCAGTTCATATGCAGACTGGCTGACCTCTGCTCATTTTCCCAGGTACTTTGATATTCCATGGAAAGATGTAAAAATGTACTTTAAAATAGGAAGTATCAAATATTCTGCACAGTGTGGCTAGCTGAGCATTTCCAATAAAGAAGTCTTACTAATTGGCTAAGTGATGTACCAGTTGTTTATAGAAGAATGGTGATTTTTGAATGGTCTTTTTTGTCATCTAAAACTTCATTAGAAAGGGACACACTGGCCGGGTGCAGTGGCTCACACCTGTTATCCCAGCACTGTGGGAGGCCAGGGCGGGTTGATCACTTGAAGTCAGGAATTCAAGACCAGCCTGGCCAACATGGTGAAATCCCATCTCTACTAAAAATACAAATATATAAATATATATTAGCTGGGTGTGGTGGTGCGCTCCTGTAATCCCAGCTACTCAGGAGACTGAGGCAGGAGAATCTCTTGAACCCGAGAGGCAGAGGTTGCAGTAATCCAAGATCACACCACCACCCACTCCAGCCTGGACGACAGAGCAAGGCTCCTCCGTCTCAAAAGAAAGAGAGAAAGAGAGAAACAGAGAAAGGGACAAACTGAAAAGTTGACTGTTGGGCAGCTCTGCCCCTCAGCTAGACATGCCAATGCCATGTGGGCACCTCGATCTTGTGTTTGCCTTTTGCCCTAGTAGACATGGTAAAGGGAGTGACAAAGCGGGTGGCCCTCTCCGAGGGAGGAGGGGCACAACATGGCCTTCTGGTCTGCAGGGGCACCCAGGGCTGATGGACTTACTTCTCTGGACTTGACAGAAAATCCAATGTTAAAAACTTGTTGTTTTCTGGCACCATTGTCTGCCAAGCAATTTTAAACGTTGTTAAGCAGTAGAGATTAGAATAGAAACACTGGAGCCAAAAGAGCCGTGGAAGACACCTGCTTCATCTCCTACTTGGGAAACCAAGGCCTGGCAGGCTGGGGGTTTGTCTGGGGCAAGTAACTTGAGTTTCCCAAAAAGCAAGCTAGATACAATGGGCTTTCCCCTCCCTTAGGAATTGCAGGGTGCGGCCGATGGAACAATCCTGGTTTCTCCTCATTATCTTCTCCAGGGTTCAGAAATGTTCTGTGCGTTGCTGGCAGCTTTCCTTGGGGGTGCAGTACCCAGATTCTGCCAGCAGGTGGTAGTAAATAACAAACAAACGGCGTGACCCACGGAAACACCTGTCAGGTCCCGGCACTCGGGCGCGGCGTGGCCTTCAGGGCACGCAGGATTTCCGGTGACAGCAGCGAGGCAGGCTTGCCGGCCCAGCTGCCGGGAATCAGTGCTGTACCGAGAGTGATAGCCTCCATAGATGGGAGGCGTGCGGCTTTCCCTGAATTAAGTCAGGGCCTGGGCAAAGCTCCCCGCAGCCTGGAGTACAGACCCCGGCGGGATGTGAGCCCCATTCTTTCAAGCACCAGGCTGTGTGAAATGGAAATTAAAAACAAAACCAAAAGTAACCCCTTTTCCTCCTCCACAGTCCTGTTCCTTTTTTTCTAAGACTCCTCGACCTCCCAGATCCTACTGGGTCTCCTTCAGGAGGGGTGGGACCCAGGGACCCTGGGACCAGGAACTGTGCTGGAAGGAGAAAGAGAAGCGAGTGCTGACTCCCCCACGAACCCTGTGGCTCACCTGGATGTCGATTTCAAGGGGGGCTCGAAGGAGGAAAGAAGTTACAAGGGGCAGCTTGGAGCGAGTGTGTGGGTGAGGACAGGGAGTGTGGGTGTGGTGTCGGCATGCAGGTGTTCTGTGTAATGAGGGCGTGTGCTTAGTGAACTCTGTGTGGATGGGTGGGTATACAGCGTGTGTTGTGCATGGGGGGTGTGCAGGGGTGTGGGGGTGTAATGTGTGTGTGTGCAGGTGTTTGTAGCTGAGTGCATGAGCACCTGTGTATGTTGTGGTGTGCCAGGTGTGCATGCAGACATGTATGTAGTGTGGGGGAGTTTATGAGTGTGCACGGAGGGGTGGCGTGTGCAGGGCACGTGCAAGGGTGTCTGGGGAGGGGCTCAGCTCTTTCTGATCCGCCCGAGGGTGCCAAGGAGGGTCCAGCAATCAAACTCGGGGTGTTTTTTACCTAACGGTAAAAAACCTTCAGCCACTGGCTGAAGGAGCTATTTTCTTTTTTCTTTCTTTCTTTTTTTTTTTTTGGAGACGGAGTTTCGCTCTTGTTACCCAGGCTGGAGTGCAATGGCGCGATCTCGGCTCACCGCAACCTCCGCCTCCTGGGTTCAAGCAATTCTCCTGCCTCAGCCTCCTGAGTAGCTGGGATTACAGGCACACACCACCATGCCCAGCTAATTTTCTGTATTTTTAGTAGAGACGGGGTTTCACCTTGTTGACCAGGATGGTCTCGATCTCTCGACCTTGTGATCCACCCGCCTCGGCCTCCCAAAGTGCTGGGATTACAGGCTTGAGCCACCGCGCCCGGCCCGAAGGAGCTATTTTCTTTCCTCCCGTTTTTGTCCTATCTTAACGTGCCACCCCCAGCAACCTTAGTGCCCCTCCTATCATCTCCCCCAACAGAGTCCCAGGGACAATAACTGATGGACAGAAAGCCAAGGTCCCTGCAGAGCCAGCTCTGCCATGAGGACAGCAGGCGGCAGCATGGCGCAGCAGAGCGGGGAGCTCCGGTGCCTGCCGGAAAACTGGAAGCCGGCCTGGGTGCCCTCTCCGGGCCCTTTCCTACTCGCACCCATCAGCTCTGGAGCTGGATGTGACTGATGGTGACAGAAACCAGACCCACAGCCTGGGAGGAGTCAGGGCTGCCCAGTTCCACCTCATGGGTGTTGGGACTCCTGTTGGAACGGCTGTGCAAGAGTGAGCCCGATGGAATCCTGGGCCTTTAGGCAGGACTCCTTCCCCTTGGAGATGGGTGGGTGGGCCAGGGGCTGCGGTGGGGGATGGAGGCCTGGGAGCATCCCGCTTGCCACCATGGCTCCCCATCTACCCCCATGCCAAGCGCCAATTACACCCAGCCCCTTGGGGAATAAACACATTGAGATTTTGATAACCTGGAGGTCAACTTGAGGACTGCCATCTTTTATGGAAGATCTTGAGGAAAAAAAAAATCCGAAACTGTGTGGGGTGGACTTATGAAATACTGGGATACTCATATCTTGCACTTGGCTAAATTTAAGGTTGACAGGGCATTCCAGAGAGGCAGCCCTTGGCGGTAGCTTGTATGAAGGCTGAGATGTTCACTGTCAAGCCCAGAAATCAAGCCTGAGGCATCTGACTTAATGGGGAAAGACTTTTAGACTGCACCGAAAGATCTCTATCTGCGAGCAGGAGAAAGGGCAAGTGGACAGCGTTATCAAGGGGACTCAAAACTCCTGGCAGAACGCAGCCAACGAGAAGCAGCTCCTGTGTGCTGAGCTGGCCGGTCAGACCACGTGGGGCTGGGAAAGTCAGGGGGCAGCAGACAGGAAAAACCAAACAAGCTGCAGCAAAACAGACTCCGAGCCTCGGAGGCTGGGACAGGAGACGCAGGTGGGTTTGGGGACATTCCACCAGGGGCAGGGTCTTCAGGGTTCACCCCTCACCCCTCAACCCTCGTGCTGCCACTGAGGAGAGATGCCGACTGGGAAAGGTCGGTAGCCTTTGAGGCAGAACCCAGTGGGGGCTGTTGCTTGTCTTGACCCAGATGGAGACCCCTACCATGATACAGGACCCCTCTGCGCTGGGAGGGGCCAGGGGAGCCCCTTAGCTATGAAGCCCCCGTAAGGATCTGTGAGCAAAAATGTGTAGCAACACATTCCATGTAAAAAGTGAAAGGGGCCGGGCGCGGTGGCTCAAGCCTGTAATCCCAGCACTTTGGGAGGCCGAAGCGGCTGGATCACGAGGTCAAGAGATCAAGACCATCCTGGTCAACATGGTGAAACCCCGTCTCTACTAAAAATACAAAAAATTAGCTGGGCATGGTGGCGCGTGCCTGTAATCCCAGCTACTCAGGAGGCTGAGGCAGGAGAATTGCCTGAACCCAGGAGGCGGAGGTTGCGGTGAGCCGAGATCACGCCATTGCACTCCAGCCTGGGTCACAAGAGCGAAACTCCGTCTCAAAAAAAAAAAAAAAAAAAAAAAAAAAAGTGAAAGGGACTTGAGCGAGGGCCAGCGGGAGCTTTCCCAGGACTACCGAGCGCAGGCAGACGTGGGCAAGTGTCCGTGACGCCAGGCTTCTGGGCAGAGCCCCCGGAACTGGTGGAGTTACAGGACGGAGGCCACCCACACCCAGGTCCCCCCAAAGAGAGAGCCACCCATGGCCTTCTCGGGAGATTGCATCTTTCGCTGCTTTAGGAACAGTCTCTCGCAGGGGCCATTTCAACCTCTTTTAGGCATCAGATGGTTTTCTTTCAAAAGCATACCACATTTGTAGCGGAAAACTTTGAACACATCTAAAAAGTAGAGGGAACAGAATAATGAACCCGGGGGACCCATCGCTAGTATAACGTGGCCACCCTTGGTGCAGCCAGAACCGCCCCCTCTGACCCCAGAGAGACCCGTCCCAACAAACCCCAGCCACCAGCGCTTATTCTTTTGGCTGCATGTTTAATTCACGACTGGGTGGCCACGTGGAGACGCATGGAGTTCCTGAGAGGGCGGCTGTCTCCTGGTGATTTTCTGTTCCCGCAGTACCTGACTCGGTGCTCGGTGAGAAAAGTCCTGGAGTTCTCTGGCCCATGCACACTTGAGGAACTCAAGAACTTTCTGGTGTTTGGAAATGGGGCCCTTTTTTCCTCCCTCCCCCCTCCCTCTTTCTCTCCCTCCCTTCCTGCCTCCCTCCCTTCCCTTCCCTTCCTCCCTCTCTTCTCTTCCCTTTCCCTTCCCCTTTCCCTTCTCCTTCCCTTCCCTTCCTTTCTCCTTCCTTCCTTCCTCCCTTTCCCTTCCCCTTCCTTCCTCCCCTTCCCTGCCCTTCTCTGTCTGTCCATCCTTCCTTCCTTCCTTCCTTCCTTCCTCCCTGTTTATTTAGGTGCCTTCCATCGGCCCAGTACTGTGCCAGGTGCTGGGTTATAGCAACAAGCCTGACTCTACTGGGGGAATCCCTGCTTTCTCGGGGTGGAGGGTTGGGTGGGAATGCAAGTATTGCATCAATAATTACCGACGTAGGCTTGTGACGAGGCCTTCCAGGAAGTGCTGACTGCTGAGCCTGTGTTTCCTGATTCCTGCAGAGAGGGGCTTGTTTGGGTTTCGGCTCAAAGTGGGAACCAGCGTGAGCGTTCCCTTTCTTCCTTAATCTTTTGGAAATTCAACCCTGCCTGCCTCCAGCGGTCCCGAGCACTTCCTACTTCTGTGACCGCTGCTTTCCTGCCAGGACTGTGTGGAATTACGTCCTGGTCCCCTGTCACCTTCAAGACCCTGGGCTCCATGAGCAGAGGGATTGGGTCCAGTTCATGGAGAATTGAGTGGTGGCCACCTTCTCCCTCCTTTGTGTGTGTGTGGGTGTGTGTACATAGCATGTATATATGTATGTATATATATATTTACATATTCACATATGAATATATGCTTAAATTAGACCATATATACAAGCCATTTATTTACCGGCTTTTTTTCTCATTCTGTTACAGACTTCTGCCTAGACCTGTCATAGATCTCTTTCCAAGTTAATATAAATAGAGATTGTTTAAAAAGGTTGTCTAATATTCTCTTGCAGAGATGTACCTTTGATTTAATCTGTCGCGTGTTGGTGGAGATTCTAGATTATTTCCAGTCGTCACTGTTATAAACAACACCGAAATGGACATCTTTGTATACATGTTTTTTCCCCCTCTGTGCTATTATCTCTTAGGTGTAAGTTCTTAGAAATAGGATTGCTGGGTCAAAAGACATGTACATTTTAAGTTTTGATGCAAGTTGGGAAATTCCCTCTAGGAAACTTTGTCAACTAAGAGGCCAAAAAAAAAAAAAAAAAAAAAATCTCATTGTATTTCTATCTGGCCTTTTATTTTTCCCTGGAGTCAGCGTTCTTCCTAGTTGAGAAACTTTGCCTATATCGGTTCATAAGTGGCCAATGTGAGGGACTCAGGGACTCCAGGCCTTTGGGTAATGAGGCAGCAGGACAGTTAGGGGCATTATGGGGCAGGGATCAGCGTCCTGTCCCAGCCTGATCACCAGCTGGTTAGATGACCTCGGGTGGGTCACTTACACCACAACCTCTTTGGGCCTCAGTTTCCTAACTGTCCTGCAAGAGGTCGATGGGATGCCCTTCCAGGCCCTCAGAAAGCTGTGGCTCCAAAGGTCAGATCACCTGCGGTGCAGCTGGGTTTCCAAGCCAGACCTGAACCTGATTATTCAGGATAACAATCAGAGAATATTTGGTCCAAAATAATCCTCACCCCTAAGCAACAGAGGCCTTAGTGGGCCTGCATTCTCAGCAGGACTCGCCATTCTGATCTTAGCCAAATGCAGTCTCCTTAGAGGCTGTCCTAGGCCCAGTCAAACCAGCAGCCTCCCATCATTTGGTCGATTTTCTTCACAGTACCCATAACTCTCAGAAATGGTAATTTGTTATCTGAGTGACATTTGTCTCCCCGAGAGAACATGAACTTCAGGAGCCTGGGGGCCTTGGCGGTCAGGCTTGCTATGTACCCTGTATCCCATGCCAGGCGCAGTGCTGGGCACGGCCCAGACAGTCAGCAGCTACTCACTGGGCGAATCGTGGGGAAAGGAGTATTTCTGTATTGGTTTCTTCTTTCAGTGAAAATATCTGTAAATATTAAAGGTAGACCTGGACTGGAAGGCTCTATAGCAGATTCTTACCCCACGTTGTTTGAAATCTGTATTTCTTCATGCTAGCAGAAAATGCGAGGTCTCTGGATCAGAGGACAGACCAATTATTTATTCACACAGTAATCTCTGAGCTGGCTCCCCATGGCCCAGTTCCTCACAGGCAATGTGGAAGGAGCCAAGTGCACCCCGAGTGTACAGGGGGCCTGTGGCAGGAGGGGAGCCCCAACATTGTGACTCTTGGAGCTTATAGGTGACAGCATGCCAGCTCCCTCTGGGGGCAGGGCCGGGGGCAGATGTCCCTCAGTCTCTCTGGCAGTCTCTGTCTTTAACTTCCAAGGCTCGTTTTTTTTTTTTTTTTTTTTTTTTTCTTTTTTTAAAGACGGGGTTTATCCCAGGTGCCAGCAGTCTTTGCTGGGACGCTCCGACCACGGGCTAGCATGAAAATATTCATGGAGCATCACTTCCTAACACCATCTCCTGAATTGAAAAGTAACAGCCACCACCTCTGAGCGTCCGCTATGTGCGAGAATTGAAAATGTGGTGTGAGCCGGTCGCAATGGGTCCCATTATTCTCTTTCAGCAAATAGGAAGCTGACATTCAGAGAGTGAGACACTGCCTGGAGAGGAGTCAGTAAGGAAGGGAGTTGCTGAGATGAGACCTAGATTTGTGAAGCCCCCAAGCCCATGTTCTCCTCTACCACCTGGCTTCCCCAAAGTCTGGTCAAGTTGGTTTGAACAGAGTTGATGAATTGTGGTGAAGTGTTTGGAAAAGGGTAGGCTTCGGCCGGTCGCAGTGGCTCATGCCTGTAACCCCAGCCCTTTGGGAGGCCAAGGTGGGCAGATCACGAAGTCAGGAGATTGAGACCATCCTGGCTAACACGGTGAAACCCACCCCGTTGCTACTAAAAATAAAAAAATAAAAAAATTAGCTGGGCATGGTGGCTCGCGCCTGTAGTGCCAGCTACTGGGAAGGCTGAGGCAGTTGAATCACTTAAACCCGGGAGGCAGAGGTTGCAGTGAGCTAAGATCATGCCACTACACTCCAGCCTGGGCAACAGAGTGAGACTCCCCCTCAAAACAAAACAAAACAAAACAAAACAAAAAAACAGAAAAAAGAAAAAGAGAAGCCTTCTATTTATTCAACATCTACTATGTGCCAGGCATTGTTCTAGGCAGGGAAGAATGGGAGAGATGGTGGTCCTTTATTCTCATGGGTCCCACCCGTAAGATGAGAGGCAGACGTTAAACAAAGAATCACCCAGAGAGACATGCCTTTGTGATAACAAGGGTGGCAAGTGAAGGAAGGTGAGAAGTGCAGGCTGGAGCTGTCCTCAGAGACTTCCCTGGGGAGAGAACACCCCCGCCCCGCCACCGTGGCCCTGAGGCTGAGCTGAAAGGCTAGTCCAGGCAAGGTGTGGGAGGAGGGTGTTCCGGATGGAGGAGACGCACGTGCGTGGGGGAAGATTACCTGGGAGGAAGGCAGGACCCAGACCTTGGGAGGCCCTGTTGGCCCTGGATGGGAGACTGCTCTTTATCCTCGGAGCACTGGGGAGCCACTGCAGGTCTCAAGCAGGGGAAGGGGTGGGATTCACTGTGGCGACTTCTCATTGATGCTGGTAGCCATATGTTCTTGTTAAAGCAAAGCCCGTTTCTGCTCTTTCCTAGAGACTGGGGAAGAAAGGGTGAAGGACGAGAGGGAGAACACATTCAGGGAAATGCAGATTGCTTAGAATGAGGCTTATGGGTTTTTTGGTGACAAGGGCAGTAACCCTGCAAGTCACGGCCCACCAGGGAAACAGCTGTTAGTGATTTTTCTGCATCTCTTCCATGTTCACCCGGCTGTCAGCCTGGGGGGCCCTTTGGAAGCTTTCAAATGTGTGCTTCAGGCCCACTTGCTAGACCCCCGGGCAGTCGGTAGGAGGGTAAGCAGGCAGCTTCCAGAGAAACTGCCAAACTCACTGCCACCATACCCCTAGGAACCAGCTCCAAGCGGGGCCACAGTCATAGCAAACAATGGTAATATTTACCAAGTATTTCTGGAAAATGAGTGCAAAGTGCAGGAAACGCAGTGCAAATTGCTGGAACGCAGTACATTAGCAACACAGGACATTTAATGAGTCTGGGAAGAGAGGTATGAATTTCAGGAAAATGTCAATTGCCACAGTGTAAACAAGAGACTTCTCAATATCGCATTCTCCATAGGACTTCATTTCAGTCTTTGGTTGTAACTAGCGCTGTGATTCTTGGGAGAGACTCCATTCTAAGCATCAGGGTGGGAGAAAATTGGAGAAATTTCGGGAAGGAGGGGAGTGGGGGTTGCTAATGCATCACGGACTAGCAGAGAGCTTTGGGGCACTGGCACAATCCCATTTGAGGGAAGCTAAAACTGCCACTGGGGCTGTTATGCTGCTGTGAAAAGTGTTTGCTACAAAAACTGGACCCATAGTGGGTGCTGTGGTCTGATGTGTCCCCCAAAATTTATATGTTAAAATCTAACCCCCAAGATAATGGTATTAGGTGGGACCTTTGGGAGGTAATGAGGTCACAAGGGTGGGGCCCTTGTGGATGGGATTAGTGCCCCTTTAAGGGAGACCCCAGAGTGACTCATCACCCCTTCCACCTGGTGAGGATGAAGCTAGAAGGCACCATCCATGAACCACAAAATAGGCCCTTTCCAGGCACTGAATCCGACTTGATCAGCCTCCAGAGCTGAGAAACACATTTCTGCTGTTTCAAGGGCACCCAGTTTCTAGGATTTTGCTGTAGCAGCCCGAATGGAGTAAGAGTGAGGGACAACTGCTTACCTCTCACCGGGTTGCAGGTGGGGATGGTATCTTGGCCAAGTAAGGGAAAGCCTGTGGTCAAGGTCAGCCAGTGTATTTCCCATCTCATGCAGCCCCATTGCTGGGACCAAGGAGGGACCTGGGAAATAGGCATTGACAGCCTTGTCCAAGAGGTTCCAGGTGGCGCCACTCAGACCCACTTCTTCAGCAGCTCAATCTGTGGTCAAGCTTAGGAAGCCCAGGACCCATAGGCCGCAGGCCAGCAGGGTGCTCACTTGTCCCCCTTCTCTGCAGTTCCTGATGGCCTCCTCATGAAGGTGCTGAGCCAGCGCCTGGACCAGCAGGACTGCATCCAGAGAGGCTGGGTGCTGCACGGCTTCCCGAGGGACCTGGACCAGGCACACCTGCTGAATAGCCTGGGCTACAATCCCAACAGGTGAGCTGCCCCAGCCAAGCCCACAGCCCATTATTCCAAATGAACCCCTGGGCACCCTCCCTCCAGGGCTCAGCTGAAGGATCCAGGTTACACCAGCCTTCACGTGTTCCTGAAGTGGATCATCTCTTTTCACCCCCATTCCCACCCACCCCATCTGTCCAGTGGACGAGGAGTTGGGCCTGGGTTCAAATCCTGGTTTTCACTCTCTGTGCTGGACCTGAACGTCCTCATCTGTAAAACGGTAATCAATACCAGTCTGGCCTTCCTTGGGGGGATTGTTATACAAATCAACAGATGTTTTCTTCTGCTCTTTTTAGAGTTTGATTTTTACATTTAAACCTTTGATGCAGCTGGTGTTTATTCTGATGTGAGTATGCAGTATGAGTCGCCTTTACTTTCCCCAAATGGTTAACCGTTTGTTCCGAGGGTTGAGTATCATTGGATGTTCTGTCTTCCCTCTACTAGTTTGAACTCGAGAGCTCATCACATTGTATATATTGTGGAGAGCAATGAAGCCCACCCAAGTGAAAGCAAGCAAAGGCTATTTAGTCTGAGCTTGCAACAGCAAGGGGTCGGCCACTATTGCTTGGCGTTTCCGCAGAGACTCACAGGCAGGCAGTGTAGGTGAAAACGTTCTCCTGGAAGGTGGCAAAGGCTTCAGTTCTACCGTGCCCCAGTTGGAGGCTGTTGGCTTGGGGGAGCTTGGTGGGCTAGAGGCGGGGCATCCTACATGATTGCTTAAGGGAACATGTTTGGCTTTCTCTGGTTGGTGGTACTTTGCAAATGGTGGCAAAAATGGGGGAAGTGATCAATTCCTGATCAAGTCCTGGCCCTTTGGGGCTGATTGCTGCAGATGTTGTGGTCTGACTCCCTGGGCAGGTTGCTGCAGGTTGCGGGTTTCACGTAATTTATTCATTTTACTTTAGGTACATACTATATCTGGCATTTCTCCCCACGTTATCCGTCCCCTCCCTCCCCACCCGACGCTGTCTCTCCCCTACCCCACTCAACTGCCCCACTGTGTGTGATGCTCCCCTCCCTGAGTCCGTGTGTTCTCATTGTTCAACACCCACCTATGAGTGAGAACATACAGTGTTTGGCCTTCTGTTCTTGTGTCAATTTGCTGAGAATGATGGTTACACATCTGTTTTTATATATGGTCTGACCATCATCAAACTGCATGTTTAGTCTCTCAATATACTGGGCCTGTTTCTGAACTTTCTCTTGTCTGAGTGTCTGTTTCTGCCGTAGTACCACTCTGTTTAACTACTCTAGTTTTGTCATATACTGTATTTCAATAGTCAGAGCAGGACAAGGCCTTCTCATTACTCTTTTATATTGTCTATTTTATATATTTATTATTCCAAATGAACCCTCTAATGATTTTGTGATGTACAAAAAGAAACTGCCATTGAAATTTTAGCTGGGATTGCCTTATTTTTTCAAGTTGGTCTGTGATACGGTTTGGCTCTGTGTCCCCATCCAAATCTCATCTTGAACTGTAATCCCCACATGTTAGGGAGGGACCTGGTGGGAGGCGATTGGATCATGGGGGCGGTTTCCCTCATGCTGTTCTCATGATAGTGATGAGTTCTCACGAGATCTGATGGTTTTAAAGTGTGGCCCCTCCCCACTTGCTCGCTTTCTCTCCTGCCATCATGTGAGATGTTCTCTGCTTCCCCTTTACCTTCTGCCATGATTGTAAGTTTCCTGAGGCCTCCCCAGCCATGAGGAACCGTGAATCAATTAACCTCTTTCCTTTATAAATTACCTCATCTCAAGTAGTTCTTCCTAGCAGTGTGAAACCGACTAATACAATCCGTTGCAGTTTGACATGGCTGTGTCCCATCTTTGCTTCGCAGGGAAAATATCAACACTTCCTTGGAGCTCACACCTCTTACTTTATTTCTAGGTATATTATCGGTTTTTCTTCTTATTGGTATTATAATAAGGTCTTTTCATTCCGTGTTTTCTATATGGATTTTTCAAGAGTATAGAAAAGACAGTGATTTTGGCTTACTTATTTTATACCCCAGCCACCTTCTCAAACTCTCTTCCTGTTTCGGATAGTTTTTCAGTTGATTCTCTTGGGTTTTTCAGGTAGATGATCATCTCATCTACAAATGCCCGTCCTTTTGCCTCTTCCTTTTCAGTATTTATCCTTTTCATTTTCGTCTTGTTGGGCGGTACTTTCAGAACAGGATCAGATCAACAGGGTGATTTTTCCCTGACCTTAAGGTGCTGCTGGAACTGCTGCCATTAAGGTGCTACTGGCTTTTGGTTTGCAGTGCATACAATTTGAATGAAGTTAAAGAAGTATAGCTCCGTGATTTAAAATCTCTGGTTAATGTTGAATTGTACAAAAGCTTTTCAGCACCTTTTAGGAAAAATGTTTTTTCTCTTTTTGACATACTGATATGATAAACTATGTTAATAATAGTAAACCAGTCTTTTGGTCCTATAATAACTGGTTTGGTCCTGGTATATTATTCTTTCTTGGTATATTATTCTACTGCTTGTGGCAGGTAGAATTTTGACCCTTATGACTTTTGCCCCCCTGCTGTCTTGCCTCTGAATGTTATATTACATGACAAAAGGGACTTTGCAGATTTACTTATGATTACTGATCGGTTGACCTTAAAATGGAAAGGTCATCCCAGACTATCTGGGTGGGCCCAAAATAATCACACAAACCCTTAAAAGCAGAGTTCCCTCCTGACTGAGGGCAGAATAGAAAGTCAGAGAGATTTCTAAGCATGGCACAGCATTGCTGGCTCAAAGACAGGGGCCATGGAAAATGTGAGAAGAAATGAATTCAACCAACCAACAGTGAGCCCCAGGTGAGAACTACAGTTCTGGCTGATACCTTGACCTAAGCCTAGTCAGATTTATACCAGATTTCTGACCTACAAAAACTGCGAGATAATAAATTTGAGTATTTTTTTCTTTCTTTCTTTTTTTTTTTTTTTTTTTTAGAGAATATCACTCTGTCCCCCAGGCTGGAGTGCAGTGGCATGATCTCTGCTCATTGCAATCTCTGCTTCCAGGTTCAAGTGATTCTCCTGCCTCAGGCTCCTGAGTAGGTGGGATTAAAAGTATGTTACCACACATGGGTAATTTTTGTATTTTTAGTAGAGATGAGGTTTCATCATGTTGGCCAGGCTGATCTCAAACTCTTGACCTCAGGCGATCCACCCACCTTGACCTCCCAAAGTGCTAGGGTTACAGGCATGAGCCACCATACCCAGCCAAATTTGAACATCTTTAAGCTGCTAAGTTTATCATGTTAATGGCAGCACAAGGAAATTAACCTGCTGCTGGATTATGTTGGCTACAATTTTATTTAGTTTTTTTGCATTAGTATGCATATATAATACAGATTAAAATTTTGCAACTTTCTTGTGTTTTGTCAGACTTTAGTATCAGTGATATGATAATTTCATAGATTTTCTTTCTTCCTCCATATCTGAGACAGTTTAAAACTCCAGCAGTAACTATTTTTTGGATCTGGCACTTTGGGGCAGAGGTAGCTTGTTAACAATTTGATTGATTTCATTCATGGTGTTTGATCAATTTGAATTTCTCTCTTTTCTTGTGCAATTGGTCTCTTCCTAGAAAATCATCCCTTTCCCCTGTCTTTAAATACATTAACATGATTTGAATATCTTGTGCCATTAATTTTTATTGTGTTTCCTGCATTTTTTGCTTTATGTGTTTTGGTGCTATGTTATTTACTGCATAAAGGTTTCTGTCAGCTGTGTATTCATTGTGACATGTGTTATTGATGAAAGTGACTGTCAGTGACAGACACTTAATTATCTACCCCAAAATTCATTCTAGCTTTCCTCCTCAATAATAAAAGATCAATTTTCAGAGGAGTACATTGGTATCTGAAAATAAAAGATCCCATTTTCCAGTCTTTTTTACAGCTATATGGAGCCACAACACTAAGTTCTGGCCAATGAGATATAAGCATACAGTTGTATGGTTCTTTGAGAATCTAACTCAACTGGAAGGTGTTAGCTTTTGTTTGTTTTGCCTTTCCTTTCTCCTTGATTTTCCTGAAATTAATAATCATCTTGCTTTTCCACTTGCCTAGTTTTCTTTGTACAGACTCTTAGTTAACTATTTCCATATCTCCTTATAGCCTTTCAGAACCATTTCCCACAAAGTCCATCATATTATGTAATCCATTGGTTTCAAGTTTGTTTGTTTGTTTCTTCAATCCCTCCCATTTCTCTCCTGTTTGGACTGTTGTTTTTCCTTTCTGCACGGTTGATCATCAGTGACTTTTCTTTACTGTAATCAGAGGAATTCCCCTTGGCTTTCTTTTGAGTTGGAGTCTCTGTTTCCTGGGTCACTCATCTTCCTTTTATATACCCCCTCGATTTCACAAAGCATAACCTCTAGTTGTTTCTCAAATTAAAAAGATGGTTTAAAAGCAGTAGGCTATTACACCTGCAGCACACGTGTTCTAAACTGAAGAAGTCACCCTTTATGCCTGTATACAACAATCATTTTGGGATTGCCATTCACTACTACACTGAAGATCTTCTTTACTCCTCTCCCGTATTAGATATTTTATTTCTGTATCATATGACTTCCTTTTTCTTGGCTTACTACCTTGTTTTGGTTGAACACATCTATTGGTAACTTCCTGAGGAAGGGTGTAATGGGAGGTAAATTTTGGGGAGCCCTACATATCTGAAAGTGTGTACCTTCATACTTGTGGGATAGATTGGCTGGTTGAGAAATTACAGGCTGGAAATGATTTTCCCTTAGAATTTTGAATTTCCAGTGTTGTTAAGAAATCCAGTGCCAATTTGATCCTGATCCTTCGTAGGTGACTTTTTTCTTTCTGTGAAAGTTTGTAGGCTTTTCCCTTTGTCTCCAGGGTTCTGAAACTTCACAGTGAAATTTCATTATATCCTTGGTATAGGTCAAATTTACTCCACGGTACCAGAAATTAATCTGGAAATCTGTGTTCTTCAGTCGTGGGACATTTTCTTGAATTACTTTGTTAATTATTTTTTTCTCTTTTTTCTGTTCTCTCTGTAACTCCTATTATTTGGGTATTGGATCTTCAGAACTGGCCTTCTAAATGTTTTAAAAATGTCTTTTTTCCATTGTATTTTGTGTGTATCTGTGTGTGTGGTCAGTAATTGCTTTTTGTTTTGTTTTGCTCTACTTTCTGGGAGATTTCCTCAAGTTTCTCTTCCAACATTTTTATTGAATTTTAATTTCTGCTGTTGTGTTTTTTTATTTCTGTAATATTCAAGAGCTTTTTATTTTCTGAATATTCCTTTTATAGTTTCTTGATCTTGTTTCACGGATTTTTTTTTTTATTCTCTTGAAAATGTTAATGACTGGCGCAAAAGTAGTCATGAGTTTTGTCCCATTACTTTCAATGGCAAAAGTCACAACTGCTTTTGCACCAACTTAAAAGCTAAATGACCAAAAAAGAAAAAAAGAAGAAAATGTTAATGACGCCAGGCGTGGTGGCTCACGCCTGTAATCCCAGCACTTTGGGAGGCCAAGGCAAGCAGTTCACAAGATCAGGAGCAAATCATCTCTACTAAAAATGTAAAAAATCAGCTGGGTGTAGTGGCACATACCTGTAATCCCAGCTACTCGGGAAGCTGAGCAGGAGAATTGCTTGAACCTAGGAGGTAGAGGTTACGTCAAGCCGAGATCGCACCATTGCACTCCAGCCTGGGCAACAGAGCGAGACTCTGTCTCAAGAAAAAAAAAAAAGGAGAGAAAAATGTTAATGACATATTTGATTTTGTTAGGAGGATGGGGAGATAGGCTTATTTTCCTTTTCTTTTCTGCATAATCAGTTTCTCTTGAATTTGTGTTTGTCTTGAGTGTATTCTTTCTCAGCAGAGTCTTTTTTTCCCCTTATATGTTGGATTACCCGTGGATGTTTGCTCATGTCTAAGAATGGGAGACTAAAAAGTGATTAGGAAGCTCTGAGTGCAGGGATAGAGCCCATAGGCTTAGGCTTCATTATAGGGTGATATCATTGGGATGGTATAATTGGGCCATTTGTGCAGAACCCTCCTACCAAGTGTCAGCATCTTTAGGTCTTTTCTTCTGGGCTTCTTAGATTCCCCAGAGAGGACTCATGTAGCCTCCTGCTGGAGGGTAAAGGCCTTGCTGCCAGGGTCTGGGGGTCCAGCAGAGAAGCAGGACGGTGGGAAGGGCAAGGGAGGGATCTCACATACTGCATGCAGTTTGCATACTTTGACCTAATTCCCCTGTGTTTGGCATAGACTCAGGCTCTCAATTGTGCTTCAGTCCAAAGAGCCTGTATTTTATCCTCTCTAGAGAATAAATGTTTAATTTCTTCCCAAGTGGAGGAGACACATTCGCTCAGCTGGGTGGAGTGAGGAAGGGATCTAGGACTCACTGTCTTCTCAAACAAATTTCAACCAACCCCCCTGATCTTAGCTGCCAGTTCCCAAGTGGCGCCTGTGCCTGAGCCTTTTGAGGATTTTCTGGGGAGGATGAGGTTGATTCTCAGCTTTCCTACTGCTGACTTAGGATTTGGCTTTCTGAGGTTGCCTCAGCCTGCTGCCTCTGTTCCACGTCTGCTTTCCAGCATCGAAACTTTTGTCTGATTGCCTTCCTCCTCCCTGTTCTTTCTGCCCTTGTGGGTTAGGTTTTCAAAGAGCCTTTCCTGTCATTTTTCTGAGGGATTTGGGGAAGAAACAAAATCTGGCGTGGGTTTCAAGAAGCCATTTTTATCTGGAATTCAAACTCTGATTGCTTTGTTGCATTTTGCATGTTCCTAAGTTTTACTTTCAGCTATTTTGCTTCTCTTATTTTTTGTTGATGATACAGCTAAAAAGCTGTATGGAGACTGTGGACACGTGGGGCGGAACCCATAGACTTTGTCTTCACTGTGGGCAGAATGAAATGGGCTTTGATATTTTTTCTTCCATCTGAATGTCTTTTTCCGTGAATGGTTGTGTCTATCCCACTGATTTGTACTTTCCTGACTTTATTTTATGCTTCATTATGGTTTCCATTGTTTTCTATCTTTTCTTTATGGAATGTGTTTTCTTTGAGTATTTTTCTTGTTATTCTTAGCTGCCTACCTGCCCCGCTTCCATTAATTTAGAAGATAATCTCTTGGTAGTTCTTCTAATAGTCTCTTCATCATGACTTGATTAAACTTGATTTCTGTTTCTTGATTTTGAAATGCAACGGAATACCTTGACCCCTTCATATGAAAGATGTCAAAAAGGGATCCCCTCCCCTCCTCATCCCTCTTCTCCATCCACTCTCCATTTTGGGGGAGTCAGGGGCAGACAGATCCTGAAATTTTTCTGTGTCTGCCTGCTATACACAGATTACTGTTTTCAATCAATATTACGCTTTTCTTTCTAGAAATGTAACAATTATATTGTTTTTAGCTATAATGACTGTAAAGTTTTTATTCTCTCTAAAACTGGATTAAGATTTCAACATCAGCTGTTTATATAGTTTAACCTCTTAATTTATTAATTTTGATTTTATCTTTCATTTGCATGGATTATGTCTTTGAGTCATTTCCAGCAAGGGTACATAGATACTGAACTTCCTGAATTCTTACATAGTTGAGAATGTCTCTCTGTTATCTTTACTTGTAAACAACATCTGGCAAAGAATTCTTTGATCATCTTTCTTTCTCCCCGGAAAGTTCCTCCCCCGCCCTCACTGTTCCAAATTATGTCAACACAGTCCTTACCTTAATCCAATCCACAAAGATCCCTTTGCCAGGTAAGATAACCTATTCACAGAATCTGAGGATTGGGAGGTGAACATCTTGGAGTTAGAGGCAGACATTATTCTGCCTTTCCCACAGTTGGAAGCTCCTCAACTCTGTTTGAATTACATCCCTAGAATTTGGGCTACAGAGCTTTCCACTGCAAGACTGAAACCTCTGTTTAGACCCAGGGCAGCAGGCATCTGACAGTCTTAACCTGAGTATCCTGTTTTACTACCGTTATTCTTGTGAAATTCCAGGGACCGAGTACCTGAGGGCTAAGCGTCCACCCTCTGTTCTTCCTAAGATAGTTAATGTCACAGACGTGGTGAATGTCACAGCGTCAGCTGCATACCTTATTTATTTATTTATTTATTTATTTATTGAGATGGACTTTTGCTCTTGTTGCCCAGGCTGGAGTACAATGGCACAGTCTTGGCTCACTGCAACCTCCGCCTCCCAGATGCAAGCGATTCTCCAGCCTCAGCCTCCCAAGTAGCTGGGATTATAGGCATGTGCCCCCACGCCCAGCTAATTTTATATTTTTGGTAAAGCTGGAGTTTCACTGTGTTGGCCAGGTTGCACTCCCGACCTCAGGTGATCCACCTGCCTCGGCCTCCCAAAGTGTTGGGATTATAGGCCTGAGCCACGGCGCCCAGCCTGCGTGGCTTCTTTATGAGCTCATCAGCTACCTGAAGATGAAAGGTACTGGGGAAAATGCAAAACAGTCCCTTGAAAGAAGGCAGGGGCAGGGTGTCATTAACAGGGAGAGAGAATCTAGTGCTGGTTTTCTGAATCCTGAGGGGGAAAATGACTATTTTACTTACTGAGCCCAATACCAGTACTACAAGCCCAACACAGGGGAGGGCATACAGGGAGGAATATTCAAGAACCATTTGGATTTAGGGTAGGGTTGCAAGGTAATACTCCTCTTTCACCACGGAGTGAAAAATCACGTTTTAAAGACTTAATAAATAATGCCAATTTAATTTTTTTGACCCTAGGGCAAAGGACAGGCAGGAACAAAAAATCTTTATTTACAATGTAGATTTAATCATGTGCTGCTGTTTAATCATCCTTTTTTAGTCATTGAGGATGTATTTTCCTTCCTCCTTTCTCATCTCTGTCTTTTCCATTTCCAGCACCTTAGCTTTCAATTAAACATTTTTATGATTAGCTCAGAAAGTAATTTTAGCCATAAACCTTCAAGTTCAGATACAGGCTAAGAAAGAGAGAAATGCTCTAAAATGAATCCGCCTAGCACCGGGATGACGATCAGGACTGTAATTCTGGTTCGGTTGTGATGCCAATTATAAAACACTGTAGCTGTGGTGTTGCTGTTTTTGACACCAGGAGGAAATCTTGACAGAATTATAGCCTAGAAATCAATCTGGGAATACGATACAGAAATCTATAATTCAGATATGAAAACAATCTACAAAGGCCCTTTTTTTAGGAAGCTTCGATGAAATTAGATTAAAATAAATTTACATATATATCAATTTTATTATTAAAATATATTCACACTAGTAAATAGAGTTATCGGGGAAGGGTAAGCTACTCCATGTATTGGACACAAAAATAGGCCTCTTTGGCTTATCAGAAAACAAAGTTATTGTCTCCTTGTCAAATATAAATCTCTTCTTCGAGCTAATAAATGGATAGTGTTCAAATGCAATGTTTTGTCTGACTCCTACCTCATACACCCGTGGCACATAATACTAAATTATATTCCACCGAGCAGTATCAATCTCTTGATTCCAACATCATACAGTAAGGGAAACAAACCAAGTAATTGATCTGTCGGAAAGAAGGAGAAAAAGTTATTTGAGAACAAATAAAATGGGCTATAAAGTTTGTTAAAACATAATAATAGTAAAAAAAAAAAAAGGCAAGAATGAAAGACGAAAATAAAAAAAATAAAAAAACAAAGAAAGAACTATATCTATGGCTGCATCCAGAAACCTGCCCTCTGCCTGGCTGTAAAATAATTCATTTCATGCTGCAAGTTTGTAGCACAGTATTTTCTTTTAAAATTAATGCTTACTACAGAGAGAGAGTATAGGATTCTGATTGATGTTGGGAAGTTTGCTGTGTATGAGACCCACTGGTTGTTTTTTTTTTTTTTTTTTTTTACATCCCCCTTTCCCTCCATGCTGCCAGGAGGGAGGGGGCAGGGCAAGCTGGGACCTTAATCCTTCCCCACAAGGTCTTGGTCATGCAACCTCAGAAATCGCCAGAAAAGGGTTTAAAAGGAGGGACCTAGATGAGTCAGTGGCAATGAAATTCAGCAAAATGGTAGCAGGGAGTTTTAATCTTGATGTTGTTTTCTAGAATATCTCTCTATTCCACTGGACTACATTTTAGGACTCTCGGGAAATCACCCAAGAATGATATTTCTGATTAGCTTATTTGGGTCTCAGGTCATTTTGTGCAAACTGGAAACTGCTATATAGTTTCCGTTGAGGATGTGGTGGGTTTTGGATATTTTTTTGTTATTGTTGTTTAAGTAAGATGGGTGTGTGTGTCCCACATCCAGAGGAGCCCAGAGGGGTTCAGCTGTCCCGGGAAAGGCAGGGACGGGTCTCTTCTGATTGCGTTTGGCACCCCCTTGTTGCTGGGTTTGTCGTTGTTATTGTTGGCTTTTGCTAAACAGACATTCCTCACAGAGACATTTCCTCCAAAAAGCCAGAGAGAACAGAGCTGCCAATGGGAGGGAGAGGCTGGCAGACACCCATCCCCAGGTACTAGCGCTGGGACTTCCACATGCAGAGCAGCCTGCCTGGGCCAAGCCTGTCCCCTCGGGTCTGGAAGCTTTTCTTTTCACTTCTGAGGGCCAGGCCGCTGAAACTGCCATGGCTTTGCACAGGGCATCTCTGCTCTGCCTTTCTCAGCTTCCTCTCTGCGTTTCTCTTTCTCCTTCTTCTTCATCTTTCAGTTCATTCTCCTTTTATTCTCTGACTGCCAGGAAGCAGCCCCTCCCGCTTTGTTCCCAGATCACGTCCAATGAGGACACTTCTTCCCTTTCCCTCCCCATTCTCTCTCCCACCCCCTCCTCCTTCGTAATCATCGTTATCTTGACAACAAGAGTAATAATGATGATATCTGGTCTTTGCTGAGTGCTAATTACATGCTTGTTTCATATGTCATTCCATCCATTCCTCAGCCCAGTAAAGGAGCTTTGCTGAGGTGAAAGGTAGCTGGGTTTAGAGAAGCCATGTTCATTGCCTCAGGCCACACAGCCAGGTATAGATGGAAGGGTCCAGCACTTTGCCCAGCTCTTTGCTGTGAACTGTGAAATTCTATCCTTTATGCAATGGGATTGCATTTATCCCTCCTCGCTGACCAGCTGGTTTGAAGAAGGCACATTTGACTTCAATTTCCTTGTCTGTTAAATCGGCAACAATCTCTACCCTTCTGCTCTGGAGAGTAAATGGAAGATGTGTGCATGTGGTTGATAGCTTGAAAGAGCTGTGCTGATATTGTGGATGGCCATGAGCTGCTCAGCTCACGAGTGCCCAGAGCACCTCCTGTTAGGGCCAACTCTCATTCAAATGTGTAGCGCAGTATTCTCGCCTGTTCTCACATAACAAGTTACACGCTAAGCCACGCATGGTGGTGCACACCTGTAGTCCCAGCTACTTGGGAGGCTGAGGTAGGAGGATTGCTTGAGCCCAGGAATCGGAGGCTGCAGTAAGCTATGATCGTGTCCCTGTACTCCTCCCTGGGTGACAGATGGAGACCTTGTCTCTCCATGAATGAATAAATAAATAAATAAATAAATAAAGCACAAACTCACAGCCCCCAAATAGGATGCTGCAGATTTGTCTATATGTTAGGAAGTGTAAACACATTTACTGTGACACTTCCCCACATGATGTTGAATTCCTGCTCAATACAAAGAGGCTAAGATGGCAGCTATTAAAGGAATGACCCTCAAGAGTGTTTGCTGCATCTACTCACTATGGGTTGCTAGAGATAATTTTTTAAATGTTTCTTTAATGGTGACCTGCTTGCTTTCCTTATCTGTGAAAGATGTATTAAGGACTCGCATTGGCTTGGAATTGGAGAAGGTAGCCTGTTCCTCTGGTAGCACTTGGGGCAAATGACCTTAAAATAGTCAAAGACAAAATTACTCTTTTGTTCAGGACCCCATCAAGCCAAGAAAACCGGATTTTTTTTTTTTTTTCAATTCAAACAAGCACGCCAGAAATTTTTAATCAGGGCATTTAGTGATATTGTTCACATTATTCTGCTAAATGCAGTTTTGATTTTTTTTGTTTCAATTATGTCAGATTTTAAACGATGGATGTGGTGGCACATTATGAAATTACAAATCAGATAGGCATATAGTTTATATGCCAGAGCTCCCTGATTTGATGTAATTTATTTCCATGTGGCAATTTCTCTTGGGGTATGACACGATCAAACTCTTGGACGATGACTCTGTCATTTCTAACGTGGCCCAAAGTGAGAAGGATGCTGTAATTTCTTAAGAGGATGGCAGTAGGACCAAAGAAAAATTAAAATGCAAAATAGAGAGGGCTTCTTGCCCGCCCCTTCCTCTCTCTCTTTCATTATCACGGGTCCCTCCAGGAAGCGCTCGAATTCCTGCAGCTGATCCTTATGCAGACTATGGATAATAAACAGCCCATTAATGGAGGCCTGAACTAGGAAATGGAGTTGGAATCAGCAGCAAAATCCAGTGGCTGACGAAGGTTAATAACTCCATTACTGCAGCTCTGGGCCCGAGCCGCTGGACGAGCAGGGTGTTAGCCCTATCTTACTCCTCATTAATTGAGCTAATAGAACCCGGGTGACCCTGCCTTTCTGCCATCATCCGAGAGTTTACCAGACATGGGCTGGAATACATATCATTGGCTGTGTGCGCCATGCTTCCTTTATCTTTCTGGAAGAAAGCTCTTTCTTAAAGACGGGTTTACGGCGAGCCCGGTCCTAACAGAAGCCCCCTGCTAACGGAAGCCCCCATGCAGCTGACGGCAACAGAACCCGACATCATTCCGATTTTGTCGCACGGGCAGTGATGTAACAAAGGCCTGCCTCGAGCCTTTGCGTCTCGAGACAGAGGTCCGCGTGGGGATTGAGGTTTTGGCCTCAAATGGGGCAGCTTGGGTGGAAGTGACTGTGGTCAAGGGCGAAAAAGAAGGTGGGGCACATGTTGGGGGTGGGACCCACAGCCTTGCCTCTGCTGGGCTCTCCTCTGTGAACATTTAGCAGCCATCTCACTTGCACTCCAAGTTTCCTTCCTTACCCCCAGAGCTTCCTGATAATTCACAACCTGTTTCCTTCAGTCCTGCTTGGCTGCTTTGCTGGCCAGGTGGTCTACAGGGGGCTGCTTAACCCTTCTAAGCCTCAAGTTTCCTCGCCCATCAAATGGAGTGATAACCCCGCTCACCATTCGATGGGCTAACAGACGTATTTGCTGGGAGAATATGCGTGGGTGGGAATGATGAATTGGAAAATGCTCTATACAACTGAGGTAATGCCATCAGCAGATTCAAAGTTGAAATCTGAATTTGCTGCAGAGCCAGGCTCAGTCTGTAGCAGGGGAGGCAGCAGAGGCAAGGAACGTCGGTGTGGAGTCCGAGCGCCTCATCTCTCATCTGCTTCTTCTTGGGCAAGCGCTTAGCTTCTCTGCACCTCAGTTTCCTCGACGAAAAAC
This sequence comes from Saimiri boliviensis, assembly GCF_048565385.1. Taxonomy (NCBI): domain Eukaryota; kingdom Metazoa; phylum Chordata; class Mammalia; order Primates; family Cebidae; genus Saimiri; species Saimiri boliviensis. The sequence goes on from NC_133450.1 coordinate 142,077,862, forward strand.
CAGGGAGAGTGGCAATTAGGACATCAGGTGAGAGGATTAAATGAGATGATGCTGGGAGGCACGTGGCACAGAGCTGGCACCCTTGGGGGCTCCACCTGTGTGACCGTATTTATTCCTAATATACTGGGAGCTCTGTGGAGATCAAAGCTGCTGAGAAGTAAGGTCGACCTGATTCCTCACCAAAATATCAGTCGCAAGATTCTGTGGCCGTGGCTGGGCCCTCTGAGCAACCTCCTGCTTCCTCGAACTGGCTTTGCAGGCCAGAGTTGGAGAACAGCAATTCCTCATCCACTAGGTGACACTCGGGGCAGGAGAATGACCTTGCAAGGAGACAAAGATGAAAGTCACACTCATGCCTGAGACCTCATGGAGCCAGGGGGCTACTTTGGCTAATTTAAACATTTCGGAGGCTCCAGGGCACAGAGGCTGTCCCAAGTTGTCTAGAACTTAGCCCCAGGTGGCCCGTGGGAGCCAGATAAGCCAAGTGGTTGGTGAGGGCTTTGTGAGCTGCCCGTGAAGGGGAATCAAGAGTTTTTAGCCGTGACTTTAAAACTGTGTGAAGAGAGCACCCCATGAAGTAGTCTTACCCTGTCCTGGGATGGGACGAGAAGGCACTGGCCTGTCCTAACTCTGAGCTCTTTACCTTTTGGGGTCGAGGCACACTCATGGAGGTAGCCTTGAAGAGATGAAAGCTCAACCAGAGGCCCTGTGTCCTGGCAGCCCTTCCCTCCTGCAGCGCGGCAGCCCCACAGGAACCTGCAGAGCGCTGCTGGCCCAGAGTACATCCTGGGGCTGTTAGAGAGACGGCCTCATCCATGCTTTTGGGTCCACTGCCCCCACAGCAATCCACCTTCCTGTGCCACCAGCTCAGTCACTGCCACACTTCTCACAGCCACCAGCACTCAGCAGCAGCACACCCTGACCGGCAGGACTCAGGACTCTGGGAGCAAGTCTCCTGCGACATTGTAGCAAAAGAGATTGCTACTCCATGGGCAGAATTGAGCCCAGGCCTGCAGGGCACTCCTTTTAGGTCAGAAGGGAGGTGGTGGCAGGGTCTTGCGGACAGCAGTTAAGAAGGAGGTGCACCCCTGGCCTTGAGCCTCAGGCTGTGGCCAGTAATGGTGGTGACAGGCTATCAGCCACCACCCCTGGAGTTGTAGCATTTTAATCTCCCAGTAAATAAACTCAGAACTGGAGTGGAAAAAGGAACGCTCTCCCATTATTTTCCTGCCTAGCGACCGTTGACATTTTACCACTTATTTCCAGTGTTTGTGTAAGAGGGAGTCCGGTGAGGATGATTGCGGGCAAATGCGGGAGAGGCCGGCGCTGCCACCTCCTTGGGTTAAAACCGAGTTTATGACAGTCTGTTACTAGGGTGTGTTGTGTGTTTGAGAGCACAAGAGCAATTACTTCTGAAGCAGCGACATCAAAATAATGTACATAACCTTTGAACTCTGCCTGCAGCCTCAGGATATTTCTGAGTATAAAAATACAGTGAATTTCTGCAGAGAGAGTGCCCAAGTGACCGCAGACACAGCTCTGCAGTCCTCAGGGAGCAGCTGTGGATTGGGAAGGTGCCTGTGGTAGGTGGCAAGAGGCTTCCAGGGAGCCATGGAGAAATGGCCTATTCTGTCAGGAAGCTTAATCTTGAGGAAGAGATGGGGGCGTACCAGATAGCAAGGGCTCTGCATGGTCTTTTCATGGTGAGTAAATTTGCTACTTTAACACAGACATGAGGCCAGGAGCAATGGCTCACGCCTGTAATCCCCACACTTTGGGAGGCTGAGGCAGGCGAACCACTTGAGGTCAGGAGTTCGAGACCAGCCTGGCCAACATGGTGAAAGCCCATCTCTACTAAAAATACGAAAATTAGCTGGGCATGTTGGTGCACACCTGTAATTTCAGCTACTTGGGAGGCTGAGGCAGGAGAATTGTTTGAGTCTAGGAGGTGAAGACTGCAGTGAGCTGAGATCGTGCCCCTGCACTCCAGCCTGAGTGAGAGTGAGACTCCGTCTCTAAATAAATAAATAAATAAATAAAAATAAAACAGACACGGACAGTCTCACTGCAGTATATTGAAACTTAGTTTATTTATTTATTTATTTATTTATTTATTTATTTATTTTGAGACGGACTTTCGCTCTTGTTACCCAGGCTGGAGTGCAATGGCGCGATCTCGGCTCACCGCAGCCTCCACCTCCTGGGTTCAGGCAATTCTCCTGCCTCAGCCTCCTGAGTAGCTGGGATCACAGGCACGCGCCACCATGCCCAGCTAATTTTTTCTATTTTTAGTAGAGACGGGGTTTCACCATGTTGACCAGGATGGTCTCGATCTCTTGACCTTGTGATCCACCCGCCTTGGCCTCCCAACATGCTGGGATTACAGGCTTGAGCCACCGCGCCCGGCTAAAATTATTTATTTTTTTAATACAGGGTTTCACCATGTTGGTCGGGCCGGTCTTGAACTCCCGACCTCAGGTTATCCGCCCGCCTTGGCCTCCAAAGTGCTTGGATTACAGGCGTGAGCCACCACGCCCGGCCTGAAACTTAGTTTATTCATTTACCACTTAAAATGTTTTCCTCAGAGCTTTCTAAGAGCCCCCCAGTCCAGCCTGCATTGCTGGCTCAACTTTCCTGCTTACTCTCGTAGGTCAGGGAGAGGTTTCCCAGCTTTCCTTTGCTATCCCTCTGTTCTCAGCACACTATTCTGGGTAAATGTATCCTTCGGAGAGAAAGGGATGCCTGTCCGCCTCTTCCTGCTGTGGTGTCTGAGAACCTTCACAGCCAAGAAACTTCCCCTCCTGCCCAACTGACTTCTCTTTTCCTACCTTTAAAGTTGACAATTCTTCATTGGCAGAGCACATCTCAATTTCTTTCCCTCCTGTGGATTCCAGGCTGTTATTAGGGGCCCAACGGATTGTACTCAACCAGTAACAGTTCGGCCTGAGCCAGTGGTGAATAAGACGTTGGAGAAGATAAACATGCCTTCCCCGCCGTGGAAATCAGAGCTCCAAAGCAATCTCCATGCCTCAGGTGGAGAATGACAGGTGACCTTTAACAGAACGGAGCCCGGGGTAGTTGGCATTTGAATCGAGCTCTGATGGAGATGCCCCCATTTTTGGCAGGCGCAATGCTTGACCGTTCACTTAAATTTATTTCCTGGAGAAAGTCAAGAGGACAGAGACACCAAGATGTCTTGGAGAAATCATATTTGTTTTTCTTTACCCATGGAGACTTTGGGAGACATCAGCATGTACTTCAATTTTCCATCTTCCTTAGAGGCATAACTAAAGTGCTGAACTGCTGAACCCAGCACTGTGCTTTAAAAGCTGGATCCTCTGCCAGATTCAGGTGGCAGATGTCTAAAAGCTTGAAGCTCTTCTTCCTAAATATCACAGAAATTATTTAATATATAAAAAAACTTTTAAGAAAAGTCTTCCACGGATAGAAGGGCAGCCTTACTTTTTGTGAGACTGTAAAACTCCAGGCATCACTTCCTTGTTGGCTTTGAGATTTCTGCAGATTCCAGACTACCCCCACCCCATGCCAGCCACCAGACAGTATGACACAATGCGCTGGCATTATGACTCCTTTTCTCTCCTGGGCCTGTCTCAGGAGCATGGATTCTAGGTCATAGGGAAAGGCTTCATGAATCCCAGTAAAGATCTGCCAGGCCAGGAACTCCTCCCAGAGTAGAAGGTGGAGTGGGGAGCAAGAGAAGTGGGGAGCATCCAGAAGCCAAGGGAAGAGGGGGGCCCCATGCTTCCCCTCTTTCCCATCCACCACTCCCTTCTCCCCCACCCCCCACCCTTAGCACACCTGCCCACGTCCTGTTTCTTAAACACGGAGTTTGTACTCACGATGTTTCTTATTTTGGAACATCATGGGATTTCATGCAAATCTTATCTTTTTACAAGGCTTAGCTCAAATGCCACCTGCTCCAGGAAGCCTCGCCTGATGCCTCTCCTTGCCCTGCACCTCTGTAAGACTTTATTGTTCTCGAGATGGGAAGCAGCATAATAGGACAGTGGTTAAGAAAGGGGATCGGAAGTCAGGCAACTGGGTTGGAATCCCGGCTCGATCATTTATGATCTGTGTGATGCTGCTCAGGGTATTTATCACCCTGAACCACGGTTTCCTCCTGTGTAACACGGAAATGACTTTACTCAGTTAGGCAACAAATATTTATGGAACATCGATTGCATGCAGGCACTACTTGAGTTCTTGGGACTTAAAAGGAAACAAAACCGAAGACATTTCAGGCGTCTTACATGCTGGTTGGAGCGAGAAAGTCTATAAACACCAGATGCATAATATGGCATGTGCTATGGAGAATATAACAGGGTAAAGGGGAATAGGGAAGACGGGCAGCTGGAAGGGATGTGATGGACAGGTGATGTATTTATAGAGGGCTGTCAGGGAAGGCCTTTCTGATGATGCTTGAACAGAGGCTTAAATGGAGTGAGGGAATGAGCCATGGAGAGATCTAGGGAAGAGTGGTCCAGAACCCAGGAACCACCGTGCAAAGACCCTGAGATAGGAATGTGCTTGGCAACTTTGAGCAGTATCAAGGAGGCTATTCATGGAGCAGGGAGAGACTTGCAGGTGAGGTGTCAGAGGTCACAGGGTCCATAGACCCTGAAGGAATTGGGCTTTTCCTTGGAGTCATGTGGGAGCCGCTCTGTGAGGTTTAAGCAAATGACTGGTGGGATCCAGCCAATGTTAAAGGATCCCTAGTGGGTGGAGAATGGACTCTAGGGAGGGGGACAAGGTAGCAAGCCAGGAGGCCAGGTGGGGGCCGTTGGCAGTAATCTAGGTGGGAGGTGCTGGAGGCCTGGCCCAGGGTGGTAGCTGTGGAAGTGGTGAGAAGTCTTTTGAAGGTAGAACTGGTACTGTTGATTTGCTGTCAGAGTGGATGTAGGACAGGTGACAAAGAGAGGGGAGGAGAACTCCAGGGCTTGCTGGGGCAGCGGGAGAATGGGCGGGCCTTGTGCTGACCCCTCTGGTCAGGAGGCTGGAGGAGCGGGGTTCAGGAGAGATCACGAGCTCAGTCTTGGACATGTTAAACTTGAGATGCCTCTTAGAAATCACTGGTTTCCTGGGGCTGCCGTAACAAATCCCGCAGACTAGGTATCTTAAACAGAAGTTTATTTATTCAGAGTCTTGGAGGCTGGAAGTCCAAGAGGAAGGTGCCAGCAGGTTTGGTTTCTTCTGAGGCCTCTCACTGCATCCTCACATGGTCATCTGTCTGTGCACATGTGCTCTGGGTGCCTCTCCGCATGTCCACATCTCCTACTCTTACAAGGACTCCAGTTAGATCGGATTAGGGCCTACTCTAAAGGCCTCCTTTTAGCCTGACCACCTCTTTGAAGGCACTTTGTTCAAATACAGTCACTTTCTGAGGTACTGAAGGTTAGGGCTTCACAGATGAATTTGGGGGAACACAGTTCAACCCTAACAACATCTACACAGGATATCAAGTAGGCAGCAGGCTGTGAGTTTAGTAGTTCAGGAAGAAAAATTTGAGAATCACCAGAGTCTAATACCCAGTGAGCTCTCAAAGGCAGCTGAGCAACTCCTCTCATTGATGACAGTGGCAAGAGCATTCTGGGCTGATCTGGCTTGGCTGTGTCCCCACCCAAATCTCACCTTGAATTTCCATGTGTTGTGGGAGGGACCTGGTGGGAGGTAATTGAATCATGGGGGCAGGTCTTTCCCATGCTGTTCTTGTGATAGTGAGTAAGTCTCACGAGATCTGATGGTTTTTTAAGGGAGAGTTTCCCTGCACAAGCTTTCTCTCTCTTTGCCTGCTGCCATCCATGTAAGATGTGACTTGCTTCTCCTTGCTTTCCACCATGATTGTGAGGCCTCCCCAGCCATGTGGAACTGTGAGTCCATTAATCCCCTGTCCTGTATAAATTACCCAGTCTCAGGTATGTTTTTATTAGCAGTGCAAAAATGGACTAATACACAGGCTCTGAAAAGAAGCTCCATCCTAGCCTTTCCCCTCTGGTGACCTCACACTACATGACACTGCTTGACAATGGCCATTCATAATGGAGCCACACTGCCATAACAAGGTGGGAGCCTTGAGCTGTTTGAAGGGAATTGCTGTTGGAACATTCTAGATGGTTGGAGACCTGGTACTCTCCAGTTTACCTTCCTTCTGTCTTCACATGTCAATCAAGTGACACCTTGGAGTTCGTTTCTATACAAGAGGCTCTCTTTCGGTCTATCAAGGACTCCTTAACGGCCTTGTTGAGAGCCTGTGGTAGGGGCTTAAGCATATAAAGATAGAGGATTATATATTCCAGGGAGGGCGACACAGTTTCATAAATAGCATCTTGTGAAAACATCCAGAGAAGGTTGCCATGTGCTGGATTCCCGGGTGGTTCTGTTGACAGGGACATAACTTGGAGTATAAGCCTGACCACCATCTGCCATAGCACTTTCCTCCATAATCTCTGTCTCCTGTGGGCAGAAGGGCCAAGCCCTCGGCTATGCACCTGGCCTACCTCTTTCCTCCAGGTCCTTCCAGAAAGACCCAGGAAAGGGTGCATCCCTCGGACCTTTCAGCGGAGGAAACTGAGACCCCAAGAGGCTGAGTGTCTTACCCACATCACAGCACATGGTGGCAATGGAGACAGACTCCCACTCGTACAGGGTCCCTGGACTCCTGTGCTCTGATCCTGTGCTCTGAGTCTTCAGGACACCCTGGCACTAAGTCCGCACTTGCCCTGCTGGCTTCCCAGAGGCCTCCTGAGGCCTCCTCATCAGCCAGAGCCCTCCCCTCTTATGCTGCATTTGCCGAGGCCACCAGCTGCTCCCTCCCCACTGAGATGAGATGGGGGAAGCTTCTCCCCAATGAGGGAGGCCCACACCTCCGGGCCTGAGAGTGTCTAAGCTCATGCCAGGGGTTCCCCGTGCACTCAACACCTGCTTCTAGAGCCCACTGGGTTCCCAGCTCCAGGGGCTGGGGGGTCAACAGGGAGCAAGACTGCCCCGCATTGCGTCCCAGGGCTCCCCATGAAGGGGCCGGCCCGACCCTCTCTTCCCGGCCTTGTCCCAGTCTTGGCCTGGCCCACTGCCCACCGTGTTGCCCACTGCGCTGCCCCCCACGCTGCGCCCCTCGCTACCCCATGTCTCTGTTGAAACGTCCCCGCTTCCCAGCGGATTCAGTCCTGGAAGTCACGGCTGACCCTCATCAGGCTGCTCAAGTCAGCCAGGGCAGGGCGCTGTGTGCAGGGGCGGGGCATCCCCCGCGCCCCCACAGCCCGCTTCTCGGCAGGGTGTCTCCTCGCCCCTGTCCCTGCCCCAGCCAAGGTTCTGGGCCCTTTTTTCATCCTGAGATTCATAGCCATGAAAGCCAAACCCAGAGGCCCCTGGACCGCAACGAGCGCGCAGTCCACATGGCAAGGAGGAAGCGCCAGAGACCTAGGGAGGCTGAGCGCACCGAGGGAGGCGCCCTTGGCGAGTGCTGGGCCTCTGGACCCGGGCTCGCGGGGGCTGCTGTTTGTTTCTGCTTTCGCTTTTAAACGCCACGTTACTTTTCTGCATCCCAGCACCCAGGCGAGGGGCATAGGTGTGACCCCCACCCCCCTCCCCCAGGCCTTCCCCGGGTTCCGTTTCCTTCCCCAGCCTCCTCCACGCGATGGGTGGGGACAGTGGGCTGTGACGATCGATCACGTCTGCCAACTGCTGTTTTTACCTGGCCGACATTGCGCCCGAATCCGCTTTTACCAGATGCCCCTTTTTGCCTGGAGCCCTGGGAGCGTTCCCCCTCTCCTCTCAACAATAATTAGCCTTGTAAGACTAATGGAGGAAATCGTGTCTAATTACCCTGTTGAAGGCCCAATTATGCGATTAACATTCGTGACTATAAGCTAATGATGAGAAGAGCCTCTCATTTGCATAGCATTAAGTTAATTGCTGGCAAGTCGAGGGGCGGACAGGGCGGTGATGGCAGGATTCTCTTTCTGAAAGGATGCTAATGACCAGAGAGGACGATCCACCTGACAGCTTTATTAATTAACAGCGATCTGATTACCTACCAGGAATGGCAAGCGGCCTCGCCGAAAGGCTGGACTTTTTTGAGAAATGAGAGATGGGCGCCCTCACTGCTGAGGTTTCTTCCACACGCTTTGCTGGGTTAGAGGCAAGCCCCTGGCCGCCTCGAAAAGCTGTTTTAGACACATTTTCCTTTGCAGTCTTGCTTGGAGCCCTTCTCCCATGCCCTTCCTTGCACATCTGCCCATTTATTCCCTCTCCCATCCGCTCACCCACCCACAGTGACCCATAGCTCCCCTTGCGGGCGCCGCCGGGGACACGCCGCACAGCCTAAGGCCACTCCCCAGCAGGTGTTCAGAGAGGGATCCATTCTGGGAGAGGCCCCCACTTTCCCCAGAAGTTTCGATCTGAGTCAACCTTGCTGCTGGCAAGTGTCAGCAGAGAATTTCAGAGCTTCAAGAATGCTTAGAGAGCATCAGTTCGAGTCTCTTATCTGGAAAAAATTGGGGACCCAGAGAAGCTGAGGGTCTGGAGCTCAAGGTCCCAGCCAGGCAGTGGCCGGGACTGAGCAGGACCATTCTGCCTCTACAGCCTCTCTTTTATCCCCTGCGGGCAGACTGTATTTGGAGATTTCGATGATGCCTTGGGAACCCCTGCCCCTCCCCACAGTGCCTGCCCAGCCCCCTTACATTTCCCATCACAGCACTTATGTGCCCCCGCCCTCCTCCCAGCCTGCTTACCCCCCATGTGGGCAGGGACTGTATTGCCCTCAGTCTTTAATAAATAGATGGTTCGACCGATTAAGGAACCCTTACAGTGGTGTGACTGGGACTCATTTTCCAGTAGATTTTAAAACACGGAGATTTTTAACAACAAATAAAATCTTGCATATATCCTTCTGTAACTTGCTTTTTCACTCAATAAAATATTATGGATATCTTTCCCTATCACTGTATAAAGTTATAGCTCACTAGGTGTTTGCATAACATTAGACTGTCCAGATGTATGATATAATGTATTTAAATACCCTCTTTTAGCAGACATTTGTTTTCTGCTTTTTTCTATTACCACAACTAGCATTCATATGTATACACACACACACATATGCATTGGTATTTGTTTTTGCGTTGGTCTTGATCATTTACTTAGGGAAAATTCATAGAAATGAAATTACTGAGCCCAAGGGCATAAACAAGAAGTTAATGAGTTTTGATTTTTTATTGCTAGATAATAATTGTACCTATTTACAAGGGTACATGTGATTGATACTTTGGTACATGCGTATAATGTGTAATGATCACATTGGGATATTTAAGATGTCCATCACCTTAAACAGCTATCATTGCTTTATTTTGGGAACATTTCAAATCTTCTCTCTGGCTATTTTGAAATATGCAATAAATTATTGTTAATTCTAGTCTCTCTACCATGCTATCAAACACTAGAACATATTCCTTCCATCTAACTATATTTTCTAACCCAGTAACTAATCTCTCTTTCCCTCCCCCAACTCCTCCAGCATCTGGTAACCTCATTCCACTCTTCCTCCACGAGGTCAACTTTTTTAGCTCCGACATGTGAGTGAGAACATGCCGTATTTGTCTTTCTGTGTCTGGCTTATTTCACTTACCATAATGACCTCCAGTTTCACGCATGTTACTGCAAATGACAGAATGTCATTCTTTTTTATGGCTGAATAGTACTTCATTGTGTACATATACCACATTTTGTTTATCCATTAATTTGTTGATGGACACTTAGGTTGATTCCATATGTTGGCTGTTGTGAGTAGTGCTGCACTAAACATGGGCATGCAAATATCTCTTAGGTATACCAAGTTTCTTTCTTTTAGAAACACAACCAACAGTGGGATTACAGGAGCATGTAACATACCTATTTTTAGTTTTTGCAGAACCTCCATACTGTTTTCCATAGGAGCTGTACTAATTTGCAGCCTGCTAGCAATGTATTAGCTTTCTGCTTTCTCCACATCTTCACCAACGTCTGTGTGTTTGATAATAGGTATTTTTTTGCTTTGTTTTGAAACAGTCTCCCTCTATCGCCAGGCTGAAGTGCAGTGGTGCGATCCCGGCTCACTGCAACTTCCATTTTCCAGTTTCAAGCAATTCTCCTGCCTCAACTTCCCGAGTAGCTGGGATTACAGGCACGCACCACCATGCCCAGCTAATTTTTTGTACTTTTAGTAGAGACGGGGTTTCACCATGTTGGCCAGGATGGTCTCGATCTCTTGACCTCATAATCCACCCTCCTCGGCCTCCCAAAGTGCTGGGATTACAGGCATGAGCCACTGTGCCCGGCCTGATAATAGGTATTGTAACAGGGGTGAGATAATATCTCATTGGGGTTTTAATTTGTATTTCCATGATGATTAGTGATATTGAATATTTATTTTCATACACCTGTTGCCCATGAATATCTTCTTTTGAGAAATGTCTATTCAGATTATTTGCCCATTTTTTGATTGGATTTGCTACTGAGTTCCTGTGTATGCTGGCTACTAATCTCTGTTTGGATGGATAGTTTGCAAATATTTCCTCCAGTTCCATAGGTTGTCTCTTCACTCTGTTGTTTCCTTCACTATGCAGAAGTTTTTTAGCTTGATATAGCCCCATTTGTTTTTGCTTTTGTTTCCTGTGCTTTTGAGCTTGTATCAAAACAAAACAAAACAAAATTGCCCAGACAATGTCCTGAAGTATTTCCTCAATGTTTTCTTTTAGTAGTTTCATAGGTTTGGGACTTTTGTTTAAGTCTTCAATACATTTTGATATGATTTTTGTCTATGAGGAGAGATAGAAATCTACTTTCATTTTTCTGCATACAGATATATAGTTTTCCCAGCTCCGTTTATTGAAGAGACTGCCCTTTCTTCACTGAACGTTCTTGGCACCTTTGTCAAAAATCAGTTAGCTATAAATACGTGGACTTATTTATGGATCTCTATTCTGTTCCATTGGTCTATGTGTCAATTTTTATGACAGAACCATGCCATTTTGGTTACTATAGCTTTGTAATATATTTGATGCCTCCAGCTTTGTTCTTTTTTGCTCAGAATTGTTTTAGTTATTTGGAGTGTTCCATAGTTCCATATAAATTTTAAGATTTTTTTTTTCTATTTTTGTGAAGAATTTCATTGGTATTTTGATAGGGATTATGTTGAATCTGTAGATTGCTTTTGGTAGTATGGTCACTTTCACAATATTAATTCTTCCAATCCATGAACATGGAATATCTTTCCATTTTTTGTGTGTATGACCTCTTTAATTTCTTTCACCAGTGTTTTATAGTTTTCTTTGTAGACACCTTTTACCTCCTTGGTTAAATTTATTCTTAGGAGGCCAGGTACAGTGTGTCACACCTGTAATTCCAACACTTTGGGAGGCCAAGGCAGGAGGACTGCTTGAGTCCAGGAGTTTGAGACCAGTCTGGGCAACATAGTGAGATCTCATCTCCACTAAAAATAAAAATAAATTAGCTAGGCACGGGGGAGCTTGTTTTTTGTTCCAGTTACTCAGGAGGCTGAGGTGGGAGGATTGCTTGAACCTGGAAGGTTAAGGCTGCAGTTAGCCATGATCACACCACTGCACTTCAGCCTGGGGGACAGATCAAGACCCTATCTCAAAAAGAAAATTTATTCTTAGGTATTTTTCATAGCAATGGTAATTTGGATTGTTTCTTGATTTCTTTTTCTACCAGCTTATTGTTGGTGTATAGAAATGCTACTAACTTTTATATGTTATTTTTGTCTCTTACAACTTTATTAAATGTGCTTATCAGTTCAAAGAGTTTTTTGGTAGAGATTTTTGGGGTTTTCTATATACAAAATCATGCTATCTGCAAACAGGGACAATTTTACTTCCTCCTTTCCAATTTGGATAACCTTTATTTCTTTTTTGTGTCTAATTGCTCTGGCTAGGACTTACAGTAATGTATTGAATAAGAATGGTGAGAGTGGGCATGCTTGTTTTATTCCAGTTATTAGAGGAAAAGCTTTCAACTTTACCCCATTCAGTATAATGTTAGATATTAGTTCGGTTTGTCATATATATAACCTTTATTGTGTTAAGGTATATACTCCTTCTATACCTAGTTTGTTGAGGGTTTTGTTGCTGTTGTTGTTTCATTTGTTTATTTTAGAGACAGGGTCTCATCTTGCTATGTTGCCCATGCTGGTCTTGAACTCCAGTGATCCTCCCAGCTCAGCCTCCCAAGTAGCTGGGAATACAGGTGTACACCACTGTCCCCAGCTTGTTAAGGGTTTTTATCATGAAGGGATGTTGGATTTTATCAAATGATTTTTCTGCATCTATTGAGATGATCATATGGTTTTTGTTCTTCATTCTGTTAGTGTGATGTATTGCATTTATTGATTTGCATATATTGAACCATCCTTGTATCCCTGATATGCACCATATGATTATGGTGAATGAGCTTTTGAATGTGCCACTGGATTCAATTTGCTGTTATTTTGTTGAGGATTTTTGCATATATGTTCATCAGGAATGTTGGCCTGTAATTTTCTTTTTTTGTTATATCTTTGTCTGGCTTTGGTATTAGAGTAATGCTGGCCTCATGGACTGAATTTGGATGAATTACTTCCTTTTCTATTTTGTAGAAAAGTTTGAGAAAAAATGGTACTAGGTTGATGCAAAAGGAATTGTGGTTTTGGTCATGACTTTCTATTAGTTCTTCTTTAAATGTCTGGTAGAATTCAGCAGTGAAGCCATCAAGTCCTGGGCTTTTCTTTGATGGGAGACTTTTTGTTACTGATTCAATCTTGTTACCCAAAATTGGTTTGTTGAGTTTTACTATTTCCTCTGGTTCAATCTTGGTAGGCTGTATGTGTCCAGGAATTTATTCATTTCTGTCAGATTTTCCAATTTGTTGGTACGTAGTTGTTCCTAATAGTCTCCAAAGATCCTTTGTATATCTGTGGTGCCAGTTGCAATGTGTCCTTTTTTTGTTGCTTATTTCTTTGGGTCTTTTCTCTTTTTTTCTTGGTTAATCAAGCTAATTGATTTTATTTATCTTTTTTAAAAATACTGACTTCATTTTGTTGATCGTATTTTTCTTTTGGTTTTAACTTATTTCTGCTCTGATCTTGTTGTTTTGTTCTTGTTTTTCTGTTTTTGAGACAGCGTCTGGCCCTGTTTCCCCGGGCTGAAGAGCAGTGGTGTAATCTCAGCTCACTGCAACCTCCGCCTCCCTGGTGCAAGCGATTCTCCTGCCTCAGCCTCCCAAGTATCTGAGATTACAGGCATGCACCACCATGCCTGGCTAATTTTTGCATTTTTAGTAGAGATGGGGTTTCTCCATTTTGGCCAGGCTGGTCTGGAACTCCTGACCTCAGGTGATCCGCGTGCCTTGGCCTCCCAAAGTGCCGGGATTGTTTCCTTCCATTTTGTATGTGGCTGTCCAGAGTTTCTTTGCTCATCAGCGTTTCTGTTACTCCTTTGATGGACTCCAGGGCTCACCCCTTTATTTGTTTTCATTAAAATGTAGTTGTTTATTCACTGCTTGGCTGTCTTTCTGGAAGGGAGTGCTAAGAGGCCTCTAGCCAAACAGCTGTCTCACTGGGGTCACTCCAGTATCATCTGCTTTGATTTTTTAATTGAAAAGAGTCACACATTGAAGGAACATAAATGGTATTCAGTGAAAAATAAATCTCAAAAGAAGGACAGTTGAAAATTAATGATCTGAGCCTCTAACCTAGGTTAAAAAAAATCACTAAACTCAAAGAGTAGCAAGAGAGAGAACAGAAACCAATGAAATAGGAAGCAGAGTTTGAGTAGAGCAAAAGTGGGTTCCTTTGCAAAATTAATAAAGCTGCCAAATCTCTAGCAGTATTGATCAATTAAAAAAAGAAAGAATTGCCAGGCACCGTGGCTCATGCCTGTAATCCCAGGACTTTGGGAGGCTGAGGCGGGCAGATCACTTACGGCCACGAGTTCAAGACCAGACTTGCCAACATGTTGAAACCCCATTTTTACTAAATATACCAAAATTAGCCAGGTGTGGTGGCATGCAGCTGTAGTCCCAGCTACTCAGCAGGCTGAGGCACAAGAATCACTCGAACCGGGGAAGTGGAGGTTGCAATGAGGTCAGATTGTGCCAGTGCACTCCAGCCTGGGCGACAGAATGAGACTTTGTCTCAAAAGAAAATGAAAGAAAGAGAGAAAGAGAGGAAGAAAAGAAAGAAGACTGAGAGGGGGGGTGGAGGGAGGGAAAAGGGGAGGAAGAAAGAATGGAAAGAATGAACAGATTGACGTATTTGAAATGAAAATGAGACCACTCATTTTGATAATAAATATAGTAACAAATATAATAGATTATAAGGATAAGAAAAATATTGTGAACAACTTTATGACAGTAAATTTGGAAACATGAGAGAAATAGATAAATTCACAGGGAAAGGGGTCTTACCTATAGTGCTGTAAGAAAAAATAGAGGCCAGGCACAGTGGCTCATGCCTGTAATCCCAGCACTTTGGGAGGCTGAGGTGGGTGGATCACATGAGGCCAGGAGTTTGAGACTAGACGTGCCAACATGGCGAGACCCCCGTCTCTACTTAAAATACCAGAATTAGCTGGGTGTGGTGGCACATGCCTATAATCCCAGCTATTTGAGTGGCTGAGGCAGGAGAATCGCTTGAACCTGGGAGGCAAAGGTGGCAATGAGCCAAGATGCGCCACTACACAGCAGCCTGAGCAACCAAGTGAAACCCTGTCTCAAAAAAAAAAAAAAAAAGGAAGGAAAAGAGACAGAAAAATCCCAAGTCCTATAACTATTAAATAAATTGAATCATAAAAGTAAAATCTTCCCTTCCCTTCAACTCTAGGCCCAGATGCCTTTTACAGGTGAAATCTACCAAAATATTCAAGGAATTGATTCTTCCCATTGTGAGCAAACGCTTTTCAGAAAACAGAAAAAGAGGGAGCAGCACATCACAATATATTTAATAAGATCAATAAAGTCTTAATGTGAGACCCAAAGATAATATAAGTAAGAAAAATTACAGGCCAATGTTATTCGTAAATACAGTTGCCAAAAAATCCTGAACAAAATATTAGCAAATCCAATCCAGGATGATTCAACTTTAGAAAATGTGTTACTTGGCCGGGCGCGGTGGCTCAAGCCTGTAATCCCAGCACTTTGGGAGGCCAAGGCGGGTGGATCACGAGGTCAAGAGATCGAGACCATCCTGGTCAACATGGTCTCTACTAAAAATACAAAAAATTAGCTGGGCATAGTGGTACGTGCCTGTAATCCCAGCTACGTACTCAGGAGGCTGAGGCAGGAGAATTGCCTGAACCCAGGAGGCAGAGGTTGCGGTGAGCTGAGATCACGCCATTGCACTCCAGCCTGGGTAACAAGAGCGAAACTCCGTCTCAAAATAAGTAAATAAAATAAAATAAAATATGTTACTTGAATTCAGCATAGTAAGAAAGTAAAGAAAAAGATATGGCATTTCAATAGATGAAGCCAAAGCATTGGATAAAATTAAATATCTATTCATGGTTTTAAAATTCTTAGCTATAAACTGAAGGGCATTTCTTTAACCTGATAAAAGATACCTTCCCAAACTATAGCAAACATAGGTCTTAGCGGTGAAATGTTAGCAGCATGCCCTTTAAAACCAAGCGTAAGACAAGGATTCCCCCATCATCATTTCTATGAAACATTATTAAACAGTTCAGTAAAGACAAGACAAATACATAAAAGCTGCCAGACTTGGACTAGAAGGACCAGAAGTCATTATTAGCAGATGTTATGATTATCTCCATTAAGAAAGCCCAAAAGAATCTACGGAGTACTTACTAGTTTTAGTAAGAGGTTACCAACTAAAACATCAATAATTAAATAAAGCAAGGTTACCAACTAAAAGATCAATAATTAAAGATCCAAAACTTATTTACACTTTCTTTGCAACAAAGAGCTGGAAAATGTAAAATTAAGATAATAATCAACAACAACGACCAGGCCCCGAAGCTTGAACCTGTGGTCTCAGCTCCTGGGAGGCCAAGGCAAGAGGATCACTTAAGCCCAGGAGTCAGGGCTGCAGTGAGCTATAATCACATCACTGCACTCCAGCCTGGGCAACACAGCAAGACCCAATTTCAAGAAAAAAAATTTAACAACATATAGCAGAAGAAAAGTGTGCACTGAAATATACACAATAAAAGATGTAACAAGTCCTTTATTAGAAAAATGTTGTAAAATTATTAAAAGGCATTTAAGAATCCCTAAAAGGGAGACAATGTCTTGGTCATGGTGAGGGAGGCTAATATTAGAAAGATGTCAGCACTCCCCAGACTGATCATAGACCCAGTGGCATCACAAATCGGATTTCCAAATTGGTGGTGGTACTTGTTTTTGATGCAACTTGCTATGCTCATTCTGCATTTTACATAGAAGAGCAAAGAGTTAAAAATTTGTCAAGTTATTTCCAAAGAAGGACAAAGTGGGCAGACTTGTCCTTTCAAATATCTATTTATGTTAAAATCATTAAGACACTGAGTTGGCCGGGCGCGGTGGCTCACACCTGTAATTCCAGCAGTTTGGGAGGCCAAGGCCGGCAGATCATGTGGTCAAGAGATCGAGACCATCCTGGCCAACATGATGAAAGCCTGTCTCTACTAAAAAATACAAAAAAATTAGCTAGGCATGGTGGCACGTGCCTGTAGTCCCAGCTACTCGGGAGGCTGAGACAGGAGAATTGCTTGAATCTGGGAGGCAGAGACTGCAGTGAGCCGAGATTGCGCCATTGCACTCCAGCCTGGAGTCTGGCGACAAAGCAAGACTCCATCTCAAAACAAAAACAAAAACAAAAACAAAAACATTGAGGTGTTAGCACTAAATTAGATCTGCTAACCAATGAAACAACACAGATCCTAGAAACACTCACATTTGTATGGACGCTTGATAATGGCAGAGGTGGCATCACAGAGCAGTGGGAAAAGATGGATTTTCCCATAAATGATACTGGCACAATTATGTACCCATGTAGGAAAAAATTACCTTAGGCAGCTACTTGCCCTATATGTAACAATCAATTCCAAGTAGTTTAAAAGCTTAAACATGAAGGACAAAACTTTAAAGCCTCATAGAAGGGGCTAGGCATGGTGGCTCATGCCTGTAATCCCAGCACTTTGGGAAGCTGAGGCGGGTGGATCATGAGGTCATGATATTGAGACCATTCTGGCCAAAATGGTGAAACCCCGTCTCTACTAAAAATACAAAAAATTAGCTGGGCATGGTGGCGCGTGCCTGTAATCCCAGCTACTCAGGAGGCTGAGGCAGGAGAATTGCCTGAACCCAGGAGGCAGAGGTTGTGGTGAGCCAAGATCGCGCCATTGCACTCCAGCCTGGGTAACAGGAGCGAAACTCCGTCTCAAAAAAAAAAAAAAACAGGGTTAGTATCCAAAATTTATAAAGAACTCCTATAAGTGAATGAGATAAAGCATGCTGAATACATAAATGGGCAAAAAAGCAGCACCGGACCATACAATTCTGGGAGTATACTGAAACCTCTGGAGTTATACACTTCCTTTTTTTTTTTTTTTGAGACAGGGTCTCACTATGTCACTCAGGCTGGAGTGCAGTAGCACAGTCATAGCTCACTGCAGCCTCGACCTCCCTGGTTCAAGTAGTCCTCCCACCTTGGCCTCCCTAGTAGCTGGGAATACAGGTGCCTGACACCACACCAGGCCAATTTTTGTATTTTTTGTAGAAACAGGGTTTTGCCATATTGTCCAGCCTGGTCTTGAAGTCTAGGGCTCAAATGATCCTTCCACCTCAGCCTCCCAAAGTGCTGGAATTACAGGCGTGTACTGCCATGCCCAGCTGGAATTGTACACTGTAAATAAGTGAATTTTATGGTGCATAAATTATATCTCAGTAAGGCTGTTTTTGTTTGTTTGTTTTGTTTTTTAAAGACATGAACATGGATTTCACAAAAGAAAAAATCACAGTGGCCAAAAAACATAAAAAGTTGCTAAACCTCATTAGAAAATGGAAAATGTGGTGGCTCACGCCTGTAATCCCAACCCTTCAGGAGGCTGAGGCAGGCAGATCCTTGAGCTCAGGAGTTAGAGTAGAGATTGCAAAAAACCATCTCTACTGAAAAAAAAAAAAAAAAAAAAAAAAAAAAAAAAAAAAAATTAGCCAGGCGTGGCGGCAGGCACCTGTAATTCCAGTTACCAGGAGGTTGAGGCAAGAGAATCGTTTGAACCTGGGAAGCAGATGTTGCAGAGAGCTGAGATCTCACCATTGCACTCCAGCCTGGGTGACAGAGCCAGACCCTGTCTCAAAAATAATAAACAAACAGAAAAAGTAAATGGAAAATACCAATTTAACTCATAATGGTACATTGTTTTGTTCCTACCAGCTTGTCAAACATTAAATCTATCCAAGCCAAGTACTGATGAGGATACAGATGAGTGGGAAGCCCTGCTGAAGAATATTTAGATGTTTTCTTTCTTTCACTTTGCAAACGGCACTGTCATAAACACCCTGTATGTATGGCTCTGCATTTCCATCTGATACTTTCTCCAGATTAAAGCCCTGGAAGGGAACTGTAGTTGCACTTCTGCTTTCAGTGGTGCCACCAAAGTGCCCCAGAGCTCCTAATTCTACAGGTGGCAATAAAGAATTGGATGACTGAGGCCGGACGCGGTGGCTCAAGCCTGTAATCCCAGCACTTTGGGAGGCCGAGGCGGGTGGATCACGAGGTCAAGAGATCGAGACCATCCCGGTCAACATGGTGAAACCCCGTGTCTACTAAAACTACAAAAAATTAGCTGGGCATGGTGGCGCATGCCTGTAATCCCAGCTACTCAGGAGGCTGAGGCAGGAGAATTGCCTGAACCCAGGAGGCAGAGGTTGCGGTGAGCCGAGATCGCGCCATTGCACTCCAGCCTGGGTCACAAGAGCGAAACTCCGTCTCAAAAAAAGAAAGAAAGAAAAAAAAAGAATTGGATCACTGAAAGGCATGGATGCTTTGGAAAACACTGAAACGCCCAAGAAACAAAGGCTTCGTCTAAGTTGGGTGATGCCACGTTGCAGCCCATGAGGACATCAGGACAGCGATGTCAGTGATGCCCCGGAGCCATAAAAACCGCAGCCCTGCCCGAGTTAGCGGCCCAGTTCAGTGGAATTGCCCACCTGTGCTCAAGCTGTGCAAATGTTTAACATCATGAAACTTTTTTTTTTTTTTTTTGAGACGGAGTTTCGTTCTTATTGCCCAGACTGGAGTGCAATGGGGTGGTCTCGGCTCACTGCAACCTCCACTTCCTGGTTTCAAGTGATTCTCCTGCCTCAGCCTCCTGAGTAGCTGGGATTACAGGCACCCACAATCATGTCTGGCTAATTCTGTGTTTTTAGTAGAGACAGGGTTTCGTCATGTTGGTCAGGCTGGTCTCGAATTCCCGACCTCAGGTCAGTCACCCGCCTCAGCCTCCCAAAGTGCTGGGATTACAGGCTTGAGCCACCGCACCCTGCCAACATCATGAAACTTAAGCTTTAGGGAGCTTTTTTTTTTTTTTCCTTAGGGTCAATGATAGATTTAAAATATCCCTAAATGTTTTCTTTCAAGAATTGCCATATTACCCACAGCAATTCCATTTTGATATACAGTTAGAGTATTTCAGTAATGACAGTTCCTTCCATTTTTAGAGTTTTGAGCTAGCCACACGGGAACAGAAAGGACCAAGGCCTGGAAACAGGAACCAGATCCCCCTCTGCAGCCACCACCTTTCGGAGCCTCAGTTTCTTCACTTGCAATTTGGAATTGGTAGTACACGCTGTGTAAAGTTGCTGTGAGGTTCAGTTAGGTAGTGCATATAGGTAAATGTGAGTGAATAATAAATTGTAGCAGTTGTGTTCCGGCTTGATGTTCTTTCTATATTTCCCATACGGGATCAGATTAACCAATAGGCCCCTGGCATAGCCTGGATTGTTGGTACCACTCATCAGAGGAAAAAATGGCCTTTTTCTCTTTGTCTTCATCTGCCATGGGATGGCGGGCCCTCCTTTCCCAGAGGCCAGTGGATTAGAAACCCGCTTCGTTGGTGCTGCGGTGGGGGGTGGTGCTGTCCTAGCCTTGTCCTGCTTCTGAACCCTCTGACCATCCCAGTGAGCTGTGGAAGCTTCTCTCCCGCTAACGGTGGGAATCACCAGGTCCCTGCGGCAGCTTCTGGATTGAAATGTCAGTCACCCTGGCCACCCCTGGACACACACGTTCCGTTGTCATCTGTTGGGCTCCGACAGCAACTGCTGCAGCATAATAGAGACAAATGTAGCACCAAACTGGAATGCGACGATTCTGAAATTATGGATTTAATTCACAACTGGTATGGAGTGCTCATAAAATCTTGATCATGATAGAGAGGCAATAAACATTTGAGAACATAAATATTTGGGGAGGAAATGGCTTTGTGAAACATTTAGTTGTGGAGTAGTTGGAACCGAGAAAATCAGCCAGGCGGAACTCTCTAGACACCAATCTGGCGAGTTATAGTTGTAGGGTTGATAATGACATTGAGTGAGTCGTTTTATGGGTGCGCAGAATTCACCACTCTCTAAAGGGGTGAATATGATAATGGTGCCTGCTCGCAGGGTGTGATGAGAAATAAATTAGGTGATATGCGTCCAGTGCTTACAGGAGCCCATTCTGAGCTCCAAAGAGCGGGACAAGCCAGTGCCCTCTGCTTGGTCAGAAAGAGCCAGGTCAGTGCGATGCCGGCGTTTTCGGTGAGATGGTGGTTCAGATTCTTCTCGCGCTTCGGAGCGTGGACCTCGGCAGCCGGTCACCTGTCCTTTCACCTTGGCAAAATGTAGATTTGTTATCAGTGCAGAAGGTGGTTTGAAAGGATTTTGTTACCATGAACAGTGAATTTTTAGGTATGCAAATGATCACGTAATAAACGTCTTTGCAGGTTGCAGGCGCCCTCCCTTTGGCTCCCTGCCTGGCTTGCGGAGCCGAGCTCCGCACTTCCAGGCGCCTCCAGGAGAGGGTTGAGCCCAGCGGCAGCCTCCCCCAGACGCTGCAGAAGTCAGAAGGGCTTAAACTGTGGGCCTCAAAGCTTTCTCTCTAGAACCTGGGAGCTGCTTTTGGGGAGGAGAATTCTTTTCTACACAAGAATGAGCTGCTGTTTTTGTACTTCCTATAAGAAGAAAATAAAGGGAAATGGAATTTATGTAGACCAGTAAGAGTCTGGACAAAAAGAACTTTTTGGTTTTGCGATGGAGTTTTGCTCTGTCACCCAGGCTGGAGTGCAGTGGCGCGATCTCAGCTCACTGCACGTTTCGCCTCCCAGGTTCAAGTAATTCTCCTGCCTCAGCCTCCCACGTAGCTGGGACTACAAGTGCGTACCACCATGCACAGCTAGTTTTTGTATTTTTAATAGAGACAGTTTCACCATGTTGGCCAGGATGGTCTCTATCCCTTGACCTTGTGACCTGCCTGCTTTGGCCTCCCAAAGTGCTGGGATTACAGGCGTGAGCCACCAGTGTCTGTAAAGATGGCAAGTGGGGGAAGCTAAGGGCAGCTGAGGAATATACCCATTTTTAAAATAAATATTTGAGGCCAGGTGTGGTGGCTCATGCCTGTAATCCCAGTACTTTGGGAGGCTGAGGCAGGTGGATCACTTGAAGTCAGGAGTTTGAGACCACCCTGGCCAACATGGTGAAACCCCGTCTCTACTAAAAATACAAAATTAGCCGGGTGTGGTGGCACATGCCTGTAATCCCAGCTACTCGGGAGGCTGAGGCAGGAGGTTCACTTGAACCTGGGAGGCAGTTACAGTGAGCTGAGATCGCACCATTGTACTCCAGCCTGGGAAACAAGAGCAAAACTCTATCTCAAAACAACAGCAATCTGCAGTCACTGGCCTGAGGCAACTCTGCCTGTAAAATCAGAGGGCTCCTGGGGTTCTCTTTGGCCCTGGGATGCTATAATACAATGGCCACTGGGGTCACCACTTCTATAGCTGGTGATTTATGGCTCTCAGCAAAGAGGAAGATCATGTATTCATTCAGCAAACTGATTAAACCCTGTGATGAGGGCTATGTGCACACCGTGCAGGGACTGGAGGTGCAAAGGCGGGAGTGAGGTGCGCTCCTCCCCTCCATGGTGCCTTCCCCCGGGAGCTCGCTTCTAGCAGAGCAGACAGATTTTGGACACAGCTAACTACCGTCTTTGACAGTGAGCACGCTCTTTGAGGTTTGCCTTAGAGTCAGTGCAGTCAGGTGGGAAGGGTTGAGAAGTGAGGCTGCTTGACCGGCAGCATCCCCCCGCCTCCACCCGCATGGTTCTTGGGGTACAGGGTAGGGCACCTAGGAGACACCATAAGCAGGAAAGCAGCTGAGAGGGTTCTGGGACACAGTGGCATTCCAGGTCCCTGACACATGGAAATAGGAAAACCTGCCAAATCTTTTAGACAACCACGTTACAGTCCAAATATCCCGGCATGATAGCATGTGCTTGTTCCTGTCGGCTAAAAGAAGGGAAGATGCTGATAAAAAATATCAGCAAGGAATGGCTGATCGGGTCAGTGGTAATGGTTTGGCATACGGCCTTTTTCTTTAAGTGCCTGGAGAAAAATGAAATCAAATTGGAAACTGTTGGTTCCTGATGTGAGTTAGGCACGGCTCGGGGAGGGAGAGGAGGAAAAACGACATTTGGCTCAAGTGTCCTCCCGGGAACAGCGGCAGGAGGAAGCCACATCCCAGAGAGGACAGTGGTAAGAGGAATGGGCGCTGAAAGTTTCACCCCTCACAACGGAACCTGGATATGAAAGCGGGGCAGCCTGATACGTTTCCAATCAGGTAGAGATGGGGGCTAATCCTGTTCTCTCATTCGCATGCATGCTGATCTTCCAGGCACATCAGGATCACTGGTGATTAATGCCAGTGTGACAAGCTGGGTGCCCACACCTCTCAAAGGCCTGCTGGATGTCTCCTTGGGCTCACACTGCAGTATGCTGATTTGGCTCCACCATGGGTCCCGTTTGGGTCTGCAGTCCTGCTCAAAGATGATGAAATGCAAATAGGCATTTCTGTCCCAAACTGGACTACATCTCTGTGCTTGCTTGTGGCCGAGGTACTTCAGAAACATCAAAGAATATCATCTGCTTCCCCTTTCCTGGCCTTGCATGTTAAGCCATCTCCTGGTAGCGGTTGCTGCAGAGATCCTGAGTGAGTCCTTTAGAGACAGGCAGCATGGTGTGAGGGCAAAGAGCTGCCTTCTGATCCCACACTCTGGGCTCCAGTGTCCTTCACCTGGAAGCCTCCTTCTCCATCATAAAATACAGGCTATGATGGGACCTAACTCAGATGGCAGTGGAGAGACTGGATGAGTAAATACAAAGAGGGGGCCTTTGTGCATGCTCCCTGCGGTCTCCGGTGTCACCTGAGTGCCACTCCAGGAGGTTGTGGGGTTGGGACGTGAGAGCACTTGTCTCCTGCCCACTTGTCTCCCGTCTGTAGTGAACATGGAGGGGCTTTGTGTTCTCCACAGGGCGGATCCCCTCACTGTGATGGTGCCCTTCCGCCCCAGCTGGGTCACCCTGGGGATGACCCATACCCTCCAGCAAGGAAGCTGGTTTAAAGCCACCAGCCTGAGCCTGTGCCAGGGGCCCTTCCCTACCAGGACATGAGTACCTGGGGATTAGTCCAGGGATGGCTTCAGCCCCGGCACTCGTGAGGTCTGTCTGCCCCAGCCACCCCAAATAAATACTTCATCTAAGCAGAGCGTGCAGCTTTGTGGACATGTCCCATGAGCAGTTCTAACTGCTGCTCCCAAGCCCTTCCCAGATAGGACTTATGGGGACCCTGCCACTGGGGCCAGGTGAGGGTCAGGGCCGCCTGCCACCAAGCCCACATCCTGCAGGGCCAACCTGCAGGGGATGGATGGGGGTGGTTCTTGGTGACAGAGTGGCAAGATGAGAGCGCCCAGAACCGGTCGGCTTACTAAGGGGGTCATGGGGAGGTTACTCTACGTCTCTGACCGTCAGGTTCCCCAGGACTGAAGGAGGTCTACAGTATCCTGGCTCGTTCCTCGTGGAAATGTGGCGTGATTCCCCAGTGCAGAGTGCTTAGCTCAGAGCCCAGTGTGGCAGCAGCCATTCCTAGCAGTAAGGGAAGGACTCACACTTCAGTTTGTTCACCCCACAAGTATTTATCGTAGGCTTCTCTTTGCCCCGCACCGTTCCAGATGCTGGGGCTACAGAAACAAGCAAAACGTTTCCATAGGAGGAGGCAGACATTCGAAAAATAAGTGGAGGAGAAATATCTGCTAGGACAGAATGCTTTATGTGGAGTGAAAATGCCCTGGCATGATCAAGTAGGGACAAGGTGACTGGTTTGGATGCGCTGGCCGGGGAAGCTCAGACTTGAATGGAAGGAAGGAGCCAGCGTGGGAGGAGGGAGGAAGAGCTCTGCAGGCAGGGTAGGTGGGGGGCAGCCGGTGCCCATGTCCTGGGCTAGGGGCAGCCAGGCCTATTCCAGGAGAGCTGGGGGAAGGGAAGCCACTGGAGGAACAAGGTGGGGGTGGGGTGTGGCGATGGTGGTTATTTCACACATTTTATTACACAGGGCATCTACTTATTACAGAAAAGTTAGAAAATGTAGCTAAGTAAAAATATTTCCAATACCCAAAGATAATAAATGTTGACATTTGGGTATATGTCTATTCCAACATTTTAAAAACTACTCTATAAAAATAGGGTCTTGGCCGGGTATGGTGGCTCATGCCTATAATCCTGGCACTTTTGGAGCCAAGGAGGGCAGATCATTTGAGATCAGGAGTTTGGGACAAGCCTGACCAACATGGTGAAACCCCATCTCTACGAAAAATACAACAATTAACTGGGCGTGATGGCATACACCTGTAATCCCAGCTACTTGTGGGGCTGAGGCAGGAGTATCGCTTGAACCCAGGAGGTGGAGGTTGCAGTGAGCCCAGATTGCAACACTGTACTCAACCCTGGGCGACGGAGCGAGACGCCATCTCAAAAAATAAATAATAAAAATAAAAACAGGGTCTTAATGACACACATCATACCACATCATACCACAGCCCTTTCTTCTACAGCACGTACCATGAACCACGTGCACAAACACTGCCCCTAGCCTCACTGTGGCTGCACAGTACGCCTTTGAGAGCCTTTGTGCTCGTCAGTCCTCACGCATAGACCAAGGTTATCGCAGGGTGATGGCCCTGGGGGTAGAGATGCCACCGGGATGTCACAGGCTTCTCGGCTGGAATAATAGATTTAATTCACAGACAATTAGCAAAACCCAAAAGTTGTTGCATTTTGTTTTTGTTTTTTAGTTGAAGTCTCACTCTGTCGCCCAGGCTGGAGTGCACAGACATTATCTAAGCTCACTGCAACCTCTGCTTTTGGGATTCAAGCGATTCTCCTGCCTCAGCCTCCTGAGTAGCTGGGATTACAGGCGCCCGCCACCACACTCGGCTAATTTTTGTATTTTTAGTAGAGATGGGATTTCACCATGTTGGTCAGGCTGGTCTTGAACTCCTGACCTCAAATGATCCACCCACCTCGGCCTCCCAAAGTGCTGGGATTAAAGGCATGAGCCACGGCACCCAGCCTAAAACCCAGAAGTTTTAAATTGCAGTCCTGTGTACCTGGCCAAAGACATGGAAAAGCTTTATCTAGAAATTCAGGTTTCACCTCCTTGGGTCAGTTCACTTAAGAAGTTTAACCTGGGAGCATAACCCAGATAAACAGTTTAACCCTGGGTTCTTTTCCACAGGCAATCAGGGGAGGCTTCTCTTGGCCTGGCCAAGCCGCAGGGCTGGCCTCTGGGTTAGGCCTTCCAGGCGGTGACCTACACCCCCACAAATCCAGGTTTCTTCCCATTGCAGAGTCAGGTCCAGGATACAGTTTGTACCTAATTTCCATTGGTATCTCTAGATGCAGCCTGAAGTTAGGTGCAGATTCGGGAGGGCAGGGAGTCTAAGGGAAGGTCTCTGTGAAGCTGCTCTCATGAGGGAGCTCCCATCCTGGCAGGATTCACCAGATGGAGTCCTATTTGAAGCGCTAGAATCTGAACCCTTGTCTTTGCTAGTCCACAAGTAAGAGCTTCCGATCCTATTTAGAAATTTGGGAAGAAAGCATGGTTTTCCTGGAATGAAAGCTCAGAGGGATGTCCCAGAGTTGGAATATTCAGGGAAGTTCTTGGAATTGTGCTGGGAAGGCCACACAGGTGTGTCTCCTGTTGGCCTCTGCCACCTCCATGCAGGACAGAAAAATTTATAGAAGAAATGAAGAGGGCCAGGCACAGTGGCTCACACCTGTAATCGGAGCATTTTTGGGAGGCCAAGCTGGGTGGATCACTTGAGGTCAGGAGTTCAAGACCAGCCTGGCCAATATGGTAAATCCCCATCTCTACTAAAAATACAAAAATTAGCCAGGTGTAGTGGTGCATGCCTGTAATCCCAGCTACTCAGGATGCTGAGGCAGGAGAATCGCTTGAACCTGGGAGGCAGAGGTTGCGGTGAGCGGAGATGGCGCCATTGCACTCCAGCCTGGGTGACAGAGGCCATGAGAAGAGGTAAAGGAAGAGAGGCTGGTTCAGGGGTGGGTACAGAGAAGCCAAGAAGCCTGGCATCTCAGGGCTCCCAGGCCTCCCCCAGATGCCACACATGGCAGAAACTCGATAAAAGTGTGCTGTCGGTAACTCAAGGAAAGGAAGACAGAGAAAGTAGTGAAAAGGTGGCAAG
Source organism: Saimiri boliviensis (assembly GCF_048565385.1). Lineage (NCBI taxonomy): Eukaryota > Metazoa > Chordata > Mammalia > Primates > Cebidae > Saimiri > Saimiri boliviensis. The sequence goes on from NC_133450.1 coordinate 142,104,632, forward strand.
CACACGCCCACCCCACAGCTGGACCCACGGCCTCCTGCAGCAGTGGCTGTTCTCCGTGTCAGTTCTGAGGGCTCCTGGCTGCGGGCTTTCCTGCCCATTCCTTCAACTGCCCTCAGCTCCAATCCATCCTTGTAAGAGCCTGCTTCCCTTCTGAGGACAAGATTCTTGAAGGCAACATAATTTAGTCAATGAACATTTATGGGGCATCTACTGCGGGCCAGGTGCTGTTCTAGGTGCTGACGAGTGCAGAGAGCAGTACAGACACATTGTATGCCTTCAGGGGCAGTGCCAGGGGCAGACAGTAGACAAAAGTCCGTGTGCCCTCTCCCAGGGGGAGGGCTGTAAGGAGGACAAAGCAGGCAGCGTGAGAGACACCGGGTGCTGCTCTCCACTCGGGCCGGGAGACAGCAACATCCGAGTCCTGAGCAAAGTGAGGGCTAGCCCTGGCCAGCCGAGAGATGAATGTCCCAGGCCAAGGGGCGGACGAGTAGGCTCCAGGATGACATGGAGGCCATGTGGCCAGGAGACAGGAGCAAGGGGCAGTGGAGGGGAGCGAGGTCTGAGAGCAGCTAACTCCCAAGACCTGAGCCCAGCAGGTGGGAACCGTTCCGTCACTCCATCTTTAATATTTAATTAATTAAATATGTTTTTAAAAAAGAAAAATAATCGAAAGCAAAAGGGAAAGTATCAGAGTCGGGTGAGGGATGGGCTCTGGAATCAGGTAGACCTGGTTGGAATCTGGCTGTGCCCTTGTGGCACCTCAGCCTCGGGCACTTTCCTTCCTCCCTGTGAGCCTCTGTTTTCTCATCTGTAAAATGGGGCTAGTTATAGAACTCCTTCAGAAGGTTGTTCATGAAGAGTAAATATGACCTCAGAAACATGCTAGATGGACGAAGCCAGCCACAGAAAGTCATATGTTGTGTGTTGTCATTTATATGGAATGTGCAGGACACACAGATCCCTGGAGACAGCTGCAGGGGAGTGGCTGCTGTGAGCTGGGGCAAGGGGGTTCAGGAGCGACTGCTTCCTGAGGACGACATCTCCTTTTAGGGTGGGGAAAGTGTTTTGGAACTAGATGGAGGCAATGGTTGTACAACAGTGTGAACATACTAAATGCCACTGAATTGCACAGTTTAAAATAGTGAATCTATGTTCCATGAATTTCACATCAATTTTAAAAATAAAAATTAGCAATGAACAAATCAGTCTCAAAAAAAGAAAAAAAAAAAACAGAGTAAATATGGAACACTTAAGAGAGTCTCTGCATGTGGGAAACAGCAGCACAGCCCAGTAGTTCCTGCCCTGGATGTTGGAGTCCAGCAGCTGTGGGTCTTGAGTTCTGCCAGGTCACTCACCAGATGACAGCGGGGCAAGCTTCCTCATCCATAAGATGAGGGTGACAATTACACCTACGCCCCAGGCTTGCCATGAAGATGCAGGGAGAGGTATCCTGTGTATCCTCACAGAGTGCCAGGCACGGGGCATCTGAAGAGCCAGGGCGCCTTACGAAGTGCCTCGCATGAGAGCATCCAGAGAGGCGGTGTGCTCAATGGTTATGGCAAGTCAGGGTGTCCAGCAGCTGAACCTGGAGTCTGCCTTTACTAGGGATGGGACCTTGAGAAGCTCGATAACTTCCTTGAGACCCAGTTCCCGTACCTATCAAATAGGGGATGGTAGTTGTGCCTAGCTCCTACAAAGAGAAGATTGCATGAAATTATGTTATATAACATGGTTAGCTTGTGAAAAACATTGTAAATATTAGCTGTTTAACAACTTAGCCACTTCACCAGAAAAATTACCCATCCAAGACATTAGTGTGGATTCACCCTCTTTGTCCAAACCATATTTACCGAACAGCTTGTATCCCATCCCTTTGCCAGTTGCAAACTGGTCTTTTGATAGTACGTATTTTCATCTTTTTTTTTTTTTTTTTTTTGAGTCAGAGTCTTGCTCTGTCGCCCAGGCTATAGTGCAGTGGCGAGATCTCAGCTCACCTCTGAGATCCTGCGACCTCCACCTCCCAGGTTCAAATGATTCTGCTGCCTCAGCATCCTGAGTAGCTGGGACTACAGGTGTGTGCCACCATGTTTGGCTAATTTTTTGTAGTTTTAGTAGAAACGGGGTTTCACCATGTTAACCAGATGGTCTCAATCTCCTGACCTCGTGATCCACCCGCCTTGGCCTCCCAAAGTGCTGGGATTACAGGCGTGATATTTTTCTTCTTTAATCTTGAGATCAACCCCAGTTACCACAGGCAGATGGTAACTATCTGTATCTAAACACACGTGGTAAGCTGTGGGAGGGCAGGGATATGCGTGGCCCATTCAATCTCATTCTCTACGGAATCCGGTAGCTCCTAGGGCAGCCAGTGGACTAACACATAGGAAGCACTGGGTAAATATTTGTTGAATGAATGAATGAACATCATTTGATTTTCTTAAACCAGAAGCATTGATTAGCACTGAGCTAGTCACACTTCCTCACCTGAGCCCTCCTGCACCTGGGCACCTGGGATGCGGGCACCTGGTGAGAGGCCATCCCACTGCTTGTCCTACTCAGTGGCTGACTTCTGCTGTGTCCTTTCCCCAGTCTGCCCATTCTTACTGAAATGAAGTTCTGATTCCGTAATGATATGGGGGCTTGACGAGACTGAGGCCAGTGCTCAGACACATGAAGTTTTGCATCTGTGCCTTGTGTGATCTGCACATAAGAAAGTCTGGTACAGACTTATGTGTTATCACCATTATGTTGGTCCTGTAGCTGCAAATTCATACTTCTCCCCACCAACTTTTTTTTTTTTTTTGGAGACAGTCTTGTTCTGTCGCCAGGTGCCAGGCTGGAGTGCAGTGGTGTAATCTCAGCTCACTGCAATCTCCGCCTCCTGCATTCAAGCAATTCTCCTGCCTGAGCCTCCCACGTAGCTGGGACTACAAGGGTGTGCCACTACGCCCAGCTAATTTTTGTAGGTTTTAGTAGAGAGGGGATTTCACCATGTTGGCCAGGATTGTCTCGATCTCTTGACCTCGTGATCTGCCCACCTCGGCCTCCCAAAATGCTGGGATTATAGGCGTGAGCCACCATGCCTGGCCCCATACTTTTCCTTTTTAATAATAAACATTTTCTTGTGATTTTATTTATGTTTTTAATTTTATTTTGAGACAGAGTTTCGCTTTTCAGGCTGGAGGGCAATGGCACGGTCTCAGCTCACTGCAACCTCCACCTCCTGGGTTCAAGTGATTCTCCTGTCTCAAGCCTCCCAAGTAGCTGAGACTACAGGTGCCTGCCCCTACTCCTGGCCAATTTTTGTATTTTAATAGAGATGGGGTTTCACCATGTTAGCCAGGCTGGTCTTAAACTCCTGACCTCAGGCCTCCCAAAGTGTTGGGATTACAGGCATGAGCCACCATGCCTGGCCAGTGATTTTATAGTGTTTTTCTTAATTGTAGAAATAGTACAGTCTCATTGTAGAACAAAAACAATAACAAACAAACAAACAAACCGACAGACATATAAAGTAAGGCCAGGTGCAGTGGCTCACACCTGTAATCCCAGCACTTTGGGAGGCCAAGGCAGGCCTCCTTGAAGTCAAGAGTCCAAGACCAGCCAGACCAACATGGCAAAACCCCGTCTCTACAAAATACAAAATACAAAAAAAAAAAAAAAAAAAGCTGGGAATGGTGGCGGAGGGCACCTGGAGTCCCAGCAATTCTGGAGACTGAGGCAGGAGAATTGCTTGAACCCAGGAGGCGGAGGCTGCAGTGAGCGGAGATCACACCACTGCACTGCAGCCGGGGTGACAGAGTGAGACTCTCTAAAAAAAAATAATAATAAAATAAAATTTAAAAACAAAAGTAAAAAGTCTCTTTTATTCCCGCTTCAGCCCATACCCTCCCCACCAAATAATCGTTATGACCAGTTTGGTGGGTGTCCTTCCAGATTCACGTCTCTTGTGAAACATAAGCAGGCTCAGATCATCCATTCCATTCTATAACTTTTTTTAAAAAAAAACTTAAGATTGTGTCTTGGACTTCCCTCCAATGTCTACACTCCAGATCAGACTCATTACTTTCAAAAGCTCTGGAATGGAAGTATGCCACAATTGGTTCTGACTCCCTCCATTTGAGGACATAGATGTTACATACAGTTTTAGGCTATTATAAGTAATTCAGGCCGGGTGCAGTGGCTCACCCACTGGTAGGCTGAGGTAGGCAATCACTTGAGGTCAGAAGTTCAAGACCAGCCTGACCAACATGGTGAAACCCTGTCTCTATTAAAAACACAAAAAGTAGTATTTGGTGTAATCCCAGCTACAAGTTGAGGCACAAGAATCACTTGAACCTGGGAGGCAGAGGTTGAAGTTGAACCAAGATTGCACCACTGCACTCCAGCCTGTGTGACAGAACGAGACTCCATCTCAAAAAAGAAAAAAAAAAAAGCCAGGTGAGGTGGCTCATGCCTGTAATCCTAGCACTTTGGGAGGCTGAGGCAGGCAAAGCACAAGGTCAAGAGATCGAGACCATCCTGGCCAACATGGTGAAACCTCGTCTCTACTAAAAATACAAAAATTACCTGGGTGTGTGGTGGTGTGTGCCTGTAGTGCCAGCTATTCAGGAGGCTGAGGCAGGAGAATCTCTTGAACCTGGGAGGTGAAGGTTGCAGCGAGCCAAGATCGCGCCACTGCACTCCAGCCTGGTAACAGGGCGAGACTCTGTATAAAAAAAAAAAAAAAAAAAAAAAAGTCAGCAATGGGGAAATCCTGTCCCTATTTCTTTACACTTGCACAAATATTTGCTTAAAAGAAATTTCTGAACCACGATACTTGGCTCCTCTGAACCTCGGTTTCCCCATTCATGCATTGAGAATACTGTTTACTTTGCAGGATGATATAAGGTAACAACTGTAAAATATTTAGGCAGTTGTATTTGATGAATGATAGTTTGGTTTTATTTTAAACCAGAATTCATTAAACCCAGCTTGACTACTAGTTGGTACTTAATTTTAAATTAGGCCCCAGTTAAATATTTTAGACCAAGTGCTGACTTTCTTTTCATGTGCCCTTGGCCCTTCTTTCATCCTTGCAGCAGAGGCTGTTTGAGCGCTGTTCTCACTGTGGTCCCTGTGTTCCTGCAACCTTCTGCACCTGGATCTATTCTGCTGCCTCCACAAGGCATTCTTGTAGCCTTCATTGGTTGCCCAATTTGACAGCACAGTGTCCACTGTGCAGTTAAGGGGTGGAAGCTAACCCCTCCTGTCATGTGCGCTTGTGGAAGAGAAAGTGATGAACATAGCCTCTCCGCTGCACAAGTTGGAATCTCTAGTATCATGTGAGAATAGTATTGGCTAACTAAATTGGGTAATTATTACATGCCAGCCTCAATACTAAGCCCACAGGTTAGCGCTTTTAATCCTCCTCACCTGTTGCCATCCCTGTCCTCTTAGATGGGGAACCTGGGGCTGCCCTCAGCCACACAGCCCTGGTGTCTGGTGAGCCTTGATTCCAGGAGTGCAGTCCCCAATGCCCCAGCCCTGGCTGCTGCCCAGGCCCTATTCACAAAATTGGGAGTAAAAGAAATGCTTTTGTAGGTATCCACAGGAGGATTGAAGGTGGTAACGACAGGGCTTTTAATTTGTTTCACGTGTGTATGTCTGTGCGTGTGTGTGTGTGTGCGCGCGCGCGCGCGTGCATTTGCTTAGCTCAGGTGAATTCCAGACTTTGGCTTGGAAGCTTGAGGACAGAACAGAACCGTCTCAGAGGACTGACTGGTTGGCTGCGCGGCTCCGATGATCTCAGGCAGCTCACTGGGCTCCACGCAGGGTGCCCTCGAATTCCTGGTTGAAGGCAGCATCTTCTGAAACTCACATCCCCTTTGCTCTGGCTGGGAAGTCAGCCACCTTTGCCGCCTCTGTCCTTCAGCTCACAGAATTCTGGAAGCATCCTGTCTTTTCCTCAGCACCAGGATAATTTTGCTCTTTCTTGGGGAGGGTGCATTTGCTCTTCTCTGCTGTTTTCCTTCCAAGCATACTTCAAGGAGCTGATGACAGCTTCAGGTTTGAGTCCAAGTTTAGGCTGCATTTAAAGAAGCTCTGAGTGGCCACCTTGTGCAGATGCACAAAGTGAGACCTGAGGGAAACCCTTAGCTTGGAGACTGTCCTGAGGGACCCCTGCACTCGGGACGTTGATCTTCCAGGGCACAAAGGGTGTGAACAATACAAGGGGCTGCGGACCTCCCCTCCGGCCTCCCCGGAAAGAAAGGGATCAGGGCCCCAGTGTCTCGGTGATCAGGAAGTCAGCATCCAGAATTAGTGTCCCGAAGAGAACACCGTAAAACAAAAGGCGATAGCATGCTGAGCCTTTTTAATCACCTTAATGGCCCAGACACCCGACTCTGGAGCTCAGGTTTCTGCCGGGGCCCAGCTCGGGCACTGTAACTACACCCAAGTTTGGCCGGCCTTCTCCACATTACAGCCGCGACACGGACGCACACAATTGAAGTATTTGAGAACAATGAAATATGCATGGCTATCTGTGACAGCCCCGTAAAGTCGAGCAATTAGCCGCGTAATCTGAGAGAGGGAGCCGGCCCTGGGCAGCCCGCGGTTCCCCATTAGTTAAATGCATTTTGTACGTCCTCATCCCATCAAATCAACTAACACTTCCTTTAATTGGTTCATGAATTATACAGCCGCCCCGCATTATAATTTAATCGCCTGTAAACATTCATAGGGCCCCACCGTAAAGCGTATCGCGCTCATTAATTCGTTAATTTCAGCAGATGGAAGGGGAGATCGGATGAACGGTGGCAGAACAGAGCGCCTTGGGCAACGGAAGAAGGGAAAAAAGGTGGGGGGCCGTTTAGGTTTTTTAAGGGCTGTCAGAAACTCAATCTGTGAGCTGTCAGCAGCCCGGACCCGTCTCCACCCCCTCCACTCCGCAGACTGCGGGAAGTGACTGGCGGATTCATATGGAGGCTTGTCAACCGTCTTTAAACATCAAGCCAGCGGGTAAACCGAGCCCAATGTAAATTAATTCTTGTCTTATGGCCCCCCTTTCTCTGTCCCCATGAATATTTCATGGCGGGCAGCATAAATATTAATTCTAATAGCTCTGCACAGTGGTTATTATTTCTGTTTTATGACAAATATTCATAAAATATTCAGGACCCTTTTTTAGAACATTTACACACTTGATTGTGAATTTTCCCAGTTTCCTGGGGACACTGTAAACATATTGGGGTTCTCTTGATGGACTTTTCGCCCTTAATTAATACCACTGCTTATTAATATTTAATCAGATTTAGGTTTTTCCAGAAGTGAATCCTATCAGATGAGAGAGCTGAAGGGTATTTTTTTTCGCTTCAGTCTGTAAAATGGGAGATTTCTGCTATCATGAGACCGTTTCTCTTTGACACCTGCGTGATCTGACAGAGGATGACCTCCTTGCCTTTTTATTTTGAAAACAATATCTATCCTTTTTTTTCTTTTTTTTTGGCATGTGTCTATTCTCCTCTTACTTTTTAGTGGAGAGCTCTGGCGGCAACCCAACTTACTGTAATGAAATTCTTCAGAAGATGCCACTGCAATATTTATGCAAGGATTTAACATAATTTTGGAGTAATTAAAGTGTGGGTTTAACAACCACGGTGGCGGATTCCTTAGGCAAGGCCGCTGTGATTGTGAAGAAAGGGTCTTTTGGAATCTGTGGAATTTATTTTTAGTCCTGGGAGGCAGCTGTGCTCCGGGTCCTTAGTGAGGCACCCTGGAAAGTGGGTCCCACCCCTGCAGGGAGCCGGCACACCCCCTACATAATGAGGGACACAGAGGAGTCTGAGCTGGGGTCTAGCATCCTGGGAGGACAGGGGAACGTAAGCAGGGTCAACCCCAGCCCCGCCTGCTAACCCCCGCTAGCCAGCCTGAGTCCCGGCAGGTTCACTGTCCGTTTCCTGATCCTTACCGGAGACCTCAGAAAGGCTCTGCCAACTTCAGGCAACAAAGCAAGATTATTTTACATCTGAGAACTTAGAGCAGCCAGAGCGTCCTACATTCACATGGCTCCTGGAGTCCAGCCTGGAGGCAACACTCCACCTCTCAAGGCCTGAGTTTTTGCACCCTCGCAGTGGGCACGATCATAGTACTGGGGTTGCATACTTCTCACGAGGATTAAGTAAGACAGCACATGCATGTCACATGCTTACTACCAGTGTCTGGCAGGTAGGAAATATCAGTAAAACACTTTTGGTGCTGATTAACGGAAGGCAAAGGATTAAAACTAAAACCAACAAGTGAAACACTTATAGGGATTCATGGAAAAGCTCTAGCTGCCGAAAAGGTTAAGACACAGGTTTCTGTGCCGCACGTTTATATATATATATGTAGCAGAGGGGAATCTGGTGGCGGGTAGTCACAGTGCTGCAGCAGAGGAACGCTGGAATGTGCTTATGTAACTTTTCACCAGAGACAGATTTTAAAGCAGCACTTGTCACCGATGGAGACTGACTCTGAGACAGGAAACCTCAAAATTAGCACACCTACCCATCTTTCTGCTCCCGTTTCCAATGACCAGTGACAGTGAGATGCACGTGTCCCTGAGGTGACCCACAGATCCAGGTTCTGCACACCCTGCTCTCAGACCCGTGCCCGTGGGGCCGCCCGATGGCAGGTCAGGTCGCAAGCAGAGGCACGGGGTGGGCCTCCATGGCAGAGCATCTGCTGCGTTTCCTGCCTCGAATCTCTTCCAGCTGATGTGTTGCAGGTGGAGAAAGACAACATTGACTCCAGCTGGCTCTGAACCTGGGCCTCGCAGCGCAGCCCCGGGGAGCTAAAGCTACACACACATCCAGGGCTTGTGGCTTGAGCCAAGCGGTGGGGAGCCAAGGCCTCCCTCCTTCCCTTGTTCCTCCAGCAGCTTCGCAATGGAGTGCTGTGACCAAGGGCACCGATGCTGGAGAAGCCACCTAGGCTCTGAGTCGTGGCTCCGTCGCTTCTGGCCGGGGACCTTTGATGGATTCCTCTGTCCCTCAGTTTCCTCATCTGTTCTAATGACACCCCCTGCGTCTCAAGCTTGTGATGAAGATGAAATGGCCTCACGGAGGCCTGATAGAAGAGTGCTGGGGCGCGTAGGCCCACGTGGGTTCTGTGTTGTATTACACACTAAGCACCTTGTCTGGATGCGCTGTCAGGAAGCAGATGCTGAGACAGGGTCAGGAGTGAAAAGGAGTTCATGGGGAGGGCACACCTGTACCAGGAAAAGATCCCAAAGTAAGGTGGGCGGGGAGCCAGGGATCATGTGGCAGACCTGGCACAGGCCCTGACAGCCCCTTAAAGGACTGCATTGAGCAGAAATGCCAGGCCCTGGTACCCCTGTCATGATTAGTCTTTGGTCAAGGGTCACCACAGAGTGTGACCTTGGCTCAAAAGCTTGGGTGAGCAGTCCATCGGTTGGCCAGTGCAGTGGCTCATGCCAGTACTCCCAGTCCTTTTGGACGCCACGGTGGGTGGATTGCTTGAGCCCAGGAGACCAGCCTGGGCAATTTTTTTTTTTTTTTTTTTTTGAGACAGAGTTTCGCTCTTGTTGCCCAGGCTGGAGTGCAATGGTGCGCTCTCAGCTCACCGCAACCTCCCCGCCTCCCGGGTTCAAGTGATTCTCCTGCCTCAGCCTCCTGAGTAGCTGTGATTATAGGCATGTACCACCATGCCAGGCTAATTTTTGTGTTTTCAGTAGAGAGGGAGTTTCTCCACGTTGGTCAGGCTGGTCTTGAACTCCCAACCTTCGGTGATCCACCCACCTTGGCTTCCCAAAGTGTGGGATTACAGGCATGAGCCATCGTGTCTGGTCAAAATTTTTTTTTTTCTAATTAGCTGGACGTGGTGGCATGTGCTGTAGTCCTAGCTGTTAGGGAGGCTGAAGTGGGTGGATTGCTTGAGCCCGGGAGGTCGAAGCTTCAGTGAGCTGTGATTGTGTCACTGTAGCCTGGGCAGCAGAGTGAGACTCTCTCTCAAAAAAAAAAAAAAAAAATAGAAGTCCACCAAGTCCATCAACTGGTGGATGCATAAACAAAATGTGATAGATCTAAAGAATGGAACACCATTTGGCTGCACAGAGGAATGAGATTCTGATCCAAGCGACAGTCTGGGTGAACCTTGAAAACATCAGGCTAAGTGAAGGCAGCCTGGCATGTTGGCCCTTGTAGATATTCTGTCATTATGTGTTAAGTGCTTTCTATGGATTATCTTATGTAATCCTTAAGACAATTCTGTGAAGTCATCCTTCTTTTTATCCTAGGTGGAGACTTGGAGAGCCATATATTGTGAAATGTGTACAGTAGGAAAATCTATAGCGACAAAGTCTGTCAATGCTTACTTAGGGCTGGGAGCTGGGGACGGCGAACTGACTATTCGTGGTACAGGGTTTCCTTTTAGGGGATGAAAATGTCTCATACTTAGATTGTGTTGATGGTGGCATGACTCTGAATATACTAACTCCATTGACTTGGACACATTATTGGGGTAAATTATAGCTCAGTAAAGATGTCAAAAAGAAACAAAAAACCACTAGAGCTCAAGACCCTGCAGATGCTTCAGCTGGGGGCTGTGGTGACCACACTCCTTACAGCTGAGCCTCAGGATCTTTCTGGAAGAGGGATCTGAGCGAGGCCTCTCAGCATCGGCCACACCTCAGGACACCGAGGAAATGTTCACCAACCCAGCTCTTTTTTGGGGCTGTTGGTGACCAGTGGATTTTGACTGGTGTCCAAACAGGGGCACTTGAGTGTTGATTGGTGTTGACTGATGTTCCCGCTGTCAAGCCAAGTGGCGTTAGAGCTCTGAGAGCCAGGTAGAAGGTGTGGTGCAGCTTCCAGCCAGTGCCCAGTGAAGATGGCAGCTTTCCCTGAACGTGCAGGAAGTTTGTCTGCACTGACTGCTAACTCCCAAGTGTGCACCAGCATGAAGGAACAATGCCGGGGGAATTTGGACCCAGACCCTGTCTGGAACTAGGAAAAAGACCCCGGCCAGAGTTTGATAAGTGTGCTCCTATGCCCCATACCTGCAGCTGAGAGTTGCTGGTGCAGATGGCACCATGCCCTGGCACAGACAAGCTAATCTTGCCATGGGTGATTCACCTTGCCCAGGGTGCCCCAGAAATGAGGGGAAAAGGCAATCCCAGCCATGTGGCAGGGAAGGCTGGGTGGCCAGGTGCCACCTGGGGACGGGCAGATGACAGCGATGGTTCTTGGGCTAGGCATGGGACCCCCAGGCCCACTGTCTTCTGAGAATAGGACAAACACCAGATGCCACCTCAAAGAAGTCTTTTGGACACTCGGATTGGTCAACCTTTCTGCATCCCCACCCAGGAACAAATTAGCCAAATGCTTCTGATGAGGAGTGCGGTCCTGGGGATGAAGATGACCATTCATCTACTCTCATTTTCTAAGGCCTAGATGGGTTCCTCATCTGGGACCCCATGCAGGTGAGGGATACAGCCCCAGAGTGGGTGGGGGTGCTCGGCTCTAAGACTGGAGGAGGCCAGAGGCCACAGGTCTCTGTTCTTCATCCCCATATGCAAGCAGGGAGCCAACCAGGGCCGAGTCCCACCCATCCCAGTGTCCTTCTCATGGAACCTTACTCCTTCCCTCCCACTTCCCCAGAAATGCCTGTTTCATGTCTCACGCATCTGTAGAAGGCTCAAAGCAAGTAACTCAGCCCAACACACATGGCCACTAAGTGCAAGATGAGCTCCGTGATGGAGAGAAGTGGTACCCCATGTGGTTATGTGCACCAATTTGGGAGCAGACAGTTCTGGGTTCAAGTTCCTGCCACTTTTTAGCCAAATAATGTCAAGCAGGCATCTCATCTTTCTGGACTTCTTTTGCTTGCTCGTGAAAAGTAAGCATAATCCAGTACCTACCTCTCATTTGGGGGTTGTGAGGATTACATAAAACCGTACATTTACAGTGCCTGGCTTCAAACACAGTGCCTGATAGAAAGTGGCTGTCAGCCGGGCGTGGTGGCTCATGCCTGTAACCCCAGCACTTCGGGAGGCTGAGGCGAGTGAATCAGGTCAGGAGATTGAGGCTATCCTGGCCTCAAAGGTGAAACCCTCAATGGTGAAACCCCGTCTCTACTAAAAATGCAAAAATTAGCTGGATGTGGTGGTGCACGCCTGCAGTCCCAGCTATTCGGGAGGCTGAGGCACGAGAATCGCTTGAACCCAGGAGGCAGAGGTTGCAGTGAGCTGAGATCGCATCACTACACTCCAGCCTGGCGACAGAGCGAGACTCCATCTCAAGCAAAGTAGCTGGCTGACGAGTACCCTTGTCTGTAAAATGGGAACAATAATCCCTTAGAAGACCACTGTGGCAGGGGAGCGCTAGAGCTGGCCTGCACCAGCTCCTGAGGTCCAACCGTGCCCTCCTCTTCCCAGCTCTGCATTTAAAGACGCCATGTTGGCAACTTGAAATTTACTAGATGGAGACATTGGCAAATGCTACAAATCAGGGGTCATTTCTCCCCACTGCCAAAAGTTGGTTTACCAGCATGCCACTGTGTGGGAACGGGCGAGAATGCGTGCTTTGCCCTGCGAGGTGAGGGCCTTGTTCTGCCACTGCTTTAGAACACCCCCCATCAACACATCCCACCCTTCCTTGCACTTAGGGCCTAGACCTGGTTTACAGAAGGCAGGGCTGTTGCTGGTGGTGCGCAGATCATTTCTCTTTTCTTCCCGACTTCCGTGTTAGTAGAAGTTGACTTTTTAAAATTGCTTTTAGTGATAGGGTCTCACTATGTTGCTCAGGCTAGTCTCAAACTTCTGGCCTCAGCCAATTCTCCTGCCTCAGCCTCTCACATAGCTGGGATTATAGGCACGAGCCACTGTGCCTGGCTTGAAGTTGACTTCAAAAATGAAAGAAAACAAAAAAAACTCTTGCTTGTTTCTCCTGACAAAAGTCATATGTTATATGTTGTAAAAAGTTTTTTTAAACATATGGAGCTAAAAAGAGAAAGTAAAGGTAAGCAGGAACAATCTTTTTTTTTTTTTTTTGAGACAGTCTCCCTCTATCGCCCAGGCTGGAGGGCAGTGACATGATCTCAGCTCACTGCAACTTCTGCTTCCCAGGTTTAAGCGATTCTCCTGCCTCAACCTCCCAAGTAGCTGGAATTACAGGTGTCCACCACCACGCCTGGCTCATTTTTATATTTTTAGTAGAGACGGGGGTCTCACCATGTTGGCCAGGCTGGTCTCGAACTCCTGACCTCAGGTGATCCACCTGCCTTGGCCTCCCAAAGTGCTGGGATTACAGGTGTGAACCATCGCGCCCAGCCCAGAAATAATCATTGTTAATGTTGCAGTCTTTTTCTTTTCTATTCATTTTTTGAGTGGGATCAAACAGTATTGCCTGATACATAACCTGATTTTTTAAATTAATAATATGTTAGGCTGGGCATGGTGGCTCATGCCTGTAACCCCAGCACTTTGGGAGGCTGAGCTTGGAGGGTTGCTTGGGCCCAGGAATTGAAGACCAGCCTCAGCAACATAGGGAGAGTCTCTACAAAATTAAAAATCAAAAAGCTAGCTGGGTGTAGTGGTGCACATCTGTGGTCCCAGCTACTTGGGAGACTGAAATGGAAGGATCGCTTGAGCCCAGGAGATAGAGGCTGCAGTGAGCCATGATGCTTCCACTGCACTCTAGCCTGGGGTACAGAGTGAGCTGCTGTCTCAAAAAAAAAAAAAAAAAAAAAAGTCATGTACATATTTCTTCGTTGTTTGTTGTCATAGTGTTCAACAGTCACCAAGTGTGTCCCTTAGATTACTTCCTTTGGAAACTATTCTTGCCTCAAATGAGAGATTGACCAAGGGAAACTTCCTGAGCTGCCCTTCCCATCCCATTCTAGCTAGAAATGGACAACAGTTTTGTTAGCGTGGCCAACTAGTGGTCTGAACAGAGTATTATTTGCACTTTCATGAATGTTTGAATTTACCCTGAGCTATAAAGGACATATTTATTGTGACCAAATTGTACTGATCCACAAGAAAGGAGGTGCTTAGTTTTAAAACATTTTTAAATTAAAAAAAAAGAAAAAAGTGGAGCAGGACAGTCCTTGGGAATAGACTTGAGGATGTCAAAGTGCCCATGTGAAGATACTTATAAGCCGTGGCGCCCGGAGAGCTCAGGACAGGTCTTGCCTCTCGTTGCTGTGGCTTCATGATCCCAGGGACTTGGCATCTCACACATGGCCCGTTTCCTGACCCAGAGCCAACCCACAAGCCTGCACCAGAAAGTTCTACTCTGCACCTCCTGTCTCTCCCAGGTCCCGCAATAACTCCCCTCAACCCAAGGAAGGGCCAGGATCTCTTAAGCCTGCAGGGAAGTCTGCTAAAGGATTTGCCTCTGAAGTTCCAGCTAGCTTTCCACTTTACTATGATTTTTGCCTTAAACTCATTTGCCTGTCTCTTTGGGGAAAAGTTTCCAGAACTTTCTGGTGTCTGACAATCTGCATTTCGTTATTGTCTGGGGATCTGGGGAGTGTCTAGATGGGGGTGTGCACAGGAATGGTTTTCTTTCTTCCCAGTGGTAAAGGAGGCAGATATTTCAAGATGACTTTTCAGATGGAGGTGGATTATGCAGGAATGTGATACCTGGTCACCTTCCTTAAACCAGACTGCTGCGTTTTCGATGGCACGTGGTAAACCGCCAGGGGTGCTTGCTCATTTCCTAGTTCATGGCAGTCATGGAAAGTGTTTTTCTTGCTCCTGGAGAGATTTTAGGCACAGCCAGGGCAGGTTTGCCACCATCCATTATGCACAGTTTTAGACAAGAAATGGCCAGCAGGAGCCTCTTTTTTTTTTCCAAGAATGGGAAGCTGGAGGTGAGGGGACACTCCAGGTGCCATCTGAGAGCAGGTGGCACAAGGCACAGGTTTTCTTTCTTTCTTTCTCTCTTTTTTTTTAAGACAGAGTCTCACTCTGCCACCCAGGCTGGAGTGCAATGGTGTGATCTCAGCTCACTACAACCTCTGCCTCCCAGGTTGAAGCCATTCTCCTGTCTCAGCCTCCCAAGTAGCTGGTACTACAAGCATGTGCCACCACGCCTGGCTAATTTTTGTATTGTTAGTAGAGATGGGGGTTTCACCATGTTGGCCAGGCTGGTCTCTAACTCCTGACCTCAGATGATCCACCCGCCTTGGCCTCCCAAAGTGCTGGAATTACAGGTGTGAGCTACCACCAGACACAGGGCTTTAAAATTAGGTAGAGATGTTTGGCCTTTAGTTTTCAAACTGTACTCTCGTCAGTGTAAAAAAATATGTATAGTATTTTAAAACTCTGGCCAGGCGTTTTCCAGACTCCAGGGAGGCCTTGGGCCCAAACTCTCTGCTATGCTGCTCTCCCCTCCAACAGCGCTTTCTGACAGCTGTCCTGGGAGTCTGCAGCCTGCACCCGTGGCCCAGGGCACCCACCAGGAGGACCAGGGAGCCGATCTCACTGAGGCATGGAGCACTTCTCTGCGAAATGAAATTAGGCCTCTCTCCACATCACAGTTGGCTCCTCTTGTACCTGACTTCCACCCATTCCCTCTCAGCGTATTTACCGAGCACTTAACATTTGCTGGGAATGAAGGACACGGCACAGCAAGGCTGCCCCAGCGCCTGTGCTCAGACCGCCCATGCCCCACGCACAGAGCCTGGCTCCTCCTGCTCATTTTGGTTTTCTGTTTGTTGATTGTCTCTACACAACTCCCTCGCGCTTTCTGCCCCTCTGCCCAGTTTTCCCCAAGGCTGCTTTCTTCTTCTCATTCTCTGCCTCCCTCATCTTCCATTTGAGCTTGCGCTCTCTAACAGCCTGTTGCTCACAGCTGTCCCTCGGCATGGATGCGGCCTCTCTCTGCCTTTAGACTAGACAGAGGCCTTGTCCTGACAAATCCATACAAAATGGCTACCCCTGCTCTGTGTGATGTGAATGCCCCACAGGTCCCCATTGCTCGGAGACTAATTTGGCAGCCGCTTGTATGTTACAACTCCACTCTGATGTGTCATTGGCACACATTTTAGTTAAAGATAAGCAGACCATTCTAAGTGGCAATCTACTGCGTCATTTTGCACTTTTCTGGGCGTCTCTCCTTTCCCTCTGGTTCCCTTCTTCAGTGCTGGTCGCTGCAAAGCTCCCCTTAAGAGGAGGCCCCATAATTATTCCATAGCCAGAGTCAGCTACAGCCTGCCTGGGAAGAGTATGCCCTGGATGTGTGTTTCAGCCCCAGGAAGAGGCTCTGTGTGACAGAAGTCGAGACTTCATTTAAAATCCAGCCGGGCGCGGTGGCTCAAGCCTGTAATCCCAGCACTTTGGGAGGCCGAGGCGGGTGGATCACGAGGTCGAGAGATCGAGACCATCCTGGTCAACATGGTGAAACCCCGTCTCTACTAAAAGTGCAAAAAATTAGCTGGGCATGGTGGCACGTGCCTGTAATCCCAGCTACTCAGGAGGCTGAGGCAGGAGAATTGCCTGACCCCAGGAGGCAGAAGTTGCGGTGAGCCGAGATCGCGCCATTGCACTCCAGCCTGGGTAACAAGGGCGAAACTCCGTCTCAAAAAATAAAAAAATAAATAAATAAATAAAATAAAATAAAATAAAATAAAATCCAAACAGCATCATTGCCATGGAAGGAGGAGGCAGAGTAAGCCTTTTTTAGGAAACTATTTTTCTAGACCAGATCTTCCCAGTTTGAGTGTCAAATTTGCAAATACTGAGGTAGTAGGGGTCTGTCTGTGCCTCCTTGTATATGTCATGTGTTGTGCATATAGTTCACATTTTTCTATATTCTGGATACAAATCCTTTGTCAGCCATGTGTTTTCCAGATAGTTTCTCACAGTCTGTGGCTTAACTTTCATTTTCTTAATGTCTTTTGAAGAGTAGATGTTTTTATTTAGGTTTTTAATAAAGTCTAATTTATGAATTCTTTATTTTATAGATCATGATTTTAGTGTCCTATCTAGGAAAATCTTCAACCCAAAGTCATAAAGATTTTCTTCAGAGGTTTAATAAGTTTTAGGTTTTACATTTAGGTCTGCGATCCATTTCGAGTTGAATTTTGTATATGGTGTGAGGTATGGGTCAAGATTATTATTTGCATGTGGATGTCCTGTTGTTCCAGCATCACTGGGTGAAAAGACCATTCTTTCGCCACTGAATTGCCTTCAAACCTTGTTGAAAAGTAATTGACATTTGTTTGAGTCTGTTTCTGTACTCAGTATCCTGTTCATTTGATCTATGTGTCTATCCTCTCACTCATATTCCCACATTGTCTTGATTACTGTAGCTTTGCAGTCAGTCTTAAAATCAACTTGCTCTTCTTTTTAAACATTTTTTTAATAATTCCAATTCCTTTTTTTATATAAATTTTAGAATTCACTTGTATAGAATCTTCAAAAAACCTTGTTGGCTGGGCATGGTGGCTCATGCCTTCCAGGAGGCTGAGGTGGGAGGATCACACTTGAGCCTAGGAGTTTGAGGTTGCAATGAGTTATGATTTTACCACTGCATACCACTCTACTCCAGCCTGTGTAACAGAGTGAGAACCTGTCTCTCAAAAACAAACCAACCAACCAACAAACAAAAAAACCATTGTGGAATGTTTTGATTGAAATTGCATTGAATTTATAGTTCTATTAGGAGACGGTGATAGATATTTTACAATACTGAGCCTCTGCATCCATGAACATGGTATAGCTTACTCATTTATTTGTCTTTTTTCTTTCTTTCATTTGTGTTTTGTAGTTGTCAGTACACAGACCTAGTATTAGTTAACTTTACCCCTAAACATTTTATTTTTATACTATATCTTGATCTTGTATCCTGTGAATTTACTATACTTACCTAGCTTTTTTGAAAATTCTTTGGGACTTTCCATTTGGACAATCATGTCATTGACAAATAGACGACAAATAGAAACAGTGGTGGGTTTTTTGTTTTCATTTTATATACTTGTTATATCCTTTTCTTGTCTTATTGTACAATCCAGGACCCACAGTATCATGATGAATAATGGAAGTGAGAGTGGACATTCTTGCCTTGTTCCCAATTCTAGGGAGAAATTATTTAGTCTTTGGCCATTAAGTATGGTCTTAACTATAGTTTTTTAGTAAATGCCCTTTATTGGGTTGAGGAATTTCCCTTCTATTTCTAGTTTGCTGAGAGTTTTTATCAGGAATTGGTGTAAATTTTTGTCGGATCTTTTTCAACATCTATTGAGATGATTATAAACGTTTTTCTTCTAATGATGTGGTACATTTTATTGGTTGACTGCTGGTGCTGGATGTTAGCTTTCCATTCACAAGCTAAATCCCACTTAGTTGTATTGTATTATTCTTTTTTATGTAATGCTAAATTAAATTTGCTAATATTCCACTAAGAATTTTTGCATTTGTGTTTATGAGAGATATTGGTCTGTAGTTGTAATGTCTTTGTCTGTTTTTTGGTATCAAGGAAAATCTGACTAATAAAATAAATATTCTTCCTCCTCTATTTTCTGAAAAAGTTTATGTAGCATTTGCACTCTGGTTTGTGTAGAATTAATACTATTGGGCCAAGCACGGTGGCTCATGCCTGTAATCCCAGCACTTTGGGAGGCCGAGGTGGTCAGATCACCTGAGGTTGGGAGTTAAAGACTGGTCTGACCAATATGAAGAAACCCCATCTCTACTAAAAATTCAAAATTAGCCAGATGTGGTGGCACATGCCTGTAATCCCAGCTACTCAGGTGGCTGAGGCAGGAGAATCAGTTGAACCCAGGAGGCAGAGGTTGCAGTGAGCCAAGATCACACCATTGCACTCCACCCTGGGCAGTAAGAGTGAAACTCTACCTAAAATAATAATAATAATAATAATAATAATAATAATACTATATGGTTCATTGTTTTGTCCATTTATTTGTATACATGCATATATTCAGAACCTCATTAAATTGTAAGTTTATTCAAGGAGAGAGAACTTCTCTCCCCCAGTTGCCTTCATCATAGTGTCTACTCACTACTTGTGTTTGTGCGTGTGTTAAATATACATAACATAAAGTTTACTATTTTGACCATCTTTAAGTGCAGTTTAGTAGCATTAAGTACCTTCACATTAGTGTACAACCATCACCACCATTCATCTCCAGAACTTTTTTATCACCCCAAACTGAAACTCTGTACTCATTAAAAACACTAACTCCCGATTTCCCATTCCCCCTGCCCTGGAAGCCCCATTCTACTTTCTGTCTCTATGAATTTTACTAGGAATCTCAAAAAGTGGAGCCATACAATGTTTGTCGTTTTGTGTCTGTCTTATTTCACTGAGCATAATATCCTCAAGCTTCATCCAGGTTTTAGCATGTGTCAGAATTTTATTCCTTTTTCAGACTGAATAATACCTCATTGTATGTACAGTCATGCACTGTGTAACGACATTTTGGTCAATGACAGACCACACATACGATGGTGGTCCCATAAGATTCTGATACCGTATTTTTACTGTGCCTTTTCTATGTTTAGATACATGTGGATACACAAACACTTACAATTGCATTATAATTGCCTACAGTATTCACTACAGTCATAATGCTATACAGGACTGTAGCCTAACTAGGTATGAGTAACTCCATGATGTTCACAAAACAACACGTTTCTCAGAAGGTATCTCTGTTGTTAAGCAGTGAATGGCTGTGTATACCACATTCTGTTTATCCATTCGTCTGCTGATGAACAGTTGGATTGCTTCCACCTTTTGGCTCTTGCGAATCATGCTGCTAAGAACGTTGGTGTACAAAGATCTGTTCAGGTCCCTGCTTTCAGTTCTTTTGGTTATCGACTCAGAAGTGGAACTGGTGGATGTCTGTTTCATTTTTCGAGGAGCCAGCATACCGGTTTCCACAGGGCTGCACCATGTTATATTTCCACCAGCAATGTTCAAGAGTTCTGGTCTATCTACAGTCTAGCCAACACTTTTATTTATTTATTTTTAAATGTATAATAGTGATTCTACTGAATGTGAAGTGGTACCTCCTTGTGGTTATATCATAGTGCTTTGTGTAGGGTTTCGCAATAACGGAGGCTTAATGGTTAAGATCAAGATGTTCATTATATCTCTCAACTTACCAAATCTATCCATAGATCCAGAGTAAATTTCACCCTCAGTTTTCAGTGATGAAAGCAGGGGATGAGCTTCAAGATCATTGAAGAAGGAGGCTTCCTGTGCTCTTCAAACAGGGCCTCAGGCAGTGTGGCTAGAGGGGGCATTACAAGGGTAGGTCAGGAGATCCCAGTTGTCATTGGATATCTGACACCAATGCTCAGGATGACAGAGTGTGAACCCCTCAGCTCTCCGAGGCCCAGTAGACTAGGTAGACTAAGTAGATTGAATCAGGGTAGTGGTGCTGAACCCTGGCTACACGCTACAGTCACTCAAGGAGCATTGACTGATTGATTGATTGATTGATCGATTGATGGAGTCTTGCTCTGTCACCCAGGCTGGAGTGCAGTGGCATGATCTCCACTCACTGCAACCTCCACCTCTCAGGTTCAAGTGATTCTCATGCCTCAGTCTCCCGAGTAGCTGGGACTATAGGCACACACCACCATGCCCGGCTAATTTTTGTATTTTTTAGTGGAGATGGGGTTTCACCATGCTGGCCAGTCTGGTCTGAAACTCCTGACCTCAAGTGATCCGCCCATCTCAGCCTCTCAAACTACTGGGATTATAGGCATGAGCCACTGTGCCCAGCCTATTTATTTATTTATTTATTGAGACAGGGTCTTGCTCCGTCACCCAGGCTGGAGTGCAGTGGTGTGATTATCTCACTGAAGTCTCAAACTCCTGGGCTCAAGGGATCCTCCCACCTCAGCCTCATGAGTAGCTGGAACTGTGGGTGCACCACCACACTGGGCTAATTTTTAAACATTTTGTAGAGATGGGGTCTCACTATGTTGCCCAGGTTGGTCTGGAGCTTCTGAGCTCAAATGATCCTCCTGCTTCAGCCTTCCGAAGTGCTGGGGTCACAGGTGTGAGCCTCCACACCCAGAGAGGAGCTTTTAAAAATCCCCATTTTCAGGCCTCACCCTGGACCAATTACAGCAGAATCTCCGGGAGTGGAGCCCAGGCTCAGTATGCTCAAAGCTCTTTTGGTTTCGGGGTGCGGCTGAGGGTGAGACCACGGATGACAGCCCTGGCTCCCATACCTGCCTGGGCATGAAAATCACCTGAGCAGCTAATTTACAAATACAGGCCTCCCAGCCCCTCCCCTGGAGATTTTGGTTCAGTAGCACTTGGGGGAAGGGGTGCCTGGAATCCGTGTTTTAGGCAAGCCTTCCAGATGATTCTCAACACCAGTCAGAGTGGCCCTTCACCAACCTTAGTATGCCTACAAATCACTGAGGATCTTGTTAAAATGGGGACTCCAATCCAGTGCGCGGGCAGTGGGGCTTGCAATCTGCATCATTAATAAGCTCCAGGGAGGTGCTGAGGCATCTGAAACAGGGTGCCCACCTGGAGCAGGGATCAGAGGCCTCCCAAGACACCTTCCACCTCCCCTCCTGAAGCATCTACCAAGCTGAAGTTGTGTAATCCCAGGGGCAGGCACAGTGCCTGCTCCTGGCCAATCCAGGCACCCACTGCCCTCACCCACACCAGGAGGGTCTGCCCAGCACACCCTGTTTTGAATATTCTTTGTTTTCACTATTCTCCCTTTCCTGTAATAAACAGCAGAAAACAAAACAAAACAAAACAGCAGCTGTGGCCTTGCATGGGGCAGTAGCTCTCAGCAGAGTGGCCTGGGCTGCCCCTGCACCTCCTACCTGGCTCTCGCAGTGGGCACCATGAGCCAGGATAATCAGAAGCTTCCAGCATGGAGCAGGGCTCTCCGAAGCGAGGCTGTCCCCAGCAGCGTGCTTCAAGCACCCATCTGGTGTCCTTGTGCGTCTGATCTTGCCAGCCTTTCACAAGCCATTCCCTTGAACGACGACAAGCAGTCTTGATACGCTGGGTTAAAAATCTTTCAAATGGGGCTTGTTTATGAAGCGGCTTCAATTATCAAGGATTTCCAAATCGGCTTGCTTTCTGCTGGTGTTGGCATACAGAGCCGCCAGCCGCAGTGACAGCCGTGTTTCGGCATTGCTGTTGGGCCTCGCGGTAACGGGGGTGCACGGGGGGCTGCGTGTTCACAGCGTCAGGGATGAAAGCCACTGCAACACCTGCACTCCCTGTATTTACACGCTCCCCGATCTCACATGTTTTATTTGGTGGCTGTTATTTTGCAGCACGTTGTGAGTGGAAGTCATTATCGAGCACATGTGCAGGGAGGACGTGGGTTTGCATGGCTCCTGGCCCCTCCAGGCTGCTGGGGAAACAGTTGGACTTGCTTCCTTGAGGGGCAGCTGCAGCTTTCATCAGGCCCCAGTGAGGGGCTTCCTGGCGACTGGGCAGGAGCAAACCTCAGCCAACAGCATGGGCAAAGTGAGAGAAGGGGAAGAAAGGCCACGGGAGAAGCTGGCCTCGAAGGGGAGATTGTGGCTCAGGGACTCACAATTGTTTTAAGTTCTTTTTTTTTTTTTGAGACAGTCTTGCTCTGTCACCAGGAGCCAGGCTGGAGTGCAGTGGCACAATATCGGCTCACTGCAACCTCCACCTCCCGGGTTCAAGCATTCCCCTGCCTCAGCCTCCAGAGTAGCTGGGACCACAGGCACGCGCCACCACGCCCAGCTAATTTTTGTATTTTTAGTAGAGACAGGGTTTCACTATGCTGGCCAGGATGGTCTTGATCTCTTGACCTCGTGATCCACCCGCCTCGGTCTCCCAAAGTGCTGGGATTACAGGCATGAGCCACCGTGCCCGGCCAAGTTCACACATTTTCTAAAAGCAAGTGGCATTGGAAAGACTGGTCATATGATGTGTCCTTTGGGTGACAATTGCAGGAAACCCAGCTTAGGCAAGAGAAGAAATGTACATATTCACGTCAGTGAAATGCCGAGGTTAGCTACAGGCACAGCTCGATCCAGGGTCCCAAACAATGTCTCTTGCCATCTTTCTGCTCTTGGGGTACACTGCATTCTCAGGCTTTCTTTTCATGCAGGCCCCAGGCAACACTGTGCTGCAGCCTCGGCAGAAATGAAGCTCATTTCCCTCCAGTAAGCCCTGGGGTGGCCTCTCGTAGACCTGGGTTGGATAAGCTTTGCCTCCTAAACAAATTCCTGTGGCCAGGAGGAACCAGCGCTCAGATTGGTGACCTCTGGGCGTCCCTCAATCCTGGCCTTGTGGCCCTGGGGCAAATTAGTTCAGGAACCGATCATAATCCTGAACGCCATAATCCCAGATGTTAAAATCCTGAAAGGTCAAAAATCCCTAAAGTCTACAATTCTGAAACTCGCAATGCTGAAATATCAAAATCCCAAAAATATAATGCTGGAAAAAACTTGTTTAAATTATTTAAAAGATGTTTGTTTACATTTTGAAAAGGGGATTTCTTTGAGATATTAAAAACACCACAGAACACTTTGTAGGCCACTTTACACAATAAAATTGGCCATAGTTTTATGAGTGCGAGCATAAACACTCAGGTACACTAACCGTCACACAAGTATTGCAATTTTGAGCAGATGAACCATCTTCATAAAGAAATAGGTCAAAAATGAAATGTATAAATGCATACTACTATGGTTGGTAATTATCGGAACCTAGCTTTATAACTGTGGCCATCTGAAATACCATGACAGACAACCTAACTTTTTTTTTTTCAGAGATGGGGTCTCACAGTGTTACCCAGCCTGGCCTTGAACTCCTGGGCTCAAAGGATCCTCCCACCTCAGTACAACCTAAGGTTATTGACAGGATTGACCAAAAAAATCCAGACGGGTCACCACCACATATGTAGTCATCCAGAGAGCTGAGCTCTCAAGAAACTTTATCCTTCTCAAATGCAGATGCATAAAGAGGGCATCTCATCATTTACAGAGGAAGTTTTAAACTTTCCACGTACGTATGCAATGCTCACACACAGTCAGCATTGTGATCAGCACTTTGATGAAGTCACATTTCTGATGTGCAAGGCAGCAGAGGCACAGCCTGTCCCAGCCCTCAGAGAGAGACCAGTTCACCTTCTCTATTGGTTCTCTCCTGAACCCTGGCTGATTACACAGTGCCCACCAACACTGACGGCAGGGCAGGGCTTCCCACCCACCCTCTCAGACCCAGCCCTCTCCTCTGGAGACAGCTGCACAGACGTGCCCAAAAGAATGCTTTACCACGTTTCTAGGTGCTCCGTCATCCAGTCGGGCTGACACATAAAATTAAGTCCACAAGTCCACCCATTACCAACTTGACATCCATAGGCACCTCCCTAAACCATATTTAGTTTCCAAGACAATAACGAGGTAATACTCCTGCCTAACATGAGGCAACTAGCCCGCACACCACTGAAAACACGCTAATCACTCAGAATTCGGCTTTCAGGATTTCGACACCTGGAATTAATATTTTGAAATTGTGAGTTTCAGGATTTTAGACATTAGAATTTAGACTTTAGAGATTTATGAGCTTTTGGCCGGGCGTGGTGGCTCATGCCTGTCACCCAAGAACTTTGGAGGCCAAGGCAGGCGGATCATCTGAGGTCGAGAGTTCAAGACCAGCCTGACCAACAGGGTGAAACCCCGTCTTTAAAAAAAAAATAGGATTTTGAGCTTTCAAGATTTCAGCATTTGGGATTATGACATTTGGGATGGGTCTTTCAGGATTATGATCCATACCCGGTAGTTCCAGCCAAGCCACAGGGATGTGAGTGGGTCATGGTGGCTCCCCAGAGGGAATCAGGAGAATGAAAATGTGTCTAGAAGCCAAGGAGAACAGTGAGTGTGAGGACGGCGTGTGGAATTGGGGGCAGCCCCAGCTCTACCAACGCCAGGTCCCTCATCTCCCTGCAAAACATGAGGTTTTGCTGATTCATAACCACATTTAAGGACCAGCATCCCTCTGAGAATCTGATCCGCCCACTCGACACCCAGGAGAGCACACATTCTCACATGTAATCAACAGATTGTATCTAATTTCCGGGGCTCCCAGAAGCTGCAGGGTGCCTGGTTCAGAATCCCTGGCCCAGGTGTTCTCCAAGGCAGTGGATTCCAGTGACCAGGGCCACGCTGGGCTCCCTCCAATACCGCTGACTCAGCAGTTCTGGGCGAGGGGCACAGGCATCCACCATCAAAGGCTCCCAGGGGATTCTGATGCAACTGGTCCCTGGGAATTACATGTCTAAGATCCCGCCCACTCTAGGATTTTAGATCACTCTCAGCTCTACCAGTCAGATGAGTTTTTTTGGCAGGGATGGAGGAAAAAAAGCAAGCAGTAGGCAGTGACTTTAAATCGAATGCTAGGCCTGTGTGCCGTGGATTCACGTCTTCATTCCTTCCCAGGCATTTCCTGAGCACGCGCTGTTGTTGCTGCGGACAGAGCAGGTGACACCTGTGCCCCAAAGGCTGGTCTGGGCCCCGGGTAAACCAGTGTCCCATTGGACCTACCAAAGCGTGGCCTCTTGGCAGCCCGCTCAACACATCTGAAGAATTCCAAGGATGGCAGTGGGGGGCTGCTTTTGCTCGCTGACTTGGAGGAGGTAGCCCTGAAAAGAACTGAAAAGCGCCCCCGCCCTAGGAGGGAAGGAGGGAGGTCTCATTTGTGTGTGTTCCTCACATGTAGAGGTGCTTCTGGCCTGAGTTTACTTTCTTGAAAGTGAAATGAATACAAGGCTTTGGGTGCACAGGGAGTGTTTATTGTCACTGATGGTTTTTGTTGTTGTTTTTTCTTTTTGTGTGTTTTTTTTTGTTTTTTTTGAGCCTTTTTTTGTTTTTTTGAGCCAGAGTTTTGCTCTGTCACTAAGGCTATAGTGCAGTGGTGCGATCTCTGCTGACTGCAACCTCCATCTCCCAGATTCAAGCAATTCTCCTTCCTCAGCCTCCCAAGTAGCTGGGATGACAGGGCCCGCCACCATGCCCAGATGGTTTTCGTATTTTTAGTAGAGATGGGGTTTCACCATGTTGGCCAGGCTGGTCTTGAACTCCTGACCTCAGGTGATCTACCCACCTCAGCCTCCCAAAGTGCTGGGATTACAGGCATGAGCCACTGCACCCAACCTGTCACTGATTTTTTTCGTTGTCACTGATGTTGTCACCAACTTTGGCCCCAGTGGACACTGCACAGGCTAGTCATAGGACCCTGTCAATGTCGTCAGTGAGGAGACTCTATTAAATGTAGTCCCTAAATTCCACGCAGTGAGCTGGTAGATACCGGAGCTTCCTACTGTGCCCGACACACAGCCAGCACTTGATAAATATATGTATAAATGAATTCAAGGACAAATGAGCAAATAGTAAGTGAGCCATGGAATATTCCACAAGTTATTTTCTAAAAATGAACCAAGATGGTTTTGTGCTAGAAGACCTGGCTTAGCTCTGTGGGTGGGAGCTGCTGGGTCCTGGCTCTTCCCCAGCCCCACCTCTCCCAGCCAAAGCAGCTGCACCTCTTGTCATTGATTCCCTTCATTCACACACAGTCCCAGGCAGGGCTTCTCAGCCGTGCACTTGACATTCGGGGCCAGATCATTCTTTGCAATGGGTGCTGTCCTGTACATTGTAAGGTGCTTTCCAGCATCACCGTCTAGCTGGTAAAATGAAAAACGTCTCCAGACATTTTGCCAGATCGTTTCTGGGGGACAAAGTCGCCCCAGTGGAGAATCAGTCTCCTAAGGTTTTATATAGGCCGGATGTGGTGGCTCATACCTATAAACCCAGCACTTTGAGAGGCTGAAGAAGGCAGATTTCTTGAGCCCAGGAGTTTGAGACCAGCCTGAGCAACATTGTGAGGACCCCCCCCCCACCAGCTCCGCCCGTCTCTAAAAAAAAGCATAGCTGGGTATGGTGGTACGCACCTGTAGTCCCAGCTACTCAGGATGCTGAGATGGGCAGATCGATTGAGGCTGGGAGGTCAAGACTGCAGTGGGCCGTGATTGTGCCACTGCACCCCAGCCTGAGCAGCAACGTGAGCCCCTGCCTCAAAAAGAAAAGAAAGTTTTTAGATAAAGTAAGTGTTCCATTGCCCTAAGAAGGGGAGTGGGGATTAAACCATTGGAACTAGGGGTTTGAGAGATGAATTCCCTGGTGCTCCCAGTCTGAGAGTTGTGATTCGTCTCTTCTGTTGTGTTCTGATTTGGGCTTGTTGTCTGGGAGCGTCCTGCCCCTTTGGGTCCAGGATTCCTTTGAGAAAGACAAAGTGAGAAAGCTGAGAACAACCAATCCCAGCTCTCCAAGGAGGGCAGGGACAGTCAGGAACCCGAAGACCCAGGAAGGGTACCCAGGAACGGTGATTAAATTGTAACAGCACTGAATCCGTGCAGACCTCGCACTAAGCTTGTCACGCACTTTATCTCATTAAATCTTCAACACTAGGGAACTATTATGAGCTCCATTTTATAGTGAGGAAACTGAGTCTGAGTCTTGGGGTCAGTGGCCCAAGCTCATGCAGCAAGTACATAGTGGAGGTGAGAGTCTGATGCAGGTCTGTGGGGCTCTAGAGAACAGCATGTTCCCCTGAAGCTCATCCAAACAATGACCCCCCGCCCAGGGTGTCCCACCCCCAGGAGTGATGGAGGCTGAGAGCTGTCCTGAATCAGGGGAGCCGAGCGCATCCTTGAGGGGAGCCCTTCTGTCCCACATCTCTCCCTGGTGACCTCCAAGTGTGGTATCCCAGAGCCCTGAGCAATGGCTCCTGCTGGCTCCCCCAACACGTGAGAAATAATGCCCCACCTCGTCTGGGGTGATGAGAGTCCAGCCTGGGGTTTTCGCCCCATGACCACGTGCTTGTTCTTATGTTAATTGTACCAAAAATTTAATGTATAGAGGTAACCAGGTGATGATACAGAAAGGCTGATGTCATCAAAAGAAGAGTTTATTACTCACACCTCCCAAGAAAAGTGGGGGCACACCACGCCTTGCAGGGCCACCTGGGATGGCCCCCAGGGTCAGTCAGGAGGCACCAGGAGTGAGGGGAGAGCATGTCCCAGGGTGCAGACAAGTCACAGTGGGCATAGGACTGCGAAGTTTGAGTAATTTTGGCAGGCTCTGGCCTACAGGGATGGTCTCTAGTTGCCTGGCACTGGGGTGATTTAGGGCAGGGAAATACTGGTTTGGGGTGTGAGAGTCAGATGAAGGAGGCGGTTGGGTAAACAGGCTCTGGAGTGGTTGGGTTTGCAAGCATGTTGCTTGCTGGTTCTAGGAATTAGACGGTCCCTGGGAGGAACAGTCTCTCCAGGATTAGCAAGGCCCCAGGATGTTGAAGCGTCATAAAATACAGGAAATAAAAACCACTATTAATATCGTTTATTTCCTTATAGGGTGTTTTTCCTGAATGTGCCGTTTGAGTCCATCATGGAGCGGCTGACTCTGAGAAGAACTGATCCAGTCACAGGGGAAAGGTTTGTGCTGTGTTCCTGGTGGTTGGCAATCTGGGGGGCTGCCAGGGGCCAGACCCAACTGACTGACCAACGGACTGACCAATGCCATGGTGGAACCATGGCCGTGATGACACTGGTGACTGCTGAAGGACGATTATAGAAATGGAATCTGTCCAACCGACTGTTCTGTGCAGTATCTGTTGACCCTCTTTGCCTGGAAGAATTAACCAGGAAATTTGTCTAAGGCTCTAAAGCAACACATTGGTGAAATGTTCACCCACTCTATCCTGGGGTCGACAACTTAATCCCAGCATGTGAAACAGCAGCCTTGGGTGAGTGTCACCTGTACGTTTCACTGCCCTTTCCTCCAGCCATGATACATCCCAGTGGTGGTGGCTGTGCAAACACATCCGCATGGGCACAAATTGCCTTTGAGGCTTCTCATAATTACAGGAAGATTCTGAGTTTGATTCTGTAGTCTGACCAGGTACAATCACTGCATTCACGTTGGAATGGAATGGAAAACCCCACAGTCACTGAAGCAGGTGTTGCCATCTCCTCTGACAATCAGGGTCACATTTCTTGGTAGGGACTCAGGAGTGGGGTGGGGTGGGGCAGGGCAGGAAGGATATGCAAGGATTTTTCTAAAATACGGACCTGATGTGTCATTCTGGGGACCATCTTTAGCTTTTCCATCTCAAGTACCATGGCCTTCATGTCACTCTGTCCCTGGGGTCTCTCCCTACACTGAATGACTGTGCTATTCCCTGCCATCTCCACAGTTGCTGTAATGTCCCACTCCCTCATATGACTGAGTTCCATAAGCGTGGTCAATGCCTGTCCTGCTTACCATGGCACTGTTAGCAGCAGATAGAACGCTGAACTCAGTGCAGATGAGTATCGTATAGAAGGGAGGAAAAAGGCAGAAAAGGCTGGGCACAGCGGCTTGCGCCTGTAACCCCAGCACTTTGGGAAGCCAAGGCGGGTGGATCACTTGAGGTCAGGAGTTTGAGACCAGTCTGGCCAACATGGTGAAACCCCATCTCTACTAAAAATACAAAAGTTAGCCGGGCAGTAGTGGTGCATGCCTGTAATTCCAGCAACTCAGGAGTCTGAGGCAGGAGAATGGCTTAAACCTGGGAGATAGAGGTTTCAGTGAACCGAGATCATGCCATTGCACTCCAGCTTGGGCAACAAGAGTGAAACTCCATCTCAAAAAAAAAAAAAAGTAGAGGATCCCTTTCTCCCCTGCCTCAGGGCCCGGCCATGGGTCACCTGCTTTCCTTCCTCCCTTGCAGGTACCATCTCATGTACAAGCCACCTCCCACCATGGAGATCCAGGCTCGTCTCCTGCAGAACCCCAAGGATTCTGAAGAGCGGGTCAAGCTGAAAATGGATCTGTTCTACAGGAACGCGGCTGACTTGGAGCAGCTGTACGAGTCGGCCATCACCCTCAATGGGGACCAGGACCCATACACAGTCTTCGAATACATCGAGAGTGGGATCATCAATCCCCTGCCCAAGAAGATCCCCTGAAGGGTTCGGAGCCAGGAGTGCCCCCCAGGGAAATGAGTTCATCCCCTACCCCCCACCTCTGGAAAGCTCCCCTAAAAAGCCAATAAAGAGTGCTGGGTACAGTCTCATGCATTCTGAAGGTGAGGTGGCTGGAAGCTGGCCTTATGTAGGGGTCTGGGGACACAGGACAAGTGAAGCTCAGAGTGGTGAGAAAGTAGAGTGCAGGCCGGGTCTCTGGAGTCGGACCTGGGACAAGTCGTGGCTCCAGCACCAACACGTGGTGCATCCTTGGAGTCCCAACCCTCAGAGGTAAATCCTTAGTGATTACATCATTTATGCAGTGATAATAAATGCCTTCGTCCAGGCAGAGGTCTGCGTGGACAGCCTGCTCGCGGGGGTTGCCTGCACCATGACTCCTCTTCCTCCTCCACCAGCCAGCTCTCCTCAGGGCAGCTGCAATCGCTTTGTGCTAAGCCAGGAGAATACAGCCCCTTGAGCAGGGCCCTTCCTGCCAGAGGCTCCACGTGCTGCTGTGTGACCTTGGGCAAGTTACTAAACCTCTCTGGGTCCTTGTAAAGTAAGACAAACCTTCCTAGGGCTGCTGTGAGAGGAAATGAGTTAATGCCTACAAAGAATGGGCACAGGGCATGGGACCTACCAAATGCTCCCTACGTGTCATCACCCATCTCTTTCAACTCACTGCTGTGAGATCAGTGCTGGTTTTTCTTTTTGTTTTTTTGTTTTGAGACAGAGTGTCACTGTTGTTGCTCAGGCTGGAGTGCAGTGGTGGGATCTCGGCTCACCACAACCTCCACCTCCCGGGTTCAAGCGATTCTCCTGCCTCAGTCTCCCAAGTAGCTGGGATTACAGGCATCTGCCACCATGCCCGGCTAATTTTTTGTATTTTTAGTAGAGACGGG
This sequence comes from Saimiri boliviensis, assembly GCF_048565385.1. NCBI lineage: Eukaryota > Metazoa > Chordata > Mammalia > Primates > Cebidae > Saimiri > Saimiri boliviensis. The sequence continues at coordinate 142,135,513 of NC_133450.1, forward strand.
GTTTTGCCATGTTGGGCAGGCTGGTCTCGAACGCCTGACCTCAGGTGATCCTCCCACCTCGGCCTCCCAAAGTGCTGGGATTACAGGTGTGAGCCAGCGCCCAGCGGTTAGTGCTGTTTTTAATCTCTAGATGAGGAAATGGGGCCTCAGCGAAGTCAAATAACTTGTCTATGGCTGCATGTGGTGAGTGGGAGAGGGAGAACAGGACCCGAGGCCCTGACCCCGGTCCCCGCACTCTACATGCTCATGGGTGCAGGCAGATGCTCCCGCTGTCGCCCTCGGGGTTGCGGTGGGAGCGGGGGGCGCCCGGGCTTGCGGGGTCCCTGCTCTCACCGGGGGGCCAGCCGCAGGACGGCTGCACCTGCGGGAGCGCCGCTGGGACCACTGTCGCCAGCGCTGGTCCCCGCCCCCTCCCGCAGGCGCCCAGGGTGAGCTCGGCTGCAGACCAGACAGCGCCCAGTTGGTTGAGAGGCGTTGGGCGCATGGGCCTGGCTGCCCCTTGGGCTGTCAAGGGCCGGAGCCGGGGCAACAGGCTCGGCGATGTCAATTGCTCCCTGGGAAGCCACGCGAGCCCGCTCCTCCCACCACCCCTGAGAAGCGCCCGTGCGCCAGAGAGGATGCCCGGACTCAGGACACTCTCCTTCGGGGACCTTCCGCTGCAGCCTAGTAGGCGGCCCCACTGGAGGGATTCGCATCCAGTTGCAGCCCCCCGCGGCGGTGGTCTGGGGGCTGTCTGGGCCAGGGAGCCCCATTCTTGTGGCTGGAGGGCAAACATCTTGTTAATTTCCAGATCAGCCTCAGTGCTCGAGGTCAACCCCGAGGTCTCATTAACGTTGACTTACAGGAGAACACCTCGCCTCTGTGGCTGTCATCATTCAGGTAGCTCCACGGGCTCCTTTACAACCTTTCATCATAAGCTGTCACTCAGCTCCCAGCGTCCCACCCTTACTTGTCTGCGTCTGTGCGTTCCTGCCCTTCCCTGCTCCCTGGCAGGGGGAAGTCCACTGGTACCAGAGGCGCGGTGGTACCTATTGTGGGCATATCTGCCTGCTCATGCCCCCAGCCCCAGCGGGTGTTTTTGCTGTGGACCCTGTACCTGGGCTACCACTTATGAGTGATCACACCTGATCAGACCTGGGCCAAGCCCCTTCTCTCTCCTAGGAGTTTGGAATGAGGATGGAGGGCAGCTGGTCACTCTCTTCTTGTGGCTTGCAGGAAGGAGAGGACATTCGGGGCCTGTCTGGTGCATGTGCAGCACAGCAGAGCAATGAGAGTTTGTCTGGAGAAAACAGAGTGAAGCAGGCACGTGCCTACCTCCTTCATTTGACAGGTATTTTTCAGAATTTATCCAGGGCCCACCATGTGCCCAACACCAGGGATCTAGCAGAGGGAAAAAAAGAACAAAATTTCTCCCATTAAGAGGCTTACGGTTTACAAAGCAGGCAGAACATCTGATTTCTGATCGTTCCTGAGACCCTAACCCTAACCCTTAGGTTCCATTACATCCCTGTATTCTCCCAGCACGCCCACCTCTTCAACCTGGGGGTCAGATGAGTTGTGAGAGCAGAGTGATACAGTTAGGACTAACCTGGAAAGAAGTTAGACTCACCCAGGAGAGCAGGTGAAAGGTGAGAGGAAATTTAAAGTGAGGCCAGGACCCATAGGAGCCTCCCAAAGGAATTGCAGGTGACTTGGGAGCTGCATTCTAAGGCACACTTGAGGGTTCAGAGGCATGAAAATTATGTCCGCGGTGGCCCATCTGGGTTGCAGCTTCGAAGATGTTGGCTGCAGCGGAGGAGCTGTGGGCTCCAGGGAGAGGTGGGAGCCCCTCCCGCTTCCAAGTTGGGAGGCAGGAACCTTGCCCTCCTGGGCACAGCTGCAGCAGACCAGGCACCTCTGGGAAGCCCTACTACCACCACCGCAGGTTTGGAAGCTGGCAAAGTGGAGGCCAAGCCTGGGCTCTGTCACAACCAGGGCTGGGTGTGTGCATGCTCCGGGCACAATGGCACTCCAGCCCCCTGCTGTCTCAGCATCCCCCAGACTTTGCCTAGAAACACAGAGAGGGAGGCTGGAGGGGAACTGAGTGCCGCTGGACCCTGGCCTGTAGGCACCCCTCAGCAGAAGCAGCCTGGGTGCCATGGAGGACATGATCAATGGCCACAAGAGGCAGACAGGCTCCTGGGTGGAAAGGGGCAGGTCCCCGATGAAGCCCCACCTTCAAGCCAGGGACAGCCCGAAGCATGACGGGCCAGGCTGTGGGTTCCAGTGGAGTCTGGGGCCTGGAGTGAGAATTGATGGTGCTTTTTCCAGACCCACCCATGATCACCCATGGACAGTTGGCAGGTGCCTCCTCCCTTCTGAAGCCCAAGCCCACAAAAACTTGGGACTCAGCCACAGTCACAGAGACTCTGGGATGACGGGCTGTGGGAAGGAGCTCCTCAGTTTGAGTCTCCTGATTTGGGACGACCTGCCTGGGAAAGGGAGCTACCCACTTCGGGACTCCTGAAAGCTGTTTTGTCGCTCAGTGAAACTCCTCTCTGTCTTGCTCACCCTCCAGTTGTCCACATACCTCATTCTTCCTGGATGCAGGACAAGAACTCAGGACTTGCTGAATGGTGGGAATGGAAGAACTGTAACCCAAACAGGGCTGAAACATGTCCCCCTTGTTAGTCCCCACTCACACGTTGCAGGCAATGAGAAGGAGAGAAGAGCTGTGGCCTTTCAGGGAGCTCAGACCTAGGGCTCCCAGAGCCAGGGCTGTGACACCCTTTTTGGGGCTCTGTGGTTTCTGCTGTCTCCAAGCTTCCTGGAGCCACCACACTCCCCTCATCCAGATGCGAGTGCCCACAGTGGAAGCTGCGTGTGGCATACCTGGTCCAGCCGCAGCCTCGCATGGAGCCAGCACAGGCACCTGGAGCTGCCCAGCCCGCCACAGCCGGCGTGCTTGGCTATGCGCAGTGGCCGGCCCCCACACTCGCTGGCCCACGCACCCCTCGCTGCTCTGCACCTGGCTTGCCCTTGGCAGGTGTGGGATCCAGGCGAGTAGTGCCAGCGGAGTGCAGCCTGCCAGGCTGAGTGGGCACAACAAGCCCAGCGGGCGTAAGCAACACTCAGGCAGACAATGCCGCCAGCCATAGAGGCTTCCGACTGGCAAACAACACCCCAAGGATCCTGTGACAAAAATAAAACGTGACATACGACTGGACTATGGAATATGTTTCCATTAAAAAATAGAAACACAGCCGTGTGCAGTGGCTCATGGCTGCAATCCCAGCACTCTGGGAGGCTGAGGTGGGTAGATCACAAGGTCAAGAGATCGAGACCATCCTGGCCAACATGGTGAAACCCCGTCTCTACTAAAAATACAAAAATTTGCAGGGTGTGGTGACACGCTCCTATAATCCCAGCTACTTGGGAGGCTGAGGCAAGAGAATCACTTGAAGTTGGGAGGCAGAGGTTGCACTGAGCTAAGATCATGCCACTGCACTCCAGCCTGGTGACAGAGCAAGACTCTGTCTCTCTCTATATCTATATCTATATAGATACAAATATAAAATATATATATTTATATCTATATATAGAGAATATAGATAAATATAGATACTAGAGATAATATATATAGATAGATAATATATATAAAGAATATAAATTATAGATAAATATACATATTTATCTATATATTTATATCTATATAGAGAGATATATAAAAACATACATATTATAAATATATATATATAAAAATATAAATATATAAAATATATATTATAAATATATTTATATATAAAAATATATATTATAAATATATTTATATATAATTATATATATTTATATATACACATATATAAATATATATTTATATATACACATATATAAATATATATTTATATATTTATTTATATTTAATCTATATCTTCAAAGCTGCAGCCCAGATGGGCCACTGCTGCCATCATTTTCATGCCTCTGAACCCTCAAGTGTGTGCTTTAGAATGCAGCTCTTTGTAAATAAATAAATATATATATATATACATATATATATATATAATAGTTTTACTATTAAAATATATTCCTGGCCAGGCGCAGTGGCTGATGTCTGTAATCCCAGCCCTTTGGGAAGCCAAGATAGGTTGATCACCTAAGGTCAGGCGTTTGAGACCAGCCTGGCCAACATGGCTAAACCCCATCTTTCCCAAAAATCAGCCGAGTGTGGTGGCAGGCACCTGTAATCCCAGCTACTCAGGAGGCTGAGGCAGGAGAATCACTTCAACCCAGGAGGTGGAGGTTGCACTGAGCCAAGATCATGCCACTGCACTCCAGCCCGAGCAACAGAGTGAGACTCTATCTCAAAAAAAAAAAGAAAAAATTTCCCTATATGAAACCCCAAACAAGACAACAGGTGCACCTCACGTGGGAAGTAAACATGGCATCCCCACTTTAATAAACCCTTAACTTTCACTCACTAGAGATGATCACAGTCAAAAGTTTCATGTCAGTTGCTGTGGGTGGGTGGATGGCGGTGCAGTACAATCCCATAAAAACTCATGGCAATGGATTGTGTCTACTCCTCTGTAATTTACTTTGTTCAAGGTAAGAACATGCTATGGTTTGGATCTGTGTCCACACCCAAATCTCATATTCAACTGTAATCCCCAGAGTTGGAGGTGGGGTCTGGTGGGAGGTGACTGGGTCATGGTGGGGGCCAGATTTCTCATGAATGGTTTAAGTACCATCCCCTTGCTACTGTCCTCACGACAGTGAGTGAGTTCTCTTGAGATCTGGTCATTTAAAACTGTCATTTTAAATGCACATTATTTTTTTTTTTTTTCCTTTTTAAGATGGAGTTTCACTCTGTCATCCAGGCTGGAGTGCAGTGGCACAATCTTGGTTCACTACAACCTCCGCCTCCCAGGTTCAAGCGATTCTCCTGCCTCAGCCTCCCGAGTAGCTGGGATTACAGGTGCCCGCCACTACGCCCAGCTAATTTTTGTATTTTTAATAGAGATGGGGTTTCACCATGTTGGCCAGGCTGGTCTTAAACGCCTGACCTTAGATGATCTGCCCTCCTCAGCCTCTCAAAGTGCTGGGATTACAGGCATGAGGCATCACCATGCCTGGCCTCGGGTATTGCTTTATAGCAGGGCAAAGAGGGCCTAAATGATCCACATCCTTAACACATGAAGCATACCATCCATTATTGCTACCCAGAGGCACAATCTTGCACAGCAAGTCTCTAAAACGATTCATTTTCACAACTGAAACTTTATCCTCCTCAAACAGCACCCCTCCAGTGCCTCCTTCCCCACCACCCCCTCCCCTCCAGGCCCTGGCAACCACCATTCTTTTCTCTGCTTCTATGAGTTTGACTATTTTTAGAAACCCCCTACATGTGGAATAATGCTGTTTTTGTCCTTTGTCTGGCTCATTTCATTTAGCATAACGTCCTCCAGGTGCATCCATATCGTAGGATATGGCAGGATTTCCTTCCTTTTCTTTCAGGCTAACAATTCACTGTATGCATAGACTGCATTTCCTTTATCATTTTCATTGATACATGGACATTGAGGTTGTTTCCACATTCTGGCTCTTGTAAATAATGCTGCAAGAGACTTGATTTCAACTCTTTCAGATAACTTACCTTGTTATTCAGCCATGTAGTATAGTGTAGTCAACTTTTAATTTCTTTTTTTTTTTTTTTTTTTTTTTTTTTGAGACGGAGTTTCGCTCTTGTTACCCAGGCTGGAGTGCAATGGCGCGATCTCGGCTCACTGCAACCTCCGCCTCCTGGGTTCAGGCAATTCTCCTGCCTCAGCCTCCTGAGTAGCTGGGATTACAGGCACGCGCCACCATGCCCAGCTAATTTTTTGTATTTTGAGTAGAGACGGGGTTTCACCACGTTGACCAGGATGGTCTCGATCTCTTGACCTCGTGATCCACCCGCCTCGGCCTCCCAAAGTGTTGGGATTACAGGCGTGAGCCACCGCGCCCGGCCTTTTAATTTCAATATATATAGAAGTGGCCTGGCGTGGTGGCTCACGCCTGTAATCCTATCATTTTAAGGGGCCTAAGTGGGCGGACCACCTGAGGTCAGGAGTTTGAGACCAGCTTGGCCAACGTGGTGAAACCCTGTCTCTACTAAAAAGGCAAAAAATAAGCCAGGCATGGCGGTGGACACCTGTAGTCCCAGCTACTCAGGAGCCTGAGGCAGGAGAATCACTTGAACCCAGGAGGTAGAGATGGCGGTGAGCTGAGATCACACCACTGCCCGCTAGCCTGGGCGATAGACCAAGATTCTGTCTCAAAAAATATGTATATTTTAAAAATACATATAGAAGGGCTCCATTTTCAGGTTGGTTTGTTTTTTCCTCTGAGATAGGGTCTTGCCCTGTCACTCAGGCTGGAGTGCAGTAGTGTGATCTCAGCTCACTGCTGTCTTGACCTCCCCCGGCTCAATCCATCCTCCCACCTCAGCCTCCCTGGGGCTACAGGCATGCACCACCACACCTGGCTACTTTTTGTACTTTTTGAAGAAACAGGGTTTTGTCGTGTTGCCCAAGCTGGTCTCCAACTTCTGGGCTCAAGCAAAACTCTCGCCTCCACCTCTCGAAGTGCTGGGATTCTAAGCATGAGCCCCCATGACCAGCCCATTTTGAGTTTTAATCTATGTGCTTTCTTCCATTTAACCTGCTTCTTCCAGACAGTTATCCCGTGGTGAAAGCTGTGGTCTGATTGCCATCTAAATCCCTGTGATGGACAGGACTTAAAACGAGAGGAACTGTGCCACCCCTGTTGACAAAAAGAGTCAAACTCTGTAAAATATTTTAAGAGATTTATTTCACTTTTTATTTATTTGTTTATTTTATTTATTTATTTATTTATTTTTTTGAGACGGAGTTTCGCTCTTGTTACCCAGGCTGAAGTGCAATGGCGCCATCTCGGCTCACCGCAACCTCTGCTTCCTGGGTTCAGGCAATTCTCCTGCCTCAGCCTCCTGAGTAGCTGGGATTACAGGCACGCACCACCATGCCCAGCTAATTTTTTGTATTTTTAGTAGAGACGGGGTTTCACCATGTTGACCAGGATGGTCTCGATCTCTCGACCTCGTGATCCACCCGCCTTGGCCTCCCAAAGTGCTGGGATTACAGGCTTGAGCCACCGCGCCCGGCCTATTTGTTTATTTTTTTTAAGATGGATTCTTACTCTGCTGCCAGGCTGGAGTGCAATGACATGATCTTGGCTCACTGCAACCTCTGCTTCCCGGGTTCAAGCGATTCTCCTGCCTCAGCCTCCTGCGTAGTTGGGACTACAGGCACGTACCACCCCACCCGGCTAGTTTTTGTATTTTTAGTAGAGATGGGGTTTCACCATGTTGGCCAGGATGGTCTCGATCTCCTGACCTCATGATCTGCCCACCTCGGCCTCCCAAAGTGCTGCGATTACAGGTGTGAGCCATCATGCCTGGCCAAGAGATTGATTCTTAGCCAAATATGAGTGACCATGGCCTGTGGCTCTTAGCTGATTATCTCCTGGATCTGGAAAGGAGAGAAGGACAACAAAGAGGGAAGGGGATTCTCTGTAGAATGTGGATTTTTCCCATAAGAGACTTCGAAGGGAAATTCCACGGTATGGCAAGGAAATATATTTGGGGGTAAAACGTTGATTTTTTTTTTCCTTTGTTATTCCAGAGTCAGATTGGAAAGTAAGTCACGATATAAAACCCATTTGATGAGAATGTATTAGAAAGGAATTTGGGCAAGATTTTAAAAATCAGAGCTTAGTTCTTACGCCTCCTTGCCCGGAGCTGGAAAAGAAGGCACCCGAGGGATCTGCAAACAGCAGAATAGGTGGGAGCCCCACGCACTGTGCATCAGCCTGGGGCCAGCCCCTGTGATGAGGTCTTGGCACACACAGGCTCATTTCATCCACACAAGAGCCTGGCAAAGTAGAAGACGTATGATCTCCATCATCCAGATGAGAAAGCTGTGGCTCAGAGAGGGCGGTGACTTCCTCAGCTCACACAGGCAGCCGGCGGCAGAGCCAGGGCATGTGACCCCACTGCACGGTCCTGCCTCTCACTGAATCCCCCACCTTTCGTGACCAAGGCACTGTCCAGCCCTCCAGAGAGAGCGCTGAACTGGGGAGACAGGTTCTCTTCCACTGCAGGGGAAGTACGAGTTGGTTCAGTCACCTTGTAGGGCACTGTGACAACATCTACTAAAATGTGATATATGGTCAGGCATGGTGGCTCACGCCTGTAATCCCAGCAGTTTGGGAGGCCAAGGCAGGTGGATCACAAGGTCAGAAATTCAAGACCAACCTGGCCAACATGGTGAAACCTTGTCTCTACTAAAAATACAAAAATTAGCTGGGTGTGGTGTTCACCTGTTGTGGGGAACACTCCCGTGTGAGACCCCTAAAAGGCGTGAGTCTCACTATACGGTGAGTTTGATCCCAAACACAGTTTCCTACTGGAGGCAGTCGAGCTATCCGGAAATATAGGAAGAAAGATGAATGATCAGTTTCTAATATCAACCACAATATCGTTTGGGCCTAAAACTATGCGTTGCTGCTAGACCGAGTGACCCCCTACCGGCAACCAGTTCCTGCTTTTAACCTTTTTTATGACTCTCTTTTAAGAATAAGTTTTAACCTTTTCTTTACTTACCTGACTGCCTAATGGTTTAACTGTCGATATTTGCAAAGCAAATGCCACCATAAGGGATGGCTTTGATTCCTGACTCAGAGATTCCTGAATGGGGAAATTGAGTTAAGTTGAGTTACGAGTAGACAAAGGAGAATCCAGTTAAAAGATATTCTATAAGCAAAACCAGAAAACCTTTTCACATCTCAGTTCTAAAACAAGATCAAACCAGAGATACCTGCAGCCAGGAGGAATAATGTCTGGATGTAAACAAGCTTTGTGATCACAGGAAATTCTGTTACCTTTTACAACCACTGATTGTGTATCTGTAAGGCCATGTAAGGTATACATTTACATTTCGTCTTGCAACCATTGTGTATTTGACTTCTCTATTGTATAGGCCATGTGAGGCATACATTTACATTCCTCTTACTATGACGTAAACCAGAGCCAAGAAAGTGTATTTATTCCTGGCCTTTGAAAAATAAAATTTGCTGTTTAGGCACAGCCTATCAGCCCTCCAGACGCCTCGCTTTCTCTCTCTCTGTCTTTATTATTTTCTCAGGCGCACTCCCTCTTCCAGGTATTGGGACCCTCTTGCAGGTCGAGAGACCCCCGGGCAGACGTGCCTACCCGTCCGGACGGTCCACGACACCTGTAGTCCCAGCTACTTGGGAGGCTGAGGCAGAAGAATTGCTTGAACCTGGGAGGTGGAGGTTGCAGTGAGCCAAGATAGCACCATTGCACTCCAGCCTGGGAAACAGAACGAGACTCTTATCTCAAAAACAACAACAACAAAAAAGTGAAATACATATATAATGTACTCCACCCATTCAGCATGGGACATTTCCACTGCTCATCTTCTACTCTCGAACTCACACGAGCACAAGGAGACATGTTCAAGGATATTTACTGCAACACTTCATAATAGAATGATAGAGGGAGAAAGAAGAGACAATATAAGTATCCTTTCTTTTCTTTTCTTTTCTTTTTTTTTTTTTTTTTTTTTTTTTTTTTTGAGACATAGTCCAGTCCCAGGCTAGAGTGCAGTGACACAATCATAGCTCACTGCAGCCTTGACCTCCCAGGCTCAAGTGATCCTCCCACCTCAGCCTCCCAAGTAGCTGGAACCCCAGACATGCAGGCCACCATGCCCAGGTAATTTTATTTTTGGTAGAGACAGGGGTCTCTCTACATTGCCCAGACTGGTCTTGAACTCCTGGGCTCAAGCAATCCTCCTGCCTCAGCCTCCCAAAGTGCTGGGATTACTGGCATGAGCCACTGCACTCAGGCCCTAAATGGTCTTTATTGGTGAGGTAGACACTAATGGATGCCTTCCATTGGGGGGTTCCCTTCCTCCATGCCATCGAACCCACAGTTTGTTCAGGCTACTCAGGTAACCACCTAAAACTCCTGATTTTCCTTGCAACTAGGGTGACAATGGAACAAAGTTCTGGCCAGTGAGAACTTTCAGGAAAGCCATTGTTCTCCTCCCCAAAAAAGAGGGAAGGGAAGTGAGGGGTACATGGGGACCACTCTCTCAAACCTGAGCTGTGAGCCCTTCCATTCTGTCCTGGTCCCAAGCCCAGGCCTGGGCCCACAGCCATTGCTGGGGGGTGCTCCGTGCTGATCATCTCAGACTGATTAGGAAACATTCTGCCCTGGAGCCTGAGCCATATGCAGGACGAGTGAATATCAACCCAAAGAGGACTTGATTGGGAAAAAGAAACACTGAGGTTGTAGAAAGGCAACCAACAAGATCCCCCAACCCATTTCTCCCACAGAGGGAGAAGCAGAGGCTCCGCGCAGGAAGGAATTGAGGTCTCTGCCTCCAGGATCAAGGCCTCTTCCTCCCCAGGACTTGTCTGTTCCGTGATATCCATTCTACAGGTGGGGAGACTGAGGATTCTGTGGCCAGAGTCTTGAGCATTTAAAAACAGTCCCTTGGCTGGGTGTGGTGGCTCATGCCTGTAATTCCTGCACCTTAGGAGGCTGAGGTGGGCAGATCACTTGAGGCCAGGAGTTTGAGACCAGGCTGGCCAACACAGTGAGACCCCCATCTCTACTAAAAATAGAAAAAATTAACTGGGCATGGTGGTGGGTGCCTGTAATCCCAGCTACTCCGGAGGCTGAGGCAGGAGAATCATTTGCACCTGGGAGGCAAAGGTTGCAGTGAGCAGAAATCATGCCACTGCACTCCAGCCTGAGTGACAGAGCAAGACTCCATCTCCAAAATAAAGAAATATAATAACAATAATAATAATAACAACAATAATAAAGGGTCCCTTGTCCACTTCTAACCAGAGGAGACCAAGGTCATTATTAAAGCTATCTCCACCAAGAAAAGTAGGAAAAAAAAAACTGAGTGAGTGAATTTTTCAGTTCTTAGCTTCATGCATTCCACAAATATTAAACGAGCACCACTCTGCCTGAAACACCTGTTCTTCTGGGCCTGTAGCAGGTGGTAAGTCAGGCAAAGCCCCTGCACTGTGAACTGGACCAGTTTTACACTTGTCCTCACGCACAGGGGTTCTAGGCGTCAGCTCCAGATACTAAGAAGTGCAGAAGGGCCAAGGCCCAGGCTCTGGGACCTAACAACCAAGTTTGCCCTTCAGCAAAACAATTTCCTTTTTTTTTTTGAGACAGAGTCTCGCTCTGTCACCCAGGCTGGAGTACAGTGGTGCAATCTCAGCTCACTGCAACCTCCACATCCCTGGTTCAAGCAATTCTCCTGCCCCAGCCTCCCAAGTAGCTGGGATTACAGGTGCCCACCACCACACCCAGCTCATCTTTTGTATTTTTAGTAGAGATGGGGTTTTGCCATGTTGGCCAGGCTGGTCTTGAACGCCTGACCTCTGGTGATCCACCCTCCTCGGCCTCCCAAAGTGCTGGGATTACAGGCATGAGCCACTGTGCCCAGCCTATTTTTTATTTTTATTTTTTATCAACAGCTCAGGAGCATCAAACAAGCTACGGAGCTACGAGCCGGGTCATTCCGTCCCTGGTGTGAGAGGGCTGAGCTCAAGTTTCACAGCCATCACGTCTATATTTTAGTGATGCCCAAACAGCAAACCAGTTTTTCCTATCAAGCTCATATTTCCTTTGCAAATCTTTTCCAATGGATCCTGGGCCCTACGGCCAGAATGAGGACACTGATATCTAATTTACATATGACCACTGGGGCATCGGTTAGTTATTCTCAAAAACAGCAAGATACTCCGTGATCTCCAGGGTGGAGAAAAAGAACAAAAAAATGTGGACCTGTCTACGGGCTCAGGTAGGAGACGTCTCTTCACTGAACCTGCTGCCTTAGATTCATGGGGAGTTTGTCCCTGAAGCTAGGCAAGCATCAGGGTCTCATGTGTAGTGATGACTTTATGCTCTCTACCAAACCGTAACAGACTGGCAGGTGGAAATTCCATCATTGTATGTAACAGAGGGAAATGAATAACAGCAAACTTCCTAGCCATTTTAAAATATACTCTCTCTCTATATATCCATTGATATATATAAAACAATTTTATTGAGAAATAATTCATATGTAAAATTCATCCATTAAAAGTACGCAATTTAGGCCAGGCATGGTGGCTCACGCCTGTAATCCCAGCACTTCGGGAGGCCAAGGTGGGTGGATTACCTGAGGTCAGGAGTTTGAGACTAGCCAGGACAACATAGTGAAACCCCATCTCTACTAAAAATACACAGTTAGCCAGGCATGGTAGCGGGCCCCTGTAATCCCAGCTACTCGGGAGGCTAAGGCAGGGAATGAAACCGGGAGGGGAAGCTTACATTGCGCCACTGCCCTCCAGCCTGGGTAACAGGTCGGGACTCCATCTCAAAAATAAATAAATAAATAAAAATAAATAGAAGTATACAATTTAATGGCTTTTAGTGGAGCCACAGAATTGTACCATTCCCATTCATTTTAGAACAATTCATCACCTCACAAAGAAACCCCAAACCCATTAGCAGTCCTTCCCCACCCGGTCTCCTGGCAACCTCTCCTCTACTTTCTGTCTCTATGGATTTGCCTATTCTGAACATTTCACATACAATCACACACAGAATCACACAACATGTGGCCTTTTGTGTCTGGTTTCTGTCTGATGCTTTGAAGGTTCATCAAGTTGTAGCATGGATGGGTCCTTCGTTCCTGTTTATTGCAGAATAATATTCCATCTTGTGCATACGCCCCATTTTGTTTATTCATTCATCGGCTGAAGGCATTTCAGTTGTATCCACTTTTGGATTGTTCTGAGTTACGCTGCCGTGAATACTTGTATATAAGTTTTTGTGTGGACGGATGTTTTAATTTCTCGAGTATACGCCCAGCGATGGAACTGCTAGGTCATTTGATAATTCTATGTTTAACCTTCTAAAGAACCACTAGGCCGTTTCTAAAGCAGCTGCAAGACTTTACATTTCCCGCAGCAGCAGTGCCTGAAGCCATTTTAAAATGGCTTCTCTACACTGCTTCTCTACAGTTTCTCTACACTGTTGCCAAAACTTGTTCATATCTGTCTCTGTAACCACCCCATGGGTGTGAAGTGGCGTCTCATTGATTTTCACTTCCCTGGTGACTAAGAATGTTGACCAGCTCTTCATATGCTTGTTGGCCATTTGTAAGTCTTCTGAGAAATGTCTATTCAGATCCTTTGCCATTTTAACATGGGATGGTTTGTCTTTTTATTATTGAGTGATGAGTTCTTTTTATAGTCTCTAGACAAGCCCTGTATCAGATAGATGATTTGCAAATATTTCTCCCATTCCGTGGGTTGTCTTTTTCACTTTCTTGATGATGCCGTTTGTAGCACAAAAGTTTTTAATTTGGACTGAGTCCAACGTATCTGTTTTTTCAGTCATGCGTACATTTGGTGTCTGCAAAGGCCCTGCCTAACCCAGAGTCACAAAGATTTGTTCCTAGGTTTTCTTCAAAGAGTCGTACAGCTGTAGCTCCTACAGGTAGGTCTGCAGTCCGTTGTGAGTTAACCTTCCTGTATGGTGTGAGGATGGAGTCCAGCTTCATTCGTTTGCATATGGGTATTCCAGCCACTCAAAAACATATCATTTTGTCTCTGAGCAGCTCTGTGGGAGAGGCTGTCTCTAGGACACTGGCTTAGCAGGTAAGAATTATCTGGGATGCTTGTTTAAAAACTAAGACTCGGGCCAGGCATGATGGTTCATGCCTGTAATCCCAGCACTTTGGGAGGCCAAGGCAGACAGATCATGAGTTCAGGAGTTCAAGACCAGTCTGGCCAATATAGTGAAATCCCTTCTCTTTTGTATTTTAGTAAAATACAAAAAATTAGCCAGGTATGATGGTGTGCGCTTGTAATCCCAGCTGCTTGAGAGGCTGAGACAGGAGAATTGTGTGAACCCAGGAGTCAGGCCAAGGTTGCAGTGAGCTGAGATGGTGCCACTGCACTCCAGCCTGGGCGACAATGTGACACTCCATCTCAAAAACAAACAAAAAACAACCAGGAATGGTGGCTCACGCCTGCAATCCCAGCACTTTGGGAGGCCAAGGCAGGCAGATCACCTGAGGTCAGGAGTTTGAGAACAGCTTGGCCAACATGGTGAAAACCCCTATCTACAAAAAAAAAAAAAAAAAAAAAATTAGCTAGGCATGATGGCGGGTGCCTGTAATCCCAGCTATTCAGGAGGCTGAGGCAGGAGAATCGCTTGAATCTGAACCTGGGAGCTGGAGGTTGCAGTGAACTAAGATTGTGCCACTGTACTCCAGCTTGGGTGATAGAGTGAGACTCTGTCTCAAAAATAGATAGATAGATAGATAGATAGATAGATAGATAGATAGATAGATAAAAATAAGACCCTTGGGCTTCATCCCCAGAGATTGTGATTTAACAAGTTCAGGGCAGGGGCTGGAAATCTGTTTTTGTAGCAAACATTCCAGCATTGATCAAATGTCTGTGGACCTGAACTTTGAGGATCATTGCCTTTTGTGGAGGATGCTTATAGTTAGAACATGAAAATTCAAATATGGCCAGGCACAGTGGCTCACACCTGTAATCCCAGCCCTTTGGAAGGCCAAGGCAAAAGGATCACTTGAGGCCAGGAGATCGAGACCAGCCTGGCCAAGATGGCAAAATCCTGTCTCTACAAAAAATACAAAAATTAGCCAAATGTGGTGGCATGTGCCTGTAGTTCCAGCTACTCAGAAGGCTGAGGCAGAGAACTGCTTGAACCCGGGAGGCGGAGGTTACAGTGAGCCGAGGCTGCACGACTGTATTCCAGCCTGGCCAGCAGATTGAGACTGTCAAGAAAGAAAGGAAGGTGGGGGAGGGAGGGAGGAAGGAAGGAAGCGAAGAAGGAAGGAAGGAAGGAAGGAAAAGAAGGAAGGAAAATTCAAACGTAACTGGAGATTTCCAATTCTGACAACCTGCAAATTAGAGATCCTGATGATGCCTCTTAAAACCCTTAAAAATTCTGAATGAAATATGGTGACAGGGCCTGGGGGTGGTAACTATAACTGAACTAGCAGGAAATACACAGGGCCCAAAAGGACATGAAAGTAGGAATCCAGAGAGATGGGTGAGGGCTGAAGCCAGAGCTGCTGTGGAAGTGTGTGTTGAGCCTGGTGACCCAGATCTTTAGTTAAAATGGTCCACACGTGGGACACTAGAGGCAAAGTGCAGGGTCCTCACAGGGAAGAGAGACTGGGAGGAAAGATTTACAATGCCTTTAACCAAACAGGATTTGTGTCCAGAATATGTACACAACTCCTAAATATTACCAAGTCACAAGCATTCAAATAAACACATGGAAACCTACATGAACAGGTATTTAACAGAGGAAAACACGAATGGTCAATTAACTACATGAAAAATGCTTAACCTCATTGGTGAGCCAAGTATTGCAAATTAAAAGTCATAATGAGATGTGCCTGCACCCCCATCACTAGAATTTAGAAGGATTGACAATACCAAGTGCTGGAGAGAACGTGTAGCAGCGGGAACTGTCATACATTGCTGTGGGAGTGGAATTGGCTTAACCACTTTGGAAAAATGTTAAGAAATTATCTGCTAATGCTAAACATGCCTACCCTGTGGCTCAGCAATTCCTCTCCGAGTATATACAAAATGAGTGCGTAAGTATAGAAAGGGACATGAATAAGAATGTTAGGCTGGGCACGGTGGCTCATGTCTGTAATCTCAGCACTTTGGGAGGCTGAGACAGGTGGGTCACCTGAGGTCAGGAGTTCGAGACCAGCCTGGCCAACATAGTGAAACCCTGTCTTTACTAAAAATAAAAAATTAGCCGATGTGGTGGCATGCATCTGTAGTCCCAGCTACTCAGGAGGCTGTGGCAGGAGAATTGCTTGAAGCCAGGAGGCAGAGGTTGCAGTCAGCTGAAATGGTGCCACTACATTCCAGCCTGCGTGACACAGCGAGACTCTGTCTTCAAAAAAGAAAGAAAAAAGGAAAGAAAGAAAAAATGTTAGCAGTTTAATTTGTGTTAGCTCCAAACTGGAAATGGCACAAGTGTCTATCAATTATGGCTTATTCATGCCATAAAATATTATATGATAAAAAATTCCTGATAAGGCCGGGCGCGGTGGCTCAAGCCTGTAATCCCAGCACTTTGGGAGGCCGAGGCGGGTGGATCACGAGGTCAAGAGATCGAGACCATCCTGGTCAACATGGTGAAACCCCGTCTCTACTAAAAATACAAAAATTAGCTGGGCATGGTGGCGCACACCTGTAGTCCCAGCTACTAGGGAGGCTGAGGCAGGAGAATTGCTTGAACCCAGGGGGCGGAGGTTGCGGTGAGCCGAGATCGTGCCATTGCACTCCAGCCTGGGTAACAAGAGCGAAACCCCGTCTCAAAAAAAAAAAAAAAAAAAAAAAAAAAAAAAAAATTCCTGATAAATACCTCAGTAGGAATGAATCTCACAGCCAGACACAAAAGAGCCCATACTTTATGGTTTGATTTATGTGAAGTTCAAGAAGAGATAAAACTAAGCACTGCAATCATCTCTAAGAGGGATGTGCCTGAGAAGGGACACAAGGATCCTGGGGTGACGTAAAGGCTCTGTATCGATCTGGGTAGTGGTTACACTCAAATCCTGAGCTGTGCACCCAAGTTGTGGCCGTTCTTATACATGGCATATGTTAATTAAACAGCTGAATACATTTGAGACAGGCTTAAGTAGCAATAGACACACACACACACACAAACTGAAGAAAAAAATATTTAAAAGGCATGAATGGCTTTTTTGGTGTGTTTTAGAGGTGGTTTCACTTTGTCACCCAGCCTGGAGTGCAGTGGTGTGATCATAGCTCACTGCAGCCTCAAACTCCTGGGCTCAGGTAATCCTCCTGCCTTAGCCTCCCAAACAGCTGGGACTGTAGGTATGTACCACTGCACCCAACTAATTTTTTTGTTTAAGAGATGGGGTCTTGGCTGGGTGCCGTGCCTCATGCCTGTAATCCCAGTACTTTGGGAGGTCAAGGTGGGCGGATCACGAGGTCAGGAGATCGAGACCATCCTGGCTAACACAATGAAACCCTATCTCTGCTAAAAATACAAAAAATTAGCCAGATGTGGTGGCACACACCTGTAGTCCCATCTACTGGGGAGGCTGAAGCAGGAGAATTGCTTAAACCTGGGAGGTGGAGGTTGCAGTGAGCCAAGATCACGCCACTGCACTCTAGCCTGGGTGGCAGAGTGAGACTCTCAAAAATAAAAATAAAAGAGATGGGGTCTTAAATACCTGGGCCCAAGTGTTCCTCCACCTCAGCCTCCCAAAGGGCTGGGATTACCGGCGTGAGCAACTGCACCTGGCCCATGTATTGGCATTTTACAGAAGAAAACATGATCGGCCAGTTAAATACATGACAAATGCGCCACCTCGTTAGTCACCAGGGAAATGCGGATTCTGATGGGATGCTGTTACTGCTCCCAGAATGGCAACAATCTGACACATCTGGCAGTTTCTAATATTGAGAGAATGGGGAGCAAGGGAAACTCAAAAAGACTGTGGTAGAGTGGACCACGCCCCACCACTCTGGGAAACAATTGGCGTCATCTGGGGAAGTGCAGCTGCGTGCCCTGTGAACGGGCCAGTCTCAAGAGGCCACAGGTGCGCTACTGTGTACGTCAGCGGCACCAGCAAACTCCTTAAACCTGAGGCCCCCAGACTCCCGCCTTCCATATGCAGCCAGGCAGAGACACCGCCTTGAGAGACGGTTCCCAAGGATGAAGCTGTAAGCAAGTGGGGCATGTGGCCGAGGGGGATCCCTGCTGGAGTCCCTGCATTGAATCACTCCTACCCCTTGTGCTTCCCCGGAGTGTTCCAGGGGCTCTTGGAGCGCCTCGGTGAGAATTCTAAGCAGGGGACCCAGGGTGGTAGATGTTACAGTTTCTTGGGAAAGAACGCCAGGGATGTCCCTAATATTGTCAAAAGCCCCCCTCTTACCCCCAGCTTCCTTTCACGTTTTAGAAGAAAAGATGGAAGGGAGGAAAAGGGAACAAAACCTGGAAACGGAAGGACAGCCACCCCTGTCGTTAGCTGTGGAGGGCTGGGCTATGGTCCTGGCGGAACATGGCCCTTCAGCACGTGGGGAGAGGAGCTCGGAGTTCTGGGCTTTCCTCTTCCTTTAGAAACTGTGTTGGAGGAGTCTGATCTGTGGGAAAGCTAAGCATGCCGGTTTGCCTGGGCCTGGGTTTGAGGGAGTTCCCAGACACAGATCTTCCAGTTTTCAAAGCGGGCCGGTTCTGGGAGAGCCAGGATGAGTCGTCACCCTGCCAGTGTGAGTGGATCCTGGAACCACAGGCCAGCTGCTTTCGGGGTGGAGATATCCTGACGAGCCTGAGGCAGTGCTCTGGGCTCACTGCAACCTACACCTCCAAGTTCAAACAATTCTCCTGTCTCGGCCGCCTGAGTAGCTGGGATTACAGGCATGCACCACCACACCTGGCTGATTTTTGTATTTTTAGTAGAGATGAGGTTTCACCATGTTGCCCAGGCTGGTCTCGAACTCCTGATCTTCCTCCCACATCCAGCATGGTCCTCTACGTACATGGATGCTGGAGGAAGAAAGGAGGAAGAAAGGAAAAGGCACCAGATCCACAATCCCCTGCCTTCTGCAGGCTCCCTCCAGCGCCCTTTGACAAAGCTTAGTATCACGCCACAGCCCAGGAGAGGGGTGAGAAGGGTGGAGTCCAGCCAGCGACAGCAGGTGGGGACTGCAGGGTGAATTTGGAGCTCAGTTAATCCGTCAGTAAGTGGCTCATGTGCGCTAGTTTGTTCCTTTTTGTAGCTGAGTAATATACCATTGGATAGCTGTTTCACATTGTGTTTATTCACCTCTTGACTGATACTTGCGTTGTTTTTAGGTTTTGGGTATTATGACTAAAACTGCTATGAATGTTTGCACAATTTATTTTTGAGTATTCTTTCTGGATCCAGAAACCTTGCTGATGTTACTTAATTCTAATAACTTAGTGGTTGATTCTTTTATGCTTTTTTCATACCCAAGCATATTTTTTGTTTTGTTTGTGACAGGGTCTCGCTTGTTGCCCAGTCTGGAGTGCAGTGCTGTGATTACAGCTGGCTGCAGCCTGAATTCCTGGACTCAAGGGATCCTCTGCGTCAGCCTCTCAAGTAGCTGGGACTACAGGTATGGACCCCTATGCCTGGCTAATTTTTTATTTTTTGTGGAAATGGGTTCTCCCTATGTTGCCCAGGCTACATACCCAATCGTATTGACTGAGAATATAATATCGTTTTTCCAGTCTTTTTTTTTTTTTCTTTTTCCGAAGAGACAAGGTCTCATTCTGTCACCCAGGCTGGAGTGAGGTGGTGCCATCACAGTTCACTGCAGCCTCATACTCCCGGGCTCAAGTGATCCTCCTGCCTTGGCCTCCCAAAGCACTGGGATTACGGGTGTGAGCCACCATGCCAGGCCCTTTGCCCCCAATCTTTATACCTTTCTCTTTTTTGCCTTATTGGAATAAGCAAGAGCTATAGTCCAATGCTGAGTAGAATAGATATGTCTAGCTCCACTGGGTCTTCTGGGTACCATGGCCCAAGTGACAGGCCATCTTGCATCCCAGCCTGGACCTGGAGTCCTCTCTTGCTATGGACACCCCACAAAGCTGGCAACCTTTTTAGTTCCTCAGTAAGTGTGCCAGAGCTGGGTCCCTGGTAGAGGCTGCCAGAAGCTCTTTGCCCCTTTCTCAGTGGTAGGAAGTAAAAGGTGCCAGAAGTTGTTTCCTGCTGTAAGGGCAATGCCATGGCATGCCTCAGACCACTGGATCCATAAAAAACTTTGTTGTTATTGCAGGACCCAGAATCATTGTAGCATTTTTCATTCACTTTCTGGCACACATATGCCTCATGTTCAAGCCGTTGCCGCTTTCATGTTTCCCGGGTCCAGTTAGGATGCTATCATCGACGTCAGAGAGCAGCGTGATGTTTTGTGGAGCGGGAAAGCAAATGTCTTTGGATTATATTTCAGTGGAGAGCAGATAAGGGGTGGGGAAGAAACCAAGATTCAAGGGAACATACCAATTTATAAATATGTAATCAACAAATTAATTACTGATCAGCACAAAAATACTCTACATGCATGCAGGTGGGTAGCCTGCAAGTGGCTGCTGAGTCGTAGTGGATTTTTAGCTTTATTCAAGTGGAATCAGAGCTACCGTTGTTATACATCCTAGTTGCAGTAAATAGCAGATATTGAATTTGTGTCAGTAGTTGCATTGTTCTTGCTCTGACATCCTACCTTTCATAAATCTTTATTTATTTATTTATTTATTTATGAGACAGAGTCTCACTCCATCACTCAGGCTGGAGTACAGTGGCATGATCTCGGCTCACTGCAACCTCCACCTCCCAGGTTCAGGTGATTCTCCTGCCTCAACCACCTGAGTAGCTGGAATTACAGGCATGCACCACCACACCTGACTGATTTTTCTATTTTTATTAGAGATGAGGTTTCACCATGTTGGCCAGGCTGGTCTCGAACTCCTGACCTCAAGTGATCAGCCTGCCTCAGCCTCCCAAAGTACTGAGATTGCAGGCGTGATCCACCTGGCCTGCCTATCATAATTCTTTGTCAGGCTAGCTCTGACATTTTGGCCTTCATGCTGAATTACCAGTGCCTCCTACACTTGCCTCTGCAGTGTGTCTAGTACATCCTATGACATCCCCCAGCAGGGTCAGGCTGGCCTCAGTTTCTTCATGCAAGGTAACAGAACCCTGAGGCAAGACAGCAAATGTGAACCTCAGTCTTCCCTAGGAGATGGCAAACTGTTTGATTCTCCTCTCTGGTGGGGATTGAAAATAATGCCTTTGCCTCATCAGTGCACCACACATCAGTTGCCAGGGCTGTGGGTATACTCCGGTGATGACCGTATGTCTGGCACAGCAGCCACAGGTGGGGCCCTGGCTTGATTGCATTTGTGGTAGCCCTCTCTCCTCTGTCAGATCTGTTGCGTTGGGCAGGGACCAGCCTGGCATATTAAGCAGGGATGTGACAGAGGCCACCACCTCCCCGATCTTTAAATCTTTGCAGGTGACATTAATCTTTAAGATTCCACCTGACTTACAGCGTTGCTCTGTTTTATTTATTTATGTTATTTTTTTGAGATGGAGTTTTACCCTCATCACTCGGGCTGGAGCGCAGTGGCACAATCTTGGCTCACTGCAACCTCCACCTCCCAGGTTCATGCAATTCTCTTGCCTCAGCCTCCCAAGTATCTGGGATTACAGGCATGCACCACCACGCCCAATTAATTTTTATATTTTAAGTAGAGATGCAGTTTCACCATGTTGGCCAGGCTGGTCTCGAACTCCTGACCTCAGGCAATCCGCCTGCCTCGGCCTCCCAAAGTGCTGGGATTACAGGTGTGAGCCACCATGCCTGGCCTCTAGTGTTCTATTTTTGAAGTGTTCTAGTTTT
Organism: Saimiri boliviensis; assembly: GCF_048565385.1. Taxonomy (NCBI): domain Eukaryota; kingdom Metazoa; phylum Chordata; class Mammalia; order Primates; family Cebidae; genus Saimiri; species Saimiri boliviensis. The sequence goes on from NC_133450.1 coordinate 142,157,080, forward strand.
AAATCCTCTATTAGTTTAATTATAACCTAATTTCACTATTCTTTAAGTGGTTACGCTAAAGAAAACTTTCCTTATCAAAGTATAATATGGATGAATAGTTTTACCTATTCCTAGGCAATGTAAGGATTTAAAGACTCTACCATCTCCCGACTTCCTTGTTATTGTCAGGTGTTTTATTTCAAAACCCTGCAGAACATTGTCAACCCAATAAATAACAAACAGAGAGGCGCCCTCTTTTAGAGGAAGATCTTTGGGGATAGAGCATGGTAGTGGGAATATGAATGGCCTAGTAAGCTGTGTGCATATTCAAGGCAATGAAGACAGACAAAGGTTTTTAAGGGGAAAAATGAATATTACATACCTGTTTTTGAAATTATCCTTGGCAACACCAGTCTAAGGTTGGACAGGCAGTTGCTGGGGTAGATGTCCTTGCAGAAGTGTTCTTTGTGTAAGGCCATGATGGCCTTTGTGCAAGGTTGTGGTTTTCGTAGTCTTGTGATTGTTTTTGTTATCGGCATATAAGCATGAGAACTCTCTCTTCCTGCCCTTCCCAGCTCTATTTGTCAGTTTGTTTTTTTTTTTTTTTAAACACTAGTGGCTTTGTTTTGATTCTGCAAATGCTTACATTTTCCCCTTTCACTCAAGATCTTTCTCTGAAAGCATCACTGATCAATCATCCTGTAGTTGGGTTTTGATGCCCCTTGCTGCTGGAATAGACCTGTCACAGTTGCTGGTCTTGTCTCACACTGGGGGAAATGATTGATGATGAGGAGTCAGCGTCAAAAACCTTTTAGCTATGTGTGAAGAACAAGGGAGGTTTGAAGAGAGTGGCTCTCAGGCTAAGTGTGCTTGGAGTCCATTAGTAAGTTCAGCTTTGTCTGTTCCATCATCTTTTTGTTTGTTGTTTGAGATAGGGTCTCACTTTGTCACCCAGGCTGGAGTGCAGGGGCAGGGCTATGGCTCACCGCAGCTTTGACCTCCCAGGCTCAAGCGTGCCTCCTGTCCTTAGCATGCACACACACACACACACGCACACACGCACACACACACACACACACCCCCTCGCCAAGTAGCTGGAACTACAGGCATGTGCCACCATGCCTGACTAATTTTGTTTTGTTTGTATTTTTTGTAAGACACAGGGTTTCACTATGTTGCCCAGGGTGGTCTTGAACCCCTGAACTCAAGCAGTCTGCCGACCTCAGCCCTCCAAAGTGCTAGGATTACAGATGTAAGCCACCACGCCTGGACTGTTCCAGAGTCTTTTGTTATCATCTCAAAGTACTGGACCAGCATTATTGTGTTAGGAGTTGTACTTCTGCAAAAAATTTAACAAGTAGCAGACACAAAGTTTAAAAAGGGAAAATACAAAGTAAAATGAACAGTAATATGACAGTTTCAAAGTGCTAGGATTACAGGTATAAGCCACCATGCCTGGTTACAGACACAGTAACAGACACAAAATTTAAAAAGGGAAAATAGAAAGTAAAATGAATAGTAATATGGCAGTTTCAGTTTGCATAATGGTTTTGTACCATGAACCTGGGCTTGAAGACAGTAATTGAATAAATCAAATGACCGTAGGGAAGTAGGTGAGGCCCGTTATAACTATGTGGCCTGTTTTTAAGTTTTGGGTACATGGATCTTATATTTTCCAGATAAATTTATCCAGGTATAGCAAGTAGGACTGGAAATAGCACAGACATTTTATTATCAAACAAAAGGTACTAAAGAATGTTTAAGTTAGTTTTTCTTAAGTTACCAGCAGAAGCTACTGATTGTGATATTTCGATTATGCCACTATCGTGCCAAGTGAAAAAGGTAGCATTAAGAGGGGAACGTCTTTTTATGACGGGAAGTCTTGTTCTGCTGTCTTGGTAAAAGCCGTCTACAGTGTGAAAACGTCAGCTTCTCCTCCTGATTTGTAGTTTGACCATCTCTGGTCATGACACCGGGTAGTTTGGTGAACTTTTTGTGTGGTCCATACATCAAGTGCAAACTTGTTCCTTAAAATTTTTCTAGCGTGGGCCGGGCACAGTGGCTCACACCTGTAATTCCAGCACTTTGGAAGGCCAAGGTGGGCGGATCAAGAGGTCAGGAGTTCAAAACCAGCCTGGCCAACACAGTGAAACCCCATCTCTACTAAAAATACAAAAATTAGCTGGGCATGGTGACAGGCACCTGTAATCCCAGCTACTCGGGAGGCTGAGGCAAGAGAATCACTTGAACCTGGGAGGCAGAGGTTGCAGTGAGCTGAGATCATGACATTGCACTCCAGCCTGGGCAACAAGAGTGAAACTCCATCTAAAAAAACAAAGTTCTAGTTTTAACTAATAGTGAAGAGTTGCAGCCAAATATCGGAGAAAATTGGGAGAATCAGGATTTAGTCCAGTTTCCAAGTAACAGGAACTTAAAAACAATATGCAGGGCTCCAATCACAGGACAGGTGTATTCTAAGTATTCTTTAGGAACTTAACTGTTTCTCTTAATAAGGACCATATAAGAATCTCACATTTTTAACGTCTTGAAGCTAGGCAGCCAAACCAATGCAGAGTTCATGATTTTATTTTTATTTTTATTTTTGAGATGGAGTCTCACTCTGTTGCCCAGGTTGGAGTGCAGTGGCGGGATCTCAGCTCACTGTAATCCCTGCTTCCTGGGTTCAAGTGATTTTCTAGCCTCAGCTTCCCTAGTAGCTGGGACTATAGGCACGCACCATATTGCTTGGCTAATTTTTTATTTTTTTATTTTTAGTAGAAATGAGGTTTTGCCATGTTGGCCAGGCTTTTCTTGAACTCCTGACCTCAAGTGATCCACCTGCCTCAGCCTCCCAGTGCTGGGATTACAGGCATGAGTCACCACACCCAGTCCCAAGGCAGACTTTAGATTTTACTCACAGTCTTAAGGTCGTTCTTGGGCTTGTGAGAAAGTGACAGTTTTAACTCACTGACTGCAAGGCTGAAAACGCTTAAAGTCAGGCTTTTTGTGCACATTTAAAAATAGACATTTCAGTCAAAGCCTGGTGGTGTAACCAATGTTAACTATTGTATCCCGCTTATAAAGAGAGATCAGATTTTACTGAACTTATGTATATAATTATATGGTCATAAAAAATAAGAATACTCATAACTAGTTTCTGACTTTTTGAGGGAGAAAAGGTAAATTTTTCCATCTTCATTCACAAAAGTATACTTTACCAAATTGTTGTAAACCATAGATAGCTTATGGAAGAAAATGTGGCTGGGTGTGGTGGCTCACGCCTGTAATCCCAGGACGTTGGGAGGCCAAGGTGGGAAGATCACCTGAGGTCGGGAGTTCGAGACCAGCCTGACCAACATAAAGAAACCCTGTCTCAACTAATACAAAATTATCTGGGCATGGTGATGTGTGCCTGCTGTAGTCCCAGCTACTTGGGAGGCTGAGTCAGGAGAATCGCTTGAACCTGGGAGGCAGAGGTTGCAGTGAGCTGAGATTGTCCCATTGCACTTCAGCCTGGGCAAGAAAAGCGAAACTCCATTTAAGAAAAAATAATAATAATAGTAATTTACTTAACCAGAACGAAAACCAAAAGACTTCAAAAGCCACAAAGAAAGTTAAATGGATGAAGACTGGGTGCAGTGGCTCATGCCTGTAATCCCAGCACTTTGGAAGGCCAAGGCAGGCAGATTATAAGGCAGGTCAGGAGTTTGAGACCACTCTGGTCAACATAGTGAAGCCCCATCTCCACTTAAAATACAAAAGTTAGCCTGGCATGGTGGTGGGTGCCTGTAGTCCCAGCTACTTGGGAGATTGAGGCAGGAGAATTGCTTGAACCCAGGAGGTGGAGGTGGCAGTGAGCTGAGACTGTGCCACTGCACTCCAGCCTGGGCAGTAGAGCAAGGCTCTGTCTAAAGAAAAAAAAAAAAGAAGAAAAGAAAGTTAAATGAATGTAAAAACATCAGCCCTTTAAAGCTTGGCTTTGGTGGGCGCAGTTGCTCACCCCTGTAATCCTAGCACTTTGAGAGGCCGAGGAGAGAAGATCACTTGAGCTCCACAGTTAGAGAGTAGCCTGGACTACACATTTTTTTGTCTCTACAAAAAATTTTTTTAAAAATTATCCAGGTGTGGTGGTGCACACTTGTGATCCCAGCTATTCGGGAGGCTGAGGTGGGAGTCTCACTTGGGCCTGGGAAGTCAAGGCTGCAGTGAGCCATGATCACACCATTGCACTCCAGCCTGGGCAACAGAGTGAGATCCTATCTCAAACAAAAAATCGAAAGCTCAGTTTTTCTAAGTAATCAAAAACCTATACAATCTTCAGCTTTTCTTAAGCCAGTTACCAAAGAAGTTTAAAAACAAAGAAAGAAAGAAAACCCTCCTGTGTGTGATTGTCTCTCCATATGGAGAGCCCATTTAGACAACCTAGAAGTCAAACCTGATGAAAACAGTTCTCGAATTTTATCAGATCCAGGAAGAGGGTGCCCCAGGTTTTGAGTGAACATTCTATTACAGAGGAATGTAAACAAGAAAACCAGAACTGGCCAGGCAGAGTGGCTCACACTTGTAATCCCAGCACTTTGGGAGGCCAAGGTGGGTGGCTCATGAGGTCAGGAGATCGAGACCATCTTGGCTAACGTGGTGAAACCCAGTCTCTACTAAAAATACAAAAAATTAACAGGACGAGATGGCATGCACCTGTAGCTCCAGCTACTCAGGAGACTGAGGCAGGAGAATCGCTTGAACCTGGGAGGTGGAGGTTGCAGTGAGCCGAGATTGTGCCACTGCACTCCAGCCTGGGCGACAGAGAGACTCTGTAAGAAAGAAGGGGAGAGAAAAAGAAAGAAAGGAAGAAAACTAGAACCCTGAGCAGAGGAATGCATGGCTCTTAGTAACAGCACAGGAAGCTTCCTTGTGTGTTAAACAATTCAGACACGTCGAAGAAAGCCAGGAGTACAGAATCAAGTTATACTGAAAACATTGCTTTTCTGGTCCTTCAAGACAAACGTTTCAACAACAGGCCATAACAGCAGAATTACAGCCAGATAAAAAGTTGCGGGAGTTGAGAAAAAGTTTAAGGAGAGAGTTAGCACACCCGCCAAGCAGAAAGATAGACCTTTCCAAGGAGAGAAAGAACTTTCGGAAATGACATATGACCTGCAAATCACATACAGTGAGGTACAGCAAAAGTAAAAGTCTGATATAAATCTGAGAAGTTTCAAAAAGAAAAAAATTTACTGTGAGACATGAAATTACCATTCTGAATGAAAAAGCATTTCCAACCTGAAACTAGGGAGATGAAACAGATCTCAGAAACAGAAACTGTCTGGAATTTAGAAGATGGATGTTAAATAAATTTCAGAACTAAAAACAAAACCTCTTACAATTTTACTAAGAAAAATCAGTAGTTCAAGACTTGGCTGGGCATGGTGGTTCACACCTGTAATCTCAGCACTTTAGGAGGCTGAGGCAGGAGGACTGCTTGAGCCCAGGAATTCAAGACCACCTTGGGCAACATGGTGAGACTCTGTCTCTACAAAAAAATTTAAAATTAGCCAGGCACAGTGGCATATACTTGTGGTCCCAGATACTCAGGAGGCTGAGGTGGGAGAATCACTGGAGCCCAGGAGGTTGAGGCTGCAGTGGGCTGTGTTGATGTTACTAGACTCCAGCCTAGGTGACAGAGCAAGACTGTCTCAAAAAAAAAAAAAAGACTGTGTTGTTCTAACATCTGGAACTAAACTTTCTATTTTGGTGTTAGATTAGTGTAATTTTAATATCAAACCTCAATCTTTGTAGACTTATAAATAATGTCTTTCTAATTACAGCCAACTTGATCAGACACAACATTTCTTTCATGAGTGTCCCTTTCACAAACCTTATCAGCCTTTACTCAGACTACTGGCGACAAGCTTGGACTTTCTGCTTTGTCCTGTACTTCCTCTTTCTTAAATAGTCATTTAATTTTAGGATTAAATGTATTATATAACATTCTTTCTCATGTAAGATTATCATTTGTCTTTTTTTTTTCTTTTTCTTTCTTTCTTTCTTTTTTTTTGAGACAGAGTTTTGCTCTTGTTGCCCATGCTGGAGTACAATGGTGTGATCTCAGCAAACCACAACCTCTGCCTCCTGTGATCAAGTGATTCTCCTGCCTCAGCTTCTGGAGTAGCTGAGATCACAGGTGTGCGCCACCACGCCCAGCTAATTCTTTTTGTGTTTTTAGTAGAGACAGGGTTACTCCATGTTGGTCAGGCCGGTCTGGAACTCCTGACCTCAGGTGATCTGCCCACCTCCACCTCCCAAAGTGCTGGGATTACAGGCTTGAACCACCACGAGTGGCCAAAATTATAATTTTTCTTTTTAACTCAGCTCACTGCAACCTCCACCTCCCGGGTTCAAAGGATTCGCCTGCCTCTGCCTTCCAAGTAGCTGGGACTACAGACATGTGCCACCACGCCCAGCTAATTTTCTGTATGCTTAATAGAGACAGGGTTTCACTGTGTTAGCCAGGATGGTCTTGATTTCCTGACCTCATGATCCACCCACCTTGTCCTCCCAAAGTGCTGGGATTACAGGCGTGAGCCCCAGTGCCAGGCCTCTTTTTAACTTTTTAAAACCAAAAACATATCTCTATATTCCTATTATAACTTTCTTCACATATCTCTCTCCTACTTACTGGTTTCTTTTTATCTTGTTCCATATTTTGAAGCAATCTTTAAATTTTAAATAATCTCCAAATTACACAAAATTATATTTTCCAATAAACACATTTTTAAGCCTTTTTAATTTTTTACTAAAAAAATCTTATTTTTGACACTTTTGTATACAGAATTGTATATATTAATTACAATTTTAAATCTTAATAGAAAACCTAGAAAGCAAAAAATCTTGAATTACCTATCACATACTAGTATTTTATAGATGAGAACAATTTTATAATTTTTAGAAGTCTGTAATCCCATTATGTAATATTTAAATGAATTAATAGATCCCAATATATTTAGTCTTTCTATAACGTTCAAGAAAACAAGAACACACTTCAGTAATTTGTTTTTCATTTTTATCTAATTTGGAAATGACCCACACATTTAATGAGTATCTATTATTTAAGTTAGTGTAACTTTAAAATTTCAAATTACATGAAAAGTTCATATATAAGCATTTATCCAATTTACATTTATCTAATTTGTTTGGTTTTTGACAGTTTACCTAGATTGCTTACAAAAACTGAGATGGTAGACAAAGCTAGTCATTATTTCAAGTTATCTTCCTGTTAGCCATTTTTATAGCCTGTAAATATCAGTTGTTCACCCAGCTAAGAACCTCAAAGTTAAATATATGTGGTTTTGCCAATAATACAGAAGATACATTTGTTTTCATTAAGTCAACAATATCAGTCTTATTTATAAAAAGCAGCATAAAGATCATTCTATTATGGGCTGGGCAGGCTTGAACCATAAAATGTTGGGTCAGACCCTGATACTTTGAAGACATTTCTATTTTTGTTTTACCAATAATTTTAAAACCAACTTATTTATTAAAGATTTACTGGGCTGAGCATGGTGGCTCACACCTGTAATCCCAGCACTTTGGGAGGCTGAGGTGGGTGGATCACAATGAGGTGAGAAGTTTGAGACCAGCCTGGCCAACATGGTGAAACCCCATCTCTACTAAAAATACAAAAATTAGCTGGTTGTGGTGGTGCACACCTGTAGTCCCAGCTACTCTGGAGGCTGAGGCAGGAGAATCACTTGAACCTGGGAGGTAGAGGTTGCGGTGAGCTGAGATCGCACCACTGCACTCCAGCTTGGGCAACAGAGTGAGACTTTGCCTGAAAAAAAAAAAAAAAAAAAAAAAAAAAAAAGATTTACTGAAGTCATGGGAACTAAAAAGCATTTGGGTAAATTACTATCTATTATTAGCATTCATTTATCTAAATAGATTTCCTTAAGGGATTTCTGGTTGACTATACTAGATTTTTACATGTAGACACAACATGAAATGTAATACATCACATGTATGTAAACACAGCAAACACATATACACATCATGTACATATAACACAATAATCTTAGTTTTCATTTTAGAATTTTATGTCATGAGCTAGAAATATGAATTTATTCCTTTATAAACTATAGTTAGAGCTAAATCGTATTTCTGACAGCATTGGGATCTATTGGCTACACTTTATTTTTCCCAACAGAGAATCTAACAAAGGCTATGGACCCAAATTTTGGTAAAGCAGTTTTCATGGCAGTTTGATTTTTAAAGACCTCTTTCCCCTTTCCCCACCCCTCTTTTTCAGTTTCAAATGAGGTTAGGGTTAAATGTTCGGTGTTTACATTTTAACTAGGATTCATTGAATTGTATAAGAAAAACATCTTCAAGTAGCCTTGAACAAGTAACGAATCTACCTTTTTTTGGCCAGTCTGGTTTGCTTTATTAGTAAACACAAATGGTGAAGAATTTCAGCAGGGTTTCCCACCCCACAGCTTTTTATTTTTGGCTTCAGCATGGCAGAAAAAGCAAAATTTTTCTGTTGGACAGAGATACTGCATATTATTGCTCAGAGCTCAAGATTTTGACTTGTTTGATCTAGGAGCCTAACTTTTATAAACATTTACCTAGTTCTTTTTATTTTTAGATTGTTAATTTTTCAATTAAGTGTTACATCACTGCACATAATTCCTCATCAGTCAAATCTAAGTGTGTGTGTGTGTGTGTGTGTGTGTGTGTGCATGTATAGATAAATAGATAGATAGATAGATAGATACAGATTTTTTTTTTTTTTTTTTGAGATGGAGTCTGACCATGATCTTGGCTTACTGCAACCTCCCCCTCCTGGGTTCAGGCAATTCTTCTGACTCAGCTTCCCAAGTAGCTGGGAGTACAGGCATGTGCCACCATGCCCAGCTAATTTTTGCATTTTAAGTAGAGACAGGATTTCATCATGTTGGCCAGGACGGTCTTGATTTCCTGACCTCGCGATCCACCTGCCTCGGCCTCCCAAAGTGCTGGGATTACAGGCATGAGCCATGGTGCCTGGCCAAGGTATATTTCTAAAAGGTGTCTAGGTTACAATTTGTACACCAGTACAAATTACCAGTGTAATTTGTAAAGCCATTAATTTCAAAGTCTTTTAAGACTACTACTTCTTTTTTATTAAAGAAAGAAGTCTTGTTTGGAATGCCATAAACAGTGAGTTTTTTCTCCATACCAGTAGAAAAGTTAGCAGATTCAAAGTAAGCAGGAAAAAAAGAGAGAGAGAGAACATGGAAGCTCTACATGTTACCTCTGTAGGTCCAGGTTTTTGAATAATGACCATTTGAGCTCTGAATTTTCCTTGATATAATTTTGCCTATTAGTTTAAAAATGTGCACAAGAATGGGTCATAATATGTGTCTGGCCAGAGTCCCAGAAAACCTGGCATGCCTTAATGCTTAAGAATGCCATTTTACGTCATCAGTCTCTCAAGAGCAAAGAAAATCCTATAAATCCTGACAGGAAATGTCAAGCATTTTCACCGGTGTTTCAGATGGTGGTGACTTCACTAGTGGTTTTTAATTAGCCATCCCATGCCCACCATTTAGAAATTTATTTTGGAAGGCCAGGCACAGTGGCTCACGCCTGTAATCCTAGCACTTTGGGAGGCCAAGGTGGGTGGATCACCTGAGGTCAGGAGTTCAAGACCAGCCTGGCCATCATGGAAAAACCCTCATCTTAAAAAAAGAAAAGAAAAAAAAAAAAAGAAAAAGAAATTTATTTTGGGTCTCAGAAGAGTTTTCGGAAACAAACAGGAAAAGAGTCAAACCAAATCAAAAGAGATCAAGACAGGAGTGTTCACAAAAATTTTAACCTAGGCAGGCAGATCAAACAAAACATTAAAATGGACACACAGTCCACGCTAAAAATATGTTCGCTGGAAAAGACGTACCTCACAGACAGAACGTAAATTCCGCAGAATATGGAGTTGGATACTCGAAACTCAGTGTTCAGAGAGACAGTTGTCTTTATACCAAAGAGGACTTGCCAGCAAAGGCAAAAAGTATTTTATCATCTGAGGAGGGGGTGTATGGTGACCTTATCTAAACAAGATCCCAAATAATATTTTAAAAGCCTCTACCAAAAAGTGGGAGGCTCAGCCTGCGGTGAGACTCAGCAGGACAGAAAAAGGGAGCTGCAGAAGCAGAGAGAGCAAAAGGCTTCTGTGAGTGCTGCACTCTGGTTCCAGGAATTGGGGATCTGATAGCGATCTTTTTTGGGGTCTCACTTCGGACACTATGTATGTCAACGTAAATATGAGGCAGGCTCTCTGAAAGAAAAATGTCTGGGAATAGAGCATTGCAGTGGGCTACCCATACTGGAGTAAACTATGTATGTTTTCAGGGAGGTAAAGGAAGACAAAGAGTTTTAAGGAAAAAAACGAGGATTACACAGTTGTTTTGACATCAGTGTCCTTGGCTGCAAAGGTCAGTAATAAGGGTGATGCAAGTCTCAGGCTGAGGAGGCAGTTGCTTGGCAGAAGAGTTTGAATAAGTATTTTTTGTATGATGTTGCGATGGCCTTTGTGCAAGGCTGTGGCTTCTGCAGAGTATTTTGGGATATTTTTTGTTATCAGGCATACAAGCGTGAGAATCCTGTCTTCACGACTCTTCTCTGGCTCTATTTGTCAGGCCGCTGTTGGGTTTTTTGTTTGTTTTAACATTACGGATGCCATTTTGATTCTAACGACTTTTACAACATCCTATTTGCTTTATGCAGTCATTGTTTTTGCCCATCTATTTTCGCTTTTTCATGCTCTTATTTGTTGCTTCTCTGGGTTTCCTTCTACCTAATAATATCCTTTATATATCTTTATATATATATATTTTTTGTTTGTTTGTTTGTTTGTTTTTTTGAGACAGGGTCTCACTTCTCACTCTGTCGTCCAGGCTAGAGTGCAGTGGCACAATCTCAGTTCACTGCAACCTCCGCCTCCCAGGCTCAAGCGATTCTCCTGCTTCAGCCTCCCAAATAGCTGGGATTAGAGGTACCTGCCACCACACCCAGCTAATTTTTCTATTTTTAGTAGAGATGGAGTTTCACCGTATTGGCCAGGCTGGTCTCAAATGCCTGACCTCAAATGATCCACCCACCTCAGCCTCCCAAAGTGCTGGGATTACAGGCATGAGCCACCTCATCTGGGCTAGAATTTATTTTAGTGCTGATTTGTATGTAAGAAATTATTTTTCATTGTTCTGTTAAAATGTCTTCACTTTCATTATGATATTTTTGCTGAGTTCAGAATTCTAGGTTGCTATTTTCTTTCAGCATGTTGAAGGCACCTTTCCATTGTCTTCTCACATTCATGGTTTCCATTGAGAAGTAAGCCGTCAAGTCTTACTGCTGCTCCTTTTAAGGTGACTTGTTCTTCCTTGGCTAAAGTTTTTTCTCTGCTTTTTATTTTTAGCAGTTTTGCTATGATAGATTAGATGTGCTTTTCATTTTCTTTATCCTGTTTGGTGTTTATAGGGCTTCATGAATTTTTTTTTTTTTTTGAGACAGAGTCTCGCTCTTGTTACCCAGGCTGGAGTGCAATGGCGCGATCTCGGCTCACTGCAACGTCCGCCTCCTGGGTTCAGGCAATTCTCCTGCCTCAGCCTCCTGAGTAGCTGGGATTACAGGCATGTGCCACCATGCCCAGCTAATTTTTTGTATTTTTAGTAGAGACGGGGTTTCACCATGTTGACCAAGATGGTCTCAATCTCCTGACCTCGTGATCCACCCACCTCAGCCTCCCAAAGTGCTCGGGTTACAGGTATGAGCCACCCCACCCGGCCCGGCTTCATGAATTTTTTAGTTAAGTTTTGGAAAATTCCAAACCATTATTTCTTCAAATATTTCTTTTGCTCCATTTTCTGTCTCCTTTCCTCCTGGGATTACATTTATTTTCCTTATATCCTCCTATCGTATCTCTGATGGTTTTTCCTGCATTTAGGCATTTTTTCTCCCCCTACATCATTCTGGATATTTGCTTCTGGCTTTTCTGTAAAAGCCCAGATAGTAAATACTGTAGGCTCTGCAGGCCACTTGTGGCCTGTGTTGCTGCTGCTGCTGCTTTTTGTAGCCCTGTACAAATGTAAAAATTCTCAAACTTGTCTTTCATTTCCCTGAGAATATTAAACATGATTATTTTAAAGTTCATGTATGATAACATAATTTGGACTACCTCTCAGTCTATTTTTTTCTGTTTTAAGAAACTCATGTTGTGTTACAGCCTCACGTGCCTAGTTATTACTGTTTGGGCCTGGCTATTTTTGATTGAATGCCAAACATGGCTATTTGAGGCCTAGGATAGCCTCTTTCTTCAAAAGAAGACAATGAGAAGCACTGAGCAAGCTAGATCACCTTAACCTAACTTCAAGGATTGAAGTGATGTCAAGCTGGGCTTCGGTTTCTGTGGAAACCAGTCTGTTTTCAGTTCACCTTTTCTTTTAAGGTATGCTCTTTTGGATTCGGGATACTAAAAGTGGAGGTTTATTACCAGGGTACCCCCCTTCTTGGTAGGCAATACTGTCCAATTTTTTAAATTGTTGTCCAACAATGTCAAAAGCTCTGATAATCTTTTTAGCCTCTCATCTCTCTCTTCTGGAATCGGCAGACTCATCTAGAAGAAACTAACCTTAAATGCTGGGTTTGCCTCTCTGAGACTCCTCCTTCTTCCAGATATTGGCCTTGTGATTCCTGCCTGGTTCAGTCTCCAACACTTTCCTGTATATTTAAACATTGTTGTTCTAGTTTTTCTGATTGTTCTCAGCAGGAATATTTATCTATATTGAACATTTATCACTGCTGAAATCCCTGCAATCACTATTTCATTTAAATTATCTCAGAATAGTAGCACAAATGCTTTGGCCTTTTTTGAAGTTTCTTACTCAGTAAACTTCAAGTGATGGGCTGAATTAAGCTCAAGTTTCCCAGTGGATGGAAGGACTAGCTTCATTTCATCTGAAGATGAGTTTTAGAGAGAGAGTGAAATAAGCCGGACTTACACAAAAGAGAAAGGATTCCCTACAGTAGTCTACTCCTCTTGACCTCCTTAGGAAATCATAAAATTAAAACTCTTGTCTTAATAAAGTTAAAAGTAGCTAGTGTAGTAACGGTGAGAACCTCAGGTAAGACTGGTACATAAACGATTTCTACAAACCAATAATCCATGTGAACTGTTGGTGGGTACCACAGAAGCAAGGCAGGAACAGTCTTGGAGTTCATCTGTGGACCGACAGTATTCAAAACACAGATCCCAGATCGGCACACGAACACCAACCACGAATGCATTAGAAATAGCGGTTCACAGGCTCTATCCCAGATCTACTGAATCAGAAATTCTAGGGGTGGCGTTCACCCCACCTGCTGTTTTAACAAATTCTCCAAGTCATTCTGATGCACATGGATGAACCCATGACACAGATACTGCCTCTACCATAAGCACAGATGACTATCTGAAAAAAATGTTGGTATATTCTCATCTTTTCACAAATACATGATGCTTAGAGATCCTAGTTTTCACTTTCCTCACCAAATACTATGTAATTGACATTGTTAAGACCATGTGGCCTAACATTCTGCGGAACCTCTGTTACTTCCCCTTACATTCCTCAAACTTTTTTTTCTGGAATAAACAACCTAAGACTTACTGACTTGGTTCTGAGGTAATTGCTAGTGGCCAGTTCCCTAACATTTCCCTAACAGAGCTCCTTCCTCCTTGTCTGCCCATGCCTGGGCATGACTTAACTTTGTTGGGGGTGCTCAGGCTTAAAGAGGTTTCGAAGCTTTGCTATAAACCATGGGAACTCCATAAAACAGACACACAGTATACAAATAATTATTTATTTAGAATAAAAAAAGTGGCCAAAATAACAATACTAATGGCTCTGTATACAAACCACAACATATTCAAGGTTATTTCACATTTACAAAACTGCCATTATGTACAGCACTAGATATTCACAGCAATTTTATTAGACTCTAAGTACGAGAATCATGTAAGCAATTGAGGGGAATCCAAAATGAGAAAGAGCTAAAACCAGTGGTAGTTCATCCATTGGAGAAATGGCCAGCCAGTGACTTGGTAAAGAAACAGAGGTTCTGTTACCCTTTTAACAAGTAAAAACTAAAATACGATGACCCCACAGGGCCATATACTGACAAACCACCCTCCCCACATTTCCATTTTGTTTTCTCCGTAATCTTCCCCACTTCAAACTTTTCCTAGGAACCTCAGCTCTAATATTAGATAAAAACACAGGACACTGATGAAATCTTCAGGAAAAGAAAAGTTAAGTAGTGCTAAGGATGTGGAATGGTCTGGTTCAACCCCAAAAAGAAGCCAGTTCAAACCCAAGAAAGAGCTCTGCCCTCTTCCGGCGTTAGTGGCTTTGTCGTGTTGAACACAGTGGAAGTGAACCACATTTCATCCTGATGAGGCAGGACATTACTCATTCTACACATCATGAACACCTACCCTATGCAAGGCACTTTACATTTGGTGCTGCAGGAACAACAAAGATAAAACAGTTCCTGCCCTTGAGGAGCTTACAATCTAATAATGAACACCATGCACATATATACAATGGAGAGAAGTCACCAATTTTTCTGGATTGGGAAGTATTCCAAGCAAAATGTGTTGTTATTAAACTTGTAAACACATATATAATTCAAAACCAAGCACAAAATTTAGTACAGGTATTGGGTAAACATCAAACATGTATCACTATACACAACACAGACTTATTTTTCTACATAGTCTTATTTCTGTATAAACGAGTTTTATATTCACTTTCATACATCAAAGTACAAATCTGGGTCAAAGCCTTGAAAACAACATAATTCTTAGGACATTTTGCATTTAATTTTCCATTAGTGGAGAGAACGCTAAACCTTACCAGTCTGTTGGCCAAATGTAAATGGGTAAAGTATGAAATGCCTCAAAGCCATCATTATCTCTTACCTTGTCCAATTTGACCATTTTACAGGATTTTTTAAAAATTAAAGTAACAGGATTTCATGACAGTGAGGTAACTTTTTACTTTAAAAATAAGCCATGATTTAGAGTTCTAAAGTTTAATTCTACCCAGCCCACTTCAGTATTTCACTTAGGCCCTACCTTCATCATTTTAGCGTGAGAGTATAATCTTTCACTTCTGTCAACTCTTCTCAAGCCCAGAAAGAATGTTGACAAAGCATATAATAGTGATCTAAACAACTCACTGATTAGGACCCAGATTTTACACTAGGTCTTGGCCCTAGAGTGTAGTTATAACTCAGAAAATGCAATAAGCGGAACCACCTAATTAGTTAAAAGGGTTGGAGGAAATATTCATATACCAAAAGAATTAACCTCTTTCTAGGACAGATTTGCAAATAACTATTCCTCTGTTAAATTTATTTCCACAGCAAGTTTTCAAAAATAGCCCCATCTTAAAACAAACCATCTGTGCAGATGGTAGGTGTGTCCTATCAACGAGGCATGGACTGGCTAACAAGTCCTGATAATGATTTCTACCTGTGCCATGCAAATGAGTGTACAATCTTGTGAAAAACCCCACTGCTTCATCAGGATAGTGATTCTATACTATTTTAACTAGAAGCAAGTCTGTATTCTTGAAGTTTGGCTTAATTCCAATTAAAGACGGTTGCATTTCACATGCTCTATATGAGGTTGAATGGCAAATACCATGTTAGCCAACATAAAGCAGATCTTTACTCCAAAACTTCTTTCAGCTTCAAGAAAGAGCAGTTCTAAGTATAACTCTGAAAGACTTGAGACATAGTCTAAAGCTGTTTGAGGCTGCCAGTTGTTACTTGCGCTAATGGCAAAAATAAAAACAATTCATTATGTTAGATCCTTTAGAGGCATTTGGAATGACCCAGCCTTGAGGGCAAAGGTTCCATTCTTGAGACACTCGCTAGTCTCGCTGAATTGCTAAACTCCAACGCACAGAATAGCAGTGAAAGAGTATAAAGATACATCATAATGAATTATGGAAACCATACAGAGACTATGGTGGGCTAATTGTAAAGACATTCCTGTATTTGCCTGCCTATTTGCTGTCTACTTACTTTGACTAGAACACATTCAGCTTAGCTTAACCATAATTTTTGCTTATGAAGAAGAATATTGGCTGTGGGTGGGAGTGAGGGGAAACAGATGGTGGGAAGGAGCTAAAATTTCACATCCCTCAGCCCGAAGTCAAACTAAGAGCTACTGAGCACCCTGACAAGGAAATTATAGTTTTGAAGAAACCCAGATACAATTAATACTATTACGTTTAGAAAGAAATACTACTAATAGCTCTTCTGGGAAGTGAGACTCACTACGCAATTTAGCTTTTAGAAACATCATTGTTAATTCATTTTTCTTCTTTCCAACATGTAATCTGTTAGCTCTGATTGTGTCCTGAAGCAGAGAGAACTGAAGGAAGGGAACCAAGAGAGATCGGTCAGGAGCAGAAAGGATGGACAGATCCTGTGCCAGTCAACCAGTGACACTAATTCCTGATTCAATTCCAGGAATTGCAGCAATTCACCAAACTCAGGTAGTGTAACTGCTGCAGGGAACAGATGCTCATAAAACCAGTATTGTCATTCTCTTAACAAGCACCAATAAAGCATCAACATCTTTTGCGTCTTATTTGATGCCATTATAATTACAAAATAATTGAAATATTTAATTATCGCCCTTTAACATTCTTTTAACCTAATTAACGTGTTAAACTTGCTAATAGGTCCAACCTGCATACTTTAACATTCACATTCGAAAACTTCTTAGAGGGGAAAGCAGAAAAACGTCACATTCAACCATGAGCTTTGCCAGTGGTTCTAATAACTTCTGACATTGAAAAATAATTGGTAGTTTTGGCAGATATAATAGTAGGTAGAGATTGCTTGAAGTCTGCCTGGTGGACATGCAAGGATTTCAGAATGAATATCAAGCATAACAAGGTATCAATTTCTTATCTAGAATAATAGGCACAAATTAACCCCAGGCAGAGAATGTGATACGTATGTACTTATCAGACTCCCAAAATGCAACAATGTTGTAGCTTAAAGGGTCTAATTGTATAGAATCCTTGCTCCTGTGCTTTAAATGCTGTGCAGCAATAGCACTTTCACTTTCTGCAGTTCCTGAAATAGTTACTACAGTCACAGCTGAAATCAACTTGCTATCTACCACATGGGTCAAGCAACTTTTATAGAGGATATAAATTTTAACTACAGGAGGCAATTAGAAAACCTCTGGTGCCATTCTCATTTCCCCAAGGTTGCCCTGAGCAACACACGACCATCAGGTATGCTGACGCTCAAATTCAGAAGCACTATTTGTAAGGGTGCCGTTAACTCAAAATCTGTTTCCCTAGCTCTGTAGTTTAACTTCCACGGGTGAGGGACAGGCACAAGGGCAGGGAAGGGCCTTCCAACTAGGTGTGTGGAAACTTGGCAGAGGCAGGTGTGGCTAGATTTTAGGGTCTTAACAATGCCACTGGGTCAAGTCCTTGCAGTGAGAGTTCACATTCTAGAATAACTGTTGCCATGTTTACTCCCACAGAAACATACAAAAACAATCTGGAGATCCTCTCTAGTTACTCCCACTAGCTACATTTTCTCAAAAACACACAACTGCTTTAAATAAAAACTTAACCTAAGTTTTAAATGGCAGCAGCCCAAAATTCCCCAGTAAGAACAATTCCCTACTGATTCTAATCGGGGCGGCAGTGAAACTATGCCAGAATGATTAAAACTACAATAATTTTTTGACATGATCTCAATTTTTACTCTTATTTATTGTAAAGTGAAAAAAAGAGCTGCAGACACAAATGACTTCATACAATGTTCTGAATTTTTACTCATGATTTCAATGCTGCTTAGTTTCTTTCTTGAAAATCAATAGTGAATAAACACTCTTCTTGAAATTACTACCAAAAGGGGAAAAATAAGCAGGAGATAATAGCAAATACATGATTAAACATAGGAGACAAAACAGCAATTTGAATAGAAACAGAAGACATTTCAGAGCAGACAGTTTGCACGTGCCTCCAAGGGCCCTTGTCGCCACTGCTTGTCAACGTGGGGTTGGAGGGGAGGCTGCCGTTGCAGCGTCATCCACGTGTCAGCGTTTCTTTTTCTTTCAGGCCGAATTTCCAGCCTTGCCCAGGCTGTAGTGCAGTGGTACCATCTCGGCTGACTGTAGCTTCTGCCTCCTGTGTTAAAGTGATTCTCCTGCCTCAGCTCCTGAGTACCTGGGATTACAAGCATGCACCAACATGCCAGGCTAACTTGTATTTTTAGTATTTCGCCACATTGCCCAGCCTGGTCTTGAACTCCCGGCCTCAAGTGACCTGTCCACCTCGACCTCCCAAAGTGCTGGGATTACAGGTCCCTGGCCTCAGTGTTATTTCTAAAGTGTGGACAAAATATCTTTCACTAAGGATACAAAATAAAAGCAGGAAATTATATTAAAGACAAAAAAGATTGCAAGAAATAAGAATCTCATATTTTACATGTCCTATCCAACCTTCCAGAAAAATGTACCATTTCAAGATGTGTACACTACAGTCCTGTTGATTAGCACCAACCCCCGCCGGATGTTTCAGAATCCAAGAACACTAATTCCAGAATCTCTTTTAGGTTGTGATTGTGTGATCAATCAAATTGATTTCTGGGACATCTTAACAGACCACTGGGGGTGGGGGTAGGGTGGGGGCAGAACCTGGATTCTAAACATCAGGGACTGTAGAGAGGAAAGAAATTCCTAGGCTCTGTTCGGCTGAATTGTACAGCTTACAGCACCAGAGCTCAAGGGTCTCACTTCTGAGCTGTCCCTCTCTAGAAGTCTCTAGATAGACCCCTGGATACTAAATGAAACATCGGAAATGTCAACATTAAAAATACTAAAAGTTGTAATTATTACTAAAAGAGGAAGGTATATTTTTTTTCTCTGTGTACAAACAGCTCATCTAGGCTACCACAGTTAAGTCTGAAGCAGGGCTGTGACGTGGGTGAACTCCAGTATTTGACATCTTTATACAGGTTAAGGAGTTGCGTCAGGAAACCTGATGACACAGGAGAGAATGAAAAATAAATCACAATTAATTATAATAGTCACCAGATCATTTGACACAGTAAACTTTAGTCTTGGCTTCACCTAAGAATATAGAGTTTTAAAAAACGGTTTTTCATATGCGTGAAAAACAAGAACAGAGGGATGTGTATCGGCAGCTGTTTTCTGAGAACAAAACACCTTCCCGTGCTCTGCTTTATGTACTTTTAGTCTCTGTTGGTACATCAGATGCCATGGACCAGGCAATTTAAGTTCTGGAGCCCGAAGGCAGTTCCAGACCAAAGCAAAGATGAAAACCTAACTCAACCCAGCAAGGCCCTTATCCAAACTCTCTAGAAGAGACCATTCTGTTCCTAGAAATGACGGGACATTGTGTTCAAATTGTGTCCGTCAAGATATTTAAAAATAAGTGTTCCTCATTGGTTACAAAGCCGGGGCTAATGCTCATCTCAAAACGACTCCAACTGTCTGAAATCAGCCATTTCAGAGGACATCCTTGAGTCCCTGGAGATGAGTGTGCTTCAGAAATGAGCTTCAGGGGCTCTTCACAGTCACCAAGGGCTTCTCTCCACTCAAGAGGGAGCTTCCTCCAGCACATCCTTCTCTTCAGGCTCTTCAGGCTGAAGTTTTCTATGGCAGAGTTCATTATGTCCTTCTATCTTTCCATCACTGATTATTTAGAAGACAGGAGAGTCACAGAAAGGGCAGGGGCTTTGCAGTAACCTCTTAATCCAGTCAGGATCTGCAAAAGGAAGACAAGTGGTATCTACCATGAGCTTCGGAAGAGGCAGTCAGAACGGATGACACTGGGCTGTAGTGCTGACAGATGGGTTTTCTGGTCCTGACTGCAATGAACCACCTACGCATCCCTGGACAAAGCACTTCACTGCTTTGGGCTGGGGTTTTCAACATTCCAAATGAAGGTGGACTAAACTTGTGGTTCTCAAAGTCAAGTGGGATGAAACAGGAAAGTAAGGGTAATGTGTTCATAAAGCCGAATTTATTCAATTTAAAGAAAGGACTATATTCCGACAATGTGTTCTTCATATACTGTTAATGTTAAAATACTCTCTCATAAAGTAACAGTAATAGGAATTTTTAAAAAATGCTATGCCCTTGAGAAATAAAAATGTGGCAACATTGCTCAAATCCTCCTCCTCTTTCACCTGTGAAGAGCTCTGCTCCAATGCTCTTCTTAGATTCAGTAGCTTCTCATTCTTTCTAAAAGCTATACATGGCTAGACTCAAAGTTGATGGGCGTGATTTTGAAAGTTTCAATCTTCTCCAGATTTCCTGCCTAGGCAGCATATCAATTACCAATTGCAGTTAACAATGTAAAAGTTCCCATGAATGTGTTTCAAAATAATCCATCAAGAGAAGGGAGGTGGGTGAGGAAACTACATATGAAACAGAAAAGGTCATGGGTTGGTAATTTTTTAAGTGACAGGCACACAGGGATTTATTATATTCTTCTCTTTCCTTTTGTGTATGATTGTCGTTTCCCTGATAGAAGGCTACAACACAACACAAGGTATCAACATAGAAACTTCTGAGAATTAGAGAGCTCCTGCGGGTTTAGAGCAAAACTCAAGAATAAGGATGTAGTTTTATACGGAATGTTCTTTGTTTCAGCTGAAACCAGAATATTCCCCCAAAAGTACATATATAATTGTATATTCTGTATTTAGTTGTCTCACTTGGTTAGAGTGTGATATTAACGTCAGGACAAAATCTGACATTCGCATCATTATTAAATCACTAATTCCTTGCCCACCCTACAGTCTTATTTCCAGGCAGTCATCTCAGAAACAGATGACATCAGAGCTATCAGAAACAGAATATAGATAACTAGGCAAAAACCCATCATGGCTAGTAGAATGGCTCCAAGTGGATATCCTATTACTAGTTCAACAGTGTTGTCATTTACAGAGTTTACATTCAAATATAATCTATCTATGTCATCTACTAAAACAAGCTGACATTTTTTAGAATAAATAATTTGTTTGCAGTGACAGAACAGCAACTGCAGGCTCGCTTAACTCACACACTAAACCAGGCATCCCCAAACTACCAGCCCGCGGTCCGCATGCGGCCCCCTGAGGCCATTTATCCGGCCCCCCGCCGCACTTCAGGAAGGGGCACCTCTTTCATTGGTGGTCAGTGGGAGGAGCACAGTATGTGGCGGCCCTCCAACGGTCTGAGGGACAGTGAACTGGCCCCCTGTGTAAAAAGTTTGGGGATGCCTGCACTAAATGAATATACACTTTAGTATGACATTCCAATGGCCATGTTTTAGTTAGCTGTAGCTTCACAGCAACACCGTAAAGAGCAACGGGAGCCCGCTCCCCACCCCTCATCCCCAACAGCACAACACCAAGAAGTGTAAAGTGTGACTTGAACTGTTATTCTGGGGTGCTGGCCCTCTGCCAGCATGCTCCATCCAGCCACCCACCCTCCCAAGTAAGCGAAAGCATTCACCTTCTGGAGCTGGATGCCGGGCAATGCTGTCATGGAGCAAACACCGTCTATATATCAAACTCTGACAGGACTGGTAGGTTAAGAAGCACCTGAAAGAAAACAGACTGTATTGGCATGGGAGAGGGTTTGCTCTACTTAAACACTTGGAAACTGTGTTTCTCTACCACAGAGAGGCATCATAAAACCACACATTAACCAAGTGGAAGCATGATCCTCATATATTCACGGCAACAATGCATCCCCCTGTGCACCAAAGCTGGCCAAACCTATACCCTATGCTTCCCAAGTAGACACAAAGATTCTAATCCAGGTAGATTGCAGCTGTTTTTCCTATTTGAGCATCAGAAAAGAATTTAGTCTGTTCATACCTGACTGCGCTTTGAATTCCTGATATGTTTTTAAAAAACTGATTGTGTATTATATTGAAAATTATTCTTTTTAGGTTTTTTGTTATTACTGTTGTTTTGAGACGGGGGCTCGCTACATTGCCCAGCCTGGCCTTCAACTCCTGGGCTCAAGTGATCCTCCTGCCTAAGTCTCCCAAGCAACTGGGATTACAGGCATGTGTCACGGTGCCCAGCTTTTTGTTAGTTAAGACTGGGTATAACTACTGTCTTTAAGGCTCTGACAGTACACTGAGGAAAACCCTGAAGAATATCAAAGGCAAAATTAATGGTGCAAAAAGAACCCAACAGGTCACTAACAAATGTTCACAGGTTCAATTCCATCCAAGGATTATTCATTGAGCATCTACCAGCACCAGGTAAATAAGGATAGATGGGATGCGATGAGATGGGAAAGAGTACACCTGGGTTGCAGGGAAGGTTTCCCAAAATGTAACCTCTCAGGTAAGCAACTAAGGAGTAGACAATACAAAGGAGGGGAAGGGACTCCGAGCAGGTTTACCTCGAGTAAAGACTTGGGTATCTAGGAAGAAAGATTACATCTGAGCAATAGCAAGCACTGGTTCTCAACTAGAGAAACCATACTGAGGTATTTCGGCACTAACTTTGCTCAGTAAAAAAGAAAACAATTTTCCTGCAAGAACCTATGTGGAAGACATTAATGTTAGTGCTTACACATGTGGCTTCTGGAGCTAGAATGTCAGAGTCTGAGCTATGCCACAAACCACCACTGTAACTTGGGCAAGTTATTTAACTTCCCCAGGCCCCAATTTCCTCATCTGTAAAAACAAAGGCATCATGACGCTCCTCATGCATGGTTGTTCTGAAAATACACCCTACCTATCCTTATTTGCCTGGCCTTGGCAGAGGCTCAATGAATCATCTTTGGATGGAACTGAACCTGTGAACATTTGTTAGTGTCCTGTCTTTTTGGGCACCATTAATTTTTTGCACCAAAGGTCGTGGGTTGATAATTTTTGAAGTTAAGTGACAGGCACACAGGGATTTATTATATTCTTCTCTTTCCTTTTGTGTATGATTGTAGTTTTCCTAATAGAAAGCTACAACGCAACACAAGGTATCAACATACAAACTTCTGAGAATTAGAGAGCTCCTGCCGGTTTAGAGCAAAACTCAAGAACAAGGATGTAGTGCACCAAAGCTGGCCAAACCTATACCCCATGTTTGCATATTCATTTCCCCAAAGTACTGTCAGAGTCTTAAAGACAGTGGCTATACCCAATCTTAACTAACAGCCAGGTACAATGGCACACGCCAGTGATCCTAGTAAGTTATTTTCACAACCATCATCACATAGTAACTTAATACATGTGTACAGCTTAGACTGTGTCTCGTATATTCATAGTGCTCAATATTTTTATTACTAACCTAAAATATACCACAAGCTTGTTTTCTATTCTTCTCTCTTAAAAAGTTCTGAACAGTCAAATTAGAAAAAGTGTAGAAGCCAGGAGGCATGGTGGTACATGCCAGTAGTCCTAGCTACTCAGGAGGCTGAGGCAGGAGGATCACTGGAGCCCAGGAGTCCACCATGGGCAACACAGTGACACCTCATTTCCCCATCTCAAGAAAAGTATGGGAATTCAATACAAATTGGAAAAAAATCCAAATTATCAATAAGGGAGTAAATTATGAAACATCCATACAATGGAAACCTCTAGTCATTAAGAATGGTATCTTTGTACTGATATAAAAGAAAGTCCATACATTTTTGATAAGAGAACTGGTGAGGTATTAACATGGTATGTGTAGCACAATCTTATTAAAAATGTGGCTGGGCATGGTGGCTCATGCCTGTAGTTCCAGCACTTTGGGAGGCCAAGGCAGGTGGATTACTTGAGCCCAGGAGTTCAAGACCAGCCTGGTCAACATGGTAAAACCCCATCTGTACCAAAAATACAAAAAGAAAAAAAAAAAAAATTAGCCAGGTGTGGCGGTGCATGCCTGTAGTTCCAGCTACCAGGGAGGCTGAGGTGGGAGAATCGCTTGAACCTGGGAGGCGAAGGTTGCAGTGAGCCAAGATTGCGCCATTGCACTCCAGCCTGGGTGACAGAGCGAGACCCAGTCTCAAAAAAAATAAAAATAAAAATAAATTAAATTTAGTGCCTACCATGTACTAGGCATTGTTCTAGAAATAGCTGTGAACGCAACATAAAAGTTCCTCTCCTCATAGAGCTTTCTATTCTAGAGGAAGGAAAAGGAAAAAATATATTAACTAGTGATCATTGCTGAGGAGGAAAATAAAGGAAGAAGGATGCAAAATACTGCAAAGGGAAGCTATGTCAGTGGGGTGCCACAAATTTAGGTATGGTGGCCAGGAGGGCCTAAATGATAAAGGGACATTGGAGGAAGCCATGTGGACATCTGCTGGAAGAGCATCCTAGGTAGAGGAATTGGCCAGTGTAGATGTCCTGAGATGAGCGGGTGCCTCATGTACCTGAGGAATGAAGCCAGTCTGCCTGCAGTGAAGTGAACAAGATGGAGAAGTATAGCAGATGAGGTCAGCGGGAGGACAAAGGGAAGAAGGGGCCCCAGGCTGTGTAGAGTCTTGTGGGTCACTAAGAGGGTTTTAGTTTTACTCACTAGAAACAGGTAGCCAGTGACAAAATTTTGACACGATCACTATCATGACTATAATGAGAAGAGACTGGAAGGGCAAGGATGGAAGTGGGACGAGCAGATGGAAAGTAACTACAGGTATAATAATCAGGGCAAGAGATGATGGTGTTTTGACCAGGGATGGAGAGGCAGAGGTAGTAACAAAAGGTTGGATTCCAATTTCAGATGCCTATTAAACATCCAAATAGAGGCACTGAGCAGGCAGTGAGATATGTAAGCCTAGACTTAGTGGGAGAGATACAGGTAAAAGCTCTATGTTTAAATCACCGGTGTGCAGATGGTAAGCAACCACCCAGGGAAAGTGCTAAGAGAAGAATAACGGGCGAAAAGACGGACAGCTGAGGTAGCCATCAGCAAAGACAACTGAGAATGAAGAGTCAGGGACAGGAAGAAAACCAGGGTGTACTGTGTCCAGGAAGGCAGGTGATAAAAGTGCTGCAAGGAGGGAGTCACTGTGTCAAATGCAGCCCACAGGTCCAGTAACATGAGGATACACCAAGGTTACATCTCGGAGTGAGACTAGGGAGAGGAAGCAGATATCTTTCATTATGAAATTGAACAAACAAAATAAGAAAACTCCTATACACTAAGCAGTAAAAAACTGTCTTAAAGTGCCAACTTTCTTCAGTGATACTGATGAAAAAAGTCCACATCACGCTTTATAATAGCAGCTTTTCTCTAAATTACTAGCAAGGGCAACAGATAACTGGCATAAATGCTTTACAGTAGTGTGAGCTACACAAGACTGAAAAATGAGCAGAAGTAAGACTTTTAAAATGGCTTACCGGAGCCAAATGTGGCCATTGGAACAGACTGCCTGTTTGCGATCTGTGAATGGCAAGATCTCTTTACACAAACTACAATGCTCAGGGAAAGTTTGTTTGTTCATCTTCTTTGAGATGTGTCCAATCAGCACCTAGTAAGACAAAGCGGTCAGCAAAGTTTAGTGGTAAGCGCAGGATTTCCTGAAGAAAAAGCCTACAAACACAAAGGGAAAAATTTTAAAAAAAAAGAAAAGAGCAGTATTTTACAAAAGACAGGAGATTTGTATTTCCACACAGGCTGATTATACTGTGAAAAATAACAGAACTAGAGTTTCAATCTGTGTCAACTAGCTGAGTAAAATAAATTCATCCTGGGACTCTGAAAACATGGTAAACCGTAACCACTAAGGAGAAAACTGTTCTGAAAACCAAAATCTTACTTGCCTTGTTTTAGTTGCTTCTGAAACAAGGACTTCAGAGTTCTGTTAGAAGACAAAGTATTTAGCTATTATTTATAATGTTTTGACTTTAAGAAGAAAAAGCGTAATCTCTACAGGCAAAACATTATGTGGAATACTACTCTCTTTGTAGAACTGTACAAATGTCTAGTTTAGAAGAAAAGCTTACAAAGTAAAAAGATCCATCAGGATTAAAAAATAATTTTTCCTTCTGATGGCCCAAAGACCCATGGCCAACATAGTCCAGTAACCTTCAATCTGAGATCCACCGACCCCACCGCAGATGCACAGCTAGACCCACTGTAGGAGCAAGAAGCTGAGAGTGAGAGAGGTGACAGCACAGGCTCCAGGCCTTGTCCCTGCTTCAGTTATGTTTTTCTCTGCTTTGTTAAGATTACACCCTTGGCCAGGGGTGGTGGCTCACGCCTATAATCCTAGTACTTTGGGAGGCTGAGGTGGGTGGGTCACCTGAGGTCAGGAGTTTGAGACCAGTCTGGCCAACATGGCGAAACGCTGACTCTACTAAAAATGCAAAAATTAGCCGGGCATGGTGGTGCACACCTGTAATCCCAACTACTCGGGAGGCTAAGGAAGGAGAATCACATGAACCTGGGAGACGGAGGTTGCAGTGAGCCAAAATCACGCCACTGCACTCCAGCCTGTGTGATGGGAGTTAAGACTCCATATTAAAAAAAAAAAAAAAAAAAAAAAAAAAAAAAGATTATATCCTTGGCTGGGCACAGTGGTTCATGCCTGTAATCCCTGCACCTTGAGAGGCCAAGGCAGGTAGATCACTTGAGGTCAGAAGTTCGAGAGCAGGTGCCCAACATGTGAAAACCCTGTCTCTACTAAAAATACAAAAATTAACCAGGTGTGGTGACACACACTTGTAATCCCAGCTACTTGGCAGGCTGAGGCAGAAGGATCCGCCTGAGCACAGGAGTGGAGGGTGTAGTGAGCCAAGATTGTGCTACTACTGCATATCAGCCTGGGTGACAGAGTGAGGCTTCATCTCAAGGAAAAAAAAAAAGATTATGCTGCTTAAAAATTAAAGTCTGAAAACACTTGAATCTAATTCTTTTTTGGGGTAGGGGACAGAGTCTCTCTCTGTCACCCAGGCTGGAGTGCAGTAGCATGATCTTGGCTCACTGCCACCGCTGACTCCCAAGTTCAAGCGATTCTCATGGCTCAGCCTCCCAAGTAGCTGGGATTACAGGCATGCTACACCATGCCTGGCTAATTTTTATATTTTTAGTAGAGGTGGGGTTTTGCCATGTTAGCCAGGCTGGTCTCAAACTCCTGACCTCAGGTGATCCGCCCGTGTCAGCCTCTCAAAGTGCTGGGATTACAGGTGTTAGCCACCACACCTAGCCACCGCCTCCCCGCCAAACTTTTTTTTAAACTTCACTGGATATGTAATTTGGAGGCCAGGACACATAACCCTCAATAACTGTCTTCTCTTACTAGTGATAGCATCCGTCCAATTTTCAATCCATTTCTGCTTAACCTCTTACGGATGAATCCAAAAGATTTGATTAACTAAAATTAAGTTTCAAAGGGTGTCTTACTAGCTCAGAAGTTGGTGAGCCAGCTATCTTACCTCTTCTGTATATACTCTACTAATTTAAATCCCATTAATTTTTGGCCTTTTTGCTTCTTCCGTCCTAAGAATTCTAACATATGGTAGGACTGCCACACTCACCTTGCTTTTCTACACAGGCCAAACATCCTGATAATGATACAGTGACAAAAACTACTCAGAATTCCTCCCATATAAACACACCTCAATTTTTTTTTTTTTTTTTTTTTTAAGACAGGTCTCAGTATTGCCCCGGCTAGAGCACAGTGGTGTGAACATGGTTCCCCACTCAGCCTCCCAAGTAACCAGGGCTACAGGCATGTGCCACCACACCAGGATGCTTATAGATTTTTTTTTTTTTTTTTTTTTTGGTAGAGACAGGGTCTCACTATGTTGCTCAGGCTGGCCTCAACCTCCTGGCTCAAGTGATCCTCACACCCTGGCCTCCCAAAGTGCTGGGGTTACAGGTGTGACCACTGCGCCCGGCGCAGATGTACATAAATTTTACATAAGTAAGGACTGCTATTTGTTCTCAGTAGCCTTGATCTTGGCAAGCTCAAATGTGTTATTCTGACTCACACATTCTCAATGGCAGTGACAGTCCTTCCAAGGCAGCAAATATTAGTTCTTGGAGACAAAAATTTCTTTTTTATACTCTTTTTCTGTATAAAGAACACAGATATAACATAAACAGATACATATATATACATATATCTGTCGCATTAAAACTTCATGGGCAGAGGCAATTCGAAAAAGGCATCTAAAAATGCTCCGGGGGGAGTGATAATGAAAAAAGATTAAAAAGGGAAAGTTTAACCATACCAGCATACTAAGCAGATAATCTGAAAAATAATTTATAACTACTAATAAATCAATATCCTAGGTTTAAAAAGTCTTGATTTTATAACATATAGTTGGATTTTTAAGACATGAAATGCTTGGTCTTCAATAAAAACTAAGTTGCTATAGATGGGGAGGGATGCAGTCTTCTGGTTTTTAAATTGGCTCTGTTGAAACCACATCACCATGCTAATGGAGCTTCCCAGACTCACAGAGTATCTGGACAATTATTCTAAATCATGACAAACCCAACCGCTAATATTTTCTAAAATGTTTTTGCTAATTTTTCACTGACTCTTATAATAAACCTAACTAGGTCCCATAGCACTGTGATAACCAGAATACTCTTCCAGACAATTTGGAATACAATGAAACAATGTTTAAAACTTTTTTTTTTTTTTTTTGAGACAGAGTTTCACTCTTGTCACCCAGGCTGGAGTGCAATGCGCAATCTTGGGTCACAGCAACCTTTGCCTCCTGGGTTCAAACAATTCTCCTACCTCAGCCTCCTGAGTAGCTGGGATTACAGGTGCCCACCACCACACCTGACTAATTTTTGCATTTTTAGTAGAGACAGGATTTCACTATGTTGGCCAGGCTGGTCTCAAACTCCTGACCTCAGGTGATCTGCCCACCTCAACCTCCCAAAGTGCTGGGATTACAAGCGTGAGCTAGTGTGCCTGGCCTCAAAAGTTAACTTTCAAAGAAGAAAATGCAGTTACATCAACAGTGCATCTTAATACGCAAGATCACTGCAAACATTCTATGAGCAATCATTTCAGAAGTGAATGTGTGTACACAAACATACATATTCTGTCCGACAAGAAAATGCAAAAAGGATTGTGAATGGCTTGACATTAAAAACAAAGATACTGCCTTTGATTAATATTTTAAATAAGACTTTAGTCAATAAGTATCAATCTTTGAAGTAAAAGGGAGCACGGATATTTGTGGTTTTGAATATTTCAGAATACAGTATATTTCTTGGAACACTAATTCTTCAGGATTTTAGCAGCTGTTAGTGCAAGAAAGATGCTCTGATCAGGAAGTCTGAGTAATACTGAGCTACACAAAGGTATCAGTTTCTTTTCTGTAGGAATTCTCAGAACCCTTAGAATGATAATTGCACTGGGAACCCTAGTGTTCCGTTAAGCAAGTTAAATTCTTTAGAATACATTTTGGATAACACTGTTTAAGACTGTTCTGCTACCAAAATAAAGATTGTGCCCGGTTTTTGTAAAAATGAGGCATGAGTAACAATACGTTTACTTTATGCCTTTCTTGACTAAATCTGAAGATATCCTTAAGTCCTATCAAATGGCAAACAAGTCACTACACCCCTTCCCTACAAAACTTTTGTAAAAGAGGAAGGGCAGGAGCATGGGCACTATGTTTCTACTGCTGTGATCGCCCAGCACTTACTACTAAGCTAAATGCAGCCACTTTGAGCTAATCCAGTCTGGAAAGCTTATCCTGCAAATCTGGCCTATCTGTCAAGGCCAGTGTGAAGAAGAATCAAAATATTCTTTGTATGCTATGAATGCATCCTCTGCATTAATCCACATTTCCTATTTATTCCCCTGTACCTCATGTAAATCAATTACCTAAAAAAATCTCAAAGCAAAAGTTGAACTTAAGGAACCCAATTTAGGTCATTTCTTTCTCATGAAGAAAGCAGACTTTCCTCAATCTCAGAGTTTTTGTTAATAAACACCTACCCGTGCTGTTCTGTCATCATACTCTTCATCAGACATTAAAAAGTTACAGAGTCCTCGGGTGGGGATGCTAGTGTTTTCCGTGATCCAGGTGTGCAGATACACCTCTCCTAAGACTCGCTTCATGTGTTCCCTGGTCAAGTGCATCTCCACGGCTTCAATTTTCCCTTGGATTTCCAGGAGTTTCTCTTCCATTGGCTCACGGCCTCCGGTATCTCCAGTCTGGGCGAGTGAGTCATCCGCGGGCTCCTCTCCATCTCCTTCCTTACTCCTCTCCTGCAGGCCTTGCTTTACCACCTGTTTGGAAGAAGTGCCTTCTTCCTGCTGTTCATCCTCAGGATTGCCCATTCCAGGTGAATCCACTAGTAAGATTTTGGAGTCCTCCTGGGTGGGTTTCCATAAGGCTTCTGAAGGGGTTTTCTGCATTGACTGATATAAAATCCTCAGGAGGAAAAGCTTAAAACGCCAAAAGTAGGTGACTCCACTGCTTTCAATCTTCTTTTCCAAAGCTTCTTGTAAAAACTGAGGGATATGTTTATCTTTTAAAATCTTCCAGCGTACTAGGTCTATTAAATCTACCTGCTTAAAAAGGTTCTGAACAGAAGATTCCAGGAGCTGGGCAGCTGCCTCTTCAAAGGTTTTGAGAGTAACAAACTGGACCTGGTAGTTTTTGTTAACGGGGTGGAGGCCGTTGACCATGCCCTCAGTGGTAATGATGGCCAGGTACGCACCACAGGGGCTCACTGCTATCCCATGAGTCCTCACTGAGCCAAACACATCTGAGAGTTTAATCAACTGGTGTTCAAACTTTAATGCGACATCTGTGAAAATGGGAATCAGCTGCCTCACTTTCCCGTCACTCGAGCAAGTATAGACCGTTCCATTCTGTTTGTCTGCAGTCATGGAGACAATCGGCAGTGAGTGAAGGCCTGTCACGTGGGAATTGTGAACATTCAGCCCTGCTTTGGAGATCAGAAGAAGACACCAAAATACATAGGAGCCTCTTGCAGCTACTACTAGGCTGCAACTACACTTCTGGTAAGGGTGATAAAGTGGCACACATTTGATGCTGTGCACAGGCAACTGGTCCATTTCTTTCCACAAGATAACAGGCTGCCTTAAAGTGAAATAGCCTTTGACTGCTTTGAGATTGACAGGAAGAATTTTTACAGGTCCGAAAGCACTCCCTACAATAAGGCCACTCATTTTTCGATTATTATGCTCATATTCCCACCAAAACAGTACACTGGGAGAGGTGATTCCTGACTCAATCGTGTTGCATGAAGAGATGGATTCTTTTCCTACAAATGGCAGCTGAAACTGCCACACGGCGATGTTACCGTTTTCAAAGAGGACGGCCAGGAGCACACTGCCGACGTCCCGGCATTCGTTGTTATGCTTGACCTGCTGAGTGGTGCAGATGCCCGACCACTCCATTCTGACTGGGGTCTGCATGCTGTGTCTCCTCTGAAACTCAGCAAAATCCCCGAGATTTCCTTCTGGGGCCTCACTTTTAGAGAGCCTGTAACTGGTCTCATAAAGACGTTCTCCGTAGATCTCAGTCAGGTCAACCAGCTGGACCCACTGCAGTCTGTTGAGATTCGCCTGGATGGTCAGGCGATTGTCCATGGTCAGTGCTGCCAAGAGGCACCTGCCATTAGCATCACAACCCATGGGAGACCAGCTGGTGTACTTGAAGCCTCTCATTGGTGGTAAAGCCTTCCCCTCAGGGTTGAACACCCTATCCAACATGAAAGTCTGACTGACCGTGGGGTCCTTGGAGGCGGCGAATTTCTCCTTGCACTCAGCAACTTCTGTTTTTGAGCCAACCTGAAAATAAGAGATATAAAAACTATCAGATGAGTACTTATTCAAGGAGACGGCAATTTTTTTTTAAACAGTCAGAATACATATCATTATTCATAGCCTGATTCCCATATTCTTCTTAGAACTAATATATGCAAGAGAAATGTACTTGATTCTTAAGATTCAACAGAGCTAGATAAGCTAGTCACTAAAACAAAAAAGATGTTACAAATTTATGAAAATATTTATATCTTTGATACAATTTAATATTTAGATTTTTACAATATCTTTGCAATACAAATGACAGCTTTAGGTCCTTTATCTGAAATTTCATTCACAAATAATGGTGAGAGCCAACTCCAGCTGCTTTGTTTACTGTCTCTACAGAATAATGTTCACTCTAATCAGACTATTCTAGTTGCCATTCCCATCTCAGCTTTCCCCGGCTCCCTTGCCTGGTTCTTCCCCCTATGCAAATCCCATCTCTCCTACCAGATCGAATTCTCTCTTTAAGGCCTTTTGAGGTCATTCAAGCTTTCATTCATCTCTTCCTCCTCCAAGTTTGTAACATGTATCGGACAGTGCCTAGCTATATGACAGTGAGTCCTTTTTTTTCCAAGATGAAGCCTGGCTTTGTCATCCAGGCCGGAGTGCAGTGGCACGATCTCGGCTCACCACGATACCTACGTCCAGCGTTCAAGTGATTCTCCTGCCTCAGCCTCCCAAGTAGCTGGAATTACAAGCGTGCACCACCACACCAGCTAATTACCTCAAGTGATCCACCCGCCTTGGCCTCCCAAAGTGTTGGGATTACAGGTGTGAGCCACTGTGCCCAGCTGTGAGCTCTTTAAAAGATTTTAAAGGGACATTAAGATGGAGGAAGAGATAAATGACCAAGAGGAAGTGGTTCAGCATCACAAAAAGGAAGGCTAAAGCCAAAAAAAAAAAAAGAGCAGAAACTCGCCAAAAGATGTTTTGTTATGTCGGAAGCAGGAAGAAGAAAGGACTTGATCCACTGTCTTTAGAGAAATGAACAAAACAAAAATAATCCTTCAATCCTTCTTTAATGTCAATCTCCTTTTTCAAAGAGGCTGATCTTTAAACTGGAAAGAGTAGAACGCGATTAAAAGGAAATTCCAGCCTAAGACATACATGGATATAATAAAAGTCACTTTAACTGAGTTTAAGTTTTCAAGCCTAGGGGAATTACCCTCCATGACACAAAAGCATTTGGAAGATGTTAAGTCAGAACCACTGACTACCTCCTAGATGAAGTATGGACAACTGGGGCTATGTTAGAAAATCAGAGTGCGACAAATAATTTAAAACCATCCCTCAAGGCTGGGCGCGGTGGCTCACGCCTGTAATCCCAGCACTTTGGCAGGCAGAAGTGGGTGGATGACTGGAGACCAGGAGTTTGAGACCAGCCTGGGCAACATAGTGAGGTCCCCTCTCTACTAAAAATACAAAAATTAGTCAGGCATGGTGGCAGGCACCTGTAACTCCAGCTACTTGGGAGGCTGAGAAAGGAGAATTGCTTGAACTCGGGAGGCAGAGGTTGCAGTGAGCTGAGATTAGGCCACTGCACTCCAGTCTGGGCGATGAAGTCAGATTCTATCCAAAAATAAATAAATAAATCACCCAAATGGTAAGTAAATAACAAAAACTAGAGACCATTAAGCCTTACAGAAATAAAATTCCTCAATGTATTAACAAATGAATAGTTTGTGCAGACAGGACTGATGATTAGAAACTAGCAAAGGATAACTGGAATAATCTATTCTTATTCTGTCTTCTAAAATTGCTAGATGACATAATAAGCAAATAAAATGAAATGCTAACAGAAAACTCTCCACAACATAAACTAGAGAACTTTTCCTATGGTGTATTTCACAGTACACTACTCCCTTAAACTGTCCCTTGAAAAATAGTTCTATGGCCGAACAAGCTTTGGAATTACCACATATTACACGTCATTCTCCCTTGAAAAGTAACAAGAGGACACTAAACGCCTTGGCCAGGGAACTACTATAGAGACCTACTGAGACACGGGAAGCCAAACTTTTTTTCCTTTTTAAACAACAGAGCCTTTGGTGGGGGCAGTTATTACCCTTTAATGATGTTTTAGGCAGTATATCTTGATGGCAGGAAGGCATTTTAAGGTAGTCTCTTGGATACACTATGAAACTTGCTGGAGAATCAGACTGAAAACTCCAATTAAATGAGGTGTAGGTGTCTGGCTCGGAAATGAAATAATGCTAATCAAAGCCCAGTGCTTTCTAAAGGTAGATACAATTTGTAAGATAACATAATGAAGCACAGCGTAATAACTGAAAATCTGTGCTATGATGCCGGACTACCTGGGTTCAAATGTTGGCTCTACTACATACCAGCTCTGTGACTGTGAGCAAATTGCTTAAACCTTCTGACCTTAATTTCCTCATTTATAAATGAGATTAATATACATCTCATAAAGTTAGGAAGGTTAAGTCAATATATTAAAGCATAGGTGCTGAATAAAGTTAGCTATGATAATCATTAATAAACTCTGAGGATGAAGTTAAATTTTTTTTTTTTTGAGACGGAGTTTCGCTCTTGTTACCCAGGCTGGAGTGCAATGGCGCGATCTCGGCTCACCGCAACCTCCGCCTCCTGGGTTCAGGCAATTCTCCTGCCTCAGCCTCCAGAGTAGCTGGGATTACAGGCACGCACCACCATGCCCAGCTATTTTTTTTTGTATTTTTAGTAGAGACGGGGTTTCACCATGTTGACCAAGATGGTCTCGATCTCTTGACCTTGTGATCCACCCGCCTCGGCCTCCCAAAGTGCTGGGATTACAGGCTTGAGCCACCGCGCCCGGCTAAATTTTTTTTAAGAGTCTCTGTCACTCAGGCTGGAGTGCAGTTAGTGTGACTACAGCTCACTGTGGCCTCAACCTCTCGGGGTCAAGCGACCCTTTCATCACCTCAACCTCCTGAGTAGTTGGGACCACAGGTCCACAACACCAAGCCTGTCTAATTTTTAAGTTTTTTGTAGTGATGGGGTCTCCCTATGTTGCCCACGCTGGTCTTTAACTCCTGGGCTCAAGTGATCCTCCTGCCTTGGCCTCCCAAAGTGCTGGGATGACAGGTGTGAGCCACAGCACTCAGTCTTAGTAAGATTTTTAATGCTAATAAAAGTATGCAAAAATGCAAGGTGGACATAAAGTTGTCTATCAAATGGAGGATAGATATAATAAAATTGTTCATCAAATCCTTCAATACTGTGAACTAAGCAATACTCCTTAGAACAAATAAAAGCTACTGTAGAAGTAAACTCACAGGATTGGTACCAAAGCAGCGGCATAGGATGAAATAAAGGAAGGTTGAGTAGCCCATGGTCCTACTCATTGTAGGAAGAATTCTTGACAGGATGGACAGCAGCACAGATCTTGACTGGTAGGAAAAAGCCTTAGGGTTTTGTGCAGCAATATCTGACATATTAGTTTCAATTAGACTACTGCACCTCCTTCCAACTCTCCCTATCCTAAAACTGTTAGCAAATCAAATATTCAGATGCCCAAGGAGTATACTTACAGTCCAGCTCCCAGGGGCCTGCCCACAGCCAATCATTTAATTGTAAACCATCCAGTTTTCGTACTATTAGGCTGGTACAAAAGTAATTACAGTTTTCACCATTACTTTTTAATACTAACCGCTCGGCACTTTGTTAAGCACCTGACAAAAATTCACTTGAAGCTTTTAGTAAGCCTCTTTTTTTTTTTTTTTTTTTTTTTTTTGAGCCGAAGTTTCGCTCTTGTTGCCCAGGCTGAAATGCAATGGCACGATCTTGGCTCACCGCAATCTCCACCTCCCAGAGAATCACGCAATTCTCCTGCCTTCACCTCCTGAGTAGCTGGGATTACAGGCATGTACCACCAACCCCACCTAATTTTGTACATTTAATAGAGACGGAGTTTCTCCATGTTGGTCAGGCTGGTCTCGAACTCCTGAACTCGGGTGATCCGCCTGCCTCGGTCTCCCAAAGTGCTGGGATTACAGGTGTGAGCCACCATGCCAGGCCCTAGACAGTAAGATTCTTGAGGACAGGTAATAGAATCCAAAGACAGGCAACAGTCATTACTGTAGCAGATAAAGTTAATACTTCCTAAGGCTCCTAACAATTGATGCACAATACAATTCGGTACATAAATATTATCAGAATTTGGAACCATACACAAATGATGGTTGTATGGTTCATCATCACAAACTACTAAATTAATAGTCCAATGGGAAAAACAATTTTGATATTCTGAAATCACTATTTCATTGCTTTTCAGTTTATACTGTTCACCTTTACAATCATACAATCTTATAAAACAGCCGTTAATGTCTGAACTACTATATAACTGCAGATTTTCCTGCAAATTCATAATCTAAATAACAGAATCATAGAGCAAAGGCTTCAAAGGTGTTTAGTACCTAGCTTTCTAGCAATGCTACACTAAAACTGATCTACGCTGCAGACTGTCCACCATTTAGGTCAGCAGGAATGCATGCTGTACAGCAACGAAAAGATTGAAATCCACAGACTGTCAATGGGTAGAGTCATCAAAGTGCTGATACAGATTTCTTTACATTCCTACCATCATACCAGAGTTTTATTCCACGGAGGACTCTTGTAGAACTGCAGGAACAACTCAGCATTCATTCACTTGGCAATCAAAGTCTAATAAGACGGCTACAGGGCTGATGGTTTATGTGATGTACATATTGGAAAAAAAAAACCACCTTAGTACAGAAGGGGAAAATGTCACTAATTTATTCCCTGGAAGTCATTTGTCAACTATAAGAGGGCTATATAAGGACTTCCTGTTACTAGATGTTGTGATAAATGTCAAGTGAGGAAAAATGACAGTCAAAATTTTATCAGAATACTAGGGATATCTTCCTGTCCACAACCACAACATTAATTCAGACTCCTACTCCTTCATGCCCGTATAACTGCATACTATTTTCACCTTGAGCATTTACAGTGTGCCAAGAACTGTGCCCAGTGATTGTGTATATTTAATCTTCTAAAAAGCCTAAACAAGGTTTCATTATCTCCCTTTTGTAAATAGGCCTATCTTGTGCCAAAGCCCAATCTCTTAACTTCTATTTTACACTGATCCTATCAATCATCTTCGTGCCTCTTTCCAGCCAGATTCATGTTCCTGAACTGCTTAACAGGTCACTCTGTGCTAATGAAAACCATAACAGCATCTTAAGGGCTTCCTAGATTGAAGTCAACTTCCTCATACCGGCCTTCCAAGTTCATAAACTGGCCTCACACTACTTTCTGACTCTCTAGAAGAGCGACTTGAGCTCATGTACTGATCTGTCATTACACAAACAATAGTAAATTATGTTCATGACTTAATTTAGTAAATTATGTTCATGACTTATTTACATACTTATTTACATAAGAACATAATTACAATAGTAAATTATGTTCATGACTTAAGGGCACATGGGATGAATGCCCTTTCCTCCCTTCCTCTTACAAGCCAAACACAACCTCTTTAGGACGGCTCCAGATTCACCACCAGATGACCTGCCCCATAAAAGTCCCTCCCCTCACTATTCCCTCCTTTCTTGACATTCTCTCTGCTAAAGTACTGACACACATACTTTCCCTGCGTTGATGTGCGTAGGAACATCCTTGGAAACAGTTAAGTTCCTTTTCAGCAGAAGATACACCTTTTACATCACCTTTCTTCTGCCTACCTCCTTGTATGTTTCTCAATTTCATAGAGTTGCATCTATCTGATATGTTTACACTTGAACAAATGTGGTCTTATCTCCTTCACAAAGATCTTAGACGAAGCTTAGTCATACAAGCTAACACTCTGACAACATCAACCTGTTTTAAACTTGAATTAAGTACGCTAAAAAGTGATAAAGGTTATCTGCATCCTACCTATAGCTAATGAGTCATATTTTAAATGGCTGTCCAGAATAAGGTTACGAACACATAAACATGTTCTCTGTATATGGATACAAATCTTTACAGTGCTTATCACTGCCCGACAGTACCTTATCATTTGTTTTTGACGTGCCAACGAATGTAAACTTCATGAGGGCAGCGGCTCTGTTTTGTACACTGCTTTATTTCCAGAACATGGGGCAGCACCAAGCAAAGTAGTAGTCAAATATCTAACGACTGTATGTACACGTTGATAGATTCCATATAAGCATACACCTCTATCAACGATATATGGAAAAGTTTTTACACCTCTAAGCAACTAAAGGAACGCTAAAAGGAACTATAAGGAACGCTATGGCTTACTACTTGACCTTGCGCTTGAAGTTTAAGAAATGCAGTTGTTTCGAGTCTTTATTTTCATTCTACATCGCAAAGATGTTTAGTTAGTAAAGAAAAACTGGAGTACAAACCCCGAGATCCAGTATTTACCCGTTTGCCCAAGATGAGAGACGAGGATCATTCATAATAAAGTCACTGCAACAGTTAAGACAATGAATAGGATCAGTTTTTCTTCTCTGAAGCAAAAGAGGCTCGAGAGGAGGGCACACACAGTAAACAAAAGCCAGCCAAGAACCTCAGAAAGTCGGCCCCAGACAATAGGAGCGACGACCGAGGCAGGTCCCGTGTTGGATCTACAGGAGGTGGAGCCTCAGACACGGGGTAACCCACTCCGCGTGCGGGCGAGGGAGGCTGGCGGGACCAACTCCGGGAAGCCCCCTGGGTGTGTACCTGTGTTTGGGGCGGCGAGTGACCTAGGGAAACGGTGCAAACAGCTGCAGAGCTTTCCTTTTTTTCTTCTTGAAAGCTGTGGCAACCCTAGCTGCTTAATCCCCAGCGCTGGATGCGAAAATGAAAATCCCCGGACCCAATGTGGACCGGGATTCCCCTGGGACAGATGACGCGGCGGCGAGAGGGGCTGGCGGGGGAAGACTTACTTTGAGGAGGCAGCTATTGAGGGGGGCAGGCACCGAGGTGCGGTGGATAACCAGGTCCTGGCCCGGGTTGTGCACGTCGCAGATGAGCTCCAGCACAGCGATGCTGCGGGCCGTGGACACTGACACGCGGTGGTCCTCGGACCAAGCCAGCGGTTCCAGACCGCTCACCGCATACTGCAGCTTCACGGCCGGCTCCCGCCGAGTCACCATGAGGCGGAATGCAGCGCTGGGCCCCGGGGCCGCGTCCGCTGCCGGCTCCTTCCCGCCCGCCTCGCCGCCCGCCTCGCCGCCCCCCTCTCCCTCCTCCTCTTCGGGCGGCGCAGGCCCATCATCCTCGGGCCCCACTAGGGTCTGGTCGGCCGTGTCCATTTTCTCTCAGGTGCAGAGATCGGACGCCCAGCCGCTCCAAGCCCGCGTAGCCGTCACGCGGCCACCTCCCGCACCAACGCCACCACCCCCACCCGCAGCGCCCTCCGCGGCGGTTTTCTACCCTCAGGCCCGGAGCGCCGCCGAGCGAAGAAGGACCCCACCGTCGCCAGGCAACGCGGCCCTGCCGGGTGCCCAAGGAGCTGCCTGTCCAGAAAACGGCCGCAAGCCGGGATCCCCGAGCATCCCCGTTCCCTTGCCCAGGGATTGAGCTCGAGCCTCAATCCACACAACGAGTGAGGCTTTAGTTCCTGAGGTGCCAAGGAAACGCACGCGGCGGCAAAGGCGGAATTCTTCGGTGAGATGGCGCCGGGCCTCGTTTCTCGGAGGCATTCAGAGAATTTCCCTAGCGTGAACTCTCGGCCGAATGTAATTTTTCCGGGCTGGGAGGGACGCAGAGCGGGGTTACCACCGGCGGGGGCCGGAACCCCCGCCTCGCCTCTATCCGCCTGCTGCCGCCGTCTGTCTCCCCTCGGGGTGGGTCGGTACAAGTGGAGCCGTTCCGGACCCGGAAGAGGCTGCGGCGCAGGACTCGGCGGGGCAGCCGCGCGGGGTCCTCGCGCGTCCCACGTTGGGTCCTGGCCTCAGCCGTCTGTACACCCGGCTCGCCGCTGCACCACGCGTACCCCACGCAGGCCATGGCAGCCGCCGACGGTTCGCTCTTGGACAACCCCAGGACGTTCTCCAGACGCCTCCCAGCCCAGGCGAGTCGGGTGAGTTTTGACCCGGCTTCAGCTCCGTCCCCACCCGCGGCCCGGCTCTCAGCGCGCCGGGAGCTGCGGCTGTGACTCGGGGTCGGCTTTCGAGTCCTTTACGGAGTTAAGCGGGAGAAAGTCAGACTCTCGGCAGCTTCGGAGGGAGTTGCGCCGAAACACAATCTCTAACAGGAACACCACCCGCTGGGATGCTCCTGGAATGAGGGAGGGGAGCGGTGTGGAGGGGCGGGGAACTGGGTCCTGCGCCTAGAAAAATATAGGAAGGAATTGGAGACTGTTTCCCGTGGAAGGAGGACTTGACGCTCCGGCGCGAGTCCCAGGCTAAGGCTTAACTTCTGTAAGCCAGTTTCCTCCACTGAGTGCGGACTGACCTCTGATTTTTTTTTTTTTTTTTTTTAATCTTGCCCAAATTCCCAAGGGTTCTGGAGTCATGCCCTACAAACCATAAATTCTCATCAGATTGGTTTCATTTAATCCTATATATCGTGACTTATTTTGCAACCTGACTCTGACCTAACATATGACAAAGAGGAAAGTCAAAATATTTTACCCCAAAACATGTTTCTTTGCCCTATTTTGAAATGGCCCAGCAAAGCTGTTCTTTGTGGGGAAAAACTTTACATCTGTAAAGAATCTCTGTTAACATAGCTAGATCTTTTTCTTCCAGGCCCTCCTAATCCTAAAGAGATTAGGAGTCTACCACCTTTCAAATATCTGAAAAGGAAACATTTATCCTCTGTTGTCTCTAAGGGCAGCCACTGAGGACTTCAAAAGAACCTTGGTCTCCACAATCTTTTATCTTAACCTGAACATTTTCTATCCATCCTAGGTTTTTAGACGAAGTGTCAACCAGAAAATGTTTAAATTTACCCATAGCCTGGAACCTCCCCTCCCCCCCACACTTTGGGTTGTCTCACCTTTCTGGACCAAACCAATGTATTTCTTGAATGTATTTGATTGATGTTTCATGCCTCTGTAAAATGTATAAACCAAGCCGCACCCCGACTACCTTGGGCACATGTTCTTAGGATCTCCAGAGGGCTATGTAATGGGCCATGGGTGCTTATACTTGGCTCAGAATAAATCTCTTCAAATGTTTTACAGTTTTTAACTTTTTGTCGCCATGGGGAAGGTTCATTTGTTTCAGGAATGAGGACTGACAGCTAGGAGTTTCTTTGAAGAGCCTTCAAAAATGGGACAGATTTTCATCCACGTGCAATGGAGGGGGAAAGGAAAATGCATTTCATTGACATAATCCCGTAGCTAGAAAGGGGAAAGATGCCCTAAAATTAACTTAAGCAAGAACTGAAAACTTTCAAGAACTGAGAACTTAACTAAGTTTCTAGGATGATTTTGTCTCCTAGAAAAGAGGACTACAGAATAGAAAAGGTCATGTAAAATCATAAAGTGATCATCATACTTTAGGATTGAGATGCTTGGCAGTAAGGAGTCCAGCCAGCCAGTGGTGTAGCTGCATCTAGAAGGAGGGGGGAGAAGGATAGAGGAGCCATTGGGAGCATGGGATTTGGAATAGGATAGACCTTGGATTCGGTACTATCCTTGCTGTACACTAGCTCTGTGACCCTGGGGGAAGTTACTGAATCTTTCTGATTCTCACTTTTCCTAGCTGTAAAAAGAGAACAATCATTTCTGCTTCATATAAGGTAATTATAAGGATTCAATGAGATAATATACATAAAGACTAGACTTTGTCTGGCCCACAGAGGCACTTAATAAATGCCAGCAACATGAAGTAGTGTTAGCTGCATTTTGGATAATAGATTGCTACGTCAGGAGATCACTGGGGAGCTTGTGTCCTGTGCAGAGCCTAGTAATTAACACATAAGGAGCATGGAGTAAATACATGTAGGGTACCTAGTTTTATGATTATCAAAAGGGGATTAATTAATGAGGCGATGCAGTGGCCTTGTCTATATACACATTCTCATTGATGTCGTGAATGAGAATGATAGATATGCTGATGAGACTTGCCAGCAACCTGAGCTTG
Source organism: Saimiri boliviensis (assembly GCF_048565385.1). NCBI lineage: Eukaryota > Metazoa > Chordata > Mammalia > Primates > Cebidae > Saimiri > Saimiri boliviensis. The sequence continues at coordinate 142,198,933 of NC_133450.1, forward strand.
GAATGGATAGCTAATATACTGGATTTAGAAAGACTGACAGCTTAAATTATGCTATATCTAACACTATGCAGACATTTTCTCTCCAAAAAATACTTTCTGGACTGGGTGCGGTGGCTCACGCCCGTAATTCCAGAACTTTGGGAGGCCGAGGCAGGCAGATCACCTGCGGTCAGGAGTTCGAGGCCAGCCCGGCCAACATGGTGAAACCCCATCTCTACTAAAAATACAAAAACAAACAAACAAAAACTAGCTGGGCATGGTGGTGGGCGCCTGTAATCCCGACTACTCAGGAGGCTGAAATCACTTGAATCCAGGAGCCAGGGGAGGTTGCAGTGAACTGAGATCACAGCACTCCAGCCTAGGCAACATAGTCAGACTCTGTCTCAAAAAAACAAAAACAAAAAAATTTTCTGATTTTTTTTTTTTTCATGCTGAACAATCTTTAGTTCAAATATAAAAGTTCAATACAATCCATTTATAGGGCTCAAGATTTGTTGATCTTTTAAAAACAAGAAATGGGGAAATGCAACAAAATGATCTTTCCACTTTTCAAAAACTTTCAAGGATAAAAAGGATAGCTCATAGGGCCATAAAATACCTGTTTAATCAAACCCACTTTCACCCCCTACCAGTTGTCTTACTCCCATTCCACAATCTTAATACATATTCCCAAATGAAGATTTTCAGTTCAGCTTTGCTACGTAACCATTTAAAAAATACTTAGCACCAGCACGCTTCCTGTGATGGCAAGCAAATCATGAAACTACTTCAATATGCAATTCTTCTTTTTAAAACAAAGGGGGCAGTTATTTGTAGAAAGCAATGCTTAGCCTCCAGATACATTTCCCAGAAATGGCATATGCCATTCAAAGGCCTAGACACTCTTATGCTTTCAATGTAGAATAGATAGCCTAATGTGCATAGAAGCATGAATGGCAAAGTTGAAGATCAATATTATAACTGTTTTTTATTTCTTTGAAGCACAGTGAAAGAAAAATGTTGGTACACTTTGGAGATTCAGTGGTCCAGGGTACACTGTCATAACTTGAGGGACATTATAAAGTTTTTTAAAAAAGAGGAAAAAAAAATTCTGTTTCAAGCACTGCATTGCATAATTTTACCTGCCCAAACAGACCATTTACAAGTATTAGGTCAGTAAACTGCTAACATCCATAAAAAGGTAGCTTTCTTACTAAAATGCAAGAATTTAAAAGATTGGTCTCTAAACAAAGGACAGAAACAAACTGGAATGAAAGCGTAGATATCACATCTAAAATTGGGGTTTTTTGTTTGGGGCTTCGTACTCCTCTCTGTGTCGTATCCTGCTGGAGTTCCAGGCCCATTCCTCTAAGACCCTGTCCACGTACAGGCCCCACACCTCCCTGCCCAAGGCGCTCAGGACACATGTCACTTCCCATCCTGGAACCACTCATGGTTGCCGGTGGAACTCCAGGATTAGCTTCAGAACTTACGCCGCCGCCACCACCTAGAGGTGGAGCTTTCTGGCCTCCTGAACCATAGCCTCCCCATGTTCATTGCTCCTCCGCCATCCGTTCTCACGTCTCTTGATCCGTGTAGCCCATTCGGCTGTCACTTTCCTCTCTTTGGCGCCTCATTTGTTCTTCCATCTCATGTTGACAAATCATCATCTCTTCCTCGCTTCTACATCATTCCTCCTCTTGCCTCAATTGCATTTCTTAACATTTCTGCGTTTCTTGATTGTGAAGTTCTTCCGTGCGTCTTAATTCCTCCTGTCGTCTCTTCAGATCTTGGCACAAAGGATTTGCCTGATGTTCACAGCAGGCGTCTTCCGTTTCATTTTCCAATTTGTCTTTTGCATCCTTCCTGGTTTTTTTTTTCCAGCTTGTTCCCTTTGCTGTTTTTCCATTTCATGACCAAACACTTCCATCGCTGAGAATATTCATACTGAGATGTGCCACGCTGGGCAAAACGAGGAGGGGTTCCTCTCTCCTTTGGGTACATTGGATTATCCTGTGCAGGTTTTTGAGGAAGACCATCTTTATCGTCTCGTTGTTCAAGTGGTTCCACAGTGACTGGACAAGGAGTTGTCAGCAGAAAAACACTGCATTGTTCAAATGCCTTTCTTGTTGCTGGTTTAGAAGCAAATTCAATAATGCCTTTCCTGGTAGATCTTCCACGATCATCCCCTGTTATAACAAATGGGATCAAACTGGCTAATGGCTTCTTCCAGCAGCTCATTGGAAACATGAGGTGAAAGATTAGGAACAGACAGGGCAGCAGGATATGGGGCCAAGCGAACTCGAAGCTGTCTACCTCCCATGGGTGTATCATCGAGTTCAGCTTTGGCAGTTTCAGCCAGAGCTCTAGATTCAAGCTTAATAAATCCAAATCCTTTGCCTTTGTTGATAAAAACTTCTCCTGGCTCTCCATATTTAGCAAATAGTCTTTTGAATTCATCCTCTGTGATTTAGATTATCACAGGTAGATTCCCAAAAAACAACCCACATCGCTGTAAGTTTTCTCTCCAGGCCTCCTCAAGAGAGACAAGTTGGCTTTAAACCCTTCTGAGTGCGGCCATGGGGCCGGGGCCCCTGCGGTGCTGCTGGTGGTAGGGCGGGTGGTGTTGGCGCCCCCGCTGCGGGGCTCCCCACTGCTTGATGCGGTGGCTTGTGGCTGCCAGGAGTGCCTAGGCCTGGGCCCTGCGTAGGCCCAAGGGTGGAGGCGTGGTAGGGACCCTGCTGCTTGGAGGGGTGGGTGGCGATGCCATCGTGGGAAGGGGGCCTGAGGTGACTGCAGGCAGCGGCATCTGGGTGGGAGTCGGGCCTGGCCCTGACCCTGGCGGGGCCCCCGAGGTTTGCTGAGTGGCGGGCGGCGCGCTGCCCTCTCAGGGAGGGGGCTGGGTCCCTGAGGAGTGGTGGACTTGGATGAGTCCTGTGGCGGCGGCGGCAGCGGCTGTGGCTGTGGCTGTGGCTGTGGCTGCGGCTGTGTTAGTGGCAGTGGCTGTGGCTGCGGCTGTGGCAGTGGCTGTGGCTGTGGCTGCGGCTGCGGCTGTGGCAGTGGCAGTGGCTGCTGTTGGTGTGGAGGCGGGGGCGGCCTCAGAGACCCAGGGGACCATGTTCTGATTGAGGCCCATGCCGGGCGGTGGGGAATGGAAGTCGTGGAGGCTGTCGCCTCCTCCACCCCCGCCAGGACTCCAGGACCCCAGAACCTATCCCAAGACAGGCTTGTGGTCAATGGGAGGTCGAAGCAGAAGCGAAGAAGACGCTCGGGAAGCGTGGAGGCCACCTTGCTTCTCCCGAAATGACGGATGGCACAGGCCAACTTTCTGATTATTAATACAAATTTATCTTAAAAAATTTGGAAAAAAGATATTTTAAAACCCACCCATAACTGCCATACTAAGACAGTGCTTGTTGCTATTTGGTGTATGTCCTTCTAGAGAACAACTCAAAGTAGAAACCAGACTCCACAGGATGTTTTCTACAGCAGAGAGAATACGGTAATAAAAGGTCCTATGGTACTGTGAGGACGCTGGAATAGAATCTCAGTGCCTAGGGAAAGGGAGCCTGGTTTCCTCAGTGATGGGCAGATTACCTCACATCTCTGCCTCCGTGTTCTCATCTTAAAATGAGATGACAACAGTACCTGTGTTGATAGTGAGAGAATACACGTGAGTACTTAGCATACTCCTTGGCGTGTAGTAACTACTCGGTATGTGTATGAATACCGAAGGCCTGGCATCTTAGACTCAGGGCCAGGTGGGTCCTAGAGGCCATTTGCCAAAATCGCCTCATTTTACAGGTGTGGGAACAGAGACCCAGGCGGAGTGACTCGCTTCATGTCGCACTGCTAATTTCCAGTAGCTCCAGATACGTCCTTGCTCCCCAGCTGCTCAGACGCCACCCCAGGAAGCGTTCTCGGTGTTCTTGCCCCCTGCTGCTTTGCCGCAGTCCATGTGACTCTAGGTTTTCTAGCGGCTCCCGGATCCTCTTGTACGCACGTCTTCTGTAGCACCAGTGTAGAAGCTGGGTTCATGCCTCTACTAGCAGAGGACACAAAAAGCATGACTTGGTCTCCTCCGATAGTGTGTGACTTTCTCGAGGGCTTGGCTAATCTTTCTACTTTGTATCTTGAGAACCAAGCTTCTTGACAACTGCGAATGAATGTGTTGTGGATGCTGGGAATAGTTTAATTGTATCCAGCTGGTGGGAAGGGATAATTCCATGTGTGTTACTCATTGACTTTACAAGCCTGTACAGGGGATACGGTGCTGTGTAGGACAGACTGGTCCCTTTCTTGTGGTGATTACAGTCTAATGGGAAAGACAGACATGAAGCAGTGAGCTCCATGCTATGCTTATTATTTTGCCAAATGCCATGGAGAAGAATAAGGGTGCCAGGAGAGCCAAGAACAGGGCATCTTGGCTGACTGGGTGAAGAGAGGTCAGGAAAGGCTCTTCTGAGGAAGGAGTTGGTGAGCCTCCATCTGAAGGATGAGATGGGGTGGCAGCCACGGGGCAGAGTGGAGTCCCGGGTGTGGGAGTAGCATGTGCAAAGGAGGTGGAAGGAACAGCACATTCTAGGGATTTCAGGAAGACCAGAGTGGCAGACAGCAGAGTTGAAGCTGGTGAGATGGGCAGTGGTCAGATTCTAGACGGCTTTGTAGATCATATTACAGACTTTAAAAAAAAAAATTGAGCCAGGGTCTTACTTGTCACCTAGACTGGAGAGCAGTGGCATCATGGCGTCATCATGGCTCAATACAACCTTGACCTCCTGGGCTCAGGTGATCCCGCCCAAGTTAGCCTCTCAAGTAGCTGGGACTACAGATATGCACCGCCATGCCCAGCTAATTTTTGTATTTTTTTTTGTAGAGACCGAGTTTCACTATGTTGCCCAAGCTGGTCTTGAACTCCTGGCCTCAAGCAGTCAGCTCACCTCAGCCTCACAAAGTGCTGGGATTACAGTCAAGAGCCATGGCACCTGACAATATTACATATTTTTTATTTTAGCCTAAGAGCAATGGAAAACCTAATGTGTTTTAACTCTGAGTACTTGTTTTTAAAGAGATGTTGACATAGGAATAAAGGGTGACCAAGATGATAAGTGATCTAAATTTTGTGTCCTATTTGAAATAATTGTGTGCAAAGAAGAAAGAAAAGAGAGTTATGTGATACAAGAAGAAATGGTAGGTGTAAGAGGAAGTAAGCTTGTTCGGTGTCGCTGCAGAAAGTATACCTCAGACTTAGGTTTGAAGGATGCGGATCTTGCATAAATGTCAGAAATAGCTTCCTAATTCCTAGAATTGGTCATGAACAGAATGGGCTACCTCATGGAATGCCGGAGGTGTGCAGGGAGAGGCTGTAAGTCTGCCTGCTCAGGACCTGTCATAGGAATTGCATGCATGGTGGGAGTGGCCTTTGGGAATTTTTGTGCTCCAAGAGTCCTGAGTCTGTAAATCAGGCGAAATCTGCACGTTTCATACTGTCTTGCAAATGGTTCAACAAACCTGAAAATTGATGTCATCTCTTTCTGTAATCTGAAAATTCATAAACTTGGGACTTTGTAAAAATAAATTTGTAAGATGGAATATGTCAGTTTTTTACTTTATTAATATTAAATGTTTGAAGTTGTATTTAATTACTTAGGTAAAGGAATCCTTATGGAACAAAGAACTGTTGTTATTGGTGGGTTAGTCTGAAGCTGAGGGTTATGGCTAAGGAAAGCCAACATGTAAAACCAGGTCATTATTTCAAGCAAAGAGGAAAGTAACATATTCTGAGAGAACGCCAAACTCCAGGATAACAAGCACTGGCTACTCAAGGGATGCTTTTATATTCATTTGTAAATCAGAAAAGAAGGCCAAAGAAAATAGAGGATTTGGATGTTTCTTCTCCTAGGGGAAGTTTGGACATCATGCATTTAACCACATTCACATAATGGAAATAAGAAGCAACAGTCCAGAGATTCCTAGTGCTGTGTAGCCTGTAATCGGCAATCAGGCAGGGGCTCCGAGACTTGAAAGGCAAGGAAGGTAGGAAGTAATTGTGATAGAGGTGATGGATGGAGCTGCATTCTCATTTGGAGTGGGAACAGGGAGTAGGAATTTTCTCCAGACCATCTGAATCTGGAGGAGCAGCTTGAGAGGAGAGAATGACAGATCCAAGCACTGGGGTAGAATGGGAATGAAGGTTTCCGTGTCTTGGGCACCGGCCGGGAGGCGCATTCCACTTGTCCTCTCCTGCGCGGGCTCCAGTGTGCTTTGTTGGTGGAGAGAAGAGATTCATTTTCCTCCGCCCTGCTTTTCTCCTTGGGTAAATGGATTCCTACGAATATGGATTGACACACCCTTCACAAGGTACATTCTTGCTTCCCTTAAAACAGACTCCGTTAGTTAACAATTCAACTGGAAAAATGTTTCTTCTTGATCCTTACCCTCATCTTGATTGATTTAACGGTGAAGATGGATGGTGAGGTCTGGTGGATGTGTGAGCTGAGATTTTTTTTCTTTTTTCCTCTTCCTTTTTTTTTTTTACTTTTTGGAAAAAGCTGAGTCCAAGAGTCTGGTTGCAAACCCTAAACTGTTGCTTGACATATGGGGCATAATGATCTCTGCAGGGAGAGATGCAATTCTGTGGGCAGTCAGGCTTCACTCCGAGCTCTGTCTTCATGGACTAATGCATCTCTTGTTGATCTTTCCTTCTGGGAACAACGCAGCAAGCAAAGGCTACAAAAAGAAAATACCAAGCGTCCAGTGAGGCTCCCCCCGTGAAACGGAGGAACGAAACTTCATTTCTCCCAGCCAAGAAAACTGGTGTTAAAGAAACTCAAAGGACTTTTAAGGGGAACGCACAGAAAGCGTTTTCTGCGAAGAAGCATTCGGTTAGCACGAATGATGGAAACCAAGAGGAGAGACCGTGTGTTAAGACTTCATCACTGTTTAAAAACAACCCTGACATTCCAGAGCTCCACAGGTATGTCCAGGGGCAGATGCCCCTCAGGAAAAAAAAGACTCTGTTCTCCCCGTTCTTTGTTCCTATTGGAACTGACGCCTGGGTTTTTGTTCATCATTTACAGATCCGTAGTAAAACAGGTGCAGGAAAAAGTGTTTACTTCAGCTGCTTTTCATGAACTGGGCCTCCACCCACATTTAGTAAGTGTACCTTTCAGTGTTTTGTGGGTTCGTTTTTTTTGGTGTGTTTGTCCGTTCAGGTCTGTGAAATGGCAGTTCTAGGAGGAGAAATGGGAGACAGTTTGTTTCTGCTCCGAGTTACCTGAATGAACTGAGATTGCTATGGTACTCTTTTAGGGCAGTTCAGGGGTGCTTAGTTTGTTGACTGTTGACTGCTTTCTGACCCCACCGGCCCCACCTCCGGTTCTTTTTTTTTTTTTTTTTAAGTACTGAAGACTTTCCTCGGCTAATACAATTTAGGGTCAGGACGTCACTTGCTAAACTTTAAACAGCTTCCTGTTTACTGGATAGCTGTGGTGGTGAAGCCATTTGTGGTGGCAGATGTCACAGTGACCATAGGAGAGGGAACTGTGCTGGCATCTTGCTGTTAAGGGACATCTACAGTTTTAGGGAAGTGGGGGAAGAAGAGTATTTTAGTGTGTGTTCTGCAAACACACGGACACTTTAAAGGAAAAAGGTGAGTTCTTCAGACACTCGTGAGTAAAAATATGTATATACACATATGTATATTAACTTTTAGGCAGGCTTGGTTTCCTCTGCTTGTATGGTTACAACCTACCCCTTCACGGGTGAGTTACTAAGCCTGTTTCTCACCTGCAGGGTGGAACAGGGTTTCTCAGACTTGGTGCTGTGGACATTCTAGACTAGGTCACTCTTAGTTTTGGGGACTGTCCTGAGCATTGCAGGATGTTTAGCAGCATCCCTGGCCTCTACCCACTAGATGCCAGTACTGCCCCCCCCACCCCATTATGGCAAGCAAAATTTTTCCAGACATTGCCCGGGTCCCCAGGGATTTAGGGCGGGTGGCAGAATCACCCCAAGTCGAGAGCACCACCTGGGTGGAGGAACTTAATTTGGTCATAGTAGTCAATGTCATCTCAACAGCAGTTTCTCCTTTTTTGTGTAATTTCCAGTAAATATTTTGTATCCAAATATTAAAGTTTTTTCATCTTCTCTCTTAGATTTCCACAATAAATACGGTCTTAAAAATGTCTAGTATGACCAGGTAAGAACTTCATGCTAACTTGATTTCTTAGGCTTTAAGTGGGTATAACCAGACGAAACATGTCTGTGCAAGGCAGACCAAATTTGTGTCTTGGTGTTAGAAAACAGCAGGCGCCAGGCTATTGACCATAAAGGATTGTCATCTCACTTAGCTACTCATTCTCTCCACCTGTTAAATGGAAAGACCGGCTTTCCATCCACTTCTGCCCTTGGCTCTAAACTGCGAGAGATGTCTGATTCAGAAGGTGGGCTGCATGAGCGCCACTGTTTACTGGGCTTCCCTGAAAAGAATTTGGCCGAAATATAGAATGCGACCATGTCATTTCTTAGTAGTAAGAATTAGTGTCAACCAAAAGGTCAAGAGGAAATGTTCCGTTGAATAGAATGGGATACTGAAAAAATGTTTTCAGCGTTTGCTGTAGGGAATGACTCCTGGAAAATAAGAAGTAAAAGGTGTGGGGGAGATGAGCTTCCTTGTTTTGAGTATTTGTGCTTCTGTGCATTTTTTTTTTTTTGAGACAGATTCTGTGCATTTTAATAATGATCTTTTACTTTGATTAGTAAAAATTAATAAAAATATTACAGACTTAAGGAACCTCCCCACGAGTTTTTTGTTTGATCAACCAAATTTAAGTGATTTTTGTGTCTGTTTTGGTTCTTGGTTTAAAATACATGTGTAGTGATTTTTGTGTCTGTTTTGGTTCTTGGTTTAAAAGACATGTGTAGACACACATCTCAGCATGTCTGTAACCTTTTCCTGGAGAATCCAGAGAGCTGCCGGCTCTCTGAATAGCTGGCGAGCTTCCTCCTGCTATCCTGCATGGAAACCTTTCCATTGTGTTTCATATTTCTGTTAGTGATAGCAAGAGAGTGTGTGATACACTTTGTGGTAACTCTGATTTGTCATCATGCCTGTTCCTTTTTTTTTTTTTTTTTTGTAGACAGAGTTTTGCTCTTGTTGCCCAGGCTGGAGTGCGGTGGCATGATCTCGGCTCACTGCAACCTCTGCCTCCCAGGTTCAAACAATTCTCCTGCCTCAGCCTCCGGTGTAGTTGGGATTATAGGCATGTTTCACCACGCCTAGCTTTTTTTTTATATTTTTAGTACAGACAGGGTTTCTTCGTATTGGCCAGGCTGGTCTCAAACTCCTGACCTGAGGTGATCTACCCGCCTCGGCCTCCCAAAATTCAAGGATTACAGGTGTGAGCCACCCCACCTGGCCACCTGTTCCATTTTGAAAAGAATTAGTTTAATAGAATGACCGGTCTCTGGCTTGCCCTACCATTTTCAGGCTAAGTTCCAGAAATGTAACTAGGGTTTGAGCTTTCTAATCATCAAATTTTCTTCGTACCTTTTTTTGAATGCTTCAATAACTTATGTGGCTGTCTAGATGAATCTTAGTGTGTGCACTTGCCTTTTATGTATCCTGCATTTCTGTCTGTAACTGGATAATATAGATAAGGTGTGTTCTTTTTTTCGGGTGGCCAAGTGTTCAGAAGCAAAGTATTCCTGTGTTGCTGGAAGGCAGAGATGCTCTCGTGAGATCCCAGACGGGCTCAGGTTAGTCTCATTTCATCTCCGCCCTTTTTCCTCTGCTCAGGCCCATGGTCCTGCAGTAGGTCTTGCCGTGAGGTGTCTGGGTTGGTGGTGGCGGCAATTTTTCGTTTGGGGGAGGGAGGCCATGCTTGCTTTTGATGAGAACCCTGAATATGTTCACATAATGAAAGGAAGGGGCAGTTGATGGTGCCACAATGAGGAATGATTGGGAAGTAGTCAAGTTCGGCTATAATTTCCTCAGTGCCTATTTCGGGGCTTTACCAAGTCCCACACTCTGTGGCCAGAGCTGCCCATTCTCACTCTAGTGGAGAATGAATGTTTTCTGCTGGTATTAAACACAGAGGGATTTGTGGCCTGAGCATACGCTGACCAGATGCCAGGTGTGCTCAGGGACAGAACGCTGTTTCTGCGTGTTCCAGGCCAGTCTACACTTGCTGTTTTGACCCTTGTATGCCCTCGGCTGGTCAGCTGTCCTTTACTTCCACCAGCTCGGCCACCAATCAGAAGGCTGGAGACCTAAAGTTTTTGCCATCTGTTGGTTTTCCGTCATTAGAGATTAGCTCTAGAGTACAGACTGGCTCCCAATCACGTCAGCACTGCAGAGGAGACGTAATTGACCACTGAAGCTCATCTGAGAGGGTAGGGAGGACTTCAGAGGAGGAATTTTCTGGCTTCTACAGACAGCCATCAAGTTGAGCTTCTGTGTAATTTGGGAGACATATCATTCTCTCTAGTTAGATGAATAAAGGAACTGAGGCTTCTAGTTTTTAGAAGTACTGATTTTACAAAGCAAAACTGGGATTTGTGCAGACAGGGGAAGGAAGTTCTTTTCACCTCTCTTGGATGTATAATGAGCAGCTTCCCTTTCCCCCGAATGTAGTACTACTGGAAGATAGCAGAGCCTGTTTTCTTTGCATTCTTTGCTTTTCCTACATCTGTAGGGTGTGTGATTTTTAACTGCTTTTGCTTTTTTTTTTTGAAAGGAAAAACTCTTGCCTATTGCATCCCTGTGGTCCAGTCCCTTCAAGCAATGAAGTCAAAAATACAGGTGTGTATAAAATGTATTTTTCTGTCATTGCTCTTAGTGCTTAAGCAGCTGTCAAACTGAACCATAACAGAAATACAAGGACTAAAAGGATCTGTTTTCACTTAGTATTTTTTCACCTCCTTTTAATTTATTTATTACATAAATGTGTTGTATCTAGAGACTATGTCTAGAGTAGAATAAATACACTTCACAGTTGTCATAGTAAGTATACTAGTAAAATGCTTTGTGACATGCGCCCCGTGTCAGGCATGATACTTTGCACGTGTTACCTTCTTAAATCTTTAACTGCTGTCTCCCCCCACCGCATTATAGGTATTACTGTGATCCAGATTTTACAAAGAAATACAGAGGCTTAGGAAAGTTAAATAACCAAGGCCGTGCAACAAGGAGTGGCGAACCTAGATTTCTACCTCCGTTCTTTGGCCGCAGAGACCAAACTCCTTACTCTGTGTGAAGACACAGTGAAGGTTGATTACTGGCTCTGTGCTGTAATAGGGACTAGTGTCTATGTTTTCCACAGCACCTAACATGGGACCTTTTACAAAATGATCACTCAGAGTCTGAAGGTGATTTGATTTTTCAGCTATCCATTTATGCTCGAGTCTGTGTTGTATATAAAGCATTTAACCTATCCTAACTTCCAATATGGTGTTTACTTTTGACCAAGAAGGCTGAACTTCATATTTAAAACAGTGGTTTCTCATGAACAGTAAATATGAAAATAAGCACCCATTTAGCTGAAATATTAATATTATGGCAACTTGGGCTGCCTCATTTTTGAGATTATCCAGAATTTATCTTTAGTTGTGAAACACGTTAAGTTAGTGCCTGGGGTGCGTTCCCTAGGAGGCCAGTTAACTGCTGTGACCCTGGGCAGAGGCTTTGTTTCAAACACCAGCCCAGGGTCCCAGAAATAGAGCCCTCATTATTCTCAACTGAGAGGAAGTGGTAAGAGCGGAAATAGAAAGTGAGGGAAGTACAAAAAACAGACAAAAGTTAATCGATTACTGTTTTTCTCAGTTTGGATATGCAGAATTAATGGTATATCTAGCCTACCTGATATTTGAGTGACTAAATAATAATTGTGTTGTATTGCAGTCCATAAACTAAAACAAAATATCTATGAGTCCAAACTGATAACGATAAATGAGGGAGAAGATAGAATTCTTTATGGTAGAATTCTAATAAATGTAGAAATGATAGAAGTAGGAAGTCACCATTTGGCAAAAGCCAGTCAGTTGTTTCAGGCATGAGTTATCGTAGATACTAAAATGAGTGGATGACGGTGTGTTGGGGGTTGCGGGGAGAGAAGTGGTTATTTACATAGCCTGAAAGTATCCCTACACAAGATGCTTTTTAATTACAAAGGGAAAAGCAGTAACTTTCCATTCAGGAAGCCTAGCAGTCACCACCTTAACCAAATGATCAATGTGCATCACCAGTAATGAGAAATTCTGACCTCGTGTGCCTCCTGATACAATGTACTGTGGAGGACACATCCCTTCTGCCAAAAATGCATAACCTGAATTTGATCTTGAGGAAATGCCAGACAAACCCAATTCAAGGGACATTCTACAAAACAACTGGCCAGTATTTTCGGAAAGTGTTAAGGTTATAAAAGACAAATGCTAAAGAACTACCCACATTAAAGGGGACATGACAACAAAATACAACATATAGTCCTGGATTGGATCCTAGTTTGGAAATACGACATTAACAGGTTAATTGATGAAATTTGAATAAGGTCAGTAGATTAATCAATAGTATTGAATTAGTGTTAACTTCCCAGTTTTGATAATTATACTATGGTTTTGGTAATTGATAATACATATGGAGAAGCTGAGAGAAGGGTATATGAAAACTCCGTATACTTTTTAATGCAAATTTTTTGTTGCTGTCGAGAAGGAGTTTCACTCTGTCACGATCTCAGCTCACTGCAACCTCCAGCTCCCAGATTCAAGTGATTCTTCTGCCTCAGCCTCCCGATTAGCTGGGATTATAGGTGCCTGCTACCATAGCCAGCTAATTTTTGTATTTTTAGTAAAGACAGGTTTCACTATGTTGGCCAGGCTGGTCTCAAACTCCTGGCCATAAGTGATCCACCTTGGCCTCTGAAAGGGATCACAGGTGTGAGCCACTGCACCCAGCCCATGCAAATTTTTTGTAAGTCTGAAATTATAAGCCTGAATTCATTCAAAATGAATAGGCTAAGAATTATTTTTAATCGGTTGAAGAAACCCTACAAAATCATCCAGAGATGGATCTCAGTGTAGCCATTAAAAAAACGATATTTTTTCAATTACTATTTGTGAACTTGAGCAAATATTCTTACCTTGTTACTTGAATTTGTGTGAAACATTGACCCTGGCACATAGAGAAGAATAAATGTAAATTTTCTGTAATCGCGTAGTGAAGTATTATCTACTTGTATGCTACAGGAGAACATCTTGCCAGTGGAGAGTGTTTTCTTTTTTTTTTTTTTTTTTTTTCTTTTTTTTTTTTTTTGAGACGGAGTTTTGCTCTTGTTACCCAGGCTGGAGTGCAATGGCACGATCTCGGCTCACCGCAACCTCCGCCTCCTGGGTTCAGGCAATTCTCCTGCCTCAGCCTCCTGAGTAGCTGGGATTACAGGCATGTGCCACCATGCCCAGCTAATTTTTTTGTATTTTTTTTTAGTAGAGACGGGGTTTCACCATGTTGACCAGGATGGTCTCGATCTCTTGACCTCGTGATCCACCCGCCTCCGCCTCCCAAAGTGCTGGGATTACAGGCTTGAGCCACCGCGCCCGGCTGAGTGTTTTCTTTATACTGGTTGGAGAATTTGGACTATCTGAGCTGGAATGGCTTATACAGTTCTAGCCCAACTCTGATTTCATAGATCGTGACTGCAGGATGAGAGAGATTTGATGGACATACATATCGGGGGGGTGGCGTGGTGGGCAGCTCTGCTTAATACTGGGTCTCAGGGTAATGTCAGGCAAATGGTTGCATCCTCCGTGCCTCAGTGTCTTTTTCTGTAGCACAGGGGCAGTAGCAGTGCCTGTCTCCAAGGGCTGGGATCAAGGTTGAGCTAATGCATGTGCAGTGTTGAGACCTGACATCCAGTGCCTGGTGACATCATGCTTTGGCCATCATCAGCAGCATGGTCATGTGGCTACATGGAGGGGCAATGATTTGATTGGTTATATTCAGAACCATGAATAAGCCATGTCATTTTTTATTTGCTGCAATATTTTTTTAAAAATCACAAATAGGTCATTCTATTGAAGACTGGAATATTCTGTGGAAACACAGTTTTCCAGGCATCAATTTAATTCACTTATTTCAAGTAATAATATAGTCCCTTGGAGTTCATTGTAAAATGATTTGACCTGTAAAAAACTTACGTGGAGGGCACAGCAAATTGAAGGCACCCAACAGATTCTTAAATTACTTTGGTGATAGCATGAGAATGGACTGTTTTTCTGTGTTCGCACTCTTCAGTTATTTTGGCTCTGATTTTTTTTTTTTTTAACATCGTATCCATCCTCCCTCACTTACTTGTGCCCTGTGAGGAATTGATTTTTCTTTCTTCTTCTCTATGTAGAAACACCTTTTGAAATGTCAGAATCTCCTAACGTCACACAGTGGTACATTGCTTCTGTTGTACTAGCATATTTACCATTCCTGGCTTGCGTTCAGTGTAGTCTCAAAGTCGATGTTGAGTACAGACGGCTCTGGTTTGAATTCCAAATCCTTTTCTTCTTAATGGGTAAATGTTTCATGCAAAACACGAAAACCATGCTTGTAATTGAATTTGCTGTTAACTCTGGGCTTAGCTTTGCCACTAACGTTGTTTTGATTCATTCATTCAGTGTCTTTAAGCACTTTTAATGTGAAAGGCACTACTGGCTTAGAGGCTTTTTTCAGATTACTTTGGTTTCTTTTTTTTATTAAGGCTTTTTGGATATAATGCACCATATATGTTTTAAAAATTTCGAAGAGTGCTAAAAATATATATAGTGAAAAGTAAAGTCGTTCTACTCCCACTTTCCCCTCGTGGCACAGTTTGCTTCTCAAGATGCCATGGTGGTTATTACCCGTCTCTTGTATATCCGCCCAGGGAAATTCTGTGCATATCAAGCAACCATGAGTGTGCATAGTTCCTCTTACCACTTTGTGAAGTGTTTTTGTTTGTTTTTCTGTTTGGCTCGGTTTGATACACGTGCAGTTGCTTTGTTATGCAGGATGTTCTGTGCCTTGCTTTGCTTCTTTTGATGTGTTCTGGGCTCCTTAATTAGCACCATACTGGGCTGCCTTGTTCTTTTTGATGACTGCCTAGCACTTCATTGTATGTATGTAGTGTGAATTACTGATTCATTCTCATAGCGTTTGGTGGAATTTATATTATGTTTAGTATTTTGCTACACACCAGCCACTGTAAATACTCTACAGTCTGAAAATATTCCACAACCTCATTACGCACATACGTGCTCTGTAGAAGAAATTTCTGTAAGTAGAATTTGCATTTTTATTTTAGTAGATAATTATGCCAAAATTAAACTTGAAAGGGAATATGCCAGTGTGCACTCCCACAGCGGGGAGAAGGTCCAGTTTCCCCATGCCCTCTCAGTGCTCTCAGCTGCGTTCGGTATCTTCTTTTTTTTTTTTTGAGATGGAGTCTTGCTATGTTGCCCAGGCTGGAGTGCAATGACATGATATCAGCTCACTGAAACCGCTGCCTCCCGGATTCAAGTGATTTTCCTGCCTCAACCTCCCAAGTAGCTGGGATTACAAGCATGTACCATCACACCTGGGTGTATGGAAGGGAGGAAAAAAGGAAGAAGAGGTTGAGTGCAGTGGCTCATGCCTGTAATCCCAGCACTTTGGGAGGCCGAGGCAGGTGGGTCATAAGAGGTCAGG
The DNA here is from genome assembly GCF_048565385.1 of Saimiri boliviensis. Taxonomy (NCBI): domain Eukaryota; kingdom Metazoa; phylum Chordata; class Mammalia; order Primates; family Cebidae; genus Saimiri; species Saimiri boliviensis. Next base: position 142,214,618 of record NC_133450.1, read on the forward strand.
GATTCGAGACCAGCCTGGCCAACATGGTGAAACCTGTCTCTACAAAAATATAAAAAAAAATTAGCCAGGTGTGGTGGCACACGCCTGTAATCTTATTACAAGGGAGGCTGAGACAGGAGAATCGCTTGAACCCAGGAGGCGAAGGTTGCAGTAAGCCGAGATCATGCCATTGCACTCCTGCCTGGGTGATAGAGCAAGACTTCATCTCAAAAAAACAAACCCAATTCAAATAGAAAAATGAATAAAGGGCTGGGTGTGGTGGCTCATGCCTGTAGTCCCAGCACTTTGGGAGGCTGAGGTGGGTGGATGGATCACTTGAGGTCAGAAGTTTCAGACCAGCCTGGCTAATATGGTGAAACCTGGTCTCTACTAAAAATACAAAAATTAGCCGAGCATTGCGGTGTGTACCTGTAGTCCTAGCTACTTGGGAGGCTGGGGCAGGAGAATCACTTGAACCTGGCAGGCGGAGGTTGCAGCGAGCCGAGATTGTGCCACTGCCCTCCAGCCTGGCAACAGAGCAAGACTCTGTCTAAAAAAAAACAAAAAACAAAAAAAACCCTCCAAAAACCCAGGGCTTTAAAAAATACGTTAATTAAGGAAATTAGCTCTTTCTCTCAGTTGTGGCATATTTTCCTCCTGGCTTATCATTTGACCCTTGGTTTTGTTTAGGTGTCATTTTTCCATTCTGAAATTTAAAAATTTTGGATAATAAAACTTATTGGTGTTTTCTTTTAACATTTCTGAGTTTTATGTCATCTGTTAAAGGGACAACTTAATTCCAGCTTTGTTTTCCTAACATTTTTTTCTCACAGGACTTTGGAATTAAACCAACTTTTTCTTGCTTATCTAAAATGGCCCTTATATTATTTTCTAAATTTTGGTATCTATTTGATTCTATTTTCAGCTTTCTTTGCTGTTACAATCTCTGCTCATGTGTAGCTTTAAATTATTATAACATCTGATACATTTTTCATAAATGTCTTGGTTATTTTTGTACATTTATTTTTCCATATGAACTTTCAAATCAGGTTGTCTGGTTATTTATGTTATTTTATATATATACATGTTTGTGGCATTTTTGTTAGAATTACATTTATGAAGTGATTTAGAGAGAATTAGCTTGTATGTATATACTATTGCATCTTCTTTTCCAGAAATAGGATGTATCTTTTTGTTTATTCAAAATTTACTTTATGCCCCTCAGAAGTGTTTTAAAATTTTCTTCATATAGATTTTGTGTATTTTTTTGCCAAGCTTATTTTTATCTTTTTTTATTGCTATTATAAATGTGATATTTTTTCCTTTCATCGTATTTTTTAACTTTTTATATTGAAGGCTATTGATTTTTTTTTTTTTTTTTCTTATTGTGAAGGAGTTTTACTCTTGTTGCTCAGGCTGGAGTGCGATGTGCAATCTTGGCTCATTGCAACCTGTGCCTCCCGGTTCAAGCGATTCTCATGCCTCAGCCTTCCAAATAGCTGAGATTACAGTTACCTGCCACCATGCCCAGCTAATTTTTGTATTTTTAGTAGAGACAGGTTTTTACCATGTTGGCCAGGCTGGTCTCAAACTCCTGACCCCAGGTGATCCACCTGCCTCGGCCTTCGAAAGTGCTGGAATTACAGGCATGAATCACTGTGCCTTGCCGGCTATTGCTTTTTATATATTAATTTTGCACTCAGCTACTTGAAAAAATTATCTTGTTTGTAATAGATTTTTAGTTAATTCTCTTATGGGTTGGTTTTTTTTCCCCCCCTAATTTTGTCTCCTACTTTCTAATTTTATGTATCGTATTTTTTCTCTTGTCTGATTGTATGGGCCAGGACCTCTAGAACAATATTCTAGAATGATGGGGTTAGTGGGTGTATTAGTCTGTTTTTATGCTACTGATAAAAGCATACCCAAGACTGGAAAGAAAAGGAGGTTTAATTTGACTTATAGTTCCACATGGCTGGGAAGGTCTCATCATGGCACAGGGCGAAAGGCATGTCTTACTGGTGGCAGCAAGAGAGAATGAGGAAGAAGCAAAACAAGAAACCTCTGATAAACCCATCAGATCTTGTGAGACTTAATTGTAAGAAAAGCGGGAAAGACTGGCCGCCATGATTCAATTACCTCCCCTTGGGTCCCTCCCACAATATGTGGGAATTCTGAGAGATAGAATTCAAGTTGAGATTTGGGTGGAGGCGCAGTCAAACCACATCAGTGGGCACCCTTATCTCGTCCCTTTCTTTGCTGAGATTGCTTCTGATGTTTTACAACCAGCTACCCCCGTGTCCTGTCCATTTGGAGTCTTCCTTTGTTTACCCAGCTCATGGCATTTCTTTTCTTTGTGTCAACAGCGCAGGGATGGCCCCTATGTCTTGGTGCTCGTGCCAACGAGAGAGGTAAGCAGGCTCCCTTTCGGGGCAGGTTTTAGGTACATGTTTTCACTGATGTCCTGTTGAATTTGTCTTCCTGCTGCACAAACCACTGCACACCAATTCCGTTTGCCTGGAAACCATCCTTCTGGTTCTTGTCAAGGAGACAAATTCAAGTAGGCTCTGAGAATCATAAGTATGGAAAAGTATTTTCTTATTGTCTAGAAACCAGTGACACTATTAAATGTCTGTTTAATAGTGTTTTGAGTTCAATTGCTAAAGAAAAGAAAAATTTTGCAGCTGAATTCAAAACCAAAAGCAGCTCGCTCTGAAAATGAACCGTTATTTTTTTTAAGAAGCTACTGCTACAAAAAAAAAAAAACTTAAACTTTTCAATATTTTTCTTCTTTCTTGGTAGAAATCTCTTCTATCTGATCTATTTTATTTGCCTACGGAGACAACTTCAGATTAGGGTATCTGGTTTCTATATCAAATGCTAATCACTTCCTCACAGAGAATTGATCACAGAGATGGAGATTTGAAGTCAGCCTTTTATACAGCCTGCAGTGCCCTGTCTCTGCTCAGTCCAATGAAGGAGCAGGCACAGAAGCTATTAAAATTTTTATAGCAGCAAAGTTGCTACTTCTCTAGGATGCTTCATGAATACTAAATATGTGGAAACCGTATATTCATCCTTTGAGAACGGGATTCCGTATGAGGCATTGAAGGTCGTCAGTAGTTGTAGCCGACTTTAGTTTTCACTTGCTTTGTTCTCTAATGGACTTGTTGGTTTGCTTTGTTTTATTGATAGAAAGTTGAGGAGTGACCATCTCCCAGATACCCTGGCACAGTTGTAGAATACGGTCCTTGCACCTTTAGAGTGAAGTTCCCAGAGACTAGCATTTTGAACCACTATTCTGGTTTACCCTGCATACATAACTATATTCTTTCTCTTTCTAAGGAGAGTCAAATTCAGGTCACTTCGTTTCATCCCCTTACATTTTTGTGCACTACAGACTTGAACTTCTCTGTGTGGCACTCTGGGAATTTGAGCCAGCAGAGGGAGCACAAAACACTATTTTTGTGTATTTCCAAGGTTTAGACCTGATGTCTTTACACTCTTTTCCCAAACTGACAGGTTGCAGAACCAGTCTAAGAACAAGGTGTATTTTCAGAGTAGATTCTGTGTGTAGGATTATTTTCTTCTTAAATCTTAACTTGAGGTCCAAGTTTGGATCCTAATCACATTACATTGTCTTAAAAAAAAAAAAAAAAGAAAAGAAAGAAAGGAAAAAGGGGATCCTGTTCATCATCTCTAACTTTTAAAATTTTTGCAGCTGGCTCTACAAAGCTTTGACACAGTCCAGAAACTGCTTAAGGTAAGGCAAACCATGAGCATTTTATGTTGTTTTCTGACTTTGAGGAAGGATCCAATATACTAGTTTATTCTTTATTTTTAAAGAGATAAGAGTCATTTCCTTTTGCCTGTATATCTCTGCTTTCTCTAGGTCAGGTGTCCCCAAACTATGGCCCGCGGGCCGCATGCAGCCCCCTGAGGCCATTTATCCGGCCCCCCGACCCCGCCGCACTTTGGGAAGGGGCACCTCTTTCATTGGTGATCAGTGAGAGGAGCACAGTATGTGGCGGCCCTCCAACGGTCTGAGGGCAGTGAACTGGCCCCCTGTGTAAAAAGTTTGGGGACGCCTGCTCTAGGTAGTTTATAGGTTTTTACTGATCTAAAGCTGCCAGCTTCTAGCTTAGCTGGATTCTCAGTGATTCCTGGTGCATAAAGTCCTACAATTGGTTCATCGTAGTCACTAGCAGGCCACATGCAGAAATTCACAGATACAACCTGATGGCAGTCCAGTGGAAAGCAACTTAGAAAGCTGCAAGTAGGGTTTGTTTAAGAAAGCAGAGTGAAGGCTGCAGAGTCAAAGCCTGCCAGCTCACCAAATTACATCAGGAATTGATCCATCCTTCCTTTTATTAGGGGTGGAGAGTAGGGAAGGGTGTTGCTTGGCTTTTATCTTAACCCTCAAAAAGGCAATAGACTTGCCAGAATGTGTTTTCAGTTCAGGCTCTGTGGGGAAAGACAGGGAAGCTACTTGAATGATTTAAGAAGCTCACATTTCTCTCTTACTGTGGTAGAAGCTGGTTATAGACCTGTAATTCAAGTTAATGCTGATAGTGAACATGGGTGTGGCAATGCCTGGGGATTGCGTCTGCACAATTACACCTTATACAATGGGAAGCTTCAGTTCTTTCTCATGCCTTTTTAAGGAAAGGGAATTTGGAATCAGTGTCTTATGTTAGTAAAGGGGGCTTTGCATTGACTGTGGTCTGCTGTCTTTCTGTAGCCATTCACCTGGATTGTGCCCGGAGTGTTAATGGGTGGAGAGAAGAGAAAATCAGAAAAGGCCAGGTAGGGAGAGGTTCGTTGGTTATTTCCTTCATGAATCTCTTTGTCCTGCCTTCCTATTCGGTAAGGTTGGGTCCTTCTAACCCTGCTGAGGGCTTTGTCTCAGGCTCTGCTTCCTACTCCCGGTGCACAGGGACAGATTGAGTCAGTGGGGAGTGGTCACCTCTAGACGGTGCTGTTTTTTAAAAATATTAAACTACAAACCGGTTTCCTTCCAATGTTGCTAGTAACAGTGCTGTCACCTTCTTAACGCCCACCTCCCAGATGCCCCACAGCGTTCCTGGTTTAGTATACATCCACCTGGATGTGACTCGCTTTTGTGTACATTGAGAGTTTGGGGTATCGTTGTTTGCTTTTACAAAAGCAAGACCATAAACTTAGATAATGCTTTGCAACTTGCTTTTTACGATCACGTATGTTCATTGCGTCCTTTATTAGGATTTGCAGTGGGTGTTAGTTGAAAACTGTTGCAACAAGTAAATCTCAAATTGCTTCATTCTTTTGAAAATATTTTTATTGTATTAGAGCTTAATAATTAGTGCTCAATAATGATGTATGTAGTCTATAACTGAGGAATAAATATGAAGCCTAAAGCCTCAAAGCATTGGTTAGGGTTCAACTCAGCTGTAAATAATAACAGTAATAACAGATAACAGCGGCACAAACAATACACGAGTTTCATTTTTCTTTCACATTTAAGAAATCTGACGGAGCCAGTCCAAGGCTGGCCTGGCGCTCCAGTGTCAGGGCTCAAGCTTGCTCTTTCTGTCTTTTTGTGCCACTGTGGAAGGGTTCTATTTTTAAGGTTACCTCATAGTCGTAGATAGTTGCAGGCACTCCAGCCATTGCATCTAATTTCCTGCCAGCAGATACAGAGATGATCATACCTGCTCCCTCTGAAGGTGCTTGTGTGATTGACGTGTTCCCTTTACCCTTTTATCCCATTGCTAAAACAGAAACATGACTATACTTAACTGCAAGGGAAGCTGGAAAATATCCCCAGCTAGGCTGGGTGCAGTGGCTCATGCCTGTAATCCCAACCCTTTGGGAGGCCAAGACAGGAGGTTGACTTAAGACCAGGAGTTTGAGACCAGCCTGGGCAACATAGCAAGACCTCCGTCTCTACAAAGAAAAAAAATGTGTTAAAAATTGGAGGCTTTTATTACTGTGGACAATAGGAAAATGGTTGTTTGGGGAATGAGAAATTAGATTTATTGTATATAACCCATGGGACAAAGCTGAGCCCCGCTGTATGGAAGTTACATAAAGGGTTTAGTGTAAGAAAAAAGTGTCCTAGCAATTGGAGCACATTGGCATGGGCTAACTTGCTCAGATGATAGATTCCCTGGCACAGAAACCTTCAAGAACAGGCTAGATGACAATCTCTTTGGAAGGTTCTAGAAAGGATTTATGAATCAGATAAAGAGCACTGGCTTATGTAGTTATGATTCCTTCCGAGGTTAAGGTTTTGTGATTTTTTTTTTTTTTTTTTTTTGAGACGGAGTTTTGCCCTTGTTACCCAGGCTGGAGTGCAATGGCACGATCTCGGCTCACCGCAACCTCCGCCTCCTGGGCTCAGGCAATTCTCCTGCCTCAGCCTCCTGAGTAGCTGGGATTACAGGCACGTGCCACCATGCCCAGCTAATTTTTTTTTGCACTTTTAGTAGAGACAGGGTTTCACCTTGTTGACCAGGATGGTCTCGATCTCTCGACCTCGTGATCCACCCGCCTCGGCCTCCCAAAGTGCTGGGATTACAGGCTTGAGCCACCGCGCCCGGCAAGGTTTTGTGATTTTAATGGAATTTCAGATCTTAACAGTTGCATTTCACAGGAGAGGGAAAGGCTCGAGCACAGCTTTCCACCCAGTTGTCATTGTTTTTCATGATTTCAGGCTGTGGCATGTTTGCACTGTGCATGAGACGAGTCTGCCTCTTTTGCCTTTTTCCTGTGTTTTCTACTGGTGTAGCCTTGTTTGATTTACTTTCTTTTATGATACATAATTTTAAACAGACTCCGCAAAGGAATAAATATCCTTATCTCAACTCCTGGACGTCTTGTGGATCATATAAAATCCACAAAGAACATTCATTTTAGTCGGCTGCGGTGGTTGGTGTTTGATGAAGCAGACAGGTGAGCCTCGCCCCGGGATGGTGACAGGTGGAAGGGAAGGGCTGTTTCTGCTCTCCCTGTTGCGACTTCTCTAGCCCCTTAGACCACATTTGCTCTTCACAGAGATAAAAATTTCTTTTATTACAACCACAGAATCCTGGATTTGGGTTTTGAAAAGGACATCACAGTGATACTTAATGCTGTAAATGCTGAATGCCAAAAACGACAGAATGTCTTGCTATCAGCAACACTCACAGAAGGTGAGTTGAAAAGATGTGATGGGACCTTCTTTGTTCTTAATGAAGAGGAAGGACCTGGATTGAATTCCGGTTGTTTATTGCAGCGATTCTCAACCTCAGGGAGGTGGGGGCGGGGAGAGACGCGTCCTTCGAAGACTAGCTCTGAAAGGGCACAGGGAAAGGGAGAAAGGGCCCGGGTGAGGACGAGGAAAGACTGGCTGCTGTTGGCTTGGCGGTTTCATGGGTCTTTTTTTTTTTTTTTTTTTTTTTTTGCACTTGCACAGAAGATGGTGGCGTCGTTATCTGAGTGCATTTTTTATGTAATCATTCTTCCTCCTAAAGAGCTATTGAACTTAACAAATGTATTATTGAAGAAGCTCTTCTCTGTCTTCCATCCATATAAGATGGAAATTGTTAGCTCCCTTTTGTAATTGGGAACAGGTAGGCTTAGAAAAGTTGCATCACTTCACCAGAATCGCCCATGCAGTGAGTCGTTGTCTGACCAGCAGTGCAGTGCTCACGTTCTCGCGTCTGGTTTCTGTGGTTTACTAGGCCACGTTGCAGTGTGCATGGACCAGATGCCGTTCACGTGGCCCCGCACTGTTCTCCATGTTCTAAGTAACATTAATTTGGAGGGATAGCTCGTGAAAAAGGGATTCTGTGGTCAAAAAAGTTTGAGAAATGCCCCACGTTCCCCTCCTTGGATATTTTCGGGGCACATTAACACAATAAAGGCCCTGAGAGCGCTGCTTTATAGCAAAGAAGCTTTTGTGAAACCTTTGAAATCCAAGGTTTGCCATAACTTACTTGACCAAAGAACCCTTATGGGAGGTGGGGGTGGGCACAGTATCTGTTGCTATTCTGTGGATGCTGTTCTGTAGGTGAGTGTTCGTGGAATGTTAGTGTGGGCTGGTTGTTAGGCTATGGAAAGAGATTGGTAGATCTCCCTGCAACACACGCATTGGCACTAGGGCAGATCAGTGCTGGGACTTGATGATACCCATGGGGACTTTCCTAACATACATGGGTGCCTGCTGTGGGGGGGGGCGTACGCTTGGTGACCAGTTTTACAGTGTTTGTCATCCGCTTTGCCCTTCTCATTTTATGCAAGGTGTAACGCGGCTGGCTGATATCAGTTTGCATGATCCAGTCAGTATTTCTGTCCTGGACGAGAGCCATGACCAGTTGAACCCAAAGGACAAAGTGGTCCAGGAGGTCTGCCCTCCACCAGCTGGCGATGAGCTGGACAGCTTTGCAATACCAGAGAGTCTCGAGCAGCACGTGACTGTGGTTCCCAGCAAACTGAGGCTCGTCTGCCTAGCAGCCTTCATCCTTCAGAAATGCAAGGTAGGACTGTGGGCTAGAGCCGACTTGATCGAGGGAAGAAAGGCTGCTTTCTTGTGTTAAGCATAGGCTACGTAGCAGTGAGTTGAGACACCAGGAATCAGAGAAGGTTTTCCAACTTATCTCTGTGTTCCGGAGGTGGACTTTGATGGATGTCCTTTCAGTCAGGTTTTAGGGTTATGGTAAAGAATCAGAGGTGAGTAATAGCCATGATGTTCAGCTTGAAATCTGTCCTCCATATCTCTCCTGTGACATTAGGAACATCACAGGTGGTGGGAACAGCTGGATGTCAGGCAGACCTAGGGGCTTGTGCTCATGTTTCTCAAAGAATCTTGGCATTTGTGTATTTATTTACTAGATTTCTGTGATAATTTTCTCTGAGATGTGGGAAAATAGTGAGTGGAAGGGCTGAAGGGTGAAGTTTCAGGATATTCTGCGTATGTGCGGTCTCAGCCAGGTTGTGTTGCCTGTGGCAAGCCCTGGATGAGTGAAAGGAACGCAGCTCCACATAGCTATACTCCAAAGTGTGTTTATTTTTGTCAGATAAGGAAAAGCTGTTTGAAATGATCGCTGTGTTATTTTCCTCTCCTGCATTCTTTATAGAGTGGGGTATTGCTGTTTGTGTGTGTGTTTTTTTTTTTAAATAATTCAAAAGTAATCACCTTTGTTTCCAAGTAGGGGTCAGCATGACCATGTAGTTTAGAGAAATACTCGTTTTAATGTCACCTAATCTTAAAATATGTGGGTTTTCCCTCCCTTTGTGTTGATACAGTTTGAGAAAGACCAGAAGATGGTTGTCTTTTTCTCAAGTTGCGAGCTGGTGGAGTTCCACTACAGCCTCTTCCTGCAGACCCTGCTGAGCAGCTCAGGGGCCCCGGCATCAGGCCAGTTGCCATCTGCCTCCACGCGATTAAAATTCCTACGACTGCATGGCAACATGGAGCAGGAGGTGAGCACCGATCTCCCTGTGGAGTGACGTGGCCCCACGTGGACATGGGGACAAACCTGAGTCCAGCAAACCATTCTTTAGGCTCAGCAATGGCTACGACCCTTGCACGTTCCACTGGGCAAGTCAAGAATTAGACGAAAATGGGTGACCCACTGGAACTCGAGGGGATCACCCTGCAGGATTGACGTGGGCGAGGGCAGTCTATTGTTCCCATTCGCTTTTGCTCCAGGAGCTGTTCTCTTCCACCCGAGAGAGCTCACAGGCCCCGACTTGGCCTGAATCTACCTCAACCAGCTGTTAAGGCAACAGAGTACCACTAAGTAGCTGGCACCAGGGAAGGGTTTTGCCTTTTTAGTACCCAGTGTGTAATTAGGGCTTGATGTCTTCAAATTAAGAGCATTAATGGAGCTAAATTGTGGATCCCATATGGTACTGCTGAGCACGGCTGCTGTCATTGTCAACAAGACGCAGCGCTGCACTCTGAACACTTTTGGTTGGGAGAGGGTACTGTGAACCAAAGGGGCTTCGGGTTCCCAGTTCTTTCTCGGCAGAGTGAGATTTCTGTTCAGGAAGAAGAGTACAACATTTCCCCGATTTTCGGGACTTAGTTGTGTGAGTCGCATTCCTCTGCTCTTAACTGGGCTGTTTGTTAGGGAGTCGGGGTGGAGTGTGGGAGTGAGATTTGCTCGCTGGAATGGGGGAAGAAAGGACAAGTGAGACTCGGAAAGAGGAGCCATTTTGACCTAGAGGAGAGGTTACCAGGCAGCTTTGAAAATTAGAAAGCGGCCGGGCCCGGTGGCTCAAGCCTGTAATCCCAGCACTTTGGGAGGCCGAGGCGAGCGGATCGTGAGGTCAAGAGATCGAGACCATCCTGGTCAACATGGTGAAACCCTATCTCTACTAAATATACAAAAATTAGCTGGGCGTGGTGGCATGCGCCTGTAGTCCCAGCTACTCGGGAGGCTGAGGCAGGAGAATTGATTGAACCCGGGAGGCGGAGGTTGCAGTGAGCCGAGATTGTGCCACTGCACTCCAGCCTAGCACCTGGCAACAGAGTGAGACTCTGTCTCAAAACCAAAAAGAAAGAAAATAGAAAATGAGAACGAAAACTGGAAATCAGAATGAGATTTGACTTGAGCCAGCTTAAAAGATCGTAACACTTCTAGAGCTGAAAGGGACACTAGAGCTTTGACATCTTCCTAAATAAGTCCAGCCCCTCTTAGCTTTTGCTCTTTAATTTGAATAATGAAGTAAATGGAGGCCCAGAAAAGCAAACCTGCTCAAGGTCACTCAAGGACACAGGTTATTTGCCACATGTTTTTGCCTTCAGACCACTGATTGAATCAGACTTGTTGATTTTATTTTTTTAGTACCATTTATAGTTTTGTGTTTTGTTTTTGTTTTAAGCTTTGTTACTAATCCTGTGGTTCTGTTTTTACTAGAGGTGTTCCATAGCTTCGATCCAGGGGTGATATGGGGAGCTGGGTGTGGACTCAGAACGGTCTAGGGATTTGCTGTAATACATCACACAAGAGTCTGTAGCTTCATTATACAGAGTATAATGTTCGTCTCACATAGTAACGGGAATAGTCTAGCATGCTGTTTGTAGCTGTGCCCTGTGGGGCACACTGCTTGTGCTCTTGTCCTGCTGTCATTTACTGGCTGTGGAATCTCAGGTAACTATTTCACCTCTCTGTGACTCAGTTTCCATGTCTCTAAAATGGGGGTGATAATTGTACTTCCTTTAGGGTTGACTGAATTAATGCAGACAGAGCTCTCTGTACACAGCACACAGTAAGTGCTCAGTAAATGTTAGGCACCATTAGTACTATTGTTGTTCTCTGTCCTTCAGGAATAGTTCTTTTTTTATAGTTTAAAATCGTTATATTTTATTGATGCTGTTTATTAAGTATTTAGCCTTTGCAGTGGAAGACAGGAGGTATAGCATCCCTGTGTTTTATTTTGTAAGTATTGGGGTAAGTTTTTTATTCTAGACTAAGCTGAAACAATCCCACTTACATCTTCCTGGCCACTATCCTACGTGGCCTTGGAATGGTCTCCTTTGTTGATTGGCATGGTTCTGCATAAGTTGATGAGCATTGGATAGAAGTTACTGTGTGCGTGGTAGGCATAATGAAAGTCCAAGAGTTTGTTAGGCTTTTTTTCTTACCCCAAATCTGAATACATCATATCTGGTCTTCAAGGTGTTTCATAAGCTTTTATGACGTTTTTTGATTTTTTCTGATTTTGATTCTACAATGTAGCCATTAAAAATGATCCTTATAAAGACCATGCAGCAAACTGAATGAATGTATCTGTCCTTTTGAGGGTCTGAGCGCTGACACTGCAACACAACTCCCTGCGTTCAATATCATTCCGGCCCTTTACCATGGGTGCATGTCCTTTGGGCAAGTTCCTTAACCCATCTGTGCCTCAGTTTTTTTCTTCTGGAAAGTGGGAGTGATGATAGTACCTACACATAGGGATGTTGTGAGGATTAGAGAAGTTCAGATGTGTAAGGTGCTTACGCCAAGGTCCGGTACATGGTGAGCACTTGATGAATGATTGTTGTTTTATGTCTTTATCTGGTTTACTAAGTGAGGTGTGCCCGGGGCTTCCAGCCATGGACAAAATCTATGCACATGAAAGACCAGAAAGACATGCCGCAGTACAGAGTGACTGTGCCAAAGCAGCAGAGACTTTACCTTTTTCCAGATTTTGAGTAGCTTGGTTCTCTTTCTTTGTATTTGTTGCCGACGGGTAAATGTAACCAACTCTCCAGTACGCAGAGGTGTCACGACTGAATGCGTGATTGCAGGCTCTTACTGAAAGCATTCTAGGATGCTCACCTTTTGGTTCATTAAGTGTGTTTCTAGGAATTTAACCTAAGGGAGTACTTAAGAATGTACACAGTGACTTATTTACAGAGATGTTTATCACAGCATTGATTGCAACATTAAAATATCAGCAGGGCGTGGTGGCTCACGCCCGTAATCCTAACACTTTGGCAGGCTGACGCTGGTGAGTTGCTTGAGGTCAGGAGTTTGAGACCAACCTGGGCAACGTGGCAAAACCTCATCTCTACAGAAAATACAAAAATTAGCCAGGCATAGTGGTGCATGCCTATAGTCCCCGTTACTCAGGAGGCCAAAGTGGGAGGATCACTTGAGCCTGGGAGGTGGAGGTTACAGTGAGCTGAGATTGTACAGTGAGCCTGGGTGACAAAGTGAGACCCTGTCACAAAAAAAAAAAAATAAAAAAAATAAAAAATCAGAGACAACGTTAATTGCCAGTAATACAACGTTGGTCACATAAATAATGGTACATCCATTTAGCTGAATACTATTTTACCATGAGAGATGATGTGATCTTTGGATACTTGCTGGCGTGAAGAGATGTTCATACTCTGTTGGTATATAAGAGCATGTTGACAATATAAGTAGTAGGTGACCATTTTTTTGGAAAGCTGAATATTTAGTTATATTATGCACAAAAGGGGTCTTGGGAAACAGCAACGTGTCCCTAGTGGTAGTGGTGGTTTGCGTTGAGTGATATTTTATTTTCTTCCTTTAACATAAATATAAGTTTTTCTACAGTTAAAATACATAGTTTTATAAATATCTAATCTTTTAAAAAATTGCCTGTAGAGAAGGTTGGTTATTCTTGATTTCTTCCGAGCACTTGTAGGAGAAAGTTTAGAATAAATTGCACACAGGTTTGGAACCTTCCGTGTAGTAACTTGTGCCCTCCTGTTCTTGTATTTGGCCATTCCTGGAGAGTGTGCCTACCCTGGTACTGTCTCCCAGAAATGTGCACCCTCAAAGTTCATCCTTGTAGCGTCGAGTCTGGTCCTGTAAGTACAGGGTCATCTTAGAAAATATAAAGAATCCGCTTCTTCCTCTTGCCTGGCAAACATCTCTGTGCCTGAAAACAGCTCTAGCAGTAGGAGATGGGGAGAGCTAGGGAGATCTAAGCCTACCTTCCTGGAGTTTGTCTCTGAGTTGTAAGTCCCTATTTTTCCTCGTTTTTGTAGGAAAGAACAGCAGTGTTTCAGGAATTTTCACATTCCAGAAGAGGCGTCCTTCTTTGCACGGTACGTATCATCCTGTCTTCCATGCGAAGGCAGATACATTTCTGTATTGGCTGTGTACTTTTTTTGTCTCCTGTTTGTCCTGTGGTCAGCCCTACAGGGCCCAGGAACGCTAGGGGCCCCATGGTGGGGCTGGCCTCTTTGCACTTCTTTCTTGTCACCTGACAGAGCCACAGATAGCCAGCCACCACTGTGCAGAAGACTTGGCAATTTGCTCACTAATAGTGGCAGCTGTTGGTCTGAATATGTGTGAATCTTGGAGATTTCTAGCTACCAAAAACTTGTAAATTACAGCTATCGGGAGTAATTAGAGCTGAGAAAGTCTTTCCACAACAAAATGATTCTGCTTGCCTCTGCTCACCTTTTCTTAAAGGAAAACCGGTGCATTTGGGCCGATTTTATTTGCTGTTGTCTCAGACTATCATTGGCCCTGTGATTTCAGGGCCAGCTTCCTCAGCCTCAGGGTTTGCAGTCTTGGGTAGCTGCCTTCTCTAGCACAGCACTGACCTTTTTAACTCACACCTCTTGTGCTCTTTTGAGATTAAAAACTCACACCTTCACTGTTCCCCCGCTCTGGGGATTCACTTTACTGTAGTTGTTGCTATCTCCAAAGATTAAAATGCCCTCTCTGTGCCATCTTGGATGATGTAACTTAATCTCCAATGGGTTATTGGAGAAGTCCCTGTATATACAGTAATGAATTGTGCTATAAATGTAGTAAATCCAGTGAACAAGTGCTGGGTAGAAAGAAAGATACTAAGCTAATGCCCATCTGGGCCACATTTGATGCAGTTACTTTTTAAGGAACTTGTATTCCATATTCAGTATTAAAGGCCATGGAGACTTTTCTATCTAAGTGTAGAGTTTCCGTATGAGTGCAGCATGGTTTCTTGTGTACTCTTCTGCAAGAGGGCTTGTTGGTAACCTGCTTATCACAGTGTCGGTTCTCATGTGTGTGAGGCAAACAGTGGCTCTGCTGACACTCATTCAGATCTGAGAGCTGTAACCATGGAACACTTGCCTCCTAAGGAGATCTGTGTCTGACCAAGCCTTTCCCTTTATGAGGCCCATCCATGAGTCAGATGCTTGAGCTTGTTCTAAAGCCATCTTCATGCATGGTCTGTACTGAAGATTAATTCCAAATAATCTAATAAAGAAATTTGATGGGCCAGGTGCAGTGGCTCATGCCTACAGTCCCACCGCTTTGGGAGGCCAAGGTGGGAGGATCACTTGAGCCCAGGAGTTCACGACCAGCCTGAGTAACAATATAGCAAGACCCTGTCTCTACAAAAAAATTAAAGAATAAAAATTAGCCAGGCATGGTGGCATGTGCCTGTAGTTCCAGCTACTCAGGATGCTGAGACGGGAGGATCCCTGGAGCCCAGAAGGCCGAGCTACAGTGAGCTGTGATTGCACCACTGCTTTCCAGCCTGAGCAACAGAGACCTTGTCTTAAGAGAAAAAAGCAGGAAAAATAAATTTGTCAAAAATCCTCATTATATCTAACAATACTTTGTGGCAACGGATCCCTCTTTATCTCTTTTCATCCTCCTCCCCCTTGCTGCTTACCCTTCAGCAAAACAGCCCTCTCTTTTAGACCCTGAATGTATCTTTTGGCTTTGGGGCCTTCATTCGGGCTAGTTCCTCTGCCTGGAACACTATCACGATTTTCACTAAACCACCCTTAGGTCTCTGCTTACATTTTATGTCTTAAGAGAAATGAAACCCAGGAGTCCCTGTTCCTCCCCATGAGGCCGTCCCAGTGCACCCTGCATTTCTTCACCGTAGTGCTCATCCCACCTGGCCTAGGTGCCTTCCCAGCTGATCGTCAGCGCCGTGAAGACAAGGACAGATTTGTTTGCATTTCTATCCCGGTGTCTAGCATAGAACAGGCAGGCAAACGCAGTAGGCACTTGGCATTTTTGCTGGTCAAATTGGAGGCGATAGATGGGGCCCAAGAAACTCGATGTTGAGAGCTACCAGTGTGTGTCTTTTTTAAGACAGAGAGGTAGAGATTAATAGACTTACTTACTGGGAATAAGTTTTTCATTTGTCTGGTGTCATCTGAGAAGTGAATGTTCTAGACCGTCAGTATTGAAATAGAAAGCAGTAAGGAGCCTTGTGGTAGAGTTTGGGTTATGATAGGAAAAGATTATTTTATCTTTGACCCATAAGATGCTGGATTTATCCCTCGGAAATTGTTGAGTCTCCTAGTAGGCGAACACTTTACAGACACGGGGAGCTCTAAGCCCCAAAGAAAACTCCAGGTATCTGAAGTTCAGTTGCTTGTATTTTTAGTAGCTCTTCATGGGAAAAGATGATTCTTTCTCAGATATTTCAGACAATTCTCAGTGAGATCAAAGCGTACGATCACTTTCCTTGTTCTGTCTGGCTGATGATACCTACAGGCACGTGGTATCAGCTAGACAAAGAACGCCATTGTCTTGGCAAAGCACAGTACCCCCCCAACCCTCTGCACCCTGCCAGTGCCAGGTGCCACATGTAATGAAAACTCTCCCTTGCCCACAGCCTGATTTCTCTAAAGCCCTTGGTCTTTGTTCATTTTCTAGTACAGGCCACGCTAGCATGCTGATCTTCTGTGGACTCTCTTTGCTCTGTAGTAAAGATGACTGGAGAAGAGGCGGGTGGGGCTCGTTTCTCTCAGTAGCTGGGCCAGAACAGGAGGGCAGGTTCCCAGTCATGGGAAGTTCTTCGCTTCCTCTCGGTGTTTCTGCCCCTTCTGCCATGCTTGTTTGCTCTAGCTGACGCTTCTGGCATCTGAGAGCTGCGGGGCGCGTGGGACACACACGCTGTGATAGATCATGCCTGGGTTGGGGGAGATGCTGCCACTCTGCGTCCTTTTAAGCAGCCTGTTGCTTGCCAGGCTATCTGAACGCTCTCCAGGAGCCTCCTTGGTGTTAATGAGGAACGAGGGCCACTTCAGGATGAGACAGATGGAGAACTGGCTTCTTTTGATAAAGAGGAATCGTGTTGTTAATCGTTACGTGGGGATTTTCCCCCGTTTGTACTAATGCCTTTTGCCATTTTCATTTATCATCCCGAGATCCTTTTAACAAGGCCAGAATGAATGTCCTTATGAAAATTTGGAAATAGCAGTGTGCTCACACAGAAGTTCACAGTTACACTATTTCCTTTACTGTGAAAAAGTCCCCCACCCCACTTTCCTTCCTGTTAGAAACAGTGAAGGTGCATGTGTGTGATTTATTTCATTTTAATTATAAACATCTTAGAAGCAGGGAGCTTTTTAATTTCATGCAGCTCTCAAGCCCTGATAACATGGCTTTGTGTACTGTGGCTGTTCGGCACAGGTGTGACTGTGGTAAGATGGAGCCTAGGCACAGGGTAGTTGGGGCAAAAGAGATGAGTTTGTGAAAGACAAGGAGTCCCCACACATTCACAGTGTACTTTTCGTGTCTTCTGGAAAACTAGATCTAAGAAAAAGCCAAGTTAAGTAGGGAGTCGGAATGAGCAGGAAGGAGTCATTGGAAGTTCAAAGCCCACTTTCCCAAG
The DNA here is from genome assembly GCF_048565385.1 of Saimiri boliviensis. Classification (NCBI taxonomy): domain Eukaryota; kingdom Metazoa; phylum Chordata; class Mammalia; order Primates; family Cebidae; genus Saimiri; species Saimiri boliviensis. The sequence goes on from NC_133450.1 coordinate 142,231,658, forward strand.
TGGAATCAAGCAACCAAAGGGATCAGATACCAGACACTGGGTTATTTGCAAAATGTTATTCCCTCCTGCCTTTATCGAGAAGAACTCACCCTAAGCCAGAGGAAAGGAATCTGGTTTTTAATACCATCATAATGTTGATGAGCTGATAAATTACCACTGAATGACTGGAAAATGGAGTTTCCAAACCACCTGATTTTAAGGCTGACACTAGGCTTTCTGTTGGTCTGGGTGGCTTTCCTTGGTTGTCCCTGGATAGAGCACAGTCACCTTTTCCCCAGAAATGAAAGACACTTCCAGATCCCCTGGGCGCCGCCTGTCCCTCGGCATCCTCCTCGGCCGTCCGGCACTTGCTTTTCTTTTTCGGAAGATGCACCTAAATCACCTGTGCTGCTTCCCTCCACCTTTGCAGTTTTTATTTCTTTTCTGCTTGAAGCGTACTGTTCTGTCTGTGCAGTTCTTAATTTCCTCTCCTCCTGGGAAATTTCCACCGTGCCAGGAGGCTAGGAGACAAAGGAGATAAGTCTGTGAGAGTCACAGAATGTCAGTTCTGTGCCCCAAATAAATGTGGACTTCCATGCTTTCCTCTTGGGTATGCTTTTTAGGTAAACTTTATCTCTTTCATTTTGTTTTGTTTGTGTTAATGGAAAGATCATTTGGAGATTGTTTGCTGTTTACTCAGTTACGCTAACTCATGTTGCCAGTTTTTTGGCGGCTCCAGCCAAGATCTCTCGCCTCTGACAGCTTCTGCACTCTCTCCTTCCTCCTCTGATTACGCAGCCCAATCTGTCACCCGGACAACGGGGGCCTGGACCCTGCTGATGGCTTTCCACACACGGCAATAATGACTTTTGGCAGGCCGGGAAGGCGTCAGAGGCGAGTGTGCTGCGTCCCTTCTCAGAGAGACGGCAGGCCCCCTCTCCCTGTTAGTAAAAGCACTTTGTGAGGTTCTTGGGTAAATAAATGAGTCATTTTAATCCAACTGACAGGCTGGCACCTGAGCAAGCTGCCTTCCATCTGTACTCCTAGGTCTCATGGAGGCAGCCAATTGTCAAGCCCAGGGCCTTCAAGGCCTCACCGTTGAGTGTCTTTCAGAACTGACTTTAGCAATTCTTTTGCCCTGATTAGTTTAAAGAAATAAAATGGGACTACATCTAGGTTCAAAGAGGAGACAGAACAGAATCCTCTGCTGAGTCTTGGGCAGGTCACGATCTCCTGTTGATCCGATGCAGCTGGCTGACTGTGCTCCAGGGAGATGGAGCCTCTGCTGCTTCCCAGGGTCCTCTCCCAGGGTGGGGCGGGGGCAGAGAATGAGATATGATGGAGGAGGAGAGTACAGAGACATTGAAATCACTTCTCCGCCTGATTGCCATCATGCCAGTTCTTACTTCACCAGGATCCGTGACATTTATAAAACCTCAGAATACTGAGATTTATAATTCTCCAGATATTTCTCACATGCATGGTCTCATCTGATCTTCACAACAACCTCATGATGTACATAGCATGGTTCTGCCAGCCATTTTATAGGCGGGGCAGCCGAGGTGCGGCTTGCTGAACGGACTCAGGCGGACTGGACAGCCCCGAAGTGGTACTGGAGCAAGCAGTCCGGTTCTCTCCTCCTAGACCAGGACTTGCCTTTCTTTCTCCTTATTCACTGTGGTAGCCTAAAGAAATGGCTGAGTTAAATCTGGGGGAGAGGAAACAAGGAATATTGGGCAGTGCTTGGCTCTTCAGTGAGGTTCCCCCAACACGTGCATTAGTGGGAGACCAGAAGATTGTGTCTTAGCCTGTTGTCCAGAGCTAGGTCAGCCAGGAAGGAAATAGAACCTTGAAGACACAGTGACAGGCTGCCGGCACCCGCCAGCGCTCACTGCTGCAATGTGTGGACTCAACAGTGAGTTGCATGAACGTCGCACGTTATTGTAGAGTCTTTAGAGTCTTCGTGTTTCCTGGTTGAATTTACTAAGCCATTGAGCATTACATTTTTTACAAGGCATGTCTGTGAAGCTCAAGCAGCCTGCTGTCTACATGTATCTCCCACTGCAGTGCACTTAAAGAAAATAAATCATTTCTTAACAAGAGCTTTGCAGATGTAAGAACTCATCAGTGTTTCTAAAAACATGAAGTGTGGTTGGTGTAGAAAGCGACTCCCGCTCCCCTTTAGATAGAGAACATCCTGAATTGTGTTCTCAAAGGCATCAGCTCTGCAGCATCAGCCTTCAGCTTCCAGAGCCTGTGGGAGCTGTCTGAAAACACTTTGTGGGTGGTTGACACACTTTTAGTACATTTAACTTCTGCTTACACACTTATAAATGCAGCCTAGCCAGCATTCACAGGAAACCCACAAATCTCAGGTACAAGTGAAGGCAGACAAACCCTGAGGTACCCTCAGTGGTCCTTCTGGGGAGCGATGGTGGGGCAGTGTCTCTCTCAAGTCCTGCCTCTGACCCTGGGGGATGCAGGAGTGTGTTTCTCTTTCTTTTTCTTTTTCTGAAACAGAGTTTTGTTCTTGTTGCCCAGCCTAGAGTGCAACGGTGCAATCTCAGCTCCTTGCACCCTCAGCCTCCCGGGTTCAGGTGATTTCTCCGGCCTCAGCCTCCCAAGTACCTGGGACTACAGGAATGTACTACCACTCCTGGCTAATTTTGTATTTTTAGTAGAGATGGGGTTTCACCATGTTTGTCAGGCTGGTCTTGAACTCCTGACCTCAGGTGATCCACCCGCCTCCCAAAGTGCTAGGATTACAAGTATGAGCCACTCTGCCTGCCTGGGTGGGAGTGTGTTTCTTATAGAAACTTCATATAGTATTACTGTTTTTCAAAAAAGCTATGTACATATGAATCCTTCGTGGTACTTAAAGGAAAAGTGGGGGGGTGGGGGGTGGGCTGTTTTTACAGAAGTATCCCAGAGCTGCAGAATGGAAGGAAGGAACGGTAACAGTACAGGCAAGGGCCAGCAATAATGCCAAAAGCCTTGGGTGAAAGGTTTTAGGAAACAGGACCATGTTATTCACTTGGTCTCAAGGTGCCACTCCCCAGTTACTTACTCATTACAAAGGAGAAAGTCACCTTCACAACAGAGGGACCCATGTAGGACAGACTTACCCAAAGTGTTTCCCTGAGCTTGTTGCTGCCAGAATTCCTAGCCTGAACCTTACCATGAGGAAGCAGTTAGACAAATCCAGTTGTCCAATGTCCTCAGGAGCATTTTGTTGTTCTTAAAAAATGACAGACATCAGTAACTAAATAAGTCAATCAAAGGCAGGCGTATGGTTCCAAATTAAGGAAATCTACAGAGACATAATGGAGTGTGCAGTGTGCCATCTGATCCTAGTTTAAGAAAGAAAAACAACTAAAAGGCCTCCGTGTGGTGGCTCATGCCTGTAATCCCAACGCTTTGAGAGGCCGGGGTGCAAGGATCACTTCAGCCAAGGCAAAAAGAATCTAGATTAACTGGGTTTAATGGAGCTTGCCTGTAGTCCCAGCTTCTCAGGAGTGGAAGGCCAGAGGATCGCTAGAACCCAGGAGATTGAGGCTGCAGTGAGCAGTGATTGTGCCACTGTACTCCAGCCTGGGCAACAGAATGAGACCCCATCTTTGAAAAAAAGGCCTCTTAGGTATCGTTGGAGAAATTTGAATATGGACTGTCTATTAGAAAATGTTATTCAGTGTTAAATTTCTTAGGTGTAATAATGGTGGTGTGGTTCTGTAGATCAATGTATTTAGGGTTACAGTGTCATGGTGTGTGCAACCTACTTTCAGATGGTTCAGAAAAATGCGCTTGCATATGTGTATGTGTGCGTGCACGTGTGTAGATAGAACGCAGATGGGCCAGAGACTGGCGATGGTGGACTCTAGATGGAGAAGTTACCATCTGTATCTCCTTCATCTAAATTGTTCTAGTCCCTTAACTTTTCTATAGATTTAAATTTTTATAAATAAAAATGGTAGGGTAAATGATGAGAACGGATTGTTAAAAACCAAAGCAAGTAACACAGGAAAACACAAAGAGAAAAGTAAAAATCCCCCTGGATCCTCTGTCCAGACCTGACCACAGTGGGTGGTTTTGTGAGCCTCTGTCAAGGTGTTGGCTCTCCATCTGCCTGCTTAATGTTTTTTTGGTGGTGTTACTCCTTCTCTCTTTTTCTTTAAATTTTTTTTTTATTAAAACCAGGTCTTGTAGAATGCCCTACACTCAGGATTGGGCTAATTGTGTCCTCATGGTGTTCAGCATGCATGTCTCCCCTACTTCCTATACACTAGTGGTTGGATCTAGATACTTGCTTAGATTTAGGTTCTAGGTTTCAGGTTTGGTTTTGTTTGGCAAGAATATGTCATAAGTGGCCGGGCGCGGTGGCTCAAGCCTGTAATCCCAGCACTTTGGGAGGCCGAGGCGGGCGGATCACGAGGTCGAGAGATCGAGACCATCCTGGTCAACAAGGTGAAACCCCGTCTCTACTAAAAATACAAAAAATTAGCTGGGCATGGTGGCGCGTGCCTGTAATCCCAGCTACTCAGGAGGCTGAGGCAGGAGAATTGCCTGAACCCAGGAGGCAGAGGTTGCGGTGAGCCGAGATCGCGCCATTGCACTCCAGCCTGGGTAACAAGAGCGAAACTCCGTCTCAAAAAAAAAAAAAAAAAAAAAAAAAAAAGAATATGTCATAAGTGATACTCTGTATTTCCTATGGTGATAGCAGTTTAAGTTTTAAAATTATGCCAAGACACTTCCAGTGTCTGAGTCAAAAGTATCAAGGTTCATTAAAGAAAGTCTGGCTTCCATCTTTCTCCTGTCCTTCCTCTGCTCTTCCTCCCCTGGAGGTAACTGTTTTCTTGAGCTTTGGGGTTCTTCCCACTATTATTTCTTACTGAAATATGAGCACATATGTTTGGTGGATTTCTAGAAGTGATACTGTTCTGGGTCAAGAGCAAATGCACATGTAATTTTGCTGGATATAGGGATTCCCACCAGCAGCATATGAGGGACATAGGATTATTTTTGGTGATGGAATGTGGTATAACATAATATGACCTTGAAAAAGCAAAGCAGACCTGGATTTGAGGATTATTTCTACTTCCCAGCTGCGTGTCCGAGAACACAGTACTTAATCTTTCTCAACTATGGTTTTCTCATCTGTCAAATGGGGGTAATAGTTGTTTTGAGGATTAGTCAGATAATGCAGGTGAAATTCTCAGTGCAGTGCGTGTTGGGTAGTGTTTAGTAAATGTTGACTGGGACGCTTGTTGTGACTGTTATTCTTGAAGAATGAATGCTGAGTGCTAAAGTATGCTAAAGACGGGAATTCCTGCTTTCTAGTCTGCTAGAATAGTGAGAGAACAGGGAATTTTTGCTCTTTAGGTGGTGACCAGTCGAAAAGATAAATAAAATTAAAAATCAATCTTCATTGCTTTTAGTTTTTCATCTATCTAGGTACATCTTTGAAGTGATTAATGGGTTTGGCCTGTATTCTAATCCAGCTATCAGAAGAGACGGGATTACTAGATCCTTGCTGCTTTCTGAGGCCAGAAAGCAGAATCCTCAGTAAACACTTTGCACTTCTCCCCCGCAGTGAATGCCTTGAGGGGAGATGTTCCAGAACACACCTCAAGGCCAGCTTGTTAGGAGTTGCTCATAATTGTGGGTTAGGGATGATAATCCATGAATGTGTTCATCATCGAGTGGTTTTTCAGGTAAAATGTAAATCAATAAAACATGCTAGAAGTGTTCAGAATTCTTTACATAACACAACTAATAATTACTGCTTAAGCTCCTAGTCTAACCTGTCGATTCTTTTAGCAAAGGGTGTTGTGACTCTTACCAATGGGTTCTGTAGAATTTGCCCCTAAATCAGAATTTTTAACCACAAGAGGACTGCAGTGGGTCCCTGAGCCCCTTAAAGTTGTATGCAGGAGTGTGTGTGTGTGTGTGTGTGTGTGTACGTGCATACCAGACATACACATGTATTCGTGAATGTGCGTGCACTGTTGGGGGGTGAACTCTCAGAGTTTGTGTTAGATTATCAAACATATCCAGGACCCCAGATAGGTTCAGAAACTCAGTGTTAAACCATATTCTTTTCTCTTTTAAAGGATGTTGCAGCTCGGGGCTTAGATCTCCCTCAAGTCACGTGGATTGTTCAGGTAATTTTTCAGCTGTTAAGGTGGAAGCTTTAGGCAGGAATGTATGATCATAAGTAGATGCATTGGCTTTAAGTAGAATAATTATTATTATTCTCTCGGGTGTTGCCCTGGTAACCAGGCAGCAAACCAGCCTTATCTGTACAATTCCTCTGACATCTTTCCTTAACCCAGCCCACCTCACCACTGCAGCAAAACAGCCAGAATGTGCGTTCATGAGAGTGAGGTGGCGGGCTCTTCTGCTTCCAGACTAATTCATGTCACAAACCAAAATTTCAACAATCTGAAAATAACAGGAATTACCTCGGCCCCTGGGAGGCCTGATTGTGTCCAGAAGGAGATGGCTCAGCTGTCCTGAGAACCGTGTCCATGTACATTGACCTGCAGGGAGCAATTAAGTTCCTGACAGCATCTTTCACATACCTCTAGTCTTAGACACTTTGCCAGAGGGTACAGGTGTTAGCACTAGAGTCTAGTGGTTTTAGTTTTGTTTTTTCTTTTCATTAGACTGCAGAATGGTATTTTTAAGCCCTTCTGTGTGGGGCCTGGGGGACACGTGCCCTGTTGACGTGAGTCATGGTTTATTCACATTTTAGTGGGATTGCATGCCTGTCACTGGCCAGGAAATCTGATCTGTTCACTGCAGATGATCACTTTAGAACTGGAGATATTGTGTCTTCTTTCCTGCTGGCCACAGAGTGAATTGGAAGATAAGGCAATGATGATGTTTAATATATGGGAGGCCAGACATACAGAATTGATCATTTAGAGCTTATATTGTGAATATTGATTCATTTAATATGCCTAGCTTCCCATACATTATATTCACCTTGGCCCTCAGCTCTTTGATTTGTGTAGCATCAAAGGGGGGGAAAAAGGAAGAATGAGTGGATGGTCAGTTAGTTTTATGATGATGAAGTTATTGCCAAAGAAAACATAAAATGCTATGTGTAATCCATCGTAATGAGTGATAGAGTCTGCTCTTTTCTCTGAGTCGGCAGTGCTCTCCATGCAAGCAGAATCACGTCCCTACCTGCAGGGAACCTGCCCCTCACCTGCCCACATTCTGTAGAATGGCCTTCATTCTGGAGGACTGTGTGGGGCTGCGGCAGGCTGGTGGGGACCAGCTCCTGGTGGCCCGGCAGCAGAGATAAACTCTGCCCGCCGAGCGGGGAGCCCCTTCATCCACACCCTGCAGTGTCCTCTGGACACCTCACCCTGTGGCCTTGTCTACCAGGGAAGTAGGTCAAGGTCATGTGGTCATCCTGGAGAAATTTACCCTCACCTGCCTACATTTTCACCTCGTACAGTCACCGCGGTGAAAAGATGCAAATAAGAAAATGAAGAGACCTGTGGAGAAGTAAAATTAAAAAGGAGATATTGGGATGAGAAGACGTCTCGTTTATCGGAAACTTGGCCACTGTTCACATTTGTGTGTCAGAGCCTTGTTATTTCCAATGAAGCCAGGAGTTTCAGGGTTGAGTGACTTCTCCTTGTGATTGTGTTAGGGTAACCATAGCACCGTGATTTAATTTTTGGGATACCTGCAGGCAGGTGAGGGGTATTGCACTTCCAATTAATGGCAGTCCCTTGATCTATGAATGCCTTCATTTTTGTTACCCTTTTTAGTACAACGCTCCATCTTCACCTGCAGAATACATCCACCGGATTGGAAGAACCGCCCGGATTGGCTGCCATGGGAGCAGCCTGCTCATTTTGGCTCCTTCGGAGGCAGAATATGTCAACTCGTTGGCTTCTCACAAAATCAAGTGAGTCAGAAACCTGAATGGGGTTTCAGCTGATCTCACCTAATTAACTTTCTGTCACTTTTTACAGTGGATGGGCCTTGTAAGCTGACGAAGAACCATTAACCCTTGTGATCCCTAAATGAGTCCCAGAATAGCCAGTGGCAAAAACTAAAACCCTTAATATCCTCAGCACATGACAGTTTCCATTGCGTTGCCAGACTAAGTCATAGGGTCCGTTGTGCCTGGTTTCCTTTCAGAGGCTGTGTTTCATTTCTCCTGCTGCAAGATAAGTGTGCATCATATTCACAGCTTCTGAAAGACTTTTTATTCACAACTTTTATTTCTTACAATTAATGATTTGTATCTTCAAAGTTGATTTGTCTTTTTTAAAAAAATAATGCTTTCCACTCATCACATAATTTCCCTCCCCCAGGAAGATAAATCCGGGGGAAATGACTTTGAGGCAGTTGAAATCCACACCACACTCACCGCCAGGACGTTCAGCCGCCATCTCGTGTGTCACAGTTCAGCACCTAGTACCCCTGAGTAAAGCCCTGGGTTCCAGACCTGGCGGCTCTGCTGCCCACTCGCTTGCAGGAGCCATGTGTGGCTGTCCCCACCAGGCCCTGCCCCACCTCCCACCTGCAGAACTCAGCCTCTCATGCTAGTAAAGACTTTCCCAAACTCTTCCAAGGCTGTTAGTGTGAACACCTATGCTCTGGGGTTTATTCAGAAAACGTTCCATGTGTCCTGCAGTGTTGGGGGTGGCAGGAAACTACTCCTGGCCTGGGAGTCATGCCGGGGGGCCAAAATATAGTTGGGGCTTTCCTTTCTTCCATGTGTTCCTTATCTTAACACAATCTGTCAGTTGAAAAGAGTGGTTTTTATTTGCTAAGGAAGATGTGCATATCGTATCTTATTAGTGAGAGAAATCTCATATAGATCAGTCGGTCACTTTTCACCCAGCGCTGCTGAGTTCTGAGCTCCCTCAGCTGGAGGCTGGCTGGCCTTTCTTTGGGGCCCTTTCGGCATCGAAGCCAACACCCACCAGGCGGGTGTAGCAGAAACCCTGGGGAAGTTGAAATACAAGCCTCTGGCACAGCCGGTTTCCTTTTCTTCCCTGACCCTGTTCTCAGAGGCTGGGAGCCTGTCACAGTGCTGCCGGGGACTGCTTTCCTCTGTCATAGGAATTTGTGTACATGCAGAAAGCACTTTCAGAATTTGGTGTTGCGGCCCCGTAATAGTAGTCACCACACCTTAGCAGCATTATCAGTCACTCCATGCTTCTTTTCCTCTTCCTTCCATTCTAGAGCTACCAATTCCCATTCTCCTGTTCCTCCCTGGCCGCAGCTGTCTGGATGTTCCCCCATGCTCATTCACTGTGACATGACCTCTTCCTAAGAAAAATGAGTGACGGCAGTTAGAGTCCAGTGATAATTGTCGGAGGCCAGAGTTAACAGCAGAGGCGCCCCTCTTTGCTCTCTTCAGTTTTCTCTAAGAACACGTTCAAGTAGATTACTATGAAGGGCTCAAACGTAAAGCTAAAATTGAGAAGGGAAAACGGTGATTAGCAGAGGCACAAAGTATCAGGGAGTCAGTGTATTTTAAAGACATAACAAATCCTGTCATCTGCTATGATGATCTTGTCTGGAAAAAAATAGTGTGTCTGCGTTTGCATGACTCCCTTCATTTTAATCCCACATTAAAAAGGAGAGAGCTCGTGGTAATACAGTCGCTTTAGAAAGGAGGAAGTATAGGTCTTTTGGTGGAGACTCTGCAGGGTGGTGTAAGCACATTTACATGAGATGGGAAGGGTCCTTGCGTGAGTCTCATTTCCCTGGTGTCTGCCCTGAACACTCACTTTTGGGGCGCTTGGGCCAGAACCGCTGCCTGCCCATGGGCTTGCTGTAATCATCTTAAACAGACATCAGAATCCGGGTTATTATATTGCGGTCATGCATTGTTCTTCCCAATTTCTGTTTGAGGAAATGCTCTACATTGGATAGCTATATATTTATTTGAACTATTTATTTGACTTAATGCAAAAAAAAAAAAAGAAAGAAAGAAAAAAGTATTAACTGTTGCAAAGTGTGCATTGGGAAGCAGACTGGAACATTTTTAGAATCCAAAAGGTACACTCTGAAATACTTTTGGAGGAGGAGGAGGTGTGTGCATGTTTTGTGCCTGAGAATGTGAGAGCCAGGCAGCGGGGTGCTGTGAGGGCTGAGGCGCTACGGGGCAGGTTGAGAAGGCAGGCGGAGGCTCTCGGCAGCCAGGGCCAGCGCCACAAATGGCTGCCTGCCCTCCTAGACCAGCGCTGCGGTGCTCACCCTGGCAGTGGAATGGAGCAGACAGGGCAAGAGACAGGTTCCTGGGCCATTGCCCCCTCTGTCTAGATGCTCAGAACTTTGCTTCTGCATTCTTTAGACTTCTTTGTATTTGTCAACTTCTTAACTTTTTTCTGCCTCCCCTTGAAATGTGTTTCTAATGAAAATCATCATTGGTTTATTAAAATGTAAATGCTTCATCAAAACGTGTATTTCTTAGATCAGGCATAAGACAGTTCCCTGAATTTATTTATTTACCCATCTTGTTTCATACTAAGGTGGGGTGATTCAGATCTGTTGATGGACCCATAAATAATCATAGTAGGTTTGCTTTGTTCCTCAGAAGTAGCGATTTCTTAGGAAGAGGAAGAAGACCCTTTTAAACTGTAAATCATTCGAGTTCCCTCTCAGCTCTTGTTTGCTTGGGGTGTATGGTCCCCCACATCGCCATGTGGACACATGGCCCATGAGCCTCGCGCTGGCTGGAATATCAGCACGTGCACTTGAGAACATTGCCTTTCTGTGGCATATTTAGCTTTTTATATTCCTGACTGCAAATGGGATTATTCCTTTTTTTCTTTCTCTCTGCTTCAAGATTTGATTCCAAGGTCTGGTGTTTCTTTTACTTTTGTGTTTTTCCTCTTTTTTTTTTTTTAAAAAAAAAAAAGTGATGAATAGAAGCAAATCAGATAGAGAAAAAGATGGGACTGGGCTATGTTTTCACCTTCTTTCAGGGTTTCAGTCATAAATAAGAGGCAAGTTCAATATCCATGTATTCCTCTCTCCTGTGAAAAATAGATTTCCCGTGAAGTCCTGGGCACTCTCCTTCCGACTGCTGCCCTTTCAGAGCATGCGGCGCCTCCTCTGGTTGACTCTTGCTGCTGCAAAAAGCCTTCAGTCATCCATAGGGCTGTGAGTTGGCAGCAGAGAGAGGATGCTGAGGGGTGAGGGCTGGGGGTGTGCAGGGAGGAGATGACATATTTCAGGTAAATCGCTGTCAGAGACGTGACATTTTCATTCATAGCCGTGTCAGAGTAACCTTTGGGGGAAAGGGGGAGAATTGTCTTCTCCCACCTAAGAGGTTGCCATTCATGTTTTAATTTGCTGTTACATTTATAAAAAGAACTTACAACAAAATCATTTGTCTTTTTATGATCTGTTCCTCACCCCCCCCCCCCCCCGAACTCCTCCTCCTCTTTCCCTTTCTCCCTGGGAAACTCTTTTCAGCAATGCATGCACATTTCCTCCTTCATCTCTTGACATGCGAGTCTCTCTCTGCTTCCTACATTCAGATGCTGTGGACTTGCAGTCGATTGGATGAAGCGGAGGTTTTCCAGACTCCACCAGTAGGCAGCTCTGACTGTTGTGTTCTGGCTCCTTGTGGCCTCTGTTCCTGAGTGAAGCCCACGTTCTTGTTCCGTTGCTTGGCACACAGCTCTGGGTTCAGCAGAGATGCCTTGGTCTTCACCCCTCAGTAATTAAGAGACAAGGGTAGTGAAGCTCCTCCAGGGCAGAAGAAGACAGAGCAGTGCTGCTGTGGACCGGCTTTGTGCCCTCGTTACCCTCACGGGGTGTTTACCCCGCAGTGGAGGATGTTTGGCCACCCTTTTATTTCCTTTTTATTCCTCTTCAGTATAAACAGACTAAAATGCTTTCTGTTTCATCGTCATCTGCTCAAGCCAAGGGAGTTGATCAGTGAACGAGCACGCTTGTTTGGTATTCAAGATTTATCAAGAAATAATGACATAATCTCTATTAAGGAAATTCTAAATGTAGCCTATTTTAAATACATCAGGGAGGAAAGAAATTGTCAGGAATATCATCCTGTCCCTTTAATAACATAGAGGTCCCCTTCTCAATTCCTAAGGGTTTAGGAAAATATTTCCTTTCCCAGAAGGTGTCACTTCTACTTCATGTCTAATTAGCTCAAGAATAGGTCAGTTTTATGCAGCAAGGTCTTTGGGTGTTTTCGAAAGAGCAGAAAGTTTACCTTGCTATGCCCTTCCTTTTACAGCGTTTCTGAGATTAAGATGGAAGATATTTTGTGTGTTCTGACAAGAGATGATTGTTTTAAAGGGAAACGATGGGGAGCCCAGGTGAGTTTTATTATTTATTGTGTTTGCTGCTAACAGACGTGACTCACTTCTTGATTTGGGGTAGTAGAGACTTTGTGTGTGAGTTATTTCCTCTGTCAAGCAAAACATTTAAAAACCATGAACATTAGATGAGGCCAAATCTTGATTGTTTTTTTTTCTCATCTTTGCTTCTGGATGTGTTTGCTGCTCTTATCCAGTGAGTGGGCTACGGTCCATTCTGGAAGTCTGCCAGACAGCAGCAGGCTCCCCAGAAAGGAAGTCCAGGCCAGAATGAGTCTGGAGGCAGCGTCACATGCTCAGCCTCGGTGGTCCCTGTCCAGATTATCAGCAAGGACGGCTGCCTAGACCTGCCTATCCCAGACAGCATGGAAGAAATAAGGATCTCTGTGTCTCCTTTCAGACACACTTAGTTCATTCATTTTTTAATGTGTGTGTGCTATCCACAGAGGAAGAGTAAAGTTGAGATCATTAAGAAGAAAAATTTTTATTATCCGTGCAGTTCCATATGGAGATTCCGAGCGGGTGCAGACAGCCCTGGACAGCCTTTCCTCCTCCTCTATGGCTGCACCCTGACTAGACCATTATTCCCTCACCCCACCCCACCCCCTTACTCGGTATTCCGTGTGTGTGAGTGCAGAGTTGCTATATGTAATTTTGTCTATGGGATATTAATTACTTGAATATTTTACATTTGTTTTTGTATGCCTGAGAACCGACTGGAAAATCAAGGCCAGATAGATCACGCTTAAGAGCTTCTCTCATGCTTTAGCATGTGTCTGTATTTGGATCAGTATTCTCCCTGAGCAGGGAGGGACCCGTTTCACTGGCCCTGACTTAAGTTCTCTTGTTTTAGAGAGCATCTAAGGAAATGTATGTGACACACAGAGAGGAAATAGCCAGAGCCTCTTTTAGCAAAGTGTGTGTCCTGAACCCAAGACTTGGCTAGACTCTTTCCATGCATGGGCGCATTTAATCTTCCTGGCCATCCAGGAAGGTAGCTATGGCCCCAATTGATAGATGATGAAACTGAGACTTAGAGAGGTTAAGGAGCTTTGACAGGGACACACTCATATTCATTAGTCACTCTGGGGTTTGAACTCTTAACTGCAAAGCACACACACTTAACTGTATACCAGTGTGCCTTTGTTAGTACAACTAAACCAAGACAATTGAACTGAATTGTTGTTTAAATAAGGCAACGTGAGTCATTTTTAGGGGTAAAATTTGATCAACAAATTGTACCACAGCAAAGATCCCTGTGAACAATAAGAGCTATTATTAACGACTCCGTTGGTCGTCAGGTTACCTTAAGCAAGTCAGATGAGATGTGGAGGCCTCTGGACCACCCTTTATTAATAGTTTGTTGTTAGGGGAGTTGACCAGTGACCAGACAGATCTTTGTTGGTCTTGGCAACCTTCTGTTCTTTTGGAACTATCGTAAATTCTAGTTAAGGGGCTCTTTGAGTTTCTTTTTTAATGTTTCCCCGGATACTTCATTATGGCTCCAGGACCACTCTGTGGGGTCAGCAGGAAGCAGATGGGGAGCTGATAGAAGAGGCAGCACAGCAGAGTGGCTAAGAGCGTGGCCTTAGGGTCACGTTTCTCTTCTGTCACCAGTGTGTGACCTTGGGCGGGGACTGGACCTTTCTAAGCCTCAGTTTCTTTTCGGGCAGGCAGCGTAGCAGAGTGGCTAAGAGGATGGCCTCGGGGTCGTGTTCCTTATCTGTCACCAGCATGTGACCTTGGGCAAGGACTGGACCTTTCTAAGCCTCAGTTTGTTCCTGTGTAAAGCTGAGATAAAAATAGTGTTCTTCTAAGGACATCAGAGGATTATGTGAGAAGTAGTCCTGGAGCCCCAAGTAGAAAGCATAGGACCAAAGGGCAATTTTTTTTAATGGGTTCTCGCTCTGTTGCCCAGGCTGGAGTGCAGTGGCGTGATCTCGGCTCACTGCAACCTCCACCTCTTCAATTTACACAATTCTGCCTCAGCCTCCCAAGTAGTTGGGATTACAGGCACGCACCACCATGCCTGGCTAACTTTAGTATTTTTAGTAGAGATGGGGTTTCGCCATGTTGGCCAAGCTGGCCTCAAACTCCTGACCTGTGCCTCCTAAGGTGCTGGGATTACAGGCGTGAGCCACCGCACCTAGCCCAAAGGGCATTTTTCTTTTTTTTCTTTTTTTTTTTTTTTTTTTGAGACGGAGTTTCGCCCTTGTTACCCAGGCTGGAGTGCAATGGCACGATCTCGGCTCACCGCAACCTCCGCCTCCTGGGCTCAGGCAATTCTCCTGCCTCAGCCTCCTGAGTAGCTGGGATTACAGGCACGTGCCACCATGCCCAGCTAATTTTTTGCACTTTTAGTAGAGACGGGGTTTCACCATGTTGACCAGGATGGTCTCGATCTCTCAACCTCGTGATCCACCCGCCTCGGCCTCCCAAAGTGCTGGGATTACAGGCTTGAGCCACCGCGCCCGGGGGGCATTTTTCATTATTACTGTAACTTCCATGATTATTTTTATTTGTAGTCATTCCAGTTAGTAGTAGATATGGAATTAAAGCCGAGACTCGGGGACATGAATCCCAGTGCCCTTTTTTGCTGTATCATGATAACTGGAACATTAGCATCTGCCAGCTCTCCAGAAATAAGAGCAAGTAGTACAATTGCAAAATGAGATAGTGAGTTTGATCAAACCTAGTCTCAGGTATACTCTTTCTGGGCCTGGCTTTGATGTCAGCCTTTATCCCTGAGCACAGATCATTTCTCACCAGGGAGCTGATTGTTGTGTGTCTACACAGTGCAGGGAAGGTGTTTAAGGGCAGGAAACCTCTCCTGAAGGACGTGTCCCCAAAGAAGGAGCGGAGCAGCTGCATCTCCCTTTGCTTTTTCAGCAACAAGCTACAGTCATTTTTTTTTTTTTTTTTTTTTTTTTGGTAACATCTGCCCTTCTGTGGCCTTGCAGCATAAGTTCTTCTCCTTAAGCCTTTTCCCTGGCTTGAGGCCAGCCTCAAAGACTTGAGGAGCGGTCATAACTTCACGAGTAAGAGCCAGGTCCCAGAGCCAGACAGACACGAATTTGAGTTTGAATCCTTGCTTCACAGCTGGTAGCTCTGCTACGTCAGGCAGAGTATCTTCTCCCCAGTCTCAGTTTTTCCATCAGTAAAACACGTGATTGTTGTGAGGTTTTTTGTTTTTTTTTTTTAAGAAAAAAAGGGCTAAGCAAGGTTGGGCTTGCCCAACTTAGAACGCTAAATTAACCATCCTTCATTCTAGGTGTCATGCTGGTAAAGCCTTGGCTTGCTGAGCCAAGTTTCACTTGAATTCAGAGGAAAAAGAAAAACTAAAGTAAATTGACTGTGTTACTAATTACCACATAAATACACAACCCAAGAGGGTATTTTATGTGTATGATACATGTCAGTAGTGAAAAGAATAAAGTAGGTGCTGGATACAACTTTTAATTCTGTTGTGCATAAGAAATACCGTGTGTCTTCATTGCTGTCCTCAATTTGAGCAGTTCTCTGGCCTGTGAACTAATGCCAGGCATGTAAATGTGGATTCAGTAGCGAGGCCTTTTATACACATAGCCAGACACCTCATTACAGTGCCCCTCTATTTCACCCAGCGCGATTGAAACCCATGGTAAATGTCCCTTTGGCACATACATTTTTTGGGCTTCTGTGAACAGAAAGAAAGCGAGTGAAGCATCTGTAAAATGTATATTTCATATTTAGGTATATAAAATATATATAGCTATGTCTGGGTGTGTGAATGTTCACCTGCCTACAAAGAGAATAAATTTGATCTTTCAACTTTACTGGGAAGCACTCAGAAGGTTCTAGGGACCATGGCGGTAAAACTCAGCTTGGCAATAAAGTGATTAAAACAAAACCCTTCCATTTAGCTTAAAAATACCTTGGAAGTTGACAATATCAAGGCACAGGCTTTCACAAAACCTACCTTTGCTACTACCAAAACTTTTTATAATGAAAATAGTCCAGCCTAATTATCTTAGACTCATCTGCTGCTTCTTGGTAGCTGTGAAATCTTCACCATCATGATATACACACACCCAACCATGTTTTTCCTACAAGGGTTTTTGTCCCATGAAATATACCCGTAAATTTATCCTAACAAAGGAGCTGTTGCTGGCATTGCAAGATCTTAAAATAAGTTCAGAGCCCCCTGCTCATCCTTTCTGATGGTCTGTTTTTTTCCAGGATCAGTAGGATATTAGAGACAAAGGTGCATTGTGTGCGGATGGGTGGTTGAAAATGTGTTTTTCTAAGCTACCCGCGGTCCGCTAGTTGCCAGTTAGCTTCATTAACCAGTACTGAGTCTGTGTCTTTGAGGGTGGGAGCGCCAGGCCTGCCGGGTATTCGTGTGCCCTCAGGGGTTTGACCCACTCTCATTACAGGCGCATTTTACCTGTCTGGGGCTGAGATGCTGCTGCATAACTCTGCCCCCTCTGTCTTCAGTTTAAATTTAGACTGTCCTCCCCAGAAGATAACTGAAAAATACCTCATTCATTCTCAAGAGGGGCAATTTTAAAATAAGGTATTTCTGGAAGCGGGGGTTAGGGAGGAGTAAGGTATTTTTTCCTAAGTATTGTATATTGTGTTTTCTGTCATTAACTTTTTCTTATATTTTACTAAAACTGACCTCATCATTTCAAACCTGTGAACCTAGTTCTATCGTGTTTTTTTCCCTACATATTTCACTTATATACACACTCACATTATATATACGTAATTTTTTTTTTTTTTTTTTTTTTGTTGGGAAGAAAAGATGCCTCATTTTGAAACCTAAAGGGGGGAATAAGAAAAGCCCTTTGTAATATATTGCCATATTATCACTAAATCCCCTGACAGTTGTGACACAGAAGCAAGTCACCTGTCACTTAAGCTTGAGGTCTCTTTAATTTTCTCCTGGAATTCGCACCAGGCTGTCTTTAATTTGAGGCCTTTATTGGAATTCTGAAACCTCTCTGCCTCCCTGGCTCTCAGATCTATTCTGAGAGCTGTTACAGAATGTATACAATAACCAACAGAGGGATTCGGAGAGGGCTGGAGCTCTGTTTATTTAACACTCTAGAGGGATTTTTGTGCTTATTCGGTCCTGGCTGCCCGGCTTTCAATATCTCTTTGACAACCATTCTGCCCTTCTCATTAATTTTAAACAGTTAAAACACAAGAAAAAGAGGGAAAAGTTTTCATTATTAAAGTGCTTTACTTTTTAATAACAGAGGATTCTGTCCGCCAGGGGAAAGGGCATCCTCGCTAATTTCACATTCATATTAAAAAAAACACACACACAGGGAAGGTGACAGTTGCGCTGCTGAGGTGGCTTAACGAAAGGAGGGCAGCAAAAAAAAAAAAGTTTGCATTTCACATCAGTTAAGAGGGTAGAAAAAAAGAATCCTTGTTAATGACAACAGCAAATGTCCACTTTGGTAACACAGCTCCTGAGTGACTCTTCTCCTGACATTTTAGCGGATAGAACCCTTAGGGGGACCTTGTATTCTACTGTGAAATCAGCGAGACTGTCATCAACCAAACAGGTAGCAGGAATGATTTAACTAAACTAAAAACATTTTCCGGTTGTTAAGTCTCTTAATATAGAGATGAACGTCGATCCAGAGAATGAGCCTTTTTCTCTCCTCCTCTTTGTTCTTCCTCTGTCAGCCTTAAAGGCGAAAGAGAGGCTCGGGGAGTCTTGGTTAGGCCAGATGCAAAGTGCTCATACCCCGTCCTCTACAAGGTTAAGCAGCAGGACCTGGGTCTCACTCTGGATTCTCCCCGGGGGCCCACATTGGGGTGGCCGGTGGAGGTGAAGGCACCAGTACCACACAAGTGATCAGTGTCACTTGGCAGGTTGGCCTCATTGGGTTAGAGAATCTGTGTTCTCCTGATTTCACATTCAGTAGAAAAAACACTCATGGTTGTTTTAAGATACTGGAGACAAAAGCCACTAGTTTTTAAGCAGGGATGTTTTAAAAGGAAATTTTTTTTCCTCTGGTACTGTTGAAGATGAAAAGAAAATAATTGTGTATTTTATTAACATTTTCCATCTGTAGGGTCTTTGCATGCACACAGATGTTACTTCTTACACAGGAACGATTTGCTGCAAAGATCCAGGCAGTCTTTGAACATGGTTTCCTGGAACAGCCCATTCACTCTTTAATAGGTTCCTGGGAACTCAGCACAGTGGCCATGGGCTGGAGGAATGAATCTGAAACACTAGAAGTCTGAACCGCTCTAGGCACTGAGGAAGCATGCTTTGAAATTTCATGGATAGGGGGTAACTTCTTAAGGCAGAATTTTAGGCAGGTCACCGTGGAGTGCTCATGAAGAGAAATGGTCAGTGTTCCACTGATATGCACAAGGGAAAGGTGAACATTTGTAGGCGATCCAAGATCCATTTGAAAACAGCTCATGTTCGATGGTGTTTTACATGTCTGACTTGGACTTGGAAAAATTCCGAAGTGTCTCCAGTGGTCTTTGATTTTGCACATGCATGGTAATAGGTCAGGAAGAAAAGGAAGTAAATAAGTAAATAGATCTGATCTCTCTCATAAAGCCATCCTCATCTTTACTTGACTTTAACATCTCTACAGCTCCTTTTTTTCCCTAGTAATATTGAAAGGATTACCCTTGTTGGCCCCTAGCTGGTTACTGTGTGATTTTACTGTTATTAAATCTATTATAAACTGCTTCATTATTCCTGACTTTGACTCTGTCTCTCCTTTAATCCTTCCGTCACCCTTTCAGAAATCCCGTGCTGTTGGCCCCCAGGAAATCCGAGAGCGAGCCACAGTCTTGCAGACAGTATTTGAAGATTACGTCCACTCCAGCGAGAGGAGGGTCTCCTGGGCAAAGAAAGGTCAGTCGATTTCCTAGGTGCTTGTGGAGTGGATAGCCCAGCAGAGTGCTGTCCTCTGCCTTCACCCACATACCCCCAAACCAGTTGAGAGACCAACCTGGGATCTCTGCTCACCAGCCAAAGCCTTCAGTCTCCATAATTCTGCAGGGTTTGGAAGCAGGCACGGAAGGCTTTAAAGTGCTATTAAATGTTAATTTCATCCTTCCCTATGTTTTGCACAAATGAGGCTTTATCTCGGCTTACATCAGGACTGGAGTTTTGACCCAACAACTTTGATCTTAGGGATCTGATCCTTCTCTTTCTTTGGAAACCAGCTAGAAGAGAGGTGACACGTTCGTAGAAATAGTTGTAGAGATGGAAATTGGAGATGAAGGCCAGAGCTGGAAATATTAGACCTAAGCAGTTCCTATTTGAAGGCACAAAATAAAATGAGAAAGAACAGTGCTGAGGAAGAGCCATAGACCATGAACCCAGTTCCTAGGAAATGTATAAAAGAGTTTGGTATTGATTTAATATAGACCCTTTGTGGGATAAATTGGCTCCTGGGATCACCGTGCATTAGATGTGGACTTAGCAGTTCACTTTGAGTAATTAGCAGTGCATGGCCAAAGGGGGTTGTAATCACTGATACCTTTTTGTCATGGAATGTCTTGGCCAGAGACTGACCCATGTCTAATGAGACTTACTCCATGCTGGAGGACGCACAAGTTTTTTTTGTTGTTGTTGTTAGTTACCTGCTATTTTGAGAAGAATGCCAGGCTGGCTTACCAATATTGGAACACTGTAGCATCCTTTTTTTATATATATATATAGATAGAAATATTTTAAAAATCATTTGACAGATATTTATCAAATTAGGCACTATTCTGAGTGCTTAGCATACATGCGAGAGCAAAACAAAAATCCTTGCCTTTGTGAAGCCGGCATGTTAGTGGGGTGCAGGGGCAGCAGACAGTGAGCATAATAAACATAATAAATTAGTCTGTTTAAAGGTGACAAGAGCTATGGAATAGGTAGAAGGAGTTGGGGAAGGGGAAGGGGAAGGGGTGACATAGCAGAGTGCATTTTTAATGGGGTCAGAGTGAGCCTCGTTTTGTAGGTGATACTTGAGCAAAAGCCTAAAGTAGGATGGGCCCCGTGGCTGTCTAAAGGAAAGGTGTTCTGGGCACTGGGAACAGCTGATGCAGAAGAGTTCGAGGAAGGCAATGTGGATGGAAAGGGGGTGCTGGCCAAGGCAGAATCACGTAAGACTTTGCGTCTTTGTCGGAATGAAGCAGGAGCAGAAATGTGGTGTGATCTGACCTAGGTTTGAAAAGGATCACCTGGCTGCTGTGCGAGAATAGACTCTAGCTGGGTGAAAGCTGGGACACTGGTTGAGGAGCGATTGTGGTCACCAGGAAATAGAGATGTTAAAAATTAGTCAGCAAACACTTTCAAGGACCTGTTACATACCTTTAGCGCATTATAATTGCAGTTGTTGGTTGTCATCGTAAAAAATGAGAACCACACAAGGTAAAAGATGAAGTCCCAGTGATTGCCACTGTATATACTCTGTGACCTTCTAGACTTTTCTCTAATAATGCCCTGTCTTAGCATTTCCCCTAAGTGAATTCAGCAATTCCCAAGGGTTTTCCTTCCTTGCTACCTCTAGAGGAATATTGTTCTATGTTTCTCAAGAGGAATAGGATCTTTGTCACAGTGTAACTTTACAGAGTTTAGACCTTTGATGAAAGTTAGGCAAGTTCAGCTGGCTGTGCAGTACATAACAAGGTGTTGTGCTGCTGAATTTCAGGGCTGGTAGCAAAGTTGTAATGGAAAGAAATAAATCACACCCACACTGTCACCTTCAATTTTGGTGTCAGTGATGCCTCAGATATTTTGGCAAGACTACAACTATTTCAAGGTGTCCGGGTCATTGGAGTAGAAGTTACAGTAAGTAATTCTTAGAGAATGTGGTTTTGGGTTTTCTGTCACCATCGTTACTATTGAATCTGTTAATTCTAAGAATCAAGCAGAGTCACTTGTCTGTTGTCTAAGGAATATTGGAACAGGGTCTCTTCCCAATGTTTATGTACCATGAAGGAAATAAATGTATCAGGTCTCTTACTTGCTAATCGATTTCCACACCAGATTGATAATGAGCTGGGACAATACCGCCTCTTACAGAGCTCAGGCAACCCATTTCAGACATAAGGCTCGCCACCATTCCTTCTCTCCTGAGTTTTGGAGGCTTCAGAGAGTATATGCATATATGCCACCCTAAAGGTATTGAATTCACAACATGGGAACAGCCACCGCACCCCCTAGGTGGAGACTATCTTTTGCATGTCGATCTGCATATGCAAATTCCCCTCGATTGACTTGCTTTCCTTTTATGCCATTTCAGAACCCACCTCATGAATAATTAACAAAGCAGCTGGCTTTTGCCTTGACGGCAGAAAACTAGTTAGAAACTGAGCCAAGTATGTATTTGTTTTCCTTTTGCATTTTCTGACCCAGTCGTTGTTAATAACCGACATTAAATTGTCGGTTTCCAGATGCAGTTACCCCTTTTTTCTGTTTTCGTGCATCTTTTAGCTAGGGATGCAAGTTGTTGAAAGAGTGGTAAAGTAAGTTTGAATTCCAGACTCCTGAGCAAAAAATTTGGAAGCTAGAGTCCTCCACCTGCAAGTGACCACTGCTCCTGGGGCTTCATCCTCTCCATCTTCAGGTCTCCTGCAGAGCAGGAACTCCACCTGCAGGATTTATGCCTGCTTGGAAGGGATGCTTCTCGAAGTCTAGAAAACCCATACCAGTGATCTCAAGTCATTCTTCTCCCCTCAGTGGGGTCAGAGCTAGGCTGGGCACTTTACCAAATGCTTTGTCTTTAAGAGAATAACAGGGAACCTCCTTTCCTCCATCCTTTCTGTAGCTGGCTGTTGGTGTTGGGTGGGAAGATGCATGTGCCTTTACTGAAGGGTGCTCTTGTGGGAGTGGGGGCCGTGGTTGGGAGGAGCAGAGATGATCTTCACCTTCCAGTCTGGAGGTTTGTTTCTTTCTGCCTCCTTTATCTTACGAGTCATCATAAGATACCACTAGTTTCTGATCCAGATGTCCAGGATTGAGAAAGGACGATGTGTCCATGTGAGATACTTTAAAACAGATTTCCCCTAACTCCGTCACCTGAAGCAGTTGGCAAGAAAGAGGAATCAGTGACTGCAAAGTGCTGAACTCTAGTGGCCTGCGGCTTCATCCGTCACCCCAAATAAATGTCTACTTTCATTACTTCTCCACTTCCCGCTTGTGTGGGTCCCATAGCCCCTGTTCCTTCTGCACATTCTAGACACTGCCAACAGGAGCCACTTCCTGCTCCTTGAAAGGTCCTGCAGACAGCTGCTGCAGCATCAGAAATTCCTGCTTCTCCGAATTATCCAAACATTGGAGTCCATGCAAGTATGTGAGGACAACCAACTGTCGCTGTCCCCGGTGAGACAGGAGCCTTGAGGACAAGGAGGTTTAGTAAAAATATGCAGTGTGAAATGCTGCCTGGCCAGTTGTCTGGGGAGAAAACACTTCCTGCCACATCTTGGCAAACTCATTATCCCTGTAAAGCTGTTAGCTGGGCACCTACGTCTCCTGGGGCAGATGCTCTCAGCGCTTAGCTCCTAGGATTGGTGGAGAGAAGGAGAGGAGGAGTGGTGACCAGGGTGGAAGCCCAGGGGCTCATCTGCTTACACAGAAGAGAGGTCGGGAACGAAGAGACCTAGACTGGGGTTTGAGTAACTGAGGTTTTGAAAGTACAGTCTCTTGGTTTGGTTTTGGCGTGGCTTAGTTTCAGTCGACATTTTTTTAGACCAGAGTAAGGGTTGGGGGTTGAGAAGAGGCTTGAACCTCCTGGGTCATGCAGCAGTAGAGCCTTCCTTCTGAGGGCTTGGCTGTGGGTCTCTGTGTCCGGTGATATCAGAACCCTCCAAATAGTACAGACCATTTGAAATGTTAAAGATTTTCCTTGAAAAAGTCCTTGGTTATTAAAAAAGGGGAGGAAGCACAGATGTAAGAGTGGGGTGCAGAGGAGTTGCCTTGGTTGTTATTGCTCATCGATTGGGAAAAGGAGTTCACTTTGCTCAGTAAATAGAGCTTTGATGGATTCCCCAGGATCCTTCCAGGAGCTGATCTGCTAAAATGACACTTTTTATTACTGTTCATAAACGCCAATCTCCAGGTGCTGCTGGGATATTACGTTTAAGCTGTGGGCAAACTTGCCGGTCCAGTGGCTCAAGGCCGGTGAGGAAGCAAAGGCTTGCCTCCATCAGACACTGTGGGCTGGGCTCTGGCTTGGCCGGCGGAAGAGCAGCGTCGGAAGTGAAGAGAGCAGTGACAGGGATGGCGGGGAGTGCTTTGCCGGACATCCCCCTCCTTCCTTGCTAGAGTGAGAAGCAGGTGGACACTCCAGTTTTCATTGTTATTTCTACATGCTCAAAGGGGAACCCGGTTCGTGAAAATCTTTCCTCAAGGGAGTGCCTAGTTAAGGAGACCATAGCTCCACCCTCCTGGGAGTGAGTCTGGCCCTTTCCTGGTGGAGGTGGGACCTAGAACAAGGACCCTCTTTTCTTAATTTAATTTTTTTTGAGACAGAGTTTCACTCTTGTCGCCCAGGCTGGAGTGCAGTGGCATGATCTCCACTCACTGCAACCTCAGCCTCCCAGGTTCAAGTGATTCTCCTGCCTCAGCCTCCCGAGTAGCTGGGATTCCAGGTGCCTGTCAACACACCCCACTAATTTTTTTGCGTTTTTAAGTAGAGATGGGGTTTTACCATGTTGGCCAGACTGGTGTCAAACTCCTGACCTCAGGTGATCTGCCCACCTCAGGCTCCCAAAGTGCTGGGATTACAGATGTGAGCCACTGTGCCTGGCTGCTTTTCTTAATTTTAAAACAGGACGGAGACTGTCCTGATGGAATGTTGGATGAATTAACCTAAATTTTGTCAGTCCTCAAGGGACCATTTTAGAGACTTAGTAATTTTCTTTCTCTTTTAAAATTTTTTTTTCATTTCCTTTTTTACAGTAAGTAAGCATTGTATTGAATGAGTAAGCAGCACTGTATTGGTTAATTCTGGATACTTTTAGAATGAATTTGGTTTTGTGAGGAAGGCTGGGTGAGGTGGCTCACACTTGTAATCCCAGGCACTTTGAGAGGCCGAGGCAGGAGGACCACTTGAGGCCAGGAGTTCAAGACCAGCCTGGGTAACATAGTGAAACCCTGTCTCTACAAAAACAAAATATTAAAAATTAGCCTGTGGTCCCAGCTACTCAGGAGGCTGAGGCATGAGGATTACTTGAACCCAGGAGTTTGAGGCTACAGTGAGTCACTGCACTCCAGTCTGGACAACATAGTGAGACCCTGTCTCTTTAAAAACTTTTAAATTTAAATTTAAAAAGTCTGTGAGTACACAAGAAACTGTTATTAGGGATTGCCTATGGATAGGGGAGCTGGAGGTGGGGCTTGTGGTGAAGGAGGCATTGGTGGTAATATCATTCATTCATAGTAAACATGACAGTCATAATAAAGCCTTTTGAACGTTGTGAATTTTGTAACACTAGCATACATAAACTGTTCAAAAATAAGTACATTTTAGTTAGGAAAAATGTGTTGCTATACATGTCTAATGATTTCCTCGTTTTCATGAGAACACGATGTCCTGTGTTCATCATTTCTTCACCCTTCTCTCTTTTCACTCGTTTACACAACAAATGCCTACCAAGTGCTTGCCGGCCACCAGGGGCTGTGCCAGGGCCCACCCTGTTGGATTGTTAAAAGCTCTGTGGCAAAATCGGAAATTTTATCGGGCATGTTCAAGTAATAATGGTGGCCCCCTGTAGATTTTTCCTTTTTGTTGTTGTGAGGAATTGAAGAAATACACAGGAGTCTACATTTTAGTCGTTTATATATGTTGTCTTTGTCCTGGTCATGTTTCGTTGCCAGAAGATAACCATTAGGCCAGGCGCTTTGGAGCTTGGAGACTCCGGTCCAGACAGGCTCCCTCCCCGCTCCGTTTTCTTTTATTTCAGCTCTGCAGTCCTTCATCCGAGCCTACGCCACCTACCCCAGGGAGCTGAAGCACATCTTCCATGTCCGATCCCTCCACCTTGGGCATGTGGCGAAGAGCTTCGGGCTAAGAGATGCCCCCAGGAATCTTAGTGCCTTGACCAGAAAGAAAAGGAAAGCAAACCTGAAAAGGTAAGATGGGCTGAACTTGTCCCATGCCGAGTGGCTGCAAAGCAGCCGGGGCTAGAGAACTCCATTCACATGAGCACCAGGGAGATGATGTGCTAGGTGCCCCGCTCGCCGCAACTCTCCTGTCATTAACATCTGCCCTTCTCCCAATGCAACGAGCACTTGGAACGAGAAGAAAGTCACCTCATCTTGCAGAAATTCAGGGATGCCTCCTTTTGGGCCCAAATGTGGTGGGGTTCGTAGGACTCGCTGTAGTCGGAGCTTCAGTTGTGCTGCGGTCCACCCTGGAAAGCATCTGAGATGTATACGTCACACTCTGGTGTGTTCCGTGTGATAAGCCCTGGTGGCATACTGTGTCCCCGTGAGATCGAAGGGCTGGGTGCTGAGTGACCGAGCCTCAGATTCCAGGAACTCTAACAGGCTCTCTAACAGGCTGGCTTTGGGGTCAGTGCCAGGCTCCTTGCTGCTGGGTTGCACCTCCAGTTCTGAGCCCTTCCCCTTTCCTCCCAAAACAAGCGTGTTTGGGACTGTCCAGAGGTTCTGGGGAAAGAAAGGGGAGGGCGGGGTGTTGCCCTGTTCACGGCTGGGCTCTGAGTCTGTCTTCACAGTGCTGAGATGGTTTCCCTCAGCACACTGCATTTGTAAAAGGCCTTTTTCCTCTTCTCCAAGACCTGTGTCCTTTTAGTACCAGCCTCAGCCCCTCACAGGAGCCCGTGTGCTTGAGGCCCAGTGAGCTCTTGGTGTCAGAACTTTTGGGCGGATGATCTCATTGTTTATATGGGAACGGTCTGTCAAAGAAATGTTTGGAGCACGGAGACTTTTCTCTCACCTGCCCTGGTTTCCAGGTTCAATCCCGGAACACTCTGGACAGTTAGTTCGCATTGTTTATCCTCCCTTTTCCACGTTAATTTACAAATGCCGCAGGCTCCCCCCACTGACTGTGGGAATCTGCAGGCAGGATCACTGTGCGCTGCCCGTTCCCACACAATCTCCAACTTCCCCGTTCGCCAGGAAGTGTCAGTTACTCCATCAACCTTGTCAGAGCCCTGTTTCTCTAACCTGTCACAGCAAAGACAGCGGGACCACCTCGTGGAGGGAAGTGACCCCTGGTCTTGGAGTCAGGGAACCTGGATCGAAGTTCAGCTCCGTTCTGATGTGAGTTTTGGGCCATACCTTTTCTTAATGTCTCAGAGCCTCGATCTCAACTACACTATGGAGAAGGAAATCCATATTTTTAGTTACTTCACAGGATTGTTTTGAGAATCAAAATCGGGTGATTCCTATGATCCCAGCACTGTGGGAGACCCAGGCAGGCAGATTGCTTGAGACCAGGAGCTCAAGACTAACCTGGGCAACACAGCAAGATACTGTCTCTACAAAAAAAAAAAAAAAAAAAAAAAAAAAAAAAGATTAGGTGACATGGGAATATGCCTTTTGAAGCATACAGGGCCCTACAGATGAAGCTCCTTACAAGCTAAAAAGCAGAGTTGGAGATACCCAACTTGACCTCTCTGGGAGCCTTGGCACCTGCGGGACTCATTGGAATGGACAAAGTATTGCCTAATTTTGTTCCCAATTTTGGAATTTTTAAGATGCTGCTTTTCTGATACTAATAATTCTCACATAGGACAATGCTCCAGTAATTCTTTGAGGAAAAACAAACAGAAGCTCTTTCCGTGTGCTGGTGTACTTCAGTGCCTAGATGACAGTGGGCGTGTCCTTCTCTGGTTCCTTCTAGGCCATTTTGAGGTTCAGGGGTGCAGATCAGGGCTGCAGCCCAGAGATGTCTCTGCCTGCCCTCTGCCATAGCCAGGCTGTCCTCCCAGAAGGCGAAGATGCCCCAGCTCTACTCCCAGGCCCTGGTGGCTGTGCCAGGATTCTAGGCTGCAGGGCCCAGGAACTGGGTTCCTGTCTTAGGTTCTGCTGTCTCTGGTACCCATGTATGTTAACTTTGAGTGTGGGATGAAACCATGAGGCTTCCCGGCTAGTGACTGAGAGTAGCCTCATCATCAGAAGCCTGACCGTCTTGTCACCATCTCGGAAATGGTGACACTTTGAGAGTGGAGGAAGAGACCCGCCAAATGATTACTGTTAAGAAACACACATCTGGCTGGGCATGGTGGCTCACGCCTGTAATCCCAACACTTTGGGAGGCTGAGGTGGGTGGATCACGTGGTCAGGAGTTCAAGACCAGCCTGGCCGAGATGGTGAAACCCTGTCTGTACTAAAGCTACAAAAATTAGCCGGGCACGGTGGGCAGGCCCCTATAATCCCAACCATTCAGGAGACTGAGGCAGGAGAATTGCCTAAACCTGGGCGGCAGAGGTTGCAATGAGCCGAGATCGCACCACTGTATTCCAGCCTGAGCAACAGAGTGAGACTCCATTTCGGACCAAAAAAAAAAAAAAAGGGAAACACACATCTTTGTTTATTCTTCTCCCTGAAAATAAATGCAGTTCCAAGATTTCATAGTTAGCAGATGATCTGCCTTTATGACTGGAGATTTCATTAGCAAGTGTTAATCCAGATAGCAGCTCCTCAGACTGGCGTGCTCAGCTCCTACCCTGATCCTGGAAAGCAGAGAGGGAGGCCTGTGGGCCGGGGAGTTGGAGGCAGCATTGTCCTTACCTTGAGAAGCCGCTAGGGAGAGAGCAGCCCGCCGCCTCCTGCCCCAGCTGACCCTCGCTAGCAGATGGGCACCAAGACCACGATACCCCTGTGAGCAGGGGATTTAACAGGGCTTTATTTAGGGAAGAATGGGCTGATTAGCTGATAAAGAGCATGTAAGATGGTATGGGGCAGCCTTTGATGTCTGGCTGGCGCGGCAGGGAGCCGGGCAGTGAGTGACAGCAGTGTGTCACAGGATTACTCCGCCCGTGACAATGCTGCTCTCTGTTCTTGCCATGTCCCCACTCTGTTACAGCTACTTTTTCCGTTGTTATGCCGCCCTTTTGAAGGCATTTCTCTTCACACTCCTTAGATCCTCCCCCCACCCCTGCCTTTCTAAGGCAGACGGGCACGCAAGGATACAGTAGGTACCTTTTTTTATTTGGGGAAATCTTGTCACTCCTGGAGGAGGAATGACTTTGCAGCTAATCTGCACATGGACCGTATCATTGTGGTCAGGGTAAGTGGCAGAGAAAACTTGACAGATTCTCCACACCTCAGTCAGGGCTTGAGCAAATGCCAGTTGCTGCTTTTTGAGGACTGTAAAGAAAAGTCCATTAAACCCCACAAAGTGCGAGAGTTATGCCGTGGCCACAATTATTGTTCTGAGCTGAAACGTCTCCTCTGAAATCCATCTGTCAAGAAAGAGAATGGGTTCCTTATGTTTTGTGTGGGTGAATAAAATAATGGCACTAAATTCTCTAAACTATTCTGCATTCCATTTTACGGTGTTTACTGCCGAGAATAATTATATATTATGTGCAAACCTGTGATATCTGCAAACCAAATCCATCAGACTAACAGAAGCCTGTCTCACCTGTCATATGCCAAGCGGGAGCTCAAGCGGGTATTAGAATGGGGACCGGGAACAGGTTAGCTGGGAGGCTGTTTGGCTGGTCCATGTGGTGGCAGAGGGACCCTTCGTCTCTTACGTTGCCTTTAGTCCTTCATTCGACAACTTTTCTGAAAAAGAAGATAAATAGTTCATGGCCCAAATGCGATCTTAATAACCCGGTTTCTGTCGACTCTTCCAGTGCTCAGTTCTGAAAGGGAACACTAAATATCTTCCCCTACACACAGAAATACAGTCATAGTCACAAAAACTCTTCTGACACCTACACGCAAACCTGTCAAAACAGCCCCCACCCCAGACACCGACATATACATGTACACAGATAGTTGGTGCTATTGGTAAAATATTGAATGGCCCCTTAGCAACATCCATCACGAAAACAGCGTTTTTCCTTCCGTGAAATGCAGTTATTATTTTGAAGCTATGTAGATTCAGCAGTTCCTGAGAAGCAAAGATAACATATCCTTCCAGAGTCTCCATCTTTCCAGGAGATGCTGAGGAGCACTGTCTGCTGGGAGAGGCAGACTTGTGGTGTTTGCCAGGGTGTGTGTGTGTCTGTCTGTCTGTCTAGGTAGTCACACGAGTAGAACGTGTCAGGAACAGTGAGCAGGCACGCTCAGTAGGGCCACAATTCTCTCTCATGTTGCTGCCACTCTGGAAAATGGCTCAGTAATAGAGAAGTGATATGCCTTCAGTTACTAGTGTTAGGCCGGGCCCAGTGGCTCACACCTGTAATCCCAGTGCTCTGGGAGGCCAAGCCCAGGAGGTCAAGGCTGCAGTGAACCATGATCACTGTACCACTGTTCTCCAGCCTGAGTGACAGTGAGACGCCGTCTGTAAAAAATTAAATTTTAAAAATGTTTAAAGATCTTGGTGACACGGTGATAGTATGAAAGGGTGAGTCTGCTGTTTTTAAACCACCCTATTTTATGTGAACTATATGCTGTGCTCATGTACTAATCTTTGCCTAGATGATGCAGTTTGTAGCACCTGAGACTGGTTGTTCGTAGAGCCTAGGAACATCTGGGACATCTTCATTGTCAGTAGTGAAATGATTTTGTCCCCGTTCCCAGCTTCCCCTTTAAAATTACGAGAGAAACAGCAATCTGAATTGTTGGAAAGAAAGTCGTTTTAGTTGTGTAAATTTTCTCAAGTCAGCCTAGCCCGAATGTTACCTGGCAGCTCCTGATTTTATCACATAAGGTATGGAGTCTAAGCTGGGGCTGTCTTACCCCTTAGTACCCAGGAGGTCTGGGGATGCTAGGTCAGTGCTCAGCAGGAGGAAGAGGGGAAGTGGGACCAGAACCACCACACCCCGTGCGTCGTGTGCCAAGCCCCGTGGAGGATTTCTGTAACCTCCCATACTTCTGAAATTCTAGAAGTCATTTATTTTCTAACATAAACATCCTCATGGAAATCATACACACCAGTCACACCCCTTCTTCATAGATAGGACAGGTTCGCAGATTTTTCCTATCAGAATTATCACAAATGCTTCGTCACAAAGGCTTCAAATTAGAACTTTTGCACAGCTCTGGTTGGCGGCGGTTTTCATCTTTGAAGGCCTGTGCTGTGTCATTCTCTGATTCTCACCCTTGCTCATTCCGCAGTTGCTGGGTACCTGGGAAGAGCTAACTGTGGAATCGAGCTCTAGCTTGAGGAGTTTGTACTCTGCCAGCCCTCTCTCTTCCCCCTCTCTTGTTTCTCAAATGCCGACTCTTGGAGAATCACACAGTGATTACATCCGGGTTTGATTCACACAGACACCAGGATTGAGTCCTGGCTGGGCCACTTACCACAAATTATCACAAATGCTTCATCGCAAAGACTGTGTGCCTCTGGACAAGCCGCTCTGCGTCTCTGTGCCTGGGTTCCCTGGCCTCAAAGGGAGGTACTTGAGTTGCCCGCTTACCATGGGGGTTAAGCCAGATGATGAGTGGAAACATCGTGGTGTCAGGCACGGGAACAAGCGGGGGCACCTGGTGATATCGGCGACCATATCACGTTTCTTCTTTCTCCAGCCTCCATCATTCTCACAAGTACCCGCGGACCTGAGAGTGCGAAAAGTCAAGCTTAACTGCAGCCTTTTAGCACCCTTGAACTTTTCTTATCAGGAACAACCTTGAAAACGTGGACGCGCGTCCCTCAAAGCCTAGCATTAAGAAGCCACAGCTGCATCTCCCTGTAAAGCAGTATTCTCATCATTAGAGCAGCTTGCCTGCCAGTTTTTACGTGGCATTTACAACCTCCCTAATATCACTTAATTAGCTGAAGGCAAACCTGGAATCTTGCCCACTGTGAAAACTTCCTGAATTTCGCTGAGCCAGTTAGCATTCTGTAAAAAGACAGATTGGCCAAACATGAGATGAGAGGCTGGACAAAGCCACACTTGGAGACATGAGGATTTCTCCGTGTAAATCCGCTGCAGCTGAGCCAGTGCTCATCCACTCCATCTCGGCCGCGTCCAACACCGTCGATCCCGCCGGCCTCCTTAAATCGGTTTCTTCCCTTCGCTTCCCAAACACTTTATGAATAGCAGCCCTCAGCCCCTGCACTTCATCTGAACCTCTGAAACAGTCTCCCACCGAGTCTTCCTGTGGCCACGGCTCCACAGCCAGCCAGCACCTCCATACCCCTCACCCCGTCTTGCCCTGGCTTAGCACCCTTCAGTAGCATCGCGTTAGGCTGTGATTAGAGCAAGCCACAACAGACCCTCCTCACAAAAGCCCCAGCCTTTGCTGACTGTTCAGCCTCATCCGACACTCCATTTCTTATCCTCTCCCCAGGGCCTTTACCTGAACTGGCCCTGGGCTGTCGTGATGGCGGCTTTGCGTCTGTTTGTAGTGTCATTTATACACGTGGTCAGCATCTGCCCCTCCTTGCAAGTGTAGCTTAGAGAACAGGCCCAGCCTGGTTTTAGCTCATCGTACAGATTGGGTACGATGCTTGGGGACCGGAATGCTTGGGGACCAGAAATATGTCAGGTTTCAGATGTTTTCAGATTTTGGAATATCTGCGCTGTGCAGGTTTTTGAGTACCCAAAACCTGAAATCTGCCGTGCTCCAGTGAGCATTTCCTTTTAGTGTCACAAATCACGCCTTAAGCTGGTGCCCAGAGAGCTTCAGATTTTGGAGCATTTCCATTTTCAGATTTGAGATGCTCAGCCCAAATGCCCAGCACCTACCATAGAACCTGGCACACAGTGGGTGCTCAGTAGATTTTGTAATCGATGAGTAGAAACCAAAATGTCCCATCATTCTGAGACGAAGTGCACAAAGGAAAAGAAAAAGGAATTGTTCTGACATGAAAAAGAGGTAAATCCCTCTTTATTGTGTAGTGAATTCGGAAAACAGCAAGCCCTGGCTGGTGGGAAAGTCGTCCTTCAGAACTCCGTGGGCCGCTTGTCAGTCATTCTGACCTGAGAGAACAGGCCTGGGTTGGGATCTCCTTCCTGTACGTAAAGGTACCCTCAGGAAGGACAGCATTCCCCTGCTGATGGCCCCTTGTGGCCCGCTGCTGGTTCTGCTCCCTGGTGAAGGGGGCCTGGGATCAGCCCACAGAACACAGAGATGAACGGGCTCTTGACTGGGGCCTCCACCCCACCTAGACAAGGCCAGAGCAGGCATCCCGGCAGAGAGAGGTCACAAGGCCTTGCAAAAAGACCAGAGCAAAACTGGACCACCAGTGGTAGCCATGAGGACAGCTGTAGCAGTATCTGGGGAAACAGAATCTGCTCTAGAAATCTGGGGAATTGTATGAAAATGGAGAGGCCCAGGCTCCAACCCAGGAGACCGTGGTTCAGTAAAATCTAAACTTGCGGAGAGTAAGATAGACATGACCATGAACTTGACCCAAGGACAGTCCCTGGGAACTTGAAAGAATGTGGTCCTCAGAGCAGATGAGATGTCCGTCTTCCCATGGCAGGGCAGCGAGGTGCTAGCTGAATATATCCGGGTTTAAAGTTGAGTTAGGATTCATCAGTAGTTTTTTATGTAGAACCTGACCAAGCTGCACGGATGATAGCCAAGAACATGTTCTCATGGCCTCTGTCAAGGGAGGCAGGCTGGTACCTCTGAGGTGTATGCCGGTTCTATCTCTTTAGGGCATTTGTATTCAGAAGAAGAAACTCGCCTAGCGTGGAGCAAGGGACCGGAGCACTACCGTGGAAGGTGACTGCATTTCTTCTGGGTGGGGGACATCCAGCATGTAGTCACTCAGGGACCGTTTGTCAAATGAATCCATCTGTTGGTTATAGTTCACGCACGTCGTGTTCACAGGCAACTCCAAATGGGTTGCGTGGTGTGGGTACACACTCCAGTGGGGGGTCTGCCCCTTCCCCTTTCGGCACACCCTGTGCAAATCCAGTTTTCACTGCCTTACCTTCTTTCTACAGTCAGGTGCTGTGGGCCTTGCTTTAATTACAGTTGTGCACACGCAGCTTTTTACATTTGGCCTTTTGCTTCCACCACGATTTTTTTCTACCTGACACCATGCAATTACCAGCTTTCTGCTTCCTTGTGGAACAAACACACCCTCCTCCCCACCCTGCTAATGAGGCGATTAGAGGGATTTCACAGTGACCCTGCGCTTCCTCCACACCTGGGTCACCTGCAGACAGCGGGAACCACAGGGTGTGCTTTCAGTCATGCAGTCAGGGCTGACGACAAAGAACAGGAACCCGGCCAGCCTCTCCTGGGAGGATGCTGGAGACGGCACATTTGCTGCTGGAGCTGTCCAAGCACTGGAATTAGAAGATGTGGCTGGCCTCGCACAAACCGGCAGGTGCCAGATGAGGCTGCGTGCAACAGGAGAGGACCAGCTCTTCATTAGCTTGTCCTTGCTCAGAGCTCTTCTAATTCATATCATTTTAGAGATCAAGAAAGAACACGATGGTCCCCCAGGTCTCCCTTGCTGCACACTGGGTAGTTTTAGTCATCCCAAGCCCCTCCTGTGTCAGAGCTGACTACGTACCCGCTCCTCTCCTAATCTAACTCTACTTCTGTGGAGCTGCTTTCTGCAGTAGGAAGGTGTGTATCCTGGGCCCCTCCACACTCTTCTTAATGGTATCAGAGCCTTTCCATCTTGTTTACAACCTATACAAAATTACTTCAGGTCTTCTTCAGATATCTCCATTTTGGTCCCAGTGTTACAACTACAGTCCAAAATGTAGAGTAATGTGTTAACTGCTTAGTAGTCAAGAAGAGGGATACCGTTGAGAACCAGCATCTCAGCACGACAGCATATGACACTTGGTACATGTCAGTTTTAAGTGCTTATAGCCATGGCGGCAGCATCTCTTGAGGGTTTATGTGTGTTCTCTGCCGAGCTGAGTCCTCCATCCACATCATCTCGCTGAGACCCCACCCAGTCCCTGTGACCAAGGCAGGATCCGCACAGGCCAGTGTAGAGCTCAGAGCCTGGTCTTGTGGGTCTGAGTCAGAGAGACCCTGAAGCCCAGGCTGTCAGCCAAGGGCCGTGTCTGCTTTCTCACCTGCCACGTCTGGAAGCTGCTGGTTTCTAGACTCTGTATTGGGTGAAATAACAAGTATATGAACACAAGGAGATAACTACTCGTGTAACCAAAGAAATGGCCTTGAAGTAGGAGATGTTTTGGTCGTGTCTATGGAAGAATTTGGTTTGGAACTGTCAAAGTGCCTTCATAATGGGCAGTGTGATGAATGCTTTAGTACACTAGCTCATTAATCCTTGTGTAAGTGAATAAACGAGGACTGAGAGCTGAGTACCTTGGCCAAACTTCCAGGAGTGGGTCGTAGATGTTTTCCGTTCTTTGGGGAAATCATTGGAACACCTTTGAGAACAGATGATCATAAGCAAGATTTGGATCTGACTTCTTTCCCAGTTTCCTCTAGGTCTAGAGGCAGAATGGTATAGCAGAAAGAGCATGGCCTTTGAAGCCGATGTTCCTGAGTTTGATCCCAACCATAGCACTCAGCAGCAGCCTGCCTAGCTATACAATGGAAGTTCTGTAGGGTTGTCGTGTAAGGTGTGAGGAAAGGTAAGGAATTCGCAGCCTTAGCCCAGTGCTGATCTCAGAATGGGTGTTTGGTGAACAGTAGTTCCTCTGCCCTGTCTCACTACTTCTCTTTGATCATTAAGTAAAAGATGGAAACTTTACATAGAGTCCTCCCTGAGTCTGCCCAGCCTGGCCCAGCCTGGTCCTGTGGGTCTCATTGCACCTCTAATGGCTGATACGGCCTCTGCTAAAGCACCCCTGGCGTCCCAGTGGCTCTCACCCCCAGGGCTGCCCATTCATGGACCCAGCTTGCCATGAGAGCTTCTGAGGGTAAGCCAGTGTTCGCCACTTTCATCTACCACCCTTTGGTCTTGTTTCCACTGTTTGGGCTCTGTGTGTCCATGATTTGCAAACATAGAAGGTGGTGGTATTGATCAGACCAGGCCTTGGTTCACATGACAAAGTGCCCCATATCTGATGAGGACCCCTATCTCCTTCCCTTTTCTCTTTTTTGTGCTGTTAATAATAACAATAGTATTGACTGAGTATGTGCATAGTAGGCCATGTGATGAATACTTTAGAATGTTAGCTCATTAATCCTTTTGTAAGTGAATAACCTGGGACTTAGAGAAATAAGTACCTTGGCCAAACTTCCAGAATCAGTTCTACAGCCTGTATGAGGCAGTGCCAGATCCCCGCTCAGAGGGCGTTCCTTCTGATGTGCCTGTCTCAGGCTGTACCCAGGCCCCACTGCTCCTTGGTCCTCATGGTTGCAGCCTGTCACCCAGATGGCTAGGCTCTGCCCGTCCTATCTGCCCAGGTTCTTTTCAAAGTCTGGTTCATGAAATCATCACACTTAACAATGGAGCCTGCCCAGCAAAAAGTACCGGGCAATCACGTCTCAGTTGCCTGTGATCTGCACTGCCTGCCATTGTGCCTGTCCTTGGCCCAGGGCTCAGAGTTCTGCTCTTCACTAGATCTTGATCTTTGGCACAAAGCTGAGGTCCACTTTTCAGCGGCCTCTGTCTGTGTCCGCAGAACCCCTCCCAGGAATGCTGCCGTGATTCCCATGATTCTCACTGCCACAGCGGGGCTCACCCGAAGCAGAGGGTCTTCTGGGGCTCTGGTAGTTTCACAGAAGCTAGACTTGGTTGGATGCTAAGAAATCACAAAGAAGGCATCCCTAACTCAGCTGGTCTGCCAGTGTCCTTCTTTGCTAGAGAAAACCCAGAGGTTAGAAGAGTCTCAATACAGTTCCTTTTCCTCACTGACTATAAAAGGTAGGGTAGAGTCCTCCCTGGGTTGTCCCACACCAAGGCGAAGTTGTCATGGCGTCTTGCGCCAGCTTATTCTTTACCTCAGCTCCTCTGTGTACAAGCACACAGAGGGCCCGCTTGTCACATCCCCCAGGAGTTGCCTGTTACCCTCACTGCCACCTGAGAGTCACCAAAACCCTAGGCAGACATTGCCGCCTTTCCGTCATCCATGGAGTCAGGCACAGGTGCAGAGACTCAGCCCCGAGCCTCCTGACGTCATCACTGTCTCCTGCGTTCACTGAGAGCCCAGGCTTTTCTTCCCATCTGGGGGATTTGCATCCTCAGCAGAGACCTTCAGGGTCTAGCCATAGCCCTGGGACATTGGCTTATAAGCAGCCTCATTCTGATTAGAGGAGTACACTTGACCAGTCCTCTGTCTGTCGGTGTTTTTGTTTGTTTGTTTGTTTTGTTTTGTTTTTTTTGTTTTTTTTTTTAGAGACAGAGTTTCGCTCTTGTTACCCAGGCTGGAGTGCAATGGCACGATCTCGGCTCACCGCAACCTCCACCTCCTGGGTTCAAACAATTCTCCTGCCTCAGCCTCCCGAGTAGCTGGGATTACAGGCATGCGCCACCATGCCCAGCTAATTTTTGTATTTTTAGTAGAGATGGGGTTTCACCTTGTTGACCAGTATGGTCTCGATCTCTTGACCTCATGATCCACCCGCCTCGGCCTCCCAAAGTGCTGGGATTACAGGCGTGAGCCACTGCGCCCGGCCTGGTCTGTCTGTGTTTTAATTGTACTTCACCCTCGCAAAAATCAAACCAACTGAAAGCCAAAAGTCAGAGAGGTTTTTGATGAGTAGAAATTAAAATCCTGTGGCATTTCACTATCAGACAAAATTCTGCCATTTGCTTTTGTTTCCCCTTAGAGTGAATATACTGTTATTTTCTAATTCTAAAAATAATGCATGCTCATTGTCAAACTAACTCCAGGACATAGAGGAAAGCTCAAAAATTACCCATGAGCCCACGTTCAAGTTAACCCTGAGATGCTTCATATATCTTTCAGACTTTGTACATGTACGTACAGGCATACGGATTTATGTATATTAAAAGCATTTTATGCAGGGAACTTGCCCCTTGTTTTGAAAACCGTAGCATGGTGGCAGAGTGCTATGGTTCAACTCTGTGAAGTCACATTTCCTGAGTTCAGATTCCAGCTCTTGGCATTACTGGTTTGTGGCCCTGGACAAATTCTCTCTCTGTGCCTCCCTTATGAGGAAGTGAGGATGCTAGTGGTACGTGTTTCAGGTGGTTTGTGGAAAAGTGAGTGAGTTAAATGCCTGTGTCGTGTAACCAGTTTGGATGTCTTTGATTTGACCTGTTTTATATTTAAATCCATTAACAACCCATGTAATTGGCATTTGCTTAAATGTTTTTTATCTATTTGTAGAGCCCATTAAGGGCACCATTGGGGTCATCCGCTGCTCTTCAGACATAGCCTGCAGGAAGTCTTCTAGAGGAGCATTTCAAAACCTTGGGGAAAAGATGTATTGTTCAGTGACTGTTGTGGATGACTAGATAGCTCTTAGGAAGAAATGGTTAATTTCTTTATTAATCAAAATAAAACTTAGATGGAATTAAAGCAGTAGCAAGCTAGATAAAAATATCCTTTAATATTTTTGAAATCCTAGGATGAAGCCTTTACCAAACATGACCCTAAAGCCATAAAACATGAAACTATTGATAGACTTAACAGTACATAAGTAAAATTTAAACTCTGTTCTATAAAAGAGTACCATTAACAGAAGAAGTACAATGGCTTTTTACCTGGAAAGATCATTCTGAGAATTGAATGATAAAGTTGGGAGGCCCTGCGATCTCTCCTCTCCAGTGGTCACTGTAACAGGGTGTATTGATTTACTAATTAGGCTGTGCTTTCACCTGATTGGCGGTGCAAGTGGCATCTGCCTGTCCTGCTGAGTAATCCAGCCTGGTAACTGAGGCGGGGTTTATTCAGCCTTCACTACAAGGGAGTTCCCTGTGGTTAGATAAACTGATCTGTTGCTTGGTAACTACAGGATTACTATGGTGGATGCTCACGAAGCCCACTGGAGAGGGGTACAGGTATTTGGAGGGCAAGGAGGGCGAGAAAGTTGGCAGGTTCCCGGGAGCACTGCAGCTTGGCAGAAGGAGAAATTGAGTACCCATCGCATGCTTGGGTTTAGAGCAGTTCATCTTCCCATCTGTACTTTGCCTTTTCGGCACTGGGCCTTGGAACAAAGGAAAAGGAGACAGGGAGCTGGCCGAGGGACGAATAGGTTTTGTTGAGGTGGCTCTCATGACAGCAGGTGAAGCCCCTGCAGGGTTGGCCTGAGGTTCTCCCACCTAAGGAAGAGGTCTGGGCTGGAAAATGCCACCCTCTTGCCTGCTTGCTGAACTCTGGAACCTCTTGAGCGAGTGGACTGCTGGCTTTGCATCTGAAGTCAGAAGGACATCAATGAACATGATGAACTAGCTAGGAAAGGTGGCAATGATAACGGAAGGACCCATCTCCAAGACGGGCTTTCTGACAGCGTCCTCTTCCACCACGCGGGATCTCCTGTTCCTTCTCGGTGGCTCAGCGTACACAAGAGTGGTTGCCTTCCTCCACCCCAGAGCCATGGTGCTTGTGAAGGGACAGGTCTTGAGGAGCTGTGGAAGTGGCCCTTGGGTATCCGCCTGTCGAGTAGGCTGCATTCGTGGGGGTGGGACAGCAGCCCGGGAGCACGGGCACATGCCTGAGTGCCAGTGCCTGGGAGATGCTCCCGCAGCCCACCCACCTCTGTAGGCAGTCAGTGTATCAGTCACCCCAGGAAGACGCTGGTTCTTTATTTTGCCCTCGCAGTAGCAGGAACTGTCGTTGAAGTGCTGGAGCTTGTGCTGGAGAGAATATTTTGACTGAAATTTTGCATATTTTGAAACTTAGATTGTTACATTTGAAATTATACACATTGTGAACCTGGCTTCAAACAAGAGGGAAGAGAAAGCATTCCTTCCTGTCAGACCCTTTTCACTCTGTCACATAATCTAACTAAAAATAAACTACAGGCGCAGGAACTGGCAGCCTTCAGTTTGGAACAAGTCTAGTGCACCCAACCGCGGGCCCTGTCTCCTGCCACTTCCCGACCACAGGTCAGCCCTCGCGGCTCGGGGCCCCCCTCCAGGGACGCGGTGCACACAGTCCCCACGGGGCGGATG
The DNA here is from genome assembly GCF_048565385.1 of Saimiri boliviensis. Lineage (NCBI taxonomy): Eukaryota > Metazoa > Chordata > Mammalia > Primates > Cebidae > Saimiri > Saimiri boliviensis. The sequence goes on from NC_133450.1 coordinate 142,271,046, forward strand.
TCCCGTGACAAGGCTCGCTGCTCTTTGGGAGGTGGTGGATGCTATCGGAAGAGCCCTGGCCCAGCTGTCAGGGGCTGTAGCACAGTCCTGGCTCCTGTGTGGCTCTGAGGGAGGCGTGTGGCCTCTCTGGACCTCAGTTTCCTAATATTTAATTGTGCGACCTTCATGCCAGCTGCCAGCTCCTGCCTTCTATGTCTTGATTTTGTCTAATCCTTACACCTAGGAGCGCCATTGTCAGTGAGGAAACTGAGGCACAGAGCCTGAGTCACTCATTCCGTGTCCTCGGCTGATGAGTGACAGGTTTCAACCCTGACTTCTCCCTCCTTCACCCCGAGGCTCTGCTGTCTCCCCTCACCACTCCCTACTCAGTCACCTGGCTCCTGCCCCATTGTCCTGCTGAAATGGTCCTTAGGAGACCACAGAGGCCTCCCCTTCCCCCTGCCCTGCTGTCACATCTCAGCCATTTTCCAGCCTTGGTCCAGCTGAGTCCTCCTGCCCTGCCTGACGCTGCCAACTGTTGTCTGCCCAGAGTCTGCCTCTTTGCCTCTGCACTTACCAGCCATGTGGTCCTGGGGCAGGTGACCCTCCTTGAGTCTTTCTGTCCTTGTCTGTAAATGAGGACAGTAACCAGACCCACCTTGTTGAGTGAGGATTATGGGAGGTTATGTACGTGAATCATCTCCCACAGGCCCCAGGAAGTCTTCCCTGTGTACTTCTCATCTTCTCACTGATCCTGTCCAGATGTGCTCACCCCATACACTCCTGGCCCTTAAATGTTACCTACTCGTCGTCCCCTTGTTTCAGATCTTTTTTTCCCCGCAGAGGCTGGCTTGAATGTGTCTTCCTATATGTTGCAATAGAAAACACCACTGTATGACAGTCACCCTGTCCTCGGGTGTGATTGTAAACAGCTATTACTGCTTAAACTCGGTTATAATGGGTTTCTACAAGCTTTCACAGTCAGGTTAATATTTCAGTATTAGTCTTATTTCTAACTATTGGGTTTTAAAGGCATTCTGTTACATTTATTTTGACCACAATTTCAGTTCAGTTTATTCTCTGATTACAGCGAAGAAAAATGCTGTAAATGTAGTAGCAGAACGTGACGCACGTCTTTGTAAGAACTCCATGACACTGTATTATCCAGAGACATTGCCATTGTGGTACCGAAGGAATTGCAACAGGGAAGTGTGGGTTTATTAGGAATTGTTTTATTGTTGTTGCTTTGGTTAAAATCCTGTCTTAAGAAACATTGTTTCACTCTTTAATTTTCATGACCATTCTTCTTATGTATGATTGAACATCTACAGATTTTCTCCTCTGATCTTCTGATCCATTGGTAAAATTGCTGTCTTTAAACAGTTATCAGGATTCAACATCTGAAACTGATTTTCAACCTTTGGCATTTTCCATGTGGCTTAGTGTAGGGAGAGACCTCCCTCTGATACCCGGGTCTGTGTGGGCTGCAGAAAGCTGCTGGTCTAAGCCTAGATGGCAGACGTTGACCAGGCTCTGCCCTGGGTTTGGGTTTTGTAGGGTCAGAAATGTGTTTACGAGTTTTTTCGGTTCATAAAGAGTTATCTGGCTGTCATCCCAGCCTTCACTGTGGGACCAGGATGGCTGCATAGACTTTGCTGGGCTCTGCTCCCAAGGGCTGAGTCCTGAAGCCCTCAGGAGCCCATGAGGAGGCCAGTTGCTTTAAGCTGCTTGGGGGTTACTGAGAAGCTGCCTCGAGAGCTTTCCCTGCTTCGTGTTGTTGAGTGTGATGGTGGGGTTTTCCCTGTCCGTCGGCAAACTGCTGTATCATACACCTCATTTGCCATCAGAGCAGGAGGGTGTATAGTTCTTTTTTTCCCCATGAAAACAACACAGAACAAAGCCTCACTTTTAAAAATGCCATGATATTTTGCCACCGTTATGAAAATCTGTCAGCGCCGTATCTAATCTTCTGGTGCATAGAATATCAAAACAAGTACTATTGAAGGGATTGTACTTCTGTTAATACAAAAATGTCAGCTTCGCAGTCTCAGAACCAGCTGCCATCAGCCTCTTCCCAAATGGGAAAGAAAAATAATAGTAATAAAGTTTCTTTTCCCTCTCTGCTGTTACTGTTCTTTCAGGCCTGGCCTTCATAAGAAAACCCAGAGTAAACACAGCCTTGCTGAAATCCTGCGTTCGGAATACTCAAGCGGCATGGAGCCTGGCGTCACCAAGGTCAGACAGCAAAACGCACCCCGGGAGCCAGGCGGCCGGCCCCTGCCACCCCCTCTGCAGCCAACACCCTGCTTTGGCCGTGGGAAAACATTAAAATGGAGAAAAACCCAAAAAGGTTTACTGTGGGACAGCAAGACTTCCCAGAAAGTTTAAAATCTCTCCGTGTCTTCGAGTGGATCCTGGAAGCCCTGGGTGGCAGTGGATTGATGTCCTGTTCTTGTCGGAGGAGCCTTGTGAAAAATAACTGCCGCCTTTCCCTGAATACCGCGTCCCCAGGAATCAGAGGGGCCACAGCCCTTCTCCTCCGTGGGAGGCCCTGGAGCCTGATAGAAAGCAGTCGGGGGGGCGGGGTGGGTAGGGGGGGCGGGCCCGCACCACAGAGACTGGCCGGCTCCTGACGGAAGGGGTCTGTGTTTTGTATTGAACCCATTGGTGCCAGGCACTCCCTTCACCCAGGTGCTGACGTGCCGGGGATGAGGTGGCACCCAGGACTTGATGTAAGAACATCCCTCGCATCAGCCTGGAAGGGGGTTGATTGCTGCCCTTAACTGCGTTCTGAAGTCTCACTGTGTGACTTCAGCCTGCCTGTCAGTGCACATATTGGCATGAATTTTGTGAATTAGGGTGTTAAAAACTGGAATTGAATTTGTACGAAAAGAAGAAAACATATTTATCAGTAATTATTTTCTTGATGTTGGAATGTACTGTGCAAAAGGACCAAAAGTTTTTGGTTTGGGTCAAAAAATACGAATGTGTTTTCAGGCTCTCGGGCTGTCTTTCTTCTTCTGGAAACACGATGTTGCATTTACATGCGTTGCTCCCTCTTTCATGTCCACAGAAAACTCACTCTCTCAGGCCTAATTGATTTACTGTTGCCTTTTTATTATTTGCCTTTGAAGTCAAAAGGCACCAGCATCCCGAGCTTTTTTGCCCTATCGAATCCCGTCTTGTCTTCAAGAAAGGTCTGGGGGTCTTTGTATTGTGACCCAGGCCACAGCTGCCCAACCCCCCCCCCCCGCATTGTGTTTTCTGGGAGGTTTGAAAGAGGCCCCCCAGAGCGTATTGATTTCCCAATAAATGTAAGATTTGGGCACTCACAGAGGGGTCCAGAAAAGAAAGGATTGAAGGCCTCTGCACCTCTGGGCACGTCTCCTGTCCTCCCCGCTGTCTCTCGCCTTCTCACTTTGCTTCTCTGCAGTGACTGTGCAGCTCTCTGTGGTCTCCCCAGGACGATTGTTGAGGCACCAGTTCAGTAGATCCCCCCAGATCCACGACAGGCCTAGGTGGCCACGAGAGGGTGGTGAGAGTTGGCAAGGTGGGCCTTCCTGCCAGGACCAGGGTGAGGGTTAGCGTCCTCGCCTCTGTTCTAGACACAGGTGAATGTCAGTAGGTACCCACACCGGCAAGGACTCCTGCGTGAGGGCGAGGAGGAGCCTAGTGAGACTGGATCCTCTGCAGGTGGAAAAATGGGACCTTCTCAGAGTTGGCTGTCACATACAAATTAACAGGGAATGCTGGTGACGTTTTTAACAATAATAATAAAAACAACGACCCTGCGGCACATGCCAGATTGACTGGGCAAATCTGCCACCTTTCTTTTATTTTGATGTGTAATGGTTCACATGATTTGGATGGGAAAAGGAGGGATCAAACTTTATAGACAAAACCCAGCTGTGTGAAAAACAGGATTAATGCCAGTGATTGGGGATGATCAAAGAGAAACTTTACTTTTTTCCCCCATAGTAGTCATTCCACTAAAGGGCGAATTGGCAGAGTTCTGCATCCCTGGGGGGAAAGAGAAGTGCTAGAATCGTGCAGCGTGTGAGTGATGATCATTCTAAGATCAAAACTTACACACTTAATCTGCTAACTCCTAAGGTGAGGGTTTCTTGCTATAGATAGTATGTGGGCCTGTTTCTAAGCAGAATCAATATATTACCCCAGTTAATAAGGAAACACGGATTTAACAGATTTAAGGTTAATATTGTTTAAATTTAAATAATCTTAAAATAAATCTCTTTATGGCTCTTGACAGATTATACATTTCAGGCATCAATTAGGCAAAGCTTTAGCCTAATTCCACTGTACATATTCTAATTTTTGTGTGTATGTTTGACGGTGCCCCTTCTGAAAACTTCCCAAACTCACCATGTCTGTATGTCGTAAGTCTTGTTCCCATATTTAAAGCCACGCAGATTTTGGACGCTTAATAGAATGTTGTGGCCTAAAAGCATTTTCCCCCAAGTGGGGCTCGTGGAATGTTTTTTTGGAATCCAAAACATCCTCACGTTTGCTGCAGCCTTAGCGGTAGAAGGACCCCATTCTCAGGCACTGAAGGGCAGAGGGTCCTTAGTGAGAGATTAAGTCAGTGCTAATGTGGGGCAGACAGCCCTGTCCACTCTTAGACAAGCAATGAGCCAACCAAACAAATCTCAGCAAAGGACTTTTGTTTAAAAAACAAAGCCCAGTGGGTTACTTTGATTTTTTTTCTTTTCCCCTGGAGTGAAGGGAGGTGAACTTTAGGGAAGAGGGTGAATAGGGAAATAAGACCTTTCAGAGCAGGTATATCCTAAACTGCTAGGGGCCTCCCCCGCTTAGCCCTTCAGCTCTTCAGTACACAGTCAGTGGAAGCCATTAAAATCCGACCATGGCTTCGTAGAGACCGGAGTGTAAGGCTTTTCCACTAGAGAAGTTGCCCTGCTTGAAAAGGGTCTTGTTAAACCTCCCCCTTGACTATTACACATTCTCTCTTAATCTGCTCCATAGTAGGAAGAATTCAGAGGAAGGCCTGTCGGTGTGGGGTTAGTGGGGTACCCTTAAAATCAGCTCAAGTTCTCAATTTGCCCCGTCCTCAATTTCCCTTGCGACTCAGGGCCAGCAGGGAGCTCTAAACTTCTTTTCAACTTCGTTGCCCCCACCCTGTAGAGTGGGCGTTTGTAAGGGGGAATGGATCAGTGGCGGAGCGGGGGAAGATGCCTTCTCAGCCCTCTCCTATTGTCAGGCCTGTTGGGGTCCCACATTCATTCTTTTTTTTTCCTTACGTGAGAGCTCGCCCAGCCTCAGGGTTGGGAACAGAAACCAATTTAGCTTTCTAAGTGGATGGAAGGCAGGAGCCCACCTTGCTGCAAAGGTTGTGAAGTTATTATTACAGATGGGATGTGCAGGACAATTTAAAATATTCTAATTATAAACTTGTAGGGAAGCCTTGTTCTTCATTAATGTAAGATATGAAATCGCCTCTGAGGTACAAGGACAATTACATAGTTGAGAATGTGTCTGTGATTTACACTGCCACTGTGTAAATGTGAGGGTGGTTGCTGCAGCCTCTCTCCTTCACTTTCACAAAATGAAAAGCACACCAGTGCAAGTTGTCCTTTGATAGATTTTTAATATGATTTTAAAGAGTTTTGTTTGGTCTCATTCTTATTCAATGAGATTAATTTAAAGCACTTATCCCCTGGGTTTAAGTCAATCCATGTAGGATTTGGGCAGGGTTTGTTGCATGGGGGGTTTTGTTTGCAGGAGGCTATGAGAGACTCCTTTCCCACTTCATTAACCCTGAGTTGGGGACAGTCTCCCCTCGCCCCCCACCAGAACCAGAGCTGGGGATTTACCAACCCCCATTCACATGCAAAAGAACTCGAAAGCCGAGGGGCTCCTTGACTTAATTAGCTGCTGTGCATTTTGCAAAATTAGAATAATACCCTGGCCATCCCGGGAAAGGAAGCTGATGTGCGAGGGTGTTTGGGGGCAGGGTGGAAGCAGTAGCTGACCTGGCTGTGGGTCTGCTGTTGGAGAGGGGTTATAGTCTGATCACGGCCCCCATCTTCAAAGAAACCCTGCCCCCAAACTAGAGGGGCCACGGCTTGCCGGCCCCCAAACTTCCCAGCTCTGAGGGTTGGTGAGCTGCAGGTGGTGTTTGGGAGGGGAGCACCTGCGCCCACCTCCCCAGAGAGGGAACAGTCTCAGGTGACTGTGGCCCTTTGAACGTGGACTGGAAGTCTGGAGTCTGACTCGGGACTTAAACCCCTCTCCCCTGAGATGCTAGAGCTGCGGCCTGGGGCAGCCAGAAGAGATGGGGCAGACGCTGGGATCTGGCTCCCTTCTGGGTCTCATTTCCAACCTACTCCCGGGGTACAGGGGGAGTGAGAAGATGTTGGAGTTGGGGGGTTACCCGATGTGGCGTCTGGTTCGCAGCGAAGGCGCGCGGAGTCCTGCCTGGTGCGGGAGGCCGGGAGGCCGGAGCCGCCTTGGCGCCCGCGAGCGTCGGGAGCCCGAGCGCGGCCGGGCGCTCGGCGGAGGGTGGGAGTGATGGGGGGAGCAGCCTCGGAGCCCATCTGTCGGCCCGCGCCCGGCAGGCCGGTCACCAGCTGCCGGGGCCCTTGACGCGGCCAGATGAGTCGGCTCGGCGAGGGCCCCGCAGCCGACCGAGGCCCTTAGCGGACCCCCGCCCGGGCCCTGGGGACCGTCTGGGAGCCGCGAGGAACCAGATGGAGCCGAGGGGGAGGAGGGGAGAAACGGGCTCGCCTCGCCGTAGAGATGGGAAGACTGAGGCCAGGGAAGGGGAGAGCCCCGCCTCAGCGAGTCTCGTCTGGGCCCCCGCGCAGGTCCACTGCTCCGGGGAAGAGAAGGGGGACAAGAATGTTTTGTTATTGAGAATGGAAGGAAACCGAGTGCCCAGGAGAGGGATGGGAGAGGGTTTGAGTGCGGACCGAGCGACGGGAGCGCGGACAGGCGCCTGGTCATTTGTAAGAAGTTTATTTCGACATTTAAAAAAGAGAGAACCCGAGAGGCCTGGGTGCCCCGGGACCCGGGCTGAGGCTGGGGGTGGGGTCGGGGTGGGTGAGCAAGCACCCTCGGCCCCTTCCTGCCCCGCCTGGGAGGGGGGAGGGCACAGGCCACAGACTCACTAATCCACGGACACGGTCACGGGCTCATGGGTCACGAATAAATAACTTCATATACACTTTGCACACGGTATGTACAGCTCAGCCGCCGGCCCTGGCGCTCAAGGGGCAAGGAGACGCGACGGGGCTCCGCACTCCCCTTCTCTCCCTGGCAGGGGCGCGGGGAGAGGGGCTGTTCTCCTGGAGAGTGGAAGGGGCTTGGGAAAGAGCGAAGCCTGGGAATCAGTCGCACCCGCTCCTGGGCAGAAAGGGGCGCCTAGGGGAGCCGGCAGAGACTGGGGGCGGGGAGGGGCAGAGACACGTAGTTACACCCGGCGGGTGGGGGTGGCTCCCGGACGGAGCGGCCGAGAAAGAGGACGCCGAGGGGGGCTGGGGAGATGCAGTCCGGGGTCCGGGGTCCGGGCCTCAGTGGACTTGGCATTTGGCCCTTCAGGGGACACTGGGCTGGGGCGCCAGGGAGGGCCGGGCAGGAACCCCTCCCAGGAAGGGGCGTCGAACCCGCGCCCTCCGAAAGGCGGGCAGAAGGGGCCGCGCCAAGCCCCCAGGAGGAGGCCCCGGAGCGGGCGGGCGCCTCATCGAGGCTGCGCGGCGCGAGGGAGGACCCCGGCGAGCGGGGGCAGCGGCGGGGGCGGCTCGCTGGCGCCCTGGAGTCCGTGGATGAGGATGCGGGGCACCAGAGGTCTCTGGAGAGCGGGCGGAGGCGCGCTGGGGCCGCGGTACAGGTAGAGCGCCGCACCGGGGTCCAGGTTGGAAACCAGACTCTGCGGGTAGAAATAAGGCGACGGGAACATCCGCTGGAGCGCTGAGTAATTGCCTGCCTCCGCCAGCAGCTCCAACCCGACGGCCGTCTGTCGCTTCCATTTAGTCCTGGGAGCCGAAATAAACGCGTAGGGATCAGGACTAGGGCATCCGGCGACCCCAGCCCCTCCCCACTGCTTGGCCCAGAGAGCCTGCAGGGAGGCCAAGAGGGATCATACTCATTTGTAAAGAAATAACGGAGTGCTAGGCACCATCACACGCCTTACACGCATCCTCTCCTTTTGTCTTCCACTGGCCTTCCATGGCTATTATCCCATTTTAGAGAGAGGAAAACTGAGGTCTGGGCCGGTTTTCAAGAAGGCCTCAAAAGCAGGGGAGCCCGCGTTTTAAGCCCTGCTGTCTGACCCCAAATCCCCGGCTCTAACTGCTCCTTACCCTCCCCAGGAGATCGCAGAAGGAGCACTTGGAGCTTCGTAGGGGGGGGGTCCTCCCTGCACGTGCCTCTTTATGTAGGTGGGATCACCCTGGAGAGGGCTGCGGGGATCCAGGGGCTCTGGTCAGGGAAGGGGATGCTGTTGATTCCTCTGCAGGCTGGCCAGGCTGCAAGCTAGCAGAAGGCCTGAAATGGCAACCGGAGAGGATGCGCTCCCGGCTTCTACACTCTGCCGCCCTCCGAACCCAGGTCCAAGTCCTGGGGCAAGCCCTGCCCACTGTCTGGCTCCAAAGTCCAGAGGCCTTGGCCAGCCAACGGGTTTGGAGAAGGCAGGCCTGGACCCCAGGCCCACCTGCCAGGGTGGAGGCTAGGTGGACCAGCCAGGGTCCCACTAAGGTGGGCTCAGCCACACCAGCCCTGTTTCCCTCCCTGAATTATTCATCATCATCATAATTGTGTAATTACTGTAACAGGCCTTAATTATTGATGCCCGGAGCAGTAATCAGTATTTATTATTAATGGGGTGATGTGTTCTGAGGCTTGTTTATGAAAAGCCCCATTCCTGCCTCTGCTAAGAGCATGTGAGTGACTGTGGGGCTAAGTGTGAGTGCATGTGTGACTGTAAGTTGTATCGATGTGTGCATCAGTGTGTCACTGTTTGGTTGCGTGGATGCATGTGTGTTTTGCACATGTGCATCTAAGTCTGGGGAGTGTGTTCAGGAGGGAAATTAGGAAACAGGTTCAAGTCCAGGGCCCCAACACCAACTTCCCAGTCACCCTGTCCCCAAGGAGCAAGGGCTTGGCCAGTTTCCCACTCAGGTTTTGGTACCAGAAGGGCTTCGGAGGCCTGAAGAGACTCGCGGAAGCTCAGAGGCCCCTGTGGCAGCTGCTCGGTCTGGGACAGGCTTTAACACCCCAAGGGCCACTGCCTGGCTGTCCTCTTCACAGACTTCCTAGGAGCGAGACTGTCACCCCTCCCGGGTCCTGGTGCTTCCGAGTCCCAGGCCGGTTCCGGTGGAGGCTCCAGGCAGACCCCCACCCTCTGACTGAGCAAAGGCAGGACTTGGATCTCCAGTGGCCTGGGTATCTGTCCACCCGCCCTGGGGAGGGCTGACTGGACACTGGAGACCAAATGTAGTCTCATCTCTGGCCCTCACTATGGGACTTCGAGCAAGGCCCTCTCCCCTTAGGGCCTCAGTTTCCCCACTTTTACAGAATGGGGGCGGCTCAGGGGCCCTCCCTTAGCACCAACCTGTAGACTCCTGGCTCCCTCCTGGAGCTGTGAGAAAAGGGAAAGTTCCCTTTCTGTCCCCACTCCCGCAGCCGGGCCTCACCTGCGGTTCTGGTACCAGGTCTTGACCTGCGTGTCAGTGAGGTTGAGCGAGGCCGCGAGCTCCATGCGGTCCTGCACGCTCAGGTACTTCTGCCGCTCGAAGCTGCGCTCCAGCTGCGCCAGCTGATGGTCGGTGAAGGCCGTGCGCGCCTTGCGTGGCTTTTTCAGGCGCACCGGGGGACTGTCCCTGGAGCTAGAGATCTCGCGGTCGCCCTCCTCCTTCACTGCGGACACAGCGGCATGTCAGGGCCCGGCCTCGCGGCGGCCGCCGCCGACACCGTCCCGCTCCTGCCCGTGGCGTTTGTGTAACCGCGGCTTCCGACTACGGTGGTTCCACCACACTCAAGCTCACTGGGGCCTCTCGGAGCCGGGACCTCTGGGGCCCCAGGAACAGGGCATGAACCCTGACTACAGAGGACTAAGGCGAGAGCGCCCGAGGCCCGGGCAACTCAGGGGAGAAAGAACCCGAAACTGGAGAGAACTCCAGTCCCTGCGCCGCACGCCGCACTCGGCGCTGCGCCCGCGCTCCCGGGAGGGATAAGCGGAGCCGCGACGATGGACCCGGACCCAGCCTGCCAGAGTAGAGGAGGAGACCCGAGGTTTCTGGCGGAGTGGGCTCCGCGTCTGGGTCCCAATTTCCCCGGCTGTGGCCGTGACAGGAAGGGAGGAAGCTGAAGGCTGGGGTCTGGGGAGAGAAACCTGTGTGGAGGGACAAAAACCTGCTCTCCCCGGAGCCACTCTTTGTCCTGAAGGACAGATCCTTGTACCCCGCCTGGCGTTGCCCCCATATGGATACGAATTCGTAGTGATGATTTCTCCTGGCACTTGCAACTTACACAGGGCGCTGGGCGGAAGGCGCCGGGTCTGAGAGTGCGGAGCACTTGGAGGAATGAGCGACTGTGCCACTCGCTTGCCCCTTGGGCGCAGCGCGCATTGCCCAGGTCTGCGTTTCGTTGTCATTACATTGCCCACTACATTGCTCCTGCTACACCTGCGTGACATCATGTGTTTACACCCCACAGTGGGGACAGAACTGCACCGGAGTCCCAGTTCCTGAGGTCGAAAGATAAACCTCATATGGGTAGTTTCTTTATCCCAGACACTTTTGATCGGCTTGGACTGGACAGAAAACACTTAATCGAACAAGCTCAATGCTCACTCTTGTCTTCCTAAAACGATTATATAATCAACTAGACCACTACCCCAAAATTGGCGGCTCAGACTGGGGCTTTCCCCCAACCTGCTCCCGTTTTTAAAATCTATTTTCCCAACCTACTCCCTTGTCTCTCTCTTTCTCTTTTTTTATGGTGAATTTCATTCTCCGTGGCGTTTGCAGTGACAGGGTTCAGCTGAATGCAAGGTGATTTCTCTCTGCAGGAAACAATAATCCGGTTAATTGAGCCACTAGGGATGGAGACTTTTCACTGGAAAGGCAGCGCTTCGCTGCAAGGAGGGCCCGGCATCCAGCCTGGTGAGCCGGGAGAGTGCACAGAAGAAACGGCAGGCTAAGGCTTTCCACCTACCTCCTCCAGGCTGGAACCAGGCTCTCTCTGGCCTGTGGGCTCCCCATCTTTGGGCATGACCACCGTCAGGAGAAGGGGATGTGTTGGGATGGAGGGACATGAGTCCTGTCTGTGCAGACAGTTTAAATAAGTTTGTGGAAGACATCATCCACATCTCGAACCTGATATCGTAGAACTGTTACTTTTTGACCTAATTTCCTGCATTACTTAACGAAAATCCCCCACTTCTCAAGGATGAGGTCTGTGTTGGGGGTCGGGAGGTGTTGAGTTTGTAGTGTCAGGAAGAATGGCTCAGCTGATGGGGCTTTTCTTCTGTTCCTCCTCCAGCGCAGGCTGGAGCCCTTGGGTGCACGTTCTGTGCCCGCTCTGCCTTGGCCTCCTCCGGGATAGGCTCAACCCAGGGGGCCCTGGCTTCCCAGACTCTGGTCTAGAGGCTACATCTCAGTATCCTCAAGTTCCGGGCCCATCTACCAACCCTGCCTGCTGGGAACAAAACTCTGATGTGGGTTCTCCGTGGACCTTGGATCCAGCCGCTAGTGTCACCGACCGCCTTACTTCAAAGCAGAGTTTCAGCTTCTTTAAATATTATCGAAGGAATATTGTTTGAGGAGCATTTGATAGCAGAAACGGGATGAGGCTGACTTTTCTCTGTGTCCTCCTTAAAGGAAATGACTCAGCTTGGGAGGCGGCAGGAGAGTGGACCAGCTTAAATGCCCACAGACCGGCTCCAGGTGTGTTTCTCAGCTCTGAAAAAGTCCCCTCCACGTTTGAGAAACGCTCCAGACAAGGCCTGTTGGTCTTGCCCTGCTCCTTTCTTCACTATGTGCAAAGGCAGCAGCACCTGCCGTGGGGGTTGGGCAGGACCTTCTACCCCTTTCGCTCCAAACCTATTTAAGCGCTACGTAGACAGCCGGCCCTCATCACCTCCCGATCAGATATCCTCAGAGACAGGAGAAGAAAATTGATATTCTAATTATCTTAAACGAAATCTCTCCTCAAAATCCTTCCTGGGGGCAAAGAAATAAAAGGAGGCAAGGGCCAAACTGTTTTACCACCGCCAGTTCCAGCCGTTAGCATGGACAGTGGAAGATTCGTCCCCTTTGCTCTAACTAAAGAGGGGCCGTTCTTGTTGCAATGGTAAATAAGAGCCATGATATTATGAATATATATTTACATTGACGTTCCCCTCCCTCCTCCTCCCCCTTCCCCTTGCCTGTCTCTCTTCAGGGTAAGTTTTCTTTGCCTTTCTAAGCAGGCCCCCAGGGAAGAGCAAGGGCCACTGGGCCCAGGTGCCGGCCTGTGGGCACCCACATGCCTCTGGATCTCCTCCTGGCTGCTCCGCTAAACCTGCCTATTTTCCAGGCATGGTCAGCACAGCCTGGCTGAAGGAGGCTAAGCCATTTGTGTGGAGGAAATCAAGAAAATTGGATGTGCAACAGGACCGACTGGTTTCGGTTTGGAGTCAGGACATATCCACAAATGAATTCTTCGTTGGGAGGAGCGCGTTAAATGAGCCTTCCTAAATTTTTGTGAAGACTTGGTCCAAATAGGGACCGGGAGTTATGAGAGATTGGGGAGGTAGGGCAAGACAATAAAGAAGTTGCCCTTACAGGGAGATTTTGTCTCTTGAAAAGATTTCTGGGAATCAATTACATGCTTGAAAAAGCTCTGAACAGCCTCTGCCCACTCCCAGTGTTCTGCTAGATGGGGATGCAGGGCTGTCTCCTATGAAGCCCTCATACTCCTCCTCACCTTCTGCCCCTTGATGTCTTCCTTAGAAAGAACTTTGTGCCTGTGGCTTTGAGAAACAGCTAAAGTGGAGGTAGTGGCTGGGGGTCAGAAACAAAATTAAAGCATTCTTTTTTTCCTTCTTCCCTTTCTCTTCTTCATTCCTTCCTTTGGGACCCGCCCTTCCTTCTTTCCTTCCTTCCTTCCTTCCTTCCTTCCTTCCCTTTTCTTTCTTTCTTTTTCTTTTTCTTTCTTACCTTCCTTCCTTTTAACCCTGATCTCATCTCCTTGGTTAAGATGGTATGAAAATGGAATTAACACAACAAAGATTCACAGAGGTGAAAGAAAAGTGGAGGGGCAACAACCCCAGTGTATCGGGAGACAGGACTGGTTACTCAGGAATCCCTGGAGCTTGCACAAAACCTGGAGTTGGTTGCTCAGGGCACTTAAAGTCAAATTCAATGAGAGCCGTTGAGGGTGCCGGGTACTCTGCTCTCCACCAGCCCCCCTGACCTGCTCCCAGGAAGCTGCCTGGCTGAGGTTTCTGCTTTGAAGTGAGTGCCTCTTTGCATGACTCACAGGACCGGATCACACGGGGCCCATTGGGAGGAAAAGCCCAGTTTCTCTTCCTGTCTGGAAATGTAGATTAAAAGGAAGAAAATTCTGACTGTTCTTAAGGCTCCAGCTGAAAATTTTCTGCTGTATTTTCACTCTTATAAAGCAGAAGACTTTGGGTCTTCCATTGCTTCTGCAAGGTTTCTTCCTAGAGAACCACTGGCCTGATTGGAACCTGCTCCTGTCCACCAGCACTGCTGGAAGGGCAGGGGTCCCAGACAAAGTTTAGAAAGTTTGCTTTGTGCATTTTGGGGGATCTCTCCTTGGGCACACAGTATCCCTCCCCTGCCCCCACTTTCTCCACCAGACTCTTTGTTGCTCAAAGGCATAACCACAGGACTGGCTGAAAGGTTTGGAGAAGACCCACTGCTCAATCTGAGCCCTAGGGGAGACCCCAGGCGAGTGAGTGCATGTCTCACCATGTGCACTCATTTTGAATGCCAGTTTGTAAATACATAACATCCCCCCAAGTTTTCACCTTCTGCTTTCTTACCTTTATACTCTGAGTCCGACGAGGCGTTGCTGCCACTTTTGTCCAGCTTGTCTCTAAAGTCCTCCCCAGTCTTGGCCGCAAGGCGGCCCCCAGGCTCAGGGGCTGCCGGCTGCCCGCTGCTAGAGTAGGGTGCACAGGCCGCTAGTGGTTTGCAGTCGGCAAGGATGTCCCTGATCAGAAAGGAGGAGGTGACGGTGCGCGACTGGGCCGGGGCTGAGAGCTGCCCGGGCTGCAGGTGGGAGTCCAAACCTGGGCCGGATGCCCCGCCAGGCCGTGGGGTGCCCGTCTCCAGACAGTCCCTTCCTGGAGAGGCTGGCGAAGAGCAGTCGCTGCTGCTCTCTGAGCGTGGACTCAGCTCCAGGGGCGAACGGCAGTCCCCGAGCAAGGGGTCCCCCTTGGGAAGGGCGGGGCTGCCGGCGCGGTGGGAGAGAATGGAGTCGATCCCAAAGCCATTGGAGCCTTCCATAGCCAAGCTGCGACCTGTCCTCCTCAAAAGCTCCCCACCCACCCCCAACCCCAGCCGCCGCTGCCCCTGCCCCTAGCTGCGGGCTGGCATGGGGAAGGCGGGCAGGGAGCCTGCGGGCACCTTGGACGGAGTTCAGCCTTGGGGGAGCCGGGGAGCTCTGGGCCAACCTCCTCTGCGCATTAGATCCAAAAGGGCTCAGTGCGTCTTCTGCAGCATCGCGCCGAGCCGCCGAGCCGAGGGGGGGTGGTGGGAGTGTCAGGGAGGAATGGGAGGGAGGGCGCGCCAAGTTGGGGAGAGCAAAGGGGGAGACGGACGGCCCGAGGGCCCCCTTGGCACAGAAGAAACGCGAGGATGTTGGAACCTAAATAAAGAATGGCTTTTAAAAAATCCAAACCGCACGCTTCTTCCAGGCAAGCGGTGGCCGAGCGCAGCGAGGTCAGCACCGCGGATAGCTGCGGGACCCGGCCGCGCTAGCAACCGGCGGAACGAAGCGCACCTGGCGGCATCAGCACCGCGGAGAGCGGCGGCGGCCGCCCGCGGCTCATGACGCTCCACCTGGTCGGGGAGGTTCTCTCTACGCGCCCTCGCCGCTCCGGGGGCCCGTCAGCACCGTGGACAGCGCCTCCCTGCTCCTTGGCGGCAGCTCTCCGCCGGTCCTCTCGCGCCTTCTCCTCCCCCCCTTCCTTTAAAAAATGAACTTGTGTCACTTTTACTTTGGGTCTGGTGTTTTTTTTTTTTTGTTTCTTTCTTTTTTTTTTTTTTTTTTCGTTGTGTTGTGTTTTTTTTAAAGGGGACTCGCCCACGTGTCCCCGGAGTGATGACGCTGATTGGCTCTGGCCGATTTTGGGGGTGATGTCACGGCTCCGCAAGCCGCTGCCCGATTCCCTTTCAGTTTGATTAAAAGAGACACTGAATTAATTACAGCACAGACCCAACTGTTTACCGGCGATTTCCACACGGTTTGCTTTCATTAGGCCGGTGACGAAGCTCCTAATGAGGGTGATTAGCCGAGGGGGGTACGGCTGGCGGGGAGGGGACCGAGCCGGCTGCCGCTGCGGTGGGCTGGGATGTGCGCTGGGCTTTTTTAGTGCTCCCCGACCCTTTCCCACAATTATCCAAATTATTCGTCTGTCTGGATCCTTTTTCTTCCTCCGTTTTTCTTCCTCCAGCAGCAGAAAGAGACTAAACCCAGCGGAGAAAGAAGTGTGTGTGTGTGTGTGTGTGTGTGTGTGTGTGTGTGTATTTGCAGGCGCCAAGAACCCCTTTTCTAGTGTGGGGAAGAAAATTCAAGTTATGTTATTTGGGGCATTTCTGTTGGGCTCTCGGTGTTTCCCCTGTAGGACAATTTGCAGTCCTGTCTCTCTGCCCTCTTGGGACCCTGTGGGCCTGGAGGGGGTGGGGAAAGCCAGGTGTCTGCCCGGGAAGTGACCAGAACGATGGCTTCACTTCAGGGTGAGGTTGGAGGACTCGGGAAGCTGGTGTCTGGAGCGTTAGGGAGACCTCGAGAAATCCGTGTGGCCCAAGGGAGGCAGCGCAAGGGACAAAGGAAATAGTAAACCCCCTTCCCTCCCCAACCCCAGCTGATGGCCTCTCCCATGGGCACCTCCTGGGGGGCTGGTGCTGTTGTACCTCTGAACAGGACCCGCGCTAGAGCTTCTGAGTGCGAGTGTAGACGCCTGCTAACGGCGTTTGATTCCACGCAGAGCCAGAGCTCGTCCAGGGATGCATTTTCAAGGCAGCTCTGGAAACGTGGCCTTTTCATTGTGAATCAGGTGCCCCCTCGCCCTTCCCGCCCCATCACGGGCTCCAGTTCAGCGCCTTTCTAGGGTCGGCCCCGGGTGTTGGGGCCCAGGACCGCCGGCAGATCCGAAGTGTGTTCCGGGCCTGGATCCTCTCTGCACAGCCCCAGGGATCGCAACCCGGGTCTGCGGCTAAAGGGCCGAGAGAGCGGAGTCCGAACGCCTGCCTGGAGGCCGAGGCCAGGCAGGTCAGAGGCGCATTTTCCCGCCGCACCCCCAGGAAGCCAGGCCTTTCCAGCCCTGCCCGTGAGCCCCTGCCACCACCCCCAGCCCCCAGGAAACTACTCCGGCCCCTAATTCAGCTCAGCGTCCGAGACCGCAGCAAATCGTGAGGCACCCGCATGCCCCCCCAACCCAAAATTCTCCTGCGAGTAGCCCCGCGCGATCGGGTGGGGCAAAAACTTTCTCTTCCCTCGGGCTAGGTCGGAGGTGGCCTCGAGCCCAGCTCCCCGCGCTCTCCCCCTGTGCCGCCAGCAGATTGGAAGCGGCCCCGCCGCCGGCCGGGCTGGGGGTAAGGACGGGCGGCTCCCGGGGGACTGTGGCCCGGCTCGGCTGCAAGCTGTCGGGGAGGCGGGAGGGCGGGAGGCCCAGGCCGGGGATCGGCGGCGGCCGCTGTAGTGGGCGCCTCCCGCGGCGGGCCGGGCCGGGCCGGCCGCTAATTTCAGTTTGGTGGATGGGGCCATAAATCAAGAGGACAACGGGCTGCCCTGGCTCTTCCAGGCCAGCCCCCAGCTTGGCCTCGCTCCTGCTCTGGGCGTCTCTGGAGACCCCACTTCCCTCCCCATGGGCCACTCGACCTCCTGTTTCCAGGCCTGCGCCGGCATCCCCGGAGGAATCTCATCTTCCTTGGAGCACCGAGGTTCTCACTGAAAACGACGGCGAGCCCCCTCCGCCCCACGCCCCTCCTGTCTGCCAGGGCGATGCCCCTGGCCGAGCATCCACGGGACCGCCTGGTTCCCAGAGCGTCGGCATCCTCCTCTGTCCTCCTCTGCCCCGGGCGGTCCCTAGCCGCCCCTCCCCAAGGCGACAAGCAGCTGGCAACGCCAGGGCCTTTTCTGGCCTTTGGCTCTTGAGTTGGGGTTTGGATCCCGGACCCAGCGAAG